>NC_064908.1:16202705-16828260 GCF_929443795.1 Astur gentilis
TAAGCATTTAACCTGAGAGTCGCTATACTTCACAACCAGCACTGATTTAGGAGGTAGAACAGCAAGGGGCACGCTGAGAAGGGACACAGAGAGGAAAAAGCCAGAGGCAGCGAGGTTTTAGCTGGACGTGCAGCAGCTTCAGCTCCACTTCGGCCTCGTCCAGGGCTTTCCCATCGCTGGAGGCAGCAAACGCTGGGCCAGTGCCCTCCTTGCCGCAGCGAGGCAGAGCGCAGCCTTCATCAGAGCCTTTGCTGGGGCTCTGCGCCCCAGCACAGCTCATCCCTTGCAGGTCCCGCAGCCCCACCAGAGCCAAACCCAGGCACCAAGCTGGGTTCTGCTCATTAACAAGGCAGCTCTTTAATTAACACCTGACTCCTCTCCGCTGCCTGCTCCTATAATTATGCGTTTCCTTAAAGAGATCGTGTCCTGGGACAGCTGGGGACCGGCTCCTGCCTGTCTCACCCCAAGGGGACAGAGCCCCCCTGACCCCACTCTTCTCTCTGAGCAATGGCTTCCAGCCCCATCCCCCCGCGGCAGCGAAGAACGGCCACCGCCGTGCGCACTCATCCTGCCCAGCCCTGCGTCAGCAGCGGCCGTTGCATTTCACTGCAGCAGGAGCCTCCTCCAAAGCCTCGTGGCTCCTCGCCTTTGCCCGGCACGAGGGTGGATGCTCCCGGCCCAGCTCTCTCTTCAGCTCTCTCTTCTTCTCCGCAGACTGCGAGTGCTACGGCCACTCCAACCGCTGCAGCTACATCGACTTCCTAAACGTCGTGACCTGCGTGAGCTGCAAGCACAACACGAGGGGCCAGCACTGCCAGCACTGCCGCCTGGGCTTCTACCGCAACAGCTCGGCGGAGCTGGATGACGAGAATGTATGCATAGGTGAGCGCTCCGATGGCCATGGGCAGCGGCACCGGGACGTGGGACGGCTCGTGCGGGACCTCGATCGATGGGGTGGGCTTCAGTTCAGCCCCGCTCTGGAGGGTGGTGTGTCCACCTGCGTGCTCCCCAAGGACAGCAGCCGTTACGGTCTCTGCAGCCTGCCAAGGCACGTCTTCCCTGAAAACAAACCCCAAATAATATCTTTCCAACCTGATTCAGATGCATTGCTTTACCAGGAGGTGCTCAGCTCCAAAGAGGGGGTGATTTTTGCATCCACGGCTCTTTGTAGTGTTGGGGCCTCTCATGCAACCGTGCCCTCCCAGCTCCTCGGTCCCTCAGGTCCCTCCTGTAGCATATAGCCAGGCTTTTCCGAAGTCCCCAACACCTCCCCGGAGGCATTAGCAGGCACAAAGCCCCCAGGCAGGACAGACACTAACAGCCCTGTCTTTGGCCAGAATGTAACTGCAACCAGATCGGCTCCATGCACGACCGCTGCAACGAGACCGGCTACTGTGAATGCAAAGAGGGAGCCACGGGGCCCAAGTGCGACGACTGCCTGCCCAACTACTACTGGAGACAGGGCTGCTTCCGTAAGTACCCGAGCCAGGGTGGCAGAGGGAGGCGTGAGATGGGTCCACACAAGAGGGGGATCTTCAGCACTGCTTGCTGGGGTGCCCCGTGATGCTCAGGGCGTAGGGGGAGCAGACTCCAGCCATTCCTCCCGAATCCAGAATGACTTGATAGCTTTGCCCCTGGAGTCTGCAGCCCCCACTATGTTCCTCTGCCCTTGGGACTGCTCTAGGACTACGAGGGTTGGAGAATTTAACCCCGAGGAGCTAGCGAAGAAAGCCAAAAGCTTCTCACTTCTGCTGCAGTCAAGGGGTGTAACGTACCCCGTATTAACACCCTCGTCCGTCCTTCCTCCCCACCTCGTAGCCAACGTCTGCGACGACGAGCTCCTGCTCTGCCAGAACGGCGGCACCTGCTACCAGAACCAGCGCTGCGTCTGCCCCGTGGGCTTCAAGGGGGTCCTGTGCCAGCAATCCAGGTGCGAAGCCGACAAAAAGGACTGCGACGGTGCCGCCAGCGTGCACGGCAGCCTCGGCGCCGTCCTCCTCGGGGCGCTTGCCCTCCAGCTGCGCGGCTGGGTGGACCTCTGAAGCCGCTGAGGAGGGAGCCCAGCCCAGGCACATCACCCGAGGGACCCGGGGAGACTAAGGTAACGGGTGGCTTCCCCCACCGTCTCCTCCGCCTTCCTTCACGCTAGGACTTGCACAACGTCTTTCGGTCCACTTTCCAAGCAGAGAGGTACGCAGAAAACCAGGGGCTGACTCAAGGCCACGAATCCATCCCGGCGGCAGGCGGGGTGGCCACAGCGCAGAGCCGGCTGCCGAGCAGCGGCGCGGGGACTGCACCAGCCTGTGCCGGGGCCGTGGTCCCGCAGCCCAGCGGGGACACGGGGCCCGTCCTTCCCTCCACGCAGCGACTCTCCTTCCCTGCTCCGCACAGGGCAACCTGGGGCCGGGGCCGCCGGGGCCCTGGAGAAACAGTGCCGCGATCCAAGGGAGGTTTTTTTTATTATTACTTTATTTACTTTGGTATAGGCTGGGGTGTTCTTTTTATTTTTTCCTCTTCTTAGTGTCCTGTTTCGAAAGAGACTGTCATGACAACTCCAGAGCCCCATAACACAACAGGCAGGGGAAGGGGAGGGAGGGAAGGGGGGACTCTGGTCCATCCTTGCTGCATAGTCCCACGTCCCACCATCGGCCTGGCCTGGCCACACACATACTGTTGCCTACAACTCTAGTTGCTGCATTGATTTTTCTATTTTCATTGCTGGGTTTTGTTTTCTTGCACTTACGGAGAACGCGAAGGCCATTAGGCATATGGTACGTGAGGAGTGCAGTGTCTTATCCACACATGTCCGTATAGTGTACGGTTCAAATACTTTTTTTGGTAGAGACTTATTTTTGTTTGGATTAAATGTTATCAAAGAACCACAACTTAAAGGGACGTTTTGCCATGAGCATTTGATTCTGGTGTATCCTCCTCCAGTAAAGCAACTATTAATGGCTGCTTGATCACCACGTTTTCCTTTTTGTGTGCACAGTTAATTACAGGTAAAGACTTATTTTTTGATTCATAATGTCCTCCTGTGTTTTCTGAGTCACCACCAAGCTGCACCACATGGTGAGGGAGAGGGGCGGGAGAGAGAGGTTGCCTCATCGCTGAGAGCTGTTAATTATTTCTCCTAATTACTCTGCTGAACCTAGGTTAGACTACTAACTGTAGACAATGAACAAAGCCTGAGTGATATATTAAGCTCTGCTCTCGTGTGGAAAGGCCATTTCCAAATGAGCCTGCGGCAGCAGAAGGCTGGGTAGTCCAAGGATGCTGCCCCAGGGGGACCTCAGCTGTCCAGCCCCATTGCAGCCCCCACCCCCCCCACCCCCCCGGAGCTGGTGCCATGATGCACCTTTGCAGAAAAAAAGCCGTTTATTTTGAGTATTTTTCAGCAGCCACAGCCTGGAACTTCAGTATAGAGCTCACAGGGACTAGATCAATTCATTTAAGGCTCATAAGCATGCCCCTATCTGAGGAAGCGTTTGCAGTCAAGCACACAATCGAAGGCAGGCAAAACCAGACACAAGAGAATGACAGGAATGTCATGAACACAAGAGCTTTAATTTCGTCATGTCCAAAGATTTCCCAAGCCAGTAGCTGATCGAGTGGAGGATTAGAAGACGGGAGACACCCCCCACCTCCACCTCATTCAGTTCTGGGCTAGTTTTCTTGAGAAGGTGAGCGGCCCTTGGTCACCAGCCCAGCTCTACGCAGCTCCCTGAGCCAGCCCAGGAGCCCCACGCAATCCAGGCTTGAGCCTCCACTGGCATTTCCAGATCTGGTGTCCTTGCCAGAGTTCTACCCCAAGAGCTTCTCTACCAACGTCTGTTCTGTTTCAGCACTGTGTCTCCATGGTCCTGTCCCTACACCCCATCCTGCTCAGGGGGGGCCTCTGCTGAGAGCAGCCCACATTTCAGAAGTGCAAGAGCCTGCGTCCTCCAGCCTAACACTGCAGATAGAGCATACGCAGCCTGTGCCCCCAAAATGCAGCCACTCCCACAGAGAGGGGGACAGTGAGCTTGTACCTTGAAAAAGGAGAAGAAAACAGCAGCGAAGGTGCAGGATGGATATTGTCGCTTCAAAGAACAACACAAATCTGGTGCGCGTTTTGAGCAGCAGTTAACATCACAGGGGCAGGTCATAGGGCTTAGTTAATCCACCACAAAATAAGTGAAGGTTAAACTCACCCTGCTGAGATTTGATCTTTGAGGGAGTGGGCTGGCACAAGCATTGCCTCCCTTTCTTTAATGCAGCCAGTTGCTGTCTGTTGGTATCGATGCTTGCTCTTTCTTTGTACTTTCCAACTGCAATAGATTTAAAATCCTCATACGTTACTGTTCTTATAAGTAATAGCGTAGAAAAGACTGTAACAAGATCAAGATCTCTAATGGCACTTCTAGAAGGTGAAGCAACATTCTCCTTTCCCTGTACTAGTGTTTTTCTCTAGAATATTAGATTAAGCAACAGAAAATTTACTACTTCATAAAGCCGTATCCCAGGCAAACTCTGCACCCAGCAGCAGATTCCCTGTAAACACACGCTGCTATTGCGATGCAAGCTGGAACGTGCCAAGCAGCAGCGCCAAATTCCCATAGAAAATAATCTCAGAAGAGCCCAACAAACTCAGAACAGCCCAGGAATGAAGAGTGCTGAAGGTGGTAGACCATTGCACTAGACCTTTTTAGATTTGGTTGATTGGGTGTTGGTTTGTTGGATTTAGGGTTTTGTTTGTCTGTTTTTAAGCTAAAACATCCCTGGCTTCCTAACTCAGCTCCAGAGATGGTACCAGCTCCCTCTGAACCCAGAATACCACTAAAGTTCGGTCCTGGACCTTCTTTAACCAAAGCCCAATGAATAGTTCTGTAACTTCAACCAGAAGTGGAAAATTGTGGTGCCAATCCTCCTGCAGCTACACCAAAGGACACCTAAAAAACGTAGGGGAACAAAACACAAGCCCTCCACGCTACATAGACCATTCTTAGCCTCTTCGTAGTTGTACAGAAGCAAAGCCCTCTGTGAAATAGTTAACTGCAAAGGCCAAACATGACATCCTTCATCTTGCAGAAATCAAACGGCCTTTAGGCTGTGAGCAAGAGCAGAGCCAAAAGAGGGAGTTGCAGACTTCCCTCCTGGGGCTCTGCCTGCAGGCAGGGCAGTACGGCTCATCTTCAGGCTCAGACACAAAGCTAGCCCTGCGTGTTGGAGATCAGGATGGCATTTTACCTGTCCAACGGTGCTGGAGAACCTGCAATCACATAACACAAACCACTGCAAGACAGAAAAAAACCCCTCTCACACAAAACTTACACTTGGTATTTAAGAAAATAATTTAAAACTTCTGAAAGATTTGGCACTAAAGATCCATTAACTGCAGACATGTCTGTTAGCACATAGGTTTCTACACAAAGAGAATAGAGCATTATTGAAATAATACAGAGAGAAACCATCACAGCAAGTACCCGCAGATCCAAAAGTTCATCTTCTTTAAAATAGAAATATTTGTACATCAGCTAATGCTTCCAAATGGGAGAATTTGTCCAATGAGCTCGATGCTTTACTTGTGGAAAGGTTAACCAAAAGGTACTTCTCTTTCTGAGAAAAGCCACTTGCGCTCTTTCAAGAGGTTTTCATGGGTATCCTGTCGCCGGCATTCGATTCATTTGAAAAAGTTTTTAAATTACACTTCTGTCTGCAAAAAAGTGACCTCTTCAAACAGTACAAGTAGAACTTTTGATTTTTCTTATTTACCTCAAATTCTACTCTGATTTTAACCATTTAGAGTACTGACAAATCTAAATAACCAAAAGCCCCAGAGCAACAAAAATCTGCCTAAGCTGGCAGACCACTGCAGCCAGGCTGAGTCCACAGCCCCAGCTGCAGAGGAGTCAACAGCAGTCTGGTTTTATACTTATTTGCTCCCTTGCCAGAGAAAATGTTACGCCTGCAGTCCCTGGGAGCTGGAGACAGAAGAAGGGGAGGAGAATTCTGTTGGCACTTATCAGGTATGTTATTTGGTTTTTTAAAGATGAGGAAGCAGACATCTCATCTGCAAGAGTGATTTGTAAGGAGCCTTACGGAGGCTGGAGTAGTGAAAGAACCAACACTTCAGTGGTAGTAAAGAAAACGGTCTCACCAACCAATTCTGTTCTGTAACTGGCTTTCATGAAAAGTCCCAAATGTAAATGAAACAAAGCATAAAGGAGGAGCTGAGCATTCTGGCTCAGAAATAAGAGCAGAGCTGGGTTTTGAAGAGCTTTGTATCACCATCTTCTCAGCCCTTCCAGCAGGGAGTTGGAGAGTTTGACCACCATCACACGGAAACCGGCTAAAAATCGCACACTGATTTGAGATGCAGAGAAGAGCTTCAGAGCATCCTAAAGGCTCCTCTGTCATTTTGATTCTCTAGGCGTCATAAGAAGTTTCACTGCAGGAAGAAACGTGTGAGGAAAGCCTAAACCCACTCATTTTTACTAAAGAACTACCTTCTCTCCTGGCCAGCAACAACACTGCGCTCCAAAAGCTCCATCCTGACCCCGCTCTATGCTATTTCAGCAATTGAAATAAAGAGAGGGGAAACTGATGGGATTTCGTTGTAGCAAAGGGAGTTCTCGCTTGATGCAACAGTGAAATCAGTGACAAAATTGGACGGCTGCCCCAGCGTAGCCTGTCAGGCTATAAAACAAGGTTTTCTACGTTTTCACAATACCAAATGTAATGTGCACTCAAACCACCTTCCTTTTCATTTCTATCACTATTTGCCTGGGATTTGGTGGCAAATTAGTTGAGGCCTTAGCAGACAGGTACATATGGCTAGAAGGTCTCATGTGTCAGCGATACTCGATGTATAAGGCTGCTTCGCTTACATTTATTTGCAGTAAAGAATAAGGCATTGGGCTCCTTTCCAAACACGTTAAAAAGACAAGAAAGGAAACCTTATATATGACTTGGGAATGGACCTGTTGTGGCAAGAGACTGTATTATATCATTAACATTATAAATTCCATTTACAATACAGCAGTCATTTCATCCATCATTTATTCATGCAGACTAGAGAGAACGTCTTGCATTTTTAGGACCGTGGTTCTGCTTATCCTTGGGTATTGCTACAGTCACTGGTTAGCTACTCCAGTCTCTCCCTTCTATGCACAAAAGTAAACCCCAGCATCTCACCACGTTTCAGTAACTGCAAAAAAAAAAAAAAAAAAAGAAAAAAAAAAAGCGTCACCTCTGAAATTACTGGGGTTCCACGTTTTTTTTCAGATGTCACCTGGGACTGGGAACGTTGTTTACCCTCAATCAGTACGTTTGGTCACTACAAGTTCTTTCTCGCTCTGGAAGTACGCGCTGCTCAGTGCTTCCCTAGCATCAGTATAGCAGGCGTGGGGGCTACTTCCATTTTATGCACACCTTGCACCACTCAGTCTCCCAGCTCCCGTGCCTCCCTCCATTAGACCCAGTTGCCAATTAGTTAAGGCACTCAGCTTATCTAGGAGACAGTTCCGTAAAAACTCATCGCCCCACCTGTACTACCAGCTCTTCAAGTGTGAATATAAACAAGGGACTGGGAAGAGAGGCTGATGTTTTCACTACATACCCCCAGCAGCATGGCACAGCATTCCTCAGGCCCATCCACTCCCACCACCACGCCAAGGAGCAGATGCCTTCCCAGAGTGGGTTAATGCTCCTGCAAACGGCTGGTTTTTCTCTAGCAGGGCCGCAGACATCCATAGGTACAACTGATAAAGTCACCATTAGTAAGGCAGCACTCCACAGCATAGCGCACGTACAATGAAACATAGGCAAGAAAAACGTATTAGACGAGTACCTGTTTGGGTATCACCATTATACGTATGGCTCTGGTTTGTTCTCACACCATCATTTGGAGTAATGACATGGAAAACAATTACAGTAAACCTTAAAGGAAAAAGGGATAACCAGAATTATACTCCACCTTCACTGGAAAGCCTATTTTGTGTACAAACAGTTAAAAAAAATCCCAAACTTGGAACAAAACATAGTCCAACACTTATAAGAGACTTTCCCTTCTTACTGGTATCAAAGACTAATATTACCACAAAGGGAATAGGTTTTGCACCGAGAATTAAGCTGTCAAGCTTGGAAGAATTATGGAAGCCTCTGCATAAAATCCTGAATACTGCTTCTTCTGAAGTTTTTTGGCACAAACCCCAATTAAACTGATTTATGTTAAGTTGTGTTGAATACGTTCTTTACTGTTTTTTCCGACTTAACACTTAGCAGAAGGGAACAATTGCTGAACAAGCTCCTCTAACCGTCACTGGTTCTGAGATGGTATTAAATGAATAAAGCAAGCTTACACTTGGCTTACCAACACTGACTGTCCACCACTACTCAGTACTTCATAACACAAAATGGAAACAGCAGAAAAGTTAGCAAAGTTGTACCCTGTTTATTCCCCAATGTAGATTTTATTTGAATCGGTGAGAAGCGTACTTTGGATTGGAGCTTGCTTGTTTTCCATGTTACCGGTATAAAAGAGAAGGGAAAAAAAGTTAATTACAACTACAAACCTACTCTGAGTGATATGTGAAGAGGGAAAAGTGTTCTAAGTGCAACAACCCAAATACTTTATTTATTAAAGAATATACCACTAATGATACAGACTGATACAGGAGCAATAAGCTACCACTGAAAGACTGATAACTTAAGTCAGATAAATCTAGTATTAAATAAGCAAAAAAGTCTGAGCCACTGACCACGCCTCAAAGATGATTTATGGAAAAATGTAGGCATTAGACAGTACATGACCTAGGTGGTGTGTACAAAATACAACAAAAATGAAATGTTAAAACAAAATTCCTTCAGTGTGTGGTAAGTATAGCTCTCAGAAGAACACGTTCCAAAAAGCAGATTAAGGAGAAAGAAAACTAGAAGAAAAGTTTCAGAGAAATATTCTTTTAACAAAATTTTATTTAATGGCCAGAAAAGCATTTCTTCATTCACACTGTTGCCAGCTTCACTTTATTTACATAAAGTCAGTCTAAATGGCTTCCACAGCTATAGGATCCTACAGCTGTTTGCAGAATAGCAGCCTTTTGAATGTGCTAAGTAGAAACAGCAGGCAGGTCAGCACACCCCTGCCAAGAAGAGCCAAGAGGTTTGAAAGATGACAGTATTTTTAAATATTCCTATTAACATAAAAGGAGATAACACATAGGGCATGGATTCCGTGATGTGGGAGTGACCGAAATGTCCAATTTGTGACAGTCAGATTCATTCAAGCAGCCTTCCTTCTTCTCACACAAGGTACGGAACATCAAGGAAGAGTCACGGCAGTTTTAGTAGAGCATACACCGCTGGCAAGAGGTGGTCAGGGTTCACTGAAGCAATTAAGATTGCAACATAACGAATAACTAAAGCTAAACAATGCACATATGCCGATTTCACTTCACAGGCATCTCAGAGATTCTCCCCATTATCTTAAAATGCTCTGTACTACGCAGCACAATGAGCTGGACAGTCACAGACAGCAACTAAAAGCCTCCCAGCACACCTACAATGCAGCTGTTACCACTAAAACACGTTTGTTCTGGGCTTGGATGCATTAACGATGCTAAGTTTTACTGACAATTACAGTTTGAACCACTACCTGCTGTTGAGTGCCTTACAGTACAAAACTGGATCTCACATACCTCTTTGGCAGTGGGTTAAAAGGACAAAGCTGACACTAATCATTGCAATGAATGTGTTGGGACAGAAAACGTAACTAATGATTATGGCTAAATTCTGGCCAGAGAAGTCTGTCAGCTCATTTGCTTAGGGAAAGTCACTGCCCTTACATTGGTTAGGCATAAGTTAGTTAGCGAGGGACAGCAGGATACTGCCTGCCTCATAGCAAGCTGTATTTTAACACAGATGCAGAGAGATAGCAACCTGGCCCACAACTTGTGTAACATAGCAAGGTGCTGCATCCTCAGGCAGAAGCATGCTAGACTATCTCCATGCAAAACTCTGTGCACATGAAATGTTGCTCTTCACCTCAAGACAGACACGTACTCCAGAAAAAGTGATACTTCACAGGGACCCAAAGGCATTCTTAGCAGAAATAATTCCACTTTTATTGTGAAATGTTACGATGAGAGGAAGGTGTTCTTAAAAGCAGTTCAATTTTCCGCCCCACCCCATTTTATTGGTTATATATTCTTCATCAACACAGTGGAAAGAATCCAGTAATAATAACACCTAGAATGCACTGCTTGCCCTTTTTCTCTCTATACATCTCCAAAAGCTCTATACAAAAACTCAAGTGTCATTACCCATAAGCATTAACTAGGCCTTTGACTAAGATTCCACAGTGCTGTTGTTGATTATTCGTCACATTGACTCACTGGGAGCAAAACAGACCTCGTAGGCTTTAATCTGCAGCTTGCGTTGCCACTGCAACAAGAAAAGGATTCCAACTGATGAAGTAGCAGCAAGAGCAAAACTCAAGGCACATTTGTATAAACGAAAGCTCTTCTGTTCCTATAAAAACAGGCAATAAAATACACAAAATAAGTAGAATACTCTCCATTCAACCAATGTACATCTGCCTTCAGTCTTTCCTGAAGCACTAGTGGAGCATGAGGAAGAATCACTGCTACCACATTTTCAACATTCACTCTTTGCTATCAAATAAATTAGACTTACTAGTGTAAAGGAAAAAAAGTCTGGCTGTTCTTGGGGTTTGGGTTTTTTTGTTTGTTGTTTAGGGGTTTTTTTGCTTTGCTCTGGTTCTTCATAAAAAATTACATCACTAAGAAATTAGCATTTGCACAAGGAAACAAGAAGCTGTATATTTGCCAAATTAAATCTTACAATAATTCTGTATACTGTACAAATATACATTGTCAAACATTTACAAACTTAACTTCCTAGATGACAAAATTCCCTGCTCTTCCAAGCAATGCAGCTACCCAGATTTTTTTTTCAAAAGCTCAAAGCTATCAACTGTCAGGTATAAAGTCCCCTGCACAATTAGGGACAGGATGAGAAAAAGATGGATCTACTGATAGTAGTGGTATCAATATAAGGGAGTTCCAGGTGTACTAAATAATTTAAAACACAGTCCTTACTAGACAGAAATCTGGGAATAGATTTTCAGTAATGAGCCAATACTAAAGTCAGTGAGAGGTCTTTCTTCGCTTGGCACTGTTTGATTCCGTGTTCTCTGGTGATTCCTCTGATGTTCTCCTCGTTAAAACTTGATACTCTTTGTTCCACTTACTGCTATTATTTTGACCTCCTTCACTGTGGGCTTTTGAACTGCTTTTCGATACAGGAGCTCCCTGGTCACTCTCGTGCCGAGCTGCGTAAGGCGACGTGGAAGGCATGTCATATTGCCCCATCGGTTGCTGGGGCTTCTTAGGAGTTTCTGTTCTGAAAATCTGACCCCTGGCAGCTGAGGACACATCGAGGCCTTGCTGTGACGTTGATCCTGCATTGCTCTGGGCTGACCGACTGCTGTCTTTTGAGGCCTGGTCCTTCCCTTTTGTTTCAGTTCTACTCGCCATACTTGCCAGCCTTGGGTCCCGTGGTTTCTCTTGATCAGCAGGAAGCGCTGCAGCCTCCACTGGTGCGGAGGCACTGCCTCTCCTGGAGTCTGCAGCCTGAGCCCTCTGTGGCTGCTGGGGCCCTCTGCTTCCTTGTGGCACTGCACGGCCAGCACCAGCAGCAAGTTCCCGTGAGCTGTGGGCCTCCCTTGGATTTGCAAGCTCCCCCCTCTTGCTACTGGAAGGGCAAGCCTGCAACAGAGCAGATTTCTTTGTCCCTGCTTTGGTTGAGGGCTGTACTGTTGCATTGAGCTTCAAAATCTTAACAGCATCTTTCCTGTAGCTTTTTTCTGATGTCTTGATAATAGCACCTCTTTTCTGAGCATCCTGAATCAACTCATTCCAGTCTTTATTTTCCTTTAAAAAAAGAAAAAAAGATAGCCCCCCCAAAAAGTAAACAGTTATCAGAAAGAAATCAACACAAATGGACAGAGGTGTCAGAGGATGCACAACCCCTTTAATCAAGGTACCTGACACAACTGTCATGGGAACCACTGTTATGTTTCTTCTGGAATGGAAGAATCTTATGTTTCACTTGTAAAACAGCAATAGGCACTCTGGCTGCTGTAACACAGGGAACGTACTTTCAACCATCAGTGAGCTACTACTTAAAATGACAATTTCTATATTTATGAAGGCCAGAAGAGTTCTCTCATACAGAGAGTGAAACAGGAACATGGCTTTGATGCCCTCTAGTGGTGTAGCTAACACCCCCCACCCTTCGAAAAAGAATAAAAATCAAATAGTGTAAGACATTAACCCTATTCAAGAGCACTCCCTACACATTCAGTGGGCCTTTATAGTCCCCCAATTATGTAGTTCTGTTTCAGAAACACTTGTTTCAAAGAGTACAAGCAAAAAGTATCCTCAGAAACCATATGACTACACAAAGTAGCATCAAAACCAATAATCTGAAGATCAGGCAAATGTTTTAGGGTGGTTTGGTTTTTTTAAATATTTTTCCTTGCTCACGTAATCCAGTGACAACTGCAATAGCTGGAGGAACAGTAAGGATCAAGCAGGAATGTAGCCCTGCCATTATCCTATCTTTACCAGTAGAGAGAAGATTTTTTACAACCTCCCACCCTTGAATTGTAAAGGACAGTGTTACAATTTAGTTACTGAACACATGGCAAGAGTAATTTCTAACTTTCCTTCTTGGAAGCAAGAAAAACAGTTTTGGGGGATTTTTTTAAAAGCTTTTCTGTCAGTTACAGCCAAAGGTTTCAAAGAGAACCCTTCAGAAGCCTGGGCTGTACTAATTTAACAATACACTAGAAAAGGGGCCCCTTTCATAGACCAGAGCAGTCTGAGGATGGTTTTCACTTTCCCAACCCTGACTTGACCTAAAAGGGTGGGTCACAGAAGATCATTTGATTAACGCTGTACCTACCATGAGCGTTTTCAGTCTTCCAAGGATAAAGAGGCTGAATCTGGCTCGGGTGATTGTAACGTTCAGACGCTGCAGACTCGCCAGAAACCTAGGTGACAAGACAAAACTAAGCTCCTGAACTACTACTTCCATGAGGTTTAAGTGTTATGAGAAAAAGAGGTAATATTCAATTTCAGTGAAATGAAGATAACAGAAGCAGTTACAAAGGCAGCAGCAGTTCATGACCCATTCCCAGATTCCACTGCAGCAGCCCTGCCTTACGTGAAGGGCTCTGCAATTGTGTTTTCTTTCTTTCACCACTCTGATTCCTTGCAGGGAATTCCAGTTCTTTCTAGCTCTTGCTGTTAATGTTTCCTTTCTTAGAGCAAATCCCCTCTTAATGCCAACCACTACCTCCTTAAGTATTCCTCAAAGTACAGAAGACATCAACCTCACTTCACCTATCAAGACTTTAAGCTTCTTTTTGACTTGAACTGAAATAGATTAATAATATTTGGCATGATTAATAGGAAAATTTTCTACTGAAATACTGAACACTGGACATGAATATTTTATTTTAAAGGTGACCTGCACTGGAAGCACATGAAGGAAGACTTTTGCTTTGTCATGCTTCAAGAGCGAAAAGTATATTCCTGCAGAAGAAAGTCTGTTTTTGTGGGATCACAAACCAAGGTACAGAAAACTAAACAAACAAATGCTTAGTGTATCCTTAAAGGTTGATTTCTGTTAGGGCTTATTTACCAAAACTCAAAAAAAGGTTTGTGAAACATACCAACTACTTCTTCTCTAATGAAAAAGCTCCCAAAATGCACAACTTACTCTATACTAACAAAATTTGCAATACAAAGTCAAGTCCTTGTACAACTTAGTTTGAGCAGGTCCAATATCAGTGCTTGATACTGTGGTCATGGCACCGAGACCTGCTCTTCAGCAAATTCACAACCCCTGCAGTAAAGACTGCAAAAGCCCCAGAGCCACCCCAGAAAATTTGGGCAGTGCAGGAAGAGAGAGGCAGGAAGCCTCTCCAGCAGGATCCAGCAGCACAGATATTATAGTTCTCTAGGTCTTGGGGGGCAGGGGTGAAGTGGGGGAAGGGATCTGGAAAGACTACTAAATATTCCTAACAGCTTTTAAAACTGAAAGACGACAATATTATTTTCTCAGGAAAGGGGAAAAAAAATCCATTGTCATTTCTTGGAGCTTTCTCCTCCCTTTGCAAGTTACTTTCAGAGTAAATTTAATGCTGGACTAGCAACCTTGGAGACCAAAATACCTATGATCTTGTAGTTGAGGAAATTAAGGGTGATGCAAACTTTCCCATCACACCTTGCCAATGACACCTGACCCTGAAACTCAGATGTCCAAGACATCTGAGTATGTACAGCTTCTAAGGCATTGCACTGCCAAAGTTCTAGCAGATAAACCTTCAGCACAGTAAGATGGAAAGTTTTCTTCCAAAAGAACAGATAGAGGTTAAGTCCAGTGTCAGCCAAAAGGACTGGCAGGTTCTAGCTGCCTTCAGTTTCCAAACTCAATCAACCAGATTAAGAAGTCTCCAAAAAGCATCATTGTTGTTTATTATAGGATTTGGATTCTTCCTCTTCCCAAAGTGCCATGGATCAGCACAATTGAAAGCCCTTTATCTAGCAATTAGAAAATTAGTATCAGAGAAACATAAGTAGCTTAGTGAAATCTGGTATGCAGAAACAAAGATTTTTGTTTGTTTATGCAAACAGACTTCACATAGTTTACCTTAAAATGAACTATAATAAGGCATACCATTTTTTAAACTAACATGATCCCTAAGTTACAGAAACAAATCAACAAATGCTGTAGCAGTAAACAGCACACCCTGTATCTAGTTCCTTCTGTTTCAGACAGGAAAAACCCATACAAAATTATCAAATCTGCAATCTTGAATCAAGACTTCCTACAAAGCTCCTCCTAATTCAAGAGACAAGCACATTCATCTACAAATCAAAGATCTAGCTCACTGGCATCACATTCACAGCAACATATGTAACTATTTAACAATACTTTTACAGACCGAATGCTGTATTAATAGGATAGTGACAATCACAGAAAATGGATTTCATTTTAAGAGAGCAGCATTCAGAAAGTGACAATATATATATCAAAAGCTACAAGACAAATAAGTGCTGCAGTACTAATGCAAAGAGCCAAGTTCCCAAGACCAATCCTGCCAAACCGAAACAGTGACAGGCTAAAGCAGCCGTGCAAATTCATCAGCATGCAACAGAGAACACAATACTTAGTTCCACATCCCTTTTGTTCAGAGATCTCAAACCAGTAACATTAATTCATGCATTCAGATACCTTTTAATTTGCTGGCTGTAGTGACTTGTTCTCTCAGCAAGTCTAAGCAAGTTTAAGAACCTCTGCGATTCCTAAACTTTCTTACCAGTCATATTAAAAATCTAACGACTATCTAGAGTGTCATCGGAAATGGGACTTGCAAATCACTGAAGAGAAACATACCCAATTGACCCTTTAGTGCTGTTTGCCCGGACGCATGTCACTATGATGCAGTCTTTCTCTCGTCCCTGGAACGCATCCACTGTGTCCACTTCTCCTGGGCTGTTGAAGAAAGAATTAGTAAGCCATTAAATTACGTTAGTTGAATTTTTAACCAACACACTGACGCCAATAGCCTAAACACTATCCTTAATGATCATCTGTCAAAACAACCCAGGGTAAATTTCTGCTTCAGTGTATGAACCTAAAGCTAAATTTACTTTTTGGGGGCCAGCATCATTACTGAAAAGCTGTTCAGGTCCATGCAGCTTATAATTTTAGGTTTTCTTTTAAACCAGCTTTATTCAGAACAGCAATATAATCAAAGCACGTATACAAGTAATAACTAAGAAATGGTACAAAGAAGCCCTGCCTGTTTTAAGCAAAAGGCTTGCATGTCTGCTTTAAAGTCATGGCTAAATACAGATTTTAGTAGCACAGAAAAAAGTTTGAGTTTTTGCCATTGTTTTAAGAGGATAAACAAAGGACTACCATGCAAGAACCAAGTCCCATTTGAAAACTCATGGTTTCTTCACCTGTTATTCCTAAACACTCTGTCCAGTTGTTCTTGAATTTTCTTTTTCTGTGCGCTGTAAGGGGTAATTATTCCAATGCGACGAAGACCCAGATCCTTCCTTTTTTCTTTAATTGTTCTTATTAATTCCACCACCAGCTTCACTTCCTGAGGATTACTAAAAGAGCTGAACAAGACAAAATGGAAACAATATGGAAATATATTTCACAGCTCTTTCACATTCAATGCTTCAGCCCAATTTGTAGGGGATCGCAAGTCAAAGTCCTGTCTCGAACTTTTGCAGCCTCCTTCACATAAAGGCTCAAATAACTTTGCAAGCAGGCCCTGATGAGGGGCTAGCAACAATGAGAAGTGTTAGCAGTGAAAGGCTGCACTTCACATTCCCTTAGAACTACATAGCTTTGCTTTCCTTATAGAATAGGCAAAGGTGAGGACTGAGCCTGCCACCTTCTGGCATTACCTCAGCATGCAGCTGTAAAAGCAAAGTCACTGATAAAAATCAGGAGAAACCGTTACTACAAGTAGCACGGATTGTAGGCATTCACTGGCATCTAACAGACACTCAAACCAGGACAAAAAACAGTTTCGGATTAAAACACACCAAAAGCATTTAACAACTGCTTTTTTGTAAAATTAAATCAAGTTGAAATTGCAGTTCCGGCTACTTAATGCATATTGGGAACAATATAGCAAAGAAAACAACTCTTCTGCAGGTAATTAATTCTCAGCAAATCTAAAATTTGGCTGAGCAGAATACAGGACTTACTCATTCTCTCGCTCCTCACGACCATCTCCTACATCAAAGATAAGGTAGGGCTGGAATGGCCACTCTGAAGAACATCTGTTCTCTTCTGTTGCTCTGTAAGTAACATTTTTATCACTAGGTAACTATACAGGAATTCTAAGAATTGATACTTCATTTGTTATCAAATACAAGCAACTTTCAGCTTTTTTTCCAGCATCCTTAATTTTCACTGCTACCTGCATATACTGAGGCCTCAAAATGAACTCTAAGCAGTACGTATGCTCAATTTTAAGTGATTTAGTTAACTTACTGTCATGGTTTAAGCCCAGCTGGCAACTAAGCACCACACAGCTACTTGCTCACTCTTTCCCCCGTCCCAGTGAGATGGAGAAAAGAATCAGAAGTAAAACTTTGTGCATTGAGATAAGGACAGTTTAATAGGACGACACAAGGAAATAAGAAACAATACTACTAATAAAAGTATATATAAAGCAAGTGATCCACAAAGCAATTGCTCACCACCTGGAACCTGATGCTCAGTCCCTTCCCAAGCCGCAACCCCTCCTTGCCCCAGCCAGCTCCTCCAGTTACATACCCAGCAAGACATCATATAGTATCAAATATCCCCTTGGCTAGTTTGGGTCAGCTGTGCTGGCTGTGCCCCCTCCCAGCTTCTCGTGAAAATTAACTCTAGCCCAGCCAAACCCAGGACATTATCCACTCCCTATTCTATACCATCTATGCCATGCCCAGATCCTAGACTTTCCAATCATCTACCACCACTTTTCCTGTCTTTGAGATATACACACACACACACAGATATTCCCTTCGTCTATGTGCCATCCCTCTAACGTGTCCGTTGAGTTCATTTAATCTATGACTTTGTGGCTCCATCTGTCGTAACGCTCTTTTCAGGGCAGGAGAGATGGTGTGTGGTGGTGTTGGATTATTGCATGCTGCATCTGGAACCTGCAGCTAGTCTATTTGGCACGGCCCATGCCGGATCTGCCGGTTGAAGATGTCAACGCTGAAGTTGCTGGGCACCAGTGCTGAAGCCAGTCCAAGTTCCATCACCACTGCACTTTGCTCAGTTTCATAAAAATCCATCCTTCAGTGATTTGGGTGATTCTTACTGTAATACCATTGATATGGCATATAGCAACTGTAGTAGTGATGACATACAATAACAGGGTTATTTAGCAATTAACATCATACAATTTAATTCACTGGCTTTTCTCACCTAAAATCAAGTCCCCTTGAGGTACATACTGAACTTCCCCATCCTTCCACATCACCCACGAAGTACGCCCAGATCCTTTAGCAAAAGCAATCTTGCAGATGGGTTTGCCTTTGCCTGAGGCAGGACTAACCCAGACTGTCTTCCCTAACATATTCTTCATGTGCACCATGGAGACTTTATCCCCTTCTACAGTACGTGGAACAGAATGCCCATTTTGATTGGGCAGGGCCAGCTCAACTGGTAGATCCTCTAGTGTTAACTAACCAGGTGGCTTTTGCTAAATGTGTATCTCGATGTTTGAAGGTCCCACTCCCTGTTGGTCTCAGTGTAGTTTTTAGCAGTCCATTGTGTCCTTCGATTTTCTGGGAAGGTGATGCATGATAGGGGATGCAATATACCCACTCAATGCCACGCTCTTTGGCCCAGGTGTCTATGAGGTTGTTTTGGAACCAAGTCCCGTTGTCTGACTCAATGCTTTCTGTGGTGCCATGTCACCATAAGACTTGTTTTTCAAGGCCCAGGATAGCGTTCTGTGTGGTGGCATGGGATATGCTTCCAGCCAGCCGGTGGTTGATTCCACCATTGTAAGCACGTGGTGCTTGCCTTGGCAAGTTTGTGGGAGCGTGATACAATCAATCTGCCAGGCCTCCCCATATTTATATTTCAGCCATTGCTGTCCATACCACAGGGGCTTTAACTGCTTGGCTTGCTCAACTGTCCCATGTTTCACATTCATGGAAAACCTGTGCAATAGTATCCATGGTCAAGTCCACCCCTCGATTAGGAGCCCATCTATATGTTGCATCTCCTCCCTGATGGCCTGAGGTGTCCTGGGCCCACTGAGCTACAAATAATTCACCCCTATGTTGCCAATCCAGATCCACCTGAGCCACCTCAATCTTAGCAGCCTGATCCACCTGCTGGTTGTTTTGATGTTCTTCAATGGCCTCTTAGGTACATGGGCATCTACGTGACATACTTTTACAACCAGCTTCTCTGGCTGGGCAGCAGTACCTTGCCACAATAAAGCAGCCCAGATGGGTTTGCCTCTGCGCTGCCAGTTGCTGCTTCCATTGCTGCAACCATCCCCACGGGGCATTTTCCACCATCCATGAGTCAGTATAGAGATAGAACACTGGCCATTTTTCTTGATCAACAATGTCTAAATCCAGCTGGATAGCCTTCACCTCTGCAAACTGGCTCGATTCACCTTCTTCTTGAGCAGTTTCTGTGACTTGTCGTATAGGACTCCATACAGCAGCCTTCCACTTCCGATGCTTTCCCACAATGCAACAAGACCCATCAATGAACAGGGCATACTTCCCATTTTCTGGCAGTTTATTATACAGTGGGGCCTCTTCAGCACATGTCACCTCCTCCTCTGGTGATATTCCAAAATCTTTGCCTTCTGGCCAGTCCATGATCAATTCCAAAATTCCTGGGTGACTGGGATTTCGTATTCAAGCCCATTGTGTGATCAGTGCGACCCACTTACACCACGTGGCATCCGTTGCGCAACGTGTAGAGGAGACCCTCCCTTTGAATATCCAGCCCAGCACCGGCAGTCGGGGTGCCAGGAGGAGCTGTGCTTCAGTATCAACCACTTCTGAGGCAGCTCAAACTCTCCTTCATATGCTGCCAGTGTCTCTTTTTCAGTTGGAGTATAATGGACCTTCGATCCTCTGTATCACAACTCCAAAACCCCAGGGGTCAGCCTTCGGTCTCCCCAGGTGCCTTCTACCAGAGACTCCAGGTGGGGCAATTCTCCCTGGCTGCAGTGTAGAGCACATTTTTATCATTTTGTCCTGTCTGGACTGGCCCAAAGGCTACTGCATGAACAATCTCCCATTTAATTTGTTCAAAGGCTAATCGTTGTTCAGGGCCCCATTTGAAGTTGTTTTTCTTCCAGGTCACTTGATAGAGAGGGCTTACAATCAGACTGTCATTTGGAATATGCATTCTCCAAAAGCCCACAACACCTAAGAAAGCTTGTATTTCCTTTTTGCTAGTCAGAGACATAGCTGCTATTTTGTTGATCACATCCATTGGGATCTGACAACACCCATCTTGCCATTTTATTCCTAAAAACTGGATATCCAGTGCAGGTCCCTTGACCTTACTTCTTTTTATGGCAAAACCAGCCTTCAGAAGGATTTGAACTATTTTCTTCCCTTTCTCAAAAACTTCTGCTGCTGTGTCACCCCATACAACGATGTCAGTGTACTGCAGGTGTTCCAGAGCTTCACCCTGTTCCAGTGCAGTCTTGATCAGTCCACGGCAGATGGTAGGGCTGCACTTCCACCCCTGGGGCTGTCAATTCCAGGTGTACTGGACACCCCTCCAAGTGAAAGCAAACTGTGGCCAGCAGTCTGCTGCCAAAGGGATTGAGAAAAACACATTAGCGATATCAATTGTGGTGTACCACTTGGCTGCCTTTGACTCCAGTTTGTATTGAAGTTCTAGCTTATCCAGTACAGCAGCACTCAGTGGTGGCGTGACTTCATTCAGGCCACAATAGTCTACTGTTAGTCTCCATTGTCCACTAGATTTTCACACTGGCCATATGGGACTATTAAAGGGTGAGCAAGTCTTGCTGATCATCCCTTGGCTTTCCAGTCGACAAATCAGCTTATGGATGGGAATCAGAGTCTCGATTTGTACAATTACCAATAAATTCCAAGAGCGGGCGCCCACGGTATGGGAATGACAACAATGCCACATAAAAATATCAGCTTAACCTCATAACTAGTGATGTAATCATAAGTCAACATTACGCAGTACAGCAAAATTATAGTCCTGATCCCTCTCCCACATCACCACAGGGAATACACAGCACATATAAGAATTTACGTAACACCACCACATGAAAAAATAAACCAACATTGTGACCAGCGACTATTTAACTAATCTAAGAAATGCACATAACAAATCTGTTTTAACATGCTCTGGTCAGATCTGTCACTACCTCAACCCTTTGTGCCCCATGCTGGGTGCCAAAAACGACTGTCATGGTTTAAGCCCAGCTGGCAACTAAGCACCATGCAGCCGCTCGCTCACTCTCTGCCCTGCCCTGGCAGGATGGGAAGGAAAATCAGAAGAAAAAGGTAAAACCTCACGGGTTGAGATAAGGACAGTTTAATAGGACAACACAAGGAAAGAAGAAACAATAACAACAATAATACTAATAAAAGAATATGTAAAACAAGTGATGCACAATGCAATTGCTCATCAGCCAGAATCTGATGCTCAGCCACTTCCCAAGCCGCAACCCCTCCTCCCCCAGTTATATACTGAGCATGACACCATACAGTATCAAACATCCCCTTGGCTAGTTTGGATCAGCTGTCCCAGATGTGCCCCCTCCCAGCTTCTTGTAAAAATTACCCCAGCCAAACCCAGGACACTTACCTATCACAGCAGCACTAACAAGAGACAGAATGCAACTTTTCTCCCATTAAGCACTTTTCCCCCTCTCCTCCCTGCTCCCATCCTCAATAATTTTTAGACTCAAAAGAATATCCTGAGATGAAAAGGTTTCTTTGAAATACCTCCTGCTCAGAAAGGAGAACAGAGAGCTACTCACTTGTCAGTCTTTAGAGTCCTGCCATAAACGTAATTGGATGGGAAGAGGCAGATGTCAGGGTGCATCCTGTACTGCACAGTCAGCTGCACAACTGGCAGGCTTCGTAAAACATTCTTCCGCACTTGCTCCTCCAGGTGTCTGTGCAGACGTGCCATCAAGGACTGATCGTAGCCATATTCCTGAGCTTTCTGCCAGTGGGAAAACATGAGATTGACTTCTGGGGAATTAGGTCCCAAATCACCGACAGGAATTTGCTTTTTGGACTTAAAACTACTTGGTGTTTTCTTCTAAACTTCTAAATCACTGACAAAATGACAACTACTTGCACTTCAATTTTCTATTTGTGTTAGTCTTATTATTTCAGTAAAGATCACCTGCATGTATCTGAATTTTTGTCAGTGCAGTCTTTAGCAAGACAACTTTCCACAACATAGTAAAATTTTAAAAACATCAACAGTAATGAAAAGCAAGATCTTCCAGGTGGGATCTCGTTAAACAAGCACACAGCCTCCAGGTAATTTACCCTTCTAGAGAAGCCAGTCTGTTTTGACTCCTTTCTTTGAGATATTTAAAACAGTCCTCCTGACTACTGGATACAAGAAAGTGCTCCTATATGTTCATCCTTAGAACACGTCTGTAGGGTGAAGAAGTCCCCATACAAACAGGTAGTCTTCATTCCGCATTCCTTAAGGAACGTGACACTGACTGAAGCTCACATAATGAAGTAACAGAGCCTGCCACAAGACAACATCTAACAAACCAAGTGCTGAGCTGCACTGAAGTTTGTATTGTCATAGTTATTCTTAACGGTGCATGAAATCAGTTCCAAGCTACACCAAGAAAGTCTATAGAGGTTGCACTCGCACATCTGTGTTAGCTTTATGCACACATACGAAGGCAGTGTTGATACAGTCTGCGCATAACAGACCCCAGATTTGCAGGGCAAAAGTTATTATCTGAAAGACACCCTGACCTGACATTGAAGTGTCTTTTTTTTCCCTTTTATAGATTTCCTATAAATACTGTTCTGATACTATATCCATTATATAGCATGAAAAAAAAACCAGTTGGAACACTTACTACTGATTTTACAGTAGGAGGGAGCTGTCTGGGATCTCCAACAAGGACAAGTTTATTACAGCGGTGGATCAGTGGAATCAGTGTTTCAACTTCACAGGACTGCCCTGCCTTTTGTATATGCAAACAGGACAAAAAAATGGAAGTTGTAAGCAAAGGAGTGGAGGGAAGTATGTTAAATTTCCTGTAACAGAGACAGAATAACTCAAATGCTTTTTAAGTCTTCTAAATAAAAAAAAAAATTTAAAACAAGAGAGAAAAAGAAGGACTTTTCCCTAATAAACAACTCCAAATAGATTTTTCTTTTATTATTAAATATGCAGAGCTCTCCAAACAGACACAAATATAACCCAACCATCTGGAAATCTCTACAGCAAGAGCCACACTTTAGCCATGATTTTTAAGTAAAAGCTGTCTGCCATTAAAGCACCAAACAAGTCAGAAAAAGCAGCAATGAAAAGTTATTTTTAGTTCTCATGGCTCTACATAGCAGGACAGGCTGGTTACCAGTTAAAAGGTGGGGATGGGGCACTCAACCCACAATATATTACACGAGCAGCCAAAAAATCACAAGTAGCCTAAGCAGAGAACAAGGCAGACCTTAGAAGTGGAACATGCTGTAGTTCTAAATAGCTTTACTGACCTCATCCACAATGACACAGCTGAAAGGATCAAGGCCTTGCCGCAAAAAAGCGGATTCCAGCAGACTTCCTCCGCTTGTGCTCAGCGTGCAGCAGATTATGTCGGACTCCAAGATGATATCCGTCTGTACTTTCTGCGAGTGCCTCCGAACCTTCAAGTACAACAGGACACCATGTCTCCTCTTCTCTTTTAGCTTTCTTGAACAACCTTAGAGCAATTTCTAACTGCCTGGACAATTCTAACTGCCAAACAGATCATGCATAATACATCACTCCAACAAAACTATCTCCATTATTACAAATAAAAGTCACGAGTTGACTTAACTGAAGTGTTACTTTAAATTATAGATCAATGCCATTGAGATGGCAAACTGGAAAGAAGTATTCCATTATCTCTACACCTATGCAATCTAGACACACTAACCATGACCAAAGTTTAGTTTGCCAACACATTTGTAACTCCAAGCCTCCATGACCATTAAGGGTTAGCAAATATTCATTAAAGATGAACCTTCATTCATCTCGCGGTTCGTGCTACTCAGCCTTAATTACTGGTTTTGCTATCAGTGCCTATTTCCACTTTCAGATCTATCTATCTCCACACATAAAAAAAATTCTTCCAGCTGTTGCTTTACTTAGAAACATTTAAAAGTACCTAAATACCCATAGGACTCTAAGGGGCATGACAGTGGTGATGAAGATACATCCTAGAACATGGGGACAAGCACATTTCTATTACCTTCTTTGCCAAATATGCCACATTTCATTTAAAATTCACCCTTAACTCTAAGGGTGAATACTTCCACCCATTGGGGTTTTGGGTTTTTTTGTTTGGGGGGGGGGGGGGGGGGGGTAGTTGTTGGTTTTGAGGGGGGGGGTTCCCCAATATGCAGCCAGAGTACACCTGGATTTCACACCAGGCTGTCCACAATTTACTCAGCTTATAACCTTTATCTACTTACCTTCTACTTTAGAAATATTCCCAGCCACATCAAAACCAAAGCTCCACCACAATTAAAGGATACCAAGTATATAAATACATTAGCTGAGGTTTATTAAAGAGCTGCCTTTAAGAGAAATACCTACCTCCTTTAGTTGAGAAGCAAGCTGTTGTCTCTCCTTTGAAAGTCTGCCAATTTCATCATCTAACATTTGACTCTAGATGGGGTGGAAAAAAATAAAGAGAAACCACATATCAGGAATAATTAACACCACACATTTCCCATATACCTTTTCTCCTCCCATATCCTAATTCACTTCCTAAACATTTAGATTTGTTCAGGCTGTCTTTTAATACAAAATGTGTCTGAAGAAGCTCATGAGTTTCTTTGAAAGTCATCACCATATTTAGACTTTGCAACACACAGTACTACATCTTCCATTTCTGTGCAACTGGGAAAACTGTTTACCATCAGAAAGCTGTAATTTGAGCACAAATGCCAAATTTTTAGACAAAAAACTGGTAAACTTCTAAGTGCAACACATATCCCAAAATCTCAGATCACAAGGTATCTTACTATTTCCAGTTAAACAAAAACAGAGCTCTGAAGTATACAATCAAATTATATCATTAAGATTTATAAATATGGTTACACTAAAAACTAACTGGTGACAGAACCAAATGAAGAGTACTGAACACTACAGCAAGAAGCAGCATGATCAACCAGTTGAAAATACCAGTATAAATAAACAAAAAAAACCCCTGATGTAAAGTTCTTCATTCCCTTTCACGGTGCTAACCAACGTTTCCATTCGTTGAAGGAGGTGGTGTGCTCAGACACAGAATCATAGAATCATTTAGGTTGGAAAAGACCTTTAAGATCATCAAGTCCAACTGTCAACCACGCCCACCAAGCCATGTCTTGAAGTGCCTTGTCTACACGTTTTTTGAATACCTCCAGGGATGGTGACACCACCACTTCCCTGGGCAGCCTGTTCCAATGCCCGACAACCCTTTCAGTAAAGAAGTTTTTCCTAATATCCAATCTAAACCTCCCCTGGTGCAAATTGAGGCCACTTCCTCTTGTCCTATCACCAGTTACTTGATAGAAGAGACCAGTACCCACTTCACTACAACCTCCTTTCAGGTAGCTGTAGAGAGCCATAAGGTCTCCCCTCAGCCTCCTTTTGTCCAGACTAAACAACCCCAGTTCCCTCAGCCGCTCCTCGTAAGACTTGTGCTCCAGGCCCTTCACCAGCTTTGTTGCCCTTCTCTGGACACGCTCCAGCACCTCGATGTCTTTCCTGTAGTGAGGGGCCCAAAAGTGAACACAGGACTCAAGGTGTGGCCTTACCAATGCCAAGCAGAGGAGGACGATCACTTCCCTGCTCCTGCTGGCCACACTATTTCTGATACAGGCCAGGAATAGAGATGACATTAAAAGGTAGAGTTCTTTATTCTTTGGATTCAGTTATGAACACAAAAAAGACAAACAGAATTAAAAATACTATTATCTTACCACCTCCCTCTTCTCACATCTGTACATGGCACGCTGACGAGACAGCATGTCCAACTTTTGATCCAGAGCTGTCTTTTTCTTCTGAATATCCTGGTCACAGTCAGCTGGCTTTCGTTCTACAATAAAACAAAGGAAAATGCACAGAAGGAATAGAAAAACGATGTTACAATAACACTTGCTCTCAGTCATGTGTCTTAAGTTATTAAGAACAACTGGACAAACACATTTTTTGTTGCATTTTCCCTTTTTCTGTTGAGGTCTTATCTTGTAAGACAAAGATAATGAGACTTGTTTCTAACTGTAGCTCTCAAATGCTGCATAGCCA
This sequence comes from Astur gentilis, assembly GCF_929443795.1. Classification (NCBI taxonomy): domain Eukaryota; kingdom Metazoa; phylum Chordata; class Aves; order Accipitriformes; family Accipitridae; genus Astur; species Astur gentilis. The sequence continues at coordinate 16,228,815 of NC_064908.1, forward strand.
CATTGCTGGCTTTAACATGCATTTATTTCTTCAAAAAAACCCCAACAAACAAGAAGTCATCTTGCTTATTTCTTTGCTTTTGCTTAGATTTTAGGCCATACGTAAGCTGACACCTTCCCATTAAGAATGAGAAAAACAATGCTTTATGAAGCACTGTTGCAGAAAAACCTTTTACCAGATCTTCCCTCTTAAAGGACACATAGTCCCAAGTGTAAAACACCATCAAGCTCTTAAAGACTGAAGAAAAGTCTGATTTGCATGTTACTTACTCATTCTATGTTCAACTTGCTTATCCAGGCTAAATCCCCGGACTTCACTGTTGATTGCTTTTTCAGCACCAAGTCGCACTAATTTGATATCACCACAGTTTCCTGTTTACAAAATCAGAGTCAAAATATTTTTACATTGCTCCAATCATCTCTGCACTTTGGTACAAGAGAAAGAAAAAATTTAAACACCATTGATATCTGCTTTTCAGGGGTTTGCAACAATTTACTTGTACTTATCCAACAAAAAAATTTCAGTAATTCCAAACTCAAAAAAAAAAAAAAAAAGAAAAAAGATGTTGCCCGTGTTTTAGGAGCGGCTAACAGTTAAGAACATTATTTTGAATTAACAGAACCACCCCTTATTCTCAGGCTTCTTTATCTAAAACTTACGGAATTCTTAAGTTAGAAAATTACTGAGTACCACCAGTAATGCAGTTAGCAAGTCAATACCAAATTGACATTTGGTTACAATGTGGATTTTTTTTTCCCCACCACAGACTAGATGTTTTGTTCAGAATTCATCTACTTTGTGTTAGTCACAAACTAGGAGGAGAAAAAAAAGTGAGAGGCTCTGACAAGACAAAATTTTCATGAGTCTGTTTAGCAAGATCAGCAAAGTCCAATTTCATTCAAAATCGAGGTAATAGTCTTGTGTTCAAATCTTTAAGTACTTATAAGCTGGTGAACTGAAATTAACACTATGAGGGAAGGGCCAATGTCTCTAAAAAGACAGAAGTGCAATTTATTTTTAAAAAAAAACATAATATACCTTTTAGAAAAGCACATTAAAATTAACATTATGAGGATGTACCAGTCATGTTCTGCGAGAGAGAAAAAAGCTGCTTAGAGTAGCATATAAGTATTATATGTGATCAACTGTTCGAGTTTCTCCTTTAGGTTTTGTCTATTTAACATATAAACAGAATTTTAAAATAAACCATACCCAAAGGCTCCTGTCTGTTTTGGCATTTTTCCTTAAATGCAACGATGATCTTTTTCATGAGTTCATCAACAGCAGCATTTGATGGTGCACAAACTAGAAAACGGTTTGGCTTGATCTTGGAATTTGTTTTTTGAGTTGTCTTCTCCTTCCTAATGTTCTGTAGATTAATTAACAAGAAACCAAAACAGGCTCTTTAGATTGTTTTCATTTGAGATTTAAAAGCCAGGCTGTACACTCATCTTAATCAACATGCAGAGTATGGGGACTATTGCACTTGAATATCTCTTAAGGTATGTCTTACATTGAGTAACAACCAACAAGTCAAATGTATTAATACTGTTTGCATAAGTTCCCTTCAACAATGATGTACTTGATGAATCTAACGGTTGCTAATATGAAAATCATTAAATGGGACAGGCCAAATAACATTCTTTAATACATCAAAATGTTAAGGGGTTTTTTAATGTAATAAGTGTTTATACTACAGATTGTGCGTGTTTTGTTGATTTTACTTTAAGTTCTGTAACATCAGTGTTTTCCCAGATGCCCAAAAGGTATTATTTCCACCTTTACACCCTATGCAGTACAGATTTAAGTCAGCTTAATGAATTACACCCCCAGTAATTACCAATACTATACGTCCACTTAGTTTAAGCTATCATTGACTTCCATTGGGAAACCAAGCACATGGCAATCGCATTACATTCACCTACTTCTCTCAAAACACGAGACAGAAGTCCAACAATAGTTTTTGATTTTCCTGTTCCAGGTGGACCGTGGATGAGGCAGATCTTGGGAAGCCCTGGATGTTGCTTGACCATGGCATAAGCTGTCTCAATGGCTCTCTTTTGATCTTCATTGTATTCTTTCATATCTGATGCCTGAAGGAACAGGCAGGGCAAAAAAATAATTAATGTTGATCAAACCTTCAATGTTCATTTTATGTATTTTCAGAATGTCCGTTCCCCTTCCCCCCCCGCCAGCTATGACTCAAAAACTTGAAGGGCATGGAAGCTTTGGATTCTAGGTTTGCTCTAGAGGCACACCCAATCCTGACTCGAAAGCTGTAACAAAGGTTTCATTTACTCTACTCTATTTTGCATTACCTCTCCCATGCTATGCTTTATTTCCTGAACAGACACCTCTCCAGTAAGGAAAAAAACCTGAAAGCTGCTTAAACTGCACTACTAGTACCTATGTCAACACAGCAGAAACACCTGAGCAAACCCAGACTCCTCTCCATCCAATCAACCAACTCTGAAAAGCACAGTGCCTCAGTGCCTTTGAAAACTTGTTTGCACTTAGTCATCTCAAAAAACCAGCATGCAAAAACCAGTTTTGCAAAACTCATGAGGTCCAAATGCCCACTTTGTCATCCCTAACTATCATTTCTAGCTGCAGAACTTACAGCACTTTCTGAAGTTATGGGCAAATCTCTGGGACAGAAGTCATTGTAACTTGGATTTATGATGGGTTTAGCCAGGGGACTCCTGCTCAATAGTAGTAGGCCTTTGAATGTTCGGTCTGTGGTCACCAGGGATCCAACCACCACACACTTCACTTGCTTATTTATGAAGAATGACAAATTGCCTCGAGTTTTCACAGAAAGATGACAGACAGTATGCTGCTCCTTTTGTCCTGGGGCAGGGGGGAGGAAAAAAAAAAAAAACAACCACAAGTTGTTAATTCAAAGAATATCCAAATTGTTAACTGAAAGATATTCAACAGGTCACTCAAAGAATTCACCAGAACCAGGTGCTGCCTTCTATTAGGGAGCCAACAACTAATTCTTGCAAAAAACCCGAACACCACCACCACCCCATAAAAAACAAACCCAAACAAACCCCAATGCTCTGTAAAACAATTCAGATCACTGTTTTAATCAGGCAGCATTAATCCTGATACTTGGTAATCCTGTAATTCACAACTTCAGTTCCAGAAGATAGTGAAAATTCTAGTCAGTGGGACCACTGAAGTTCATGGCACTTCTTATCTCACAGCAATGCACTCCTAAAGATGTATACAGAGTACTTATTCATCATTAGTGTCTGTTCTTACAAAAAGCATTAACATCTGTATTGAAGGAAGTCCCTAGAAAAATGCATGGAAAGCAGGTCTGCAGCTTCAATTCCTGGCTTTTTATGGCATTTCTAGCACAGAATAGACATGCTACAGTGGAAAAACAATCCCATTTCCTCTGGGGTAAGTGGTGTATTACAGCTATCAACAGCCAGCTATGAAAAAGCATTTTATGGTAACAAGAAGAATCCCACTTTTATTTCAACCCCATTTACTTACTAGTTAAACAGCCAGACGCACGAGAAAATCGTGTCACAAGACCAACGTGATTCACTATGTGGTTCTCCATCTCACTTTCTTCCCTAAAGGTGTCTTTTTTCTTTCGGACCACCAAAAAGATTAAGTCATCCTCCTTTGGATGAAGCTGCCTTGCCAAATCACTTTCTTGAAATTGAGCTACTCAAAATACATTTTAAAATTAGAACATTAAAAGGAAAATGGTTACAATTACTTTCTGTCTATAGAAGTACTACCATTAACATATTGCATAAACTTCAGTAATACGCATCTGTTAACTTTTAAAGCTATTAAAAGCTATAGCAAAAGACTATGAAGAGTTTTAATTCCATCCTGCATTCTTAAGCCTGAACATAGCACTGTATAAAAATAGAGCAAGTCAAGGACTATTTTATTTACCAAAAGAAGCTGAAACAAAATTCCAAATGAGATGGAAAGTATTCCAACAGCACTCAAATAACTTTTTGTACTGAACACTTAAGGCACAAATTCCCTGCAAAATACATACTTCTGTTAGATGCATTCTATAAAAGAGCAAATTCCAAGATCTTTTCTGCATTTAAAGCAAATTAAAAAAATTCAACCTGTAAGTGCTAACTCATTATAAGGCAGTTGTTGTGGTTTAACCCCAGCCAGCAACTAAGCACCACGCAGCCACTCGCTCACTTCCCCCCCAACCAGTGGGAAAAGGGAGAGAATCAGGAAGAAAAAAAAAAGTAAAACTCATGGGTTTAGATAAAGACAGTTTAATAGGACAGAAAGGAGAAAATAATAATGGCAATAATAACAATAATAATAAAATAATTGGAATATACAAAAACAAGTGATGCACAATGCAAGTCATCACCACTCACTGACCAGTTAGTTCCCAAGCAACAATCCGCTCCCCACAGCCAATTCCCCCCAGTTTATATACTGGGCATGATGTCACATGGCATGGAATACCGCATTGGCCAGTTTGGGCCAGTTCTGGCTGTGTCCCCTCTCAACTTCTTGTGCCCCTCCAGCCTTCTCGCTGGCTGGGCATGAGAACCTGAAAAATCCCTGCCTTAGTCTAAACAATACTTAGCAACAACTGAAAACATCAGTGTTATCAACATTCTTCTCATACTAAATCCAAGACATAACACTATACTAGCTACTAGAAAGAAAATTAACTCTATCCCAGCCAAAACCAGGACAGCAGTCTACTTGAAAATTAGAAGAGGGTTTTATTAAAAAAAAAAAAAAACCACCCAAAAAAACCCCCAACTCTTACCTGTAAAATCTGCTGTATTCAAGTCAGCACAGAAGTTCTGTAAGCAGAAGTAGTAACTCTTCTCTCGCACTCTCTGGTTTTCTATCCACTCTTGTGCCAGCTACATGTTGGAAAGTAAAAGCTAAATAAAAATACTTTGAAGGATTTAGCGTATCAGAAGAATAGCTTATCATGAATCAAAGGGCAAACATGCTACGCAGAAATAAGAGAAAGCTAGCAGACTGTCAAGTACAAGACATCGAAGAGCCTTACCCATTTCTTTTTTTAACATACACATAACATATAAACACACAGGCCAAACGAAAGCACTTCCTTCTCACCCACCCCCCATTTAATGTACTTTCTTACAAAGCTCTTCAAAACAAATGTGGGTTCCCTCAATTGCATTTTCACCTTAAAATACCAGTACTATCCTGGTATTGATTTCATTTTCTACCTTATTTCTATGAGAGAAGTGATGCAATGACTGAACTTGAAAGCATACAGACTTTAATTGAAGGAACACTGCGTTTTCTCACTATTAAACTATTAAAGGTAAGCTGTTTGGAAAAAACACTTCTCACATTAACCTACCTTCTCACATAAGTTCTCAATATAAATCAAAACATTACATTCTTATCCTCTTTTTACAGACACTGTCATTTAAAGACCTCAGTTTCTTAAAGATTTCTGTTCTAAGCTTTATATGCTATAAAAACAAACCACCTCCTTTCTTCCTCTTGCAGGCTATTGTGGATGTCCGCCCAGAGAAAAAAAAGCTTCACTGAGATGAATAACACAGACAGTCCCCAATCTTAAACATAACTGTCTAGATTATTTCCCAAAAATAATTCCCCTATTCAGAGCTGTATCTGAATATTTCGCAAAGGTAAACAGAGAACATTAAACAGTTTTTAAACTCTTGGCAAAGTTTACTAGAGTTTATGAAAACAAACCAAGAGGCAGATAGCTACTTACTGTTTCAAAGGCATTTAGCATCATCAAGGGGAAAAACGTATTAAAATAGTCATTGTATCCCTGAAATTGGACAGGAACAGAGCCTGCTACAGACTGCAGGAGATCACTTGGAGGTCCGAACTGGCTGGAGTTTGCAAACATTTCGTAAGTCCACTGTAGGACTTCATTAACAAAAATCCTATGATCACGCTGCTGAGCGCCAAGAAAGGAAGAATAATATGCTTCTCGGGCAGGCCTTCTGGAAATATTTGAAGCATTGTCATTTTGTCTATTTTGTGACTGGAGAATGTTATTAGAAACACAGGGCTGAGGTACATTATTGAAACTTGGAGACTTGCATGTTTGATTTCCTATTGGTATAGCCTTTGCATTTGGTGGCCTGACCACCGGTCTCACTGTATTCACTTTGCTTTTTGAAGCTGGCGGTAGCTTTTCAACATCTTCTAGATCCTTGCTGAAGGCTGCATTCCGTGAAGAACTTGCTGAGCTGAAAGTTTTGGTAGTGGAAGGCTTTCTTGTTTTAGAAGGCAGCGGGAGAGAAGGTTTAGCAAACAAGTGATCTGCTTCTGAGCTGGTGGCTGAATGCTTACTACAGTACTCTGCTGGTTTTTCCACTTTTTCCATACAGTCTTTGTATTTACATTTCACAACAGTCGAGGATTCATTCTCCTGAAGGTTTTCAGCAGTGTCCGTTTCCTCTGTTTTTTCACTACCTCTAGCAGTATCTTGAACACTTTCCTCCTCAGAACATAATTCCATATCCACAGGATCTAACTGAGTTAAAAATAAACCATCATCATCTTCACCGTTTTCATTTTGTTTACACCCATTTTCTCTTGAAGTTGTCTTCTCACACTCAGGCTGGACAATACAACCTCTTCCCAAAGGTTCATCTTTATCATCTCCAACAAGTGCAGTGGAAGAGAGACTTGAATCCATAGGTACAGGAGGAACCATCATACTGTTATCCTCTGATTTTCTGTTTGAGTCTGAAGAACCAGGCATTTTAGAGACACAGGTGGCCTCCTCCTCCCACAGGTGGCTTTTAAATTTTATCTCACTGGGAGAGGGACAAAGAGTCTCCTCCCTTTTTTTCTCTCTTTGGTTTTCAACCAGTCTTTCAACAGATACCAGTTCAAAACTTTCAGGCTTTTGTTTCATAGATCTTGCATCCACGTTGCTAACTTTTTTGTTTCTGCTCTCAGAACTTCCTGCGGGATTTTTCACTCTGACACTTTTTTGGGGCCTTGTCTGCCTAAAAAACTGAAGGTCTTGGCAGGCTAGCAATTTTTTATTATGCTTTACAGACAAACTCTGAGGAGCAATTAGTTTAATCTTCTGTTTCTGTACAACTCCAACCCTCCCTGCAGCTTTACCATGGCTGCGCAATTGAGTTATGCTCTCTAAAGAGCGCTGGGATAATTCAAATGCTTTGCGGGGTGCCTTCTTCAGACCAAGTTTTTCTACAGTTGATGCTGGTGCAGGACACTGTCGAACCTTCCTCGGAGGAACCACAGCAGGCATTGACCTGCCAGGTTGAGAATTTTTTGATGTATTTTGAAGTATTTTTTTATTTTGTGCTGTTTTAAGAAGAGGAGGTTTTTTAGGACTTCTTTGAATAGTTCTTGCTACCTTAGATTTTGCTATGTTCTTCTGTGGGCTCACGCTATTTTTCTTAAGGGCCAACTTTGAAGCTAATGAGATGTTAGATGTAGATGGCCTGGGTTCATTCAATCTTGAGCCCAGGGTGAAGTCTTTAGCAACAGCGCCTTTGTCCGCAAAATTCTCCAGTTGATCTTTTGCATCTCCCTTACTAATAGATTCTTGCAATGTCGAATTAGTTACTTCTTTTGTATTATCAGCTTCTTTCTCGTGAGAAATATTTTCTACCTGTTTTTCTATCAAGTTTGCTTCTTCTTCCATGGCATCATCGCTTACATAATCTGGATCGTAACCCCATTCATTTGTGTGATCATTCAGTAAGCCATCTGACTTACTACTATCAACCAATGCTGAAACACGATCTTGTTTATACTCTTGAGTTGCTTCCGTACTATACGCTTGAGTATCTTGCCAAACTGAAAAGACATCAAATTCTGTTTCAAATTCAAAGTACTGAGACTCACAGTCTTCCAGTGACAAGTGACAGCTTGGAGTCTTTGATTCTGTTTTGCTATCACTATCAGAAATGCAACTGGAAGTTGAAGGCTGCTTTTCAGGACACACATTTTCATTTGTTTTTTTTGTTTCCTCCTTGTCAGCCACACCTTTTTCTTCATCAGAAGAGTCTGAAATTATAATGACTTGATTGTCAAGGCAATCTGCATCACAGGGAGACTTGGTACTTTGGCCATCATTGGAAGATCTTACAGCACCTTTCACTTTCCTTTTAATATCACAAACATTATGATGTACGGAGCTTGCTTGGCCTGAATCAAAGGGAAAATTGACACTTTTGGCATATGCAGCTAAAGATAATTTACCGAGTTCTCTATCAACCTGGGAGTCTGTTAAAGTATCATCTTCAGAAACCATCTTTGCAAAATCCTCCTCCTTCTTCCCCATTGAATTGTTTTCTCTCTTGAAATACTCTGAAAATTCAAACAACCTGTCACTTGACTCACACTTCACTGACAGTGGCCTGATCTGAGAAGCAGGGTTGGATATATCCCTCTTGTTTTCAGAGCTAGATGGAACACGACCATTTGCTGAAGCTTTATCCATACAAAATGTCTTTGAAATTTGATCTTTAGAGTCATATTTAACCAAGTTATTTAAATGAGGCTGTTCCCGGTCTGAAGTTTGCATGACAGCGTCCTTCCTGAACACAGATTTCAACAATGAACCTGATTTTTCTTCAGTGGATACTTTTTTCAGCAAGGTGTCTCTAATCCCTGAAAGCAAAATACAGTCATCTCCATTTTCCTGCATACCAGGTTCATTTTTAGAGGAGCTAGAGCAATCTAGTGGTGTTTCTTTTGATACCTGCTTAGTTGGAACCAGTCTGGATTGAAAAGCACTGTTGACACTTTTCTCCTGTGTACTTTCACAACTCCTTGAAGATGGAGTACCAACAGAGATTTCATTTTCACGCACAGTATTCACTCCCCAATGTTTATGACAATCTTTGCTTGTACACAGAGAGCCAGTGCAAAACTTAGGTCGCTCTACCTCTGCTTTCGAAGCACTTGCTGCTAAACTGCATTTTCTCAAGTCACGTGTCTTCACTAGCTGTGATACTTTTGAGGGCCATTCAGTTTTCTGTACCATGTTTTTCAAATTCATGAGTCTATGCACATCTACTTTAAACTTTGAAGAGGAACTGGGAGACATACTGCTTTCCTTTACATCTGAGCTGTAAACATGTTCTGGAGAACCAATACAAGTTTGAGCAGCCAGATGCATTACTGTTCCCGGTCCTGCTTCACATTTGTTTTCCAACTCTCCGCCTCTTCTGGAATCTGAGTACTGGGCATCTGGATTAAAGCCCTGATTATCCATATCACATTTCCCTGCCACAAGATCATTGTTCCTATTTCCCTGAACTTTCCCAGATACTTTTTCTGCCAAAGGGTTCTGTGGGCAAACATATTCCTGAGTTGTCAAGTCATTATGTTCCTTTTTAATATTCACCAAGAGGCCTTCTGTGGATGTCCAAGATCTTGAACTTTTAGATGCATCTCTACATTCCTCTTCCCAGGCACTCTTTCTTCTAGGGAGAAGGTTCTCTTGACAATCTTCACCTCCACCTTCATTCAATATGACAGCAAATGGTGAACAAAGGTCATCTCCACCATGTGCACTCTTCTCTTGCTTTATGGAAATGGCAGGCAAAGTTGTGGAGTTTGCATTGTTTCCTTCAGGCACAGAGGTATTCAATGCTCTGTCCTTCATACTTCTTAGAACTTGCTTTAAACACATTTGTAATTCCTGGGTTTCCTGGATGTTCAGCTGCCAACCTAAAGACAGATTTCCTCGCAGAAGAAGATTGAGTTTGTCTAGGTATTGCTTGCAAAGAGCATGCTGCCCAATTTGATAGCCTTCTCTAAGAAGGCTGCGTATCAACTGCACACAGGAGTGCTGCGCAATGTTAGAAGCTTGTAAAGATACTGCTGATGAACCTCTCACATAGTGTCCAGATGCTTTTTCAGTGCACCGTGTAAATGCTATAGCTGGAAGCTTAGCACATCTCACCACTGCTTCCACCCATTCTTGGGAGCTAATCCACAGCAAATGCAGGCACTTTTTATTTCTGTGTAGTTCAATAATCGACACCAAGATCAGGAGAAAAAATTCAGAGATTTTGTCGCACTGCTGGATTCTTTCATTGAGAATATGTTTGATTTCCGAGCAGAGGTAGTGAATGACCTCTACTATATATGCTACACCCAAGTCCTTGAGATCCATAAGCGACTGAACAAAAGGGATGAACCACAGAAATGTGCTGTCATGGACACGCATATCTCTGCCAATATCAGACTGAAGCAAATTAGCCAGTGTTTGCATATCTTCATACATGTTGGGGCAGTAGTCTGGACAAATGGCAGTCTTCCATCCATTATCCTGAAAATAAATTCACCACACCATCCTCATTACTCACATCTGCACAGTTTAATCTGCCAGGTTTTTTTTCTAGCCATAAAGGTTACTTTCTTTCAAATGGTAACATCTCATATCCTAACATAAGTCAAAATCTAAACTGCAAGAAAATGCAAAAAATAAAGATCAAACTAACACACATATAAGGAACTCATTTCCTAACATGTAACCTATAAGTGTGAAGTAGTATTTCCTTTAAAAAAAAATCATTGTGAAACCCTCCAAAGATGATATTATGCTGACACAATTTAACCTCAGATAATCAAATATACATTTAAAGCCTTTAAAAGACATTTCATAAATTCAACGGACCAACATCAAGAGAAGAACACCTTCACAAATGTTTACTCTGCTTTATAACAAGAAAAAAATAGTGCCATTTTGGAGCACAGTCTAACATTTGAAAGTATATCAAAGCATACCTCATTACTCCATACTTAATATATTGGTTTAGAATACTGAGAAACAGAAAGTAAAATACAAGAACATAATTGGCAACTTTTAAAAAAAACACTTAATTTAGAGTCTTCATTGAGGCACCAATGTTTGTTTCAATATTGATATGAATTCTTGGGCTTTAATACCATCTCTGCCTAATTCACAAACATATTCTTCTTTCCTCTTACAACCTGAAAGCACCAGCTAAACAAGAAGTGACCAGACTGCCTGCTATTTAAAGGCACACAATAGTGACATACATTATTTAATATTTTTTCTTTACACTACTAGTGGAAACATAGTATCTTCCCCTCTGTATTTTATATATGGTTTAAACTGACAGTGTCATTCAGTCATCAGAATTCAAAGAACAGGAAATAATTTTTTTTTTTTTAATACCTTTTGAGGCTTTTCTGTGTTATAATTATACACAATCTGACTGCAAGTAACCATGTCATCCTCGTAGTCTGACTCCAGTTCAGATTTTGTCCTAAAAAGAAATACAAATCATTATAGACTCCACACAACTAACTTAAACTGTAAGAAAGCCAGCTGGCCAAGACACAGATCTCATTTTTCAGATGCTGACCATGTGACTATTAGAACTTGTCAGTGATAAAACATACCTACGAAAAGATAGCCTATTTATAACTGTAGAGCTTGTTCTATCCTGCTCATGAGAGGTGGGGGAAGCGACTGCCTCAGGAAAAAGAGCTTTCTGCTAAGCCATGGATTTGACTACCTAGAACAAACACCCAGAAGAATTCCATTTTCTTTGAATTTTCTATGCATAAATGCAGTTCAATCATGGCTACATACTCATAAACTTCGTATGCAACTATTTGAACACAACATTCAAAGAGTTTGTTTAATCAAAGAAAATCTCCTTTAATATGCCTTCCTCGGCTATCTATAACATTCCATATATACGTATCTATAGCCATCTATAACATTATAGACTATGCATGTATAAAAATACTGAACATTTAAGACATTGCCACTCAATGTTGATTCAAAATATATCACAGGAAAACAGTAGACAACTGGTATGGTTATCCAGGTACTACTTTCCACCAACTTTTTAAAATCATGCACAATTTCAGTTTTCCAAAACAGGATGTGTCCCTGAAGTCTTGGGACATGGATTCTTATAAAAATCCTCAAAAGGGACAGCATGCCAAAAGATGGAGTTCAAGTGTACGTAACAAAATTCTGTACCCATAGAAGCTATTTCTAGACTTCCTAGCAGTGTACTAACCAACCACCTCTGCACTGAATAAATACTTTACCTAATTAACTTTCTGTTCAATATTGCCAATGTTGTCATTCAGAAGCAATTCAAAAAATCCATTTTATCTTAGGATGTAACTATATGAAGACAAAACCTTTCAAAAGAGTATCTGATGCCTGCTATGTGTTCTAAAGCATTTCCTTTCAGCAGTTCACTATGTTATCCAAGCTATTATAGGACAGTTGCACAATTCTCACATACAGCACCATTAAGTAAATCTAATCTTGAGAAATATTTAAGACTTAACCCAAGCTGAAAGTAAACTCAAATCAGTTGTCATCTGGAACTACAATGAAATCTAAAACTATGTCATCCACTGACAATTCGGGAATTTCCATAATTTTACCAAGAGTCTCAGACATGGCAATCTTCATTAAACTTAAGTGCAAGTTGGTTATAGCACTAAATGAGCACTAAACAGCAGCCTTCCTGATTCAGGAAAAATAATCCTGAAAAGCGTAACAGACTTCATGATAGTCAGAAAGAAGTGAGCATGTGGTTTTTTGGAAGAACCTCACCATTTTAGGGGACCTCCTTCATCTTTTCATTGCTCGAAGTTGGCAACATCTGAGTTTTTTCCTTGCCATCTTCCCCCCCAACACAAGTTAAGGCAGCACTGACAAGAAAACCAAGACCAAGCTACCACGCTACCTGGTATTAAAATCAGAAAACTGTTCTAGTCTCTTAATAAAACTGACCTCTTAAAGCTACTGCGTATATTTTTTATTTCATTGTTGTAGCTCACACTGTTGATAATGGTTTGAAAGGCTTGGACAGGATCAATAAGCTGACCCCATACTTTAGATCCGAGCTGATCCAAAATAACCATGAAACAATGCAGCGCTGGCCAGAAGGGGTCAGTAGAATCATCTGAAACATAACAGTAATATTGGGGAGAGTTGAAATGCAAGAGTCCTGTACATTCTTAGACTAAGCTGAAGTTGAAAGTAGTTGGTTTTCATCGATTTTTCTTAAACACCGACATAAAGATACGTATTCTAGTAAGTTGCAACTATACTTTTTAACCCAGAAAAAGGATTAAAAAAAGACAAGCTCGCTTATCTGTACAGACACTGCACCCTATGCAGTCTTAAATCAACAGGAACCTGGACAACTATTACTAATATTCCCCAACTCTATGAAACTGGTTCTTCCACACTGATATTTGCAGATATGTTCTAAGAAGTGGGTACAACTTACATGGCTATGACAATTTGTACTTCAAATTTAAGCTAGAAGCAGTTGGTTTTCCTTCAAGTGTATTCTTCCTTCTTCATGTAAGATAATATCATATCCTCAATAAACATACTAAGCTTATAAAGATCTAGTCATTTAAGAGGCAGCCCTGGTCTTGAGCTCATGTGCCATTCCCGGGCTATGCCGTGGCATGTGGCCTCCAAGAATGGTGCAAGGGCTACTGGTCTAAACTCTAAAGTCTAAATTTCCAGCTGCAAAAGGGGTTCCCTTAAACAGATAGACAGAAGAGTCACGTTTTAAGCAAGTTGTGGCAATTCAGAAGGTGTTTATTTTAGGACTCAGAATTCAAACTTCATGCCACAGTGAAATGCACATTCCCATACATTACCTGTATATTAAAGGAAAACAACATGGTAGAAATTATAGATTTGTCCTCTCAAAACCTCTAAGCCAGCCTTACGCAAATCACTGCCATCCCTTCTCCACTTAAGAGTTTGTCTGAATGTCATTTTTCAGTAATTGTCAGTACTGCCCAAATATTGTGCAGTATTGGCCAACTTTCAGAAGAGAAATAAGCCTCAGTTAAAAATCACCTCAGCATTACACTACTAAGAATTTACTCAATTAAACAAGGAAGTTTGATAAACATGAAAAATAGGCTATGAACTGTCTTAATCTCAGCATCAAAATTAGTTACCAGCTGTTTCTCTCTCCATGGTGTGAAGTATGGACTGCATGAAATCATTTTGTTTGTCTGGGCCCAGTAACAAGGAGTCCATAGCTTGCTCTTCCAACATTGTTAGCAACATACAAATCCCTACAAAAAAGAAAAAGAGCAACCTGTCCATATATTTGCAAAAATTTGTTCTGATTTTCACCAAATCAAGGATCATTTTCCAAATGTCATTACCAGTGTAACATTTGACCAAAGAGATAAGCAGCAACATGAAACTAGTTAAACACTACCTAACTACTGCATTTGGGCAATATTCAATTCTCCCATCTGACATGCCCCGAAATAAACGGCAACTATGAAATAGTAGAGCTCTGCATTGAAAGAAGTGCTTGCAAGATGAGAGACTACACATACAAATTCATTTCTGATCATACTCACCTAGCCAATAGTTCTTGTAGTTGGCAGTATCATATAAATGAGATGGCAGAAGGATGAGTTTACCCTTTTCAATCATTGAAAAGCTGTAAATATCTGGACTCTCAAAAAGACCCAACTCAATAACTTTGAACAAGCAAGTCAGCACTTCCTGTAAGTCATAATAATCATCCCTGTCAACCTTCCCTAAATTCCTTGCTGTTAGGATAGCCCATCGACGAATCTAAGGATTGAAACAGAAAAGTTATATATTAAAAGAACAAATAAAATCACAATGCTGTAAGATTAGGAATCATTGCTACTACAAATGGGACAAAAGTACATTTTTACTAAAGTAAGGTCTCATAATTGCAAGTAAGAGTTAATCTTTTTCCAAAATAACCTTAGAAACAGGCTTACTATACCCACAAGAAGATGTTGGTAACAAAGAAGTTGAAATTCAGGGTAATATATACAAATAAAACTCCTTGGGATTCGTGTGACAAGGGGTAGCATTTGGTTTTGTACTTGCTTTATATTGTTTAAATGTTACTGACCAACATTTTCTAATTAGGTAACTGTGTACTATAACAACAGATGTTAAGCTGTGCTGTCAGCACAGGACACTTGTAATTTCTTGCCTTGGTGGAATCATTCTCTGACCTACTGAGAAAACTTCAGAGTTTGAGCAAGTATCAAGTACAATACTATTAAATCTTTTACTGTTTCTTAGGACAGCTTGAAATTTTGTACTCTGTGTTGGTGTTTAAGCCAGCCTGTCTTGTAAACAGTAGAGCCACAACCTGCCCGTCAGCCACAGCAAATGTAACCTAACTCTCCAAAGCTGCATCAAATTATGTGGGAAATGATGTTATGAACTCACATTCTCCTGATACAAACAAACAGCCCACCTGAGTTACAATTCAATACTCCTTTGAGACTCACACATCCAAATTCAATTTACAGATAAACACACCACACAGGGACTTTTCTAAGATCATGCAAAGAAATCACTCGATCTCCCTTCAGTATTAACATGGTGCATGAAACTAGGATTCACTGTTCCAACAGGCCCTCCCAATTGTAGCAGGGTGTATGTTCCCAAGTTCTCTGTATTATCACTATTTTTCAGTACTCTTCCCTATTACTGATACCAGTTTCACTTCTAGGATGTGTATCTGTAGTTTCAGGGAACAGCCTTCTTGCTGGGTAATACACATCACCTTCAAAACAATGTACAAAAATGAGCACTCAGACCTATCTGTACTGCTTTGAGAACCTCAGGTCTTTTTTGTAATCTCTCAACTAATTTTAACCAGCAAAAAAATAGAAGTGTTGGTAACAACCACAGCTGCAAAGCCTCTCAACCCTTTCAGCCTAGACATTTCCAGTATTCCAAAATTTCTCCTTTTGTTACTTTAAGAGATTGGATTCAAAGAGAGAGCAGTCTCTCCTATTGTTGAAAAATTTTCAGTCATGGGTTTCTCTAGGTTTGCTTTATTAACAACTCAGAGTTGGGCCACCACGGCAGTGAATGAAGGATAACTCAAAAACGCCTTCTATATATACAATTTTACATAACTTTATGCAATTGATGTTTTGTCAAAATAAGTTCTTGGTGTTTTTCCACAAACTCTCAGTTTTCTATTCTCCAGTGGTTTCAAAAGTCTAATATGTTTTCCTGTCTCGACTGATTCTTATTGTCTCATCTCGGTTCTTCTGAAGTTAATGGTCACAGGTAGAAGGTCTCCAGTCACCACAGTTACTTATCTTCTTCCACATCAAAGATCACCTTTGAATCTCTCAGAATCACTCAGATTGTTCTATTAATTCATACTTAGCCTATGTCTAGTCTAAAATAGCTAACCCTTCTGAAATTGCTTACTCTAAAGTTAATCACTTACTCTTGTCTATTCTTATGTCTTAGGTCTAAGATGTATGATCCTTTTTCTGTTGATTCAGCTTGACTGGGTTTTAAGCCAGCCATGGTGAGGGCTATACAAGGGACAAAAAAGCAGCTTATGCATATTGTTTTATAAGCATCTGCATTCTATTAATCACATCTAAAACAATCTCTAATCATTAGTTATATGTCTGATATGAATCGTCATAGGAACAATGACACTTAAGGCCTAGTTCCCTTTACACCTATGTACACTAGCATGACTGATACTAAGATCACTTGACACTTCTAAATATCATGAAGAATGGAGCTCTCCCGTTTACACTTTCAAATGAGCTTTTGATCTCTGACTGTTCAATATTAAAATACCCTATATACAGGCCAAAAAAAAAACCCCACAACTGCAGAGTTTCAAGTTGTCCCACCAGAGAATATATAAATCCATTAAAACACAATACTCCCTCCTTGTAATGACAAAATTCAGTGACAATTAAAGGGCACTTCAGAGGAATTACACTGCTGAGCATCTCTTCTTGCAAGCAGCTACACTATTCTCACTTTTTCAGTTTTTAATGTTCTGAATATTACTAAAATGTGAAAGCTTCTAGGGATGGCAAACAAGCAGGGAAGGAGAAGGGGATTCATACGCTAAAATACAAACCCTGGACCACTTGAGAAAAATTCCATTGGGAGTAAATTTACAGTTTGAACATCTGTAACGTTCGCTGACTAAACGTAAACAGTAAAGCGATTCTAGAAGTTTTTTGTAAAAGAGTCATCTCCTTTCCTTCAGCAAGAGTAACTATATTCCTACTGAATCTCATTTATGTATATACCATTAAAGAAAAATACAGAAAATCAAAAGACTTAAAATTCTGAATACTACTATTTTCATATTCTTGTCATTAAAAATAAGAACCTGTTCTGATGTTACTTAAAACTAAGTTTTAGGGGAACGGGAAAAGTAACGTACCACTTCATTCGGGTGTACCAAAAAGAGATAAATTCCTGGATATTTCTCAAAGACCTGAAAGGAGCTGTGACCTTGTTCCATTCTACAGAGCACTTCTACACACAGCTCACCTAAAAGGACAAACACAGTTATAGTAAGGACTAACTTATATGTTCACAAAACAAAAAAAAACTATTTAGTGTCAAAATAAATATAAAATATATATACACACACACACTCTGATACTTCAGTTTAACTACTATTTGTTATTTTCACCTCCTTCAGCAGAAACACCACCATGCCCTTCCAACTGTATACAATAAGATACATACTGACTTTCTCATGCAGCAGCAGGTATGGATATTTCAGTATTTCTAGAAGGGGCACTCGCAGGTTATTCTCAAAATCTGGGCCCACATAACCAGACAGCTGTGTATCTCCATTCTCATCCACTATAAACAACTCATCATCTTCTCCAGCTTCTTCCCTCATGGATTTCTTGATGCGGGCAACAAGACGGGAGGTTTCCAACTCCCACAAGACCTATTCAGTTTGGGGAGAAAACAACTAATCAAAGTGCATTTGTGAAGAAAGCAATTAAGTACATTTATTATCACATGCAGAAACCTTGATTAGACTTTCAAAACTTACAATTTCATTTTGAAAAGTTTCTTTTCAAGCATGGTGTTTTGACATGGAATTCAGATTGTGCGAATCACAACACTCTCACTTCAGAGTTAAGATTATAAAGTAATTTTTAAAAGAGCAGTATTGAAACCAGAAGCATTTTTGTAATTCTGTTAAATATTCATAAACTGTTTCAATAATTATTTCAGGCCAAAGGTTACTCACAAAACTTTGTTCCACTGGCCAATATAAAGAAGTGGATGGTACAGAAAACCATCATGCTCAGGAAGATGGGAAAAGCAATTTTAAAATCCTGCCTTCTCACATATTTTACAATGTGTTAGTGGAAGGGAGTGAATGTAAATAATGCAAACAGACTGACTTGCTGAATACTTGTAGGGGATTCAGCTCACTTAACGTTACTCATCTAAACTAACTGCTCCAAACCTCAATTAGAAACCAAAATTATTTCCTACAGTTAACAGACACAGAAAGGAACTTTCAGCAGTCCAGTCACCCCACTTATTTCCAATCTATACTCAGATGGGCTTGCCCTGCAGAAAAATCGAGCTAATTTAAATAGCAACCTTTTAGACATGTGTATTATGATCAATTAGCTACAAATACTCATTTTACGTACACATAAGGGAAAATAAGCTTTCCAAATACAAAATTGAATACTAATGAGGGAGAATTATAAAAGGCTCATAATAAAATAGTTTTTAAACTTTTTTGATTGCTTTTAATCACACAATCTCACAGGCGTGCAAGATCAGATCTTTGAAATTCAAGCATAGTAGAAAACTACAAATGAGAAATGAAAGCAAACAAAAAGAGGAACAAACACAAAGCTGAACAGAAGCCAGAGGAAGGCAGAAAATACATTAAAGAAACACAGTTGTTAGTTTGTTTGGCAGGTGTTCTTTTTTTCAGATACCAAATCATCACAGCATAAATGAAGTTCAAGCTATAATGTCTAGCCAGCAACTTCCCACTCCTGTTTTAGTTCTCACTAATTTGAATATATGCAAAACAAGAGAGTCTTGTAGTTCTACAATAAGCTCTTTGCAACTCAATATAAAAAAGGCAGACAGTTAAAAAGCAACATACCCTATTCCCAAAAAACAATAAAAACACAACCCCTGCACAAACCACACCCCCTACACTGAGGCTGGACCACAGAAGCCTCTTCTGAAGTTTACCTTCAGTTCTGAATCCGCCTGCTCAGTAATGGGCAGGAGCCAAATCTCTTAATTACCTTATGCAACCTTGGCAATTTTTCCCTTGCTTTGTGGTATTCAACCACACACTCCAGGCAGTAACAGAGATCATCATTGGATCCTTCAAGATCTTCCGGGGACAACCGTTTAGAAGCATAGCTCTTCAGGAACTCAGTGGTGTCAGAACCACTAGGTGTACACCATCGACATGTGCTCATTCTTTGGATGGAAAGAAGGAGGAATTAACAGAAGTCCAAAGATTGGAAGTGGCAAAATATTTCCTTTCAGCCACAATAGTACCTAATTTTCAAGTGTGATGAGTTTCAGGATTTATGTAACTCATTATCAGCATACATGCATGTGTTCTTGGATGTTCTTATATCATATAGGTGCATGCAATTAAACAAAGAAATACAGATTAAAGCATTAAATGAACATTACAGAAAAATGCCTACTGAATGGCAAACGTTAAAAGTAAAGCACTAAAAAGACATTTCAAATTACATCATTTGCAAACTACAAAACAACATGTGAGAATTCACTTTACATAAAAAAACAATAAACAACCCTCATCCACACTTAACACACGCTTTCCAGAGCTATAATGCTAAAGCTCATTGTATTGCTTTACTGGTATCTGTGGAATCTAGGTCTAAGGAGTACAAAATTTAATTAGCTTTTTTCTTAATCTCCTACTAAAATATATAGGTCAACAACTCCCTGTTGTCAAAAGCAAAGGATACTTACACAGAACTTTCCTGTCTTCCTTATTATTATTATACTTTGAAAGCATCATAAAATTCTCACCAGATTGTTTTCTCTAAAAATGAAAGTTCTTCACTAAGCAGCAATACAATCATCTCAGATCCTCCTAGTCTGAAAAACTCAACAGAATACTGGAAAAGCATGAACACTTGAACTAATTATATAAGAGGAAAACCAGTAACTGCTTCTGTTATTCAGCATAACAAGAAGTGCAAAATGGAAATCTAGATAAAGCAAAACCATACACTTCTCATACATACATACAAAGAAAAAAAACCAGTTGTGGTATTTACCTTTGGTAAAGGAAGCTATTTGCTGTGCAGGTGTGCCAGGTCACATGGTGGGAAAGAGAACAGCGCTGCCCTGCAGCAAGGGAAGGGGGCTGACACCTTCAGCCATACATGCCCTCGAGTATAGCGCAGCAAAAGCAGTATCTTCAGTTAATCCAGCCACTGGTAACCAAGCCTTGATGGTATTTCAAAGATCTAGAGCAAAACAGTAATACCGCAAATCGGTTCAATTCACACGTTATAGACCAAGAATTGCTTTGGCGTTTAGATTAACATACTCTACGTTAAACGCACGTCTACTGACATGTTAACTGTGATTTGCAACTGAATCCCTTCTGTGATTCAAAGGCGGGCAACACAGTTACCTACCGCCCGCTCTTCCGACAAAAGCTGTAAAAATTTATCTCCGCGCATTAAGCAAGGAAATTGTTGAAACAAACCTAGGCGGATACATAAACCTCAGCCGCGGACAGAACCCTTTACCTGCAACGCTCGGCTATCGATAGACTTCAACGGCTGCCCACTGATGAGTATCGACACCTGCTCACAGAAACGCCGAAGCCGAGAGAGGGCGAAGGCCGCGTCTCCTTCTCGGTCGCAGACCGCCCCCAGCTCCCCGCCCCGGAGACACCCGGGCACTTCCCAGCACCTTCCCCGCCAGAGCCCCGGGCTACACCCGGGGCAGCTGCTCGAAACGCCGCCTTCCCAGCAGCCCTAGCCCGTTCCCAGCACCCAGGGAGGCCGCCCAGGGCGGGGAAGGCGCCGTTCCCTTCCCGCCAAGCCAGGGCCGGCCCCGAGGGGCAGCGCCTCCCCTGAGGCGGTACGAGGGAGCGGGACCGAGACAAAGGAGAAACCCCAGAGGTAAGTCGGCCTTCTCCGCGGGAGGCGGCAGGAAAAACCGCCGCCATCACGGGAGTGGAGTGGAGTCGAGGCCCGGCCCAGCCCGTCCCTCACCTCACGCCGCTGACCGCCACGGGCCTCCCGTCCCGGCGACGCCGCCGGCCCACCCTCAGGCCGCGGCGCGCGCGCGCCCGCCCCCTTCCCCGCTTCCGGCCCACCGGCGGAAGGAGGCTCCGAGCCTTCTCCCTGGGGGCGGGGCCGTCCTCCTCGTGCGGCTTAAGCCCCGCCCCTTTCGGGGGAGGAGCCGTGCCTTAAAGGGGCAGCGACGAGGGGAGAGGAGGGGGCGAGTGCGACGGGGAAACTGAGGCACGCAGGGAGGAGGGGGGGAGCTGCGCAGTAGCATAAACGTAAAGCCGTGTCAGAGTCCCAAGGAGCGTAGCTAAGGGCGCTGCCTCAAGGATAGAATTACCTAAGTACTAAAATAATAAAATCCCACCCCAAATCCACGATCAAACCGAGCGCGGGGAGTTCCCCAGCAGGCTGAAGGGAGACGCTTCCTCACAGCCTCTCATGCAACGGGAACCTCTCCCACGTACAGCTCAGCAGCCCCCGCGCCTCTTCGCCCACACCCCGAAACAGGCGGGAGAAGGTTTTGTGACTGCTCGGGCCTGGGCCCTGCACGTCGCTGCTTCCACTTCGCTCGAGCCTCGTGTCCTGCCTCATCACGTACCGACCCTCCCGGTCACAGGGACGACGCCGTCCCCCAGCCTGGGGAGCTCTGCAGAATCAAACACAAGATTATCTGCCTTTCTTCAACTCCTTGGTTTAGACTTTACAGGAGGGGGGTGTGTGTGAAAAAGGCAAGTCCCTGTTTGATCTTCTGCTGCTGCCACCGTAACACTCCTCAACTTTGAAGTGCTTCTCTGCTGCAAACACAACTCTTGTAACCCAGCTGTCTCCGTCTTTGATAATGCCACACAGCCGAGAATTTTTTTCTTTAACACCATTCGGGCCATTAACGCTCCAGGAAAATGCTTGAAGCGACATACCTGCTTGAATCACCGAAGTTTTTAGGGGACTCGCAGTGCTTTTTAGACTTGAAGGATCTGTCATGCTCTTATTTATAATGCAGCCTGATACACAAAGCTTTGTCAATGTTATTTCCCTCATCATTCTACGAAGCCTGGGTTTTTTTTAAACCTCTGCGCAGAGTTTGCTCCGTTTTCAGTAATATTCAAACACCCACATGAAACAACCGACTCGCCCACCTGCACTCCCATGCACCTTTATAAGATGATGGCAAAGGGAAAAGCTGCGTTCTTATGCCCTCCTAAGTGCTGTTATTCAGCAAATGGGAAACGATTGGGTACTCTTCCTCCAAACAATTATTTGCCCACGTGCAGATTACAAACACCACATCACCCAACAAGATGGGGGTAGGGAGCTGTTTCCTCGCCCCCTTCCCAGGGCTGCGGGGAGGAGGGACACAGCCTCTCCCTTTTTGCCTGCGCAGCAGAGGCCAGGTCTGTGTTTTTGCCGAAGCAGCTAGTGTAGTGTTGGCTCCAAATTCCTGCCCTGGCTTACTCATGTTACTTTGCAGAGAAACTGCTTTTAACAAGTATCAGCAAGAGCCTTCCTTGAGAAGTTTCTGTGACAGATACCCTTGACGCCTTACTTCGGTTGGGGCTGACTAAGGAGCAACAGGGCTCATGCCCTGTGGTGAACCTGCAAGCTGGAAAGCTCCTGGCTCACGTACAAGGAAGTGAAGGTGCCTCTGAAAAGTATTTCAAAAGGCGGTTTTGGAAGCCTAAAAATGCAAGATAACTGAAATACAGAACAAGATACCAGGGCTAAAATGAAGCCATCTATCTTGTCTATACTACTGACTAGCAGCCAGCTACTTCGCTCTGTAAATATTACCATCAGGATGGGCCCACTGTGAGCTCTCCCTGAATTGCAGCTGGACTGCACGCCAGGGGACTCTCCCCTTGAGCAGGGATGCTTCTCATGGTTTCAGATTCCTTACCTGAGACTAAGATCCTTTCTTGCCCAAGGTGGAGAGAGCCTTCATGACAAATCCTCAGTAAATGACTGATAGAATGCTGAATTAATACTAATGAAACATTACTAATCCATGTAGCTACTCAATATTATTATAAACTTTGTACAGATAATTCCATTGCACATAAACTACTGTCCAAGTCTGAGACTAAGATTGGACCTAGCTGCACCTAGGCTCCATCTGGAGTTTAGAAAGGAAGGGGTTCCACTCTGAACCTCGTGACTCAACAGGAGAGTCTTCCTTACCCTTTGCATCTCCAGTCTCTCTGTGAATCATCCTAACTCAATTCTAACTCAATTTTCCTTTGTGTGTTTCTTCCATGCAGTAATTAATAAGGTGAACCTTGCCATCAAACTTACTGAACCTCGGTAAACCACTGTTAAACTTTGTTAAATTCCATCGAATTTATTGAACTCTGTCAAATTATTATTTTACCGCAATAAAACATATTACTGCTTCTGTACTTCGAGTGGGGTGCATTCCACTCATCCATGAGTTTCCCTTTAAAGCAAAGGATAAAATAAACCTCTTTATGGAGGTAGAAGTTTATCTCTGGGATATCTACTCTACAAACTCTACAGCAATGCAATCATTTGTGCTCTAGCCTGCAGAAAATTCAGAGGATCTTCCAGGAAAAAAAAAAAACAAAACCAAAACAAACTTGAAAAACACAAACCACTTAGATTCAAAAATTCAAGTTCTTCAGCTTTTAACCTTCAAACCCATAAGGCAACAGAAGCAGGTCAAAGACCTAAGTGCAAGGGAGCTGGTACTCATTTCCTTCCCCCCACCTGATTTCATCTCTTGGCTGGAAAACTTACCCTTGTACCGGTGGCTGATCTCATAGGGTGTCCTGCCTGTCTCACAAAAATTATGGGTTTTTTTCTATCTTCAGAGAGACTAGAGCCAGACACAGTTAAATATGGCAAGTTATCATTTAACATCCTTCACTATAAGTCACAGTCCAGAAGAACCTCCAATAAAGCCTTTATTTCAAGCCATTAAAAGTTCTGCATTTTCAATGGCAATTATTAAAGAAGGGAATTCTCACTTATCAAAACGACCATCAAAAAGTAGTATGTCAGAGACCAAGCCTTCTTGCATTACTTTCTAATACAGCATATAGGAAATATAAACAAGCCATACAAATACTTTACACACAAAGATGTTTTGGTTTTGTTTTTTTTTTTTTTTTTTACATTCACTCAGTCAATTTACAAATAATCACTTCAGGCAGATAGTTAAAAATATCATACAAAGACATGAGTACATCCTCTGTCTTATCCCTCAATTTTCTTATTAAAACGTAGACAGTCTCCTTGGCACAATAAAAAAAAATATATATGTATGTATATATATACACTGTATTTTGTCTCTGTATTCCAAATATTAACAAAAACATTTTAAATGCATTATTCTGGTTAGAATGAAATGACATTACAATTTATGAATAGTAATGGACAAAAATCCCTTTTCTCTAAAAGTGCTGATAAAAGTATATGTCAAAAATAAAAATCTGTTGCTTTTAAGAACAAGAAAGAAAAAAAGCTGTGCTGTTTCCATCAACCCAGATGTCTTCAGATTTGTCTATTACAGAGATTTAAAAGCAAATTGAAAGCCTTTACCCAATTCTATTAATTTATTTTTTTAAATTATTTAAAATTCATTGAAGTTCTGAAAACCAAGTTCATGCACAAAGGGTAAACAGCAGCTTTCAACTCCACAGAAAACAAAGCAGTGGAAAAAATACTATTTTTAAGACATTCAGAAAGCAACTTGAATGCTTAAATGAAGACTGCTAAAACCAGAGCTAAACGAAGGTAATAAAAGATGGCGCAAAAACCTGTATTTACCTCAGTCTTCAACATGAAACAAGAAAATAAGACATGCATGTCTTTATTTTTTCCATTATTAGATAGCCTGTGTACCTGCAGTTGTTGATCTGTGCCCACTTTCAGCCAGATCCATTTTGCAGTTAAATATGCAGACCAGGAATTGGTTTTAGGGCAGTCAATTAATCACTGTGTTCACTGGAGTCAAAAATGTCACTGAGTCGGAAAGCCTTCTTCTGTTGCCTGGCTGCTGAATTGTCAGAACTAAGGTGTTTCCCCTTCTTTTTTTTCAACTGTTGTTCAAGTTCTGGAAGTTTCTTTTCAAAAAGATAATCAACAATTTCTTTAAGGGAAAAAAAAAGAGAGAAAAAAAGTAGTCTTAATTGGATCTGTAGGGGAACTGGATGCCTAGGGGAAACGGGATCTCACCGACAGAAATTATTTTGTCGGTGTTAAATGCGAAATATCTCACTATTCTGTAATAATCGCAATGGATGCAAAGTAGATCAGACATACATACATGCAAAGATACATTAAAAAAGCACAGTCATAAAACTTTTAAAGCCAAGGTATTACAAAGAAGAGGTTCATAAGCACTGCATGAAGATGACATTGAAAGTAAACTGTTATTAAAAAAAAAAAAAAGCGTTTAGCAAAGTAAGTATAAAGCCTGAAATTTTAGCCAATTTACTTAGGAGAAAGCTAACTAAGAAAGAATTGAACTAGAATACATATCCTGTTAGATTCAAGCAAATACCTTAAGGAGTATATACAAACAGCCAGGATACTGACCAGAAAAAGTCTTTTTTTGCCAAGAAGGGACACAGGAGACTTTTAGCTTATAAAATTTTGCTTGAACGTAGGCTCTAGGGACATCTCTGGAAAGAGAAGAGTTCAAAGAATTAGCAGTGCAAGGAACTATTACAAAGTTTAGCTGTTACTGAGTTATCCATTCATGAGAGTGACGCCAGTCAAACAAGATCTTAGCTTAAGGTAGAAAGGCAGGATTTCAAATCCTAATTAAAACAGTTTTTCAAGACAGTAATTCCTCTCGAAGGTAAGAACCTAAACTATGCCATCATACATATGTATTGTATGTTTAGTGAAAAGAAATAGTAAATGAAACTGAAAGTATGTGGGAAAAGGAAAAAAAAAAGCATTGTGGAGCAACAACAGCATTCCCAATATTGGTAATTTCGTATTCAACACTTACTTTGTTTGGAAGAAGACTATATTGTATTACACATTCCTATAATTATCCTTTTCTCATGTGTTAACACCTGGAAAAGTCTTTTATCAAAGACTTTAGCACAGACTGCGTAACACAGTTCTAGTACACAGAATGTGCTAGGAATACAATGAGAGTTGCCTGAAGCGGTTAAGAGTAAGTTTCAGCGCTTATAGGCATGGTTTATTGTTCAGTACTATGCAAGTATATACAACTGTACATTACCAAACAAAATTACATTTTCTATAGTTGCAGAGGTCTAAGAACTTTAACTCCTTTGTGGAATTTTTAAGACCGTCTCAACTATCCTTTGTATCCACAAAAAGAGGAAAAAAAGGTTTACCCAATAGTATTACTGAGTTCTTCCCAGTTTACTTCATTAGCATCCTCCACTTGCATTTCATACAACCTGTGAATATAATACAGAAGCAGTCTGTAGGCAGAATTCAAGAAATAATTCAATAATACTCACAGCTTCCCCAGGCACAAGTCACAGGGCGTTTAGTCCAAAGAAAAGAGTAGTTGCAAAACCTGTATGAAACTGAAGGCACGCCATTCCCACCACGCAAGCTTTTATAAACACAACTCAGAACAGTAAGAGATACAAAAACATTCCACTACCTCTGAACTATACCTTTTAATAAGATTGATCTTGGCCTCTAATCTTTTGGTCCCCCTATATAACTGCTGCCCTTCAGTCATCTTCTTTGTTAAAATTGTAGTCCTTTGAAAACAAACAAAAAAAGGTTTCTATCATTTCAAGAAATTCCAAGGATCAAAAGGAAGTGTCTTCAAGATGCTACTGCTGCCACAGAGAAGCAGAAATCAGGCTTCACTATCACAGCAAGAAGAAAACTTAAAACTTACCACAGCTAGCAGAGTTATTTGTCTCAGACACATTTACAATGCCTCTTTTGTAGTCTACAACCTGTTTATTACCTATCTTACCAAACAATCATCATGGTACAACCAGTTTTGCAGAACAGAGTTAAATACTCCCAAAACCACATTTTATTATCTCAATTTAGTATAAAACCTTACCATTTCTGTTTACATTGTCTCCAATATCGTGTTCCCACTTTAGCTTCAATCTCAGTCCATGGTAATCTCTGGTACAGTTTCTCACGGTCAATTGAGAGATCTCTATTTGACTTTTCCAATGAGGAAAGCGAATTTGCATCTTCCATTTCCATTCTTTTCCTAATCACCTCCTCCACCGCATGCATTAACTTCTGGGTCTCTTCCTTTGACCAAGGACCATAATTAATAGCTAAAATTGAAAAATAATGTTAAGGCATAATTTATCATAAATCATTAGGAAAAAAAAGGCAAAAGAGCAAATGCTTCACTTTGCATTATTCTTATTTACCAGACCAGCTTCTTAACAGACTTCCTAGAAACTCTTCTGCATACCACATTTGAGAGAGGAGTTCAGCCTAATCACTAAAGAATAGCGCTGATCCCTAGCTTCTATCTTTTAAAACCTGGTTGCCAAATTCCTTCTGCCCTCCCCCCAAAAGCATCTATTTAGATGTCAGTTCCATTTAATAAAGAGTTGTATTTGTTCCACTTCTTTTTCCTTTTCTGTGAGAGACTGTTCTTATCCCTTCCATATGAAAATGCAACCAGTGGTCTGGAAAAAAGAACCACCACCACAAATTAATTAAGAAAAAAAAAAAATCTACTCTAGGGATTTTTTTCTGAAGGTTAGGGCAACATACAGTTAAAATAATTTCTCTAATTGCAATACACAAAATGAATTGTTTTTCTTAAAATTACATACCCGACTTGATTTCAGAGTATTTCATAGCAACTGAGAGGTTAGAACGGGACATCATCTCGGAAATCTTCTTCCAATCATTGCCATGCATAGCATGATACTTCTTTAATTTTTCTTTTTCTTCCTTAGTGTACCTGGTTGAGGAAATGGGCACATCTTAGCTGTAAATTCAAACCATTCCAATATCTTAGAAGAGCTGTAATCTCTACAGGCGTTCAAATGTTACTCATCACTACCATTTTGAGTCACACTTTAGAACAGAGGAATTGATAAGGACTAGTCAGAAAAATGAACTGTCAATTAAGTCACATTAACCGGCACAAATGGGAGAGATTATCTTCATTTATATACATTTTTAATGCACAAATAAACATCAGAGACCGATATTAGCATTCAGAAACTCTTTCAAATTACTCGCTTACCTCCCTTTATAATTATTTGGGTCAAACATCTTCCTTGCTCGATAATATATCAGCCTCCAGGGTCGTGGTATGCCCTCAGCTAGAAGGCAAATGATTCATTTTTAAGAAACATTTCTCACATTGGTGAGGCCACTTTTAAAAAAAAGCCAAAACAAAACCAAAACCCAACAACATACATATTTCATGACCGTGCTGTCAACGACAGATTCCCTCCATTCAAGAGAATGTACTCTACAAGACTTCAGTAACTGCACAGGAAATAGTCTGAATGGAATCTCCCGAGGAGTTTCAAAGATGGAATTGTTGTGACCGTGGTAAGATTGTGAATGCTGACGGCTGGTAAATAATTGTGTACATGCCTGGATACAAATGGGTGAATATAAAAAAACTGAACTTTTGAACTCTCAAGCACAAACCTGCTACTCACTAGCTACAAACTGTATGGACTGGCTGTACATTTGATCCAGATGTAATTAGCATTTAACTAACATACTGAACAGTCGCATTAATAGAGAGGCATGAAACAGCCACCAGTCAGGAGGCTGATGAGATATTGTGCTTCTGCATATAGACTATTTTGACTAGGAAAAGCAGAGACTGAGGGCATTCAGCAAAACCAAAGTGAAGGTCTTGGCTGAAGCTAAGATCCACAGAGACCAATACCTGGGAACAAATAACAGTCTTGGTCAGCAATGCCCAGGAGAGGTGACTGCAAGCAAATCGCATAACCCTGACATGACTTTCTCCACAATTTTCCCAGACCAGGAGCAATCTCCCAGATTGGAAGGGAAGTCAACATCAGGCAAATGTGGCTATGCAGGGGGGAATGATTGTGTATGTGAAATAATCAAGGAGGAACAAATCTGTAGTCTCATTGATCCTTAAATAAATGCTAGTATCCAAATCCATTACAGGTTGTCACCTACTCCCATCTTGCCTATGCTGATGATACAGAACAAACACAGAACAGAAAGCCACTGAGAAAGTGCACTGAGTGGATTCATCAGAGATGTCATAAAATGAGCATGTTTGCCATGTGAAGCATAAATATTTTCTAGCCAAGAAAAGCCCAACAAAATGAGTAAAGAGGAAGAGAAGAGATGATCCTCCTGCAAACAGAATCTTAGAAATAAGAAT
This sequence comes from Astur gentilis, assembly GCF_929443795.1. NCBI lineage: Eukaryota > Metazoa > Chordata > Aves > Accipitriformes > Accipitridae > Astur > Astur gentilis. The sequence goes on from NC_064908.1 coordinate 16,258,231, forward strand.
TTTGTTTTCTTCAAGTCTTGGAAAACTAGCTACTTTGGCTAATGACATAATTTCTTTCAGTTTCTGCCATTGCTCACTCAGTCCTAAACCTGCCACCTATTTATTTGCTCTCACTCAGTCCTGAACGTGCCACCTATATATGTGCTCTAAGAACAGTTGACAATTTCAGACAGGACTTAATCACACCTCTCATTAACAAGTCACTATGCTTAATTATATAGCCTAGCAAATAATGCACCTTAAGCCATAAAGCCCAAATTCAAGTCTGAAAGTCTGTAAGTGCTGCTGGTCACGATGATATTTTAATCTCTAAACTCTTCACACCCGAGAAAAGATAGGAAGAATGGTATACCGTACAGATTATCAACTACATAATCTCAGCAGCATGCTCTTTTGCCCGATTTAGCAACATTAGTGCTTTTCAATTAAAAAAATTATTTTAGAAAATACATCGTGTTATGACCAGGTTGTAGAACGTAACGTTCAGCCATTTGAGAAGGAACTTAAATACTTACAAAGTTTTTCACAAAAAAGATGTTCTGCTTTTAGGCGACTGATAGTTTCTTTATCTTCTGGATACCTTGAGGTAAACAGGAGTTTTTCAGCACTGTCTATTCCAGTAATTGATAAGAACTCTTCAACATTTTTCCGGATTTGATTATTTTCCTTCTGGGAAAATCTGCCAAACTTGACAGCAATACCTAAAATATACAGAAAGTTTTATTTAAGGAGGAAGCGGGGGGGGGGGGGGGGGGAAGGAAAAAAAAAGCAAACCTCAAGTACCGTCTCTTGTACATTACATTTCAGGTTTTAGCAAACATACAAGAAAAGATCAACAAATTCAAAAGGTGAAAAAAGGAAACTGAAAAGAGACAAAACAACAGTTTGGAGCAGGTAATTTATGCACACGTTTTGGACTGTAATTTGACAATGAGGAATTAGATGCTACAAAGCAGAGAAATACAAAATACGTCTGTCGGAATGAAGTGAACCAGACTCTATGGGTGTGACATAAATTATATAAAAAGTATTTTCCCTCTGCCAAAACATTAGCACAGCTGCACAGTCCTTCCTCACTGCAACAATATTTTGGAGAGCTCACCTTGTTTTTTAAACTCTTTAAACCTCACTAGGTCTCTTCCAGCCATCTTCCTGATTGAACTGTCAGATATATTCCTCACATGAGGAATAAACTCTTCCAATTCTTGTTTTGCAGTATCCAAATCCACAGCTGAACACAAAGTAAAGTCCAGGCACTCTTCATCATCCAGACTAAGCTCATCAGAGGCTGCCATTTCAGTAAAGGAATTATTCTGGTCCTCCTTTCTATTTGGTGCCGAGGGTTCTGGTGTCCTGATATTTAAAAGAAAACACAAAAAAACATAAAATAAAATACACCACCCGAACTCCAAAACAGAGATTGTTAGAATCTCTACCATTAAAAGAATGAACACGTTCATTAATTAAAGCACAAGAACGATACTTCACACACCCATCCCCTTGTATTTCCAACCTTTTAACATAGACATAATTTATTACTGAATTTCTGTACTTAGAATATTCGAAGAGCTTACTGAAGTTTTGAAAATCCACACCTTTCCCACAAAACTCTCACACATGGACATACAAAAGATATAGTGTCTCTTGCTACCACTGGCAACACAGAACTTTTCCATCTGTCTCTTGCTAGTGCTCTTACTGTGGGTTCTAGACACTGCAAAAGCACCAAGAGCTACTTACATGAGCATTTGTTTGTACAGAACATTAAATTCTTTAGTTGACCTTACTAGTAGCTTGGTAAAAATGCATATATTCACCATAAATACCTAATTTAACAAATTAAATCCCTTTCTCTCCACCCACCCCCCCTTTTTTTTTTTTCACTAAATGTGAATTGCTTGCACATAAATTATTTCTATACCTACAGTTTTTAAATAGGAGAAAATGTTCTACATTGATGGCAATAGTAATATATTCTCACAAATTTTCATTCTATTTTCACAAAGTAACTAAGCTCTTAAAGTAGGTCTCTATAACATCTCAACATACTGTAAAGGTTTCTGAAGTTGTTTTTAAAAATACATACAAAACAGACGGATGAAAAATCTGGGACCCAAATAACGTGATAGAAACGTATTTGGGGGTTGGGCGGAAGAGGAAAAAAAATAAACAAAAGCACAAACAAAACCTAGACTTACATTACATCAGATTCTGACGAGCTTTCTTCCCTGACAAAAGCGCTGCTTTTTTTCACCTTTCTAGCATGCACTGGAGTTTTTTGAGGAGATCGATCAGCTGCTTTATTCAGCTTAGAAAAATTAGCAGGTACAGGCATAGAATCTTCACTCAAGGCAGGAGGAGCATCACAGTCACCATCTTCATGCCATTGCTGGCGTGTTGCCACACCACCCTCTTCTGTGGGTAAAGGCAACACTGTGTCTTCCCCTTGCCTCTTCTGCTCTGGTGATGACAACAGTGACTGGTAAACGGTTACATCTGTGTCTTCTTGCATATCTTGGGTACTACTGCCTCTTTTCTTCTTCTTCTTCTTCTTCTTTTTTGGTTTTTGATGGTCATTGTTATCGTGTGTTTCTGAGGCAGGCAGGTCACATACCTCATCCTCTTCAGGCAACTTTTCTTTTCTTTTCTTCTTAACAGCTTGTTTCAGATAAACATAATCAGCATCCATGTCCTCACAACCATCAGTGCTATGCTGATTTATTGTGACACAAGCTACATCACTTTGCTCATCTGTACTATCATTATACTTCCGCTTTTTTTTCTTTTTCTTTTGTGAAGCATCCACTCCAGTTTCATTATTAATTTCATGTTCCAGTCCTACACAAGAATTATCTAACAAAGCCTGTTGCTGCTCCCCCTTGTTTTTCGTTTTTTTCTTCTTTTTACAGCCTTCATCACTCTGTGCTGCTTGGTCTTCAAACAGCAGTGGAGAAGCACAGCTAAGCTCCGCATTTTCTGTACTCTCTCCTTCACCATTTTCATGTTTCTTATTGTATTCTTCATCGTTTCTCTTCTTCTTCTTCTTCTTGAAAAAATCCTGAACTTGAAAATCATCTGCCCTTGCTTCTTCTGTCATATTTTTTCTTATCTTAAATAGAAGATACAGAGTTTTACTCAAGTGCTATAATTTAGGTACCGTTACACACAGTTACACAGGGAAAAAAAATCCACCCCAAACATTAAAATACTATGGAACTACTCAATATTACCTCAGAAACATACACTTACTTTTCAAGCCAGCTAATTTTGCAGAGTGACTACAAAAAAGTGACACCTTCTTCATCAAACAGATGTGCATCACAGCTGTATTCAACCTTAAAACTTCCTTCCTATAAAAACAAAGATACCCTTTAATAACTATTAGCTTTAAGTTGACCTTGCGTAACTAAGCAATGACAGTAAGCAACAACAGACTGCTATATTCAACTCTGCTTTCAGCACTGAAACCGCAACAAGCTAAAAGTAATAAAGAAATATCAAACTAATCAGCACTAAAATCAAGTTCTCTAGTTAGAGGCTTCTGGCTGGTGTTGCTCATGGTCAAACAGGCCTAAACTTAGCCAGGACCTGCCAGCTCCAGCCGACTCTGGAACCAGACCAAATCTACTCCTGAAAACTACGGATTCACACAGAGCGGGCAGGAAGTATTTTTTAACACATCTTCTACGGCCAGCACATAAAAACCACATACAAATCAACATTCTGTCGTCTCTGAGACACGACACCTTAAATTTCACACTCCCCAACACCGTTTCCAGCGCTGGCCGGTGCCAGACATCCCCTCCTCACCGCAGCTGCCCCGAAACCCCTGCGGGCAGACCCCAAACCACGCACCGCCACGCACCTCGCCCCACCGCCCTGCCTACAGACAGCTAGGCCGCGGGCCTCAAGCCCCCGCCCGCGGAACACGGCCCCGCGGCACCCTCTGCGCGGAGCCACGTCCCTCCCACCCACCGCCCGGCCCGCCGTTACCCTCCGCCACCCTCCGCGACCACCGAGAGAGGCACCCGAAACAACCCCCAGGCCTCTCGGTGGCACCGGGGTGGGCCGAGGCGAGGCGAACCGCAGTCCCCCTCAGGGCCCCCTGACGCTCTCCCCCACCGGCCTCTCCCCCTCCCCGGCCTGCAGAGCTCGTCCCGCCGCCCCCACGGGCAACGACCCTCCCGCCCAGCCGTCGCCCACCGACCCGCCACACGCGCTCCCCCGGCGTCCGCGCGCAACACCGCCCCCCCACAGCACCTGCTACCGGACTCTCCGTTCCTTCCCGCCTTCCCCCCACCCCCCAACCCCACCCCCGGCGGAAGCGGCCCCAGCCGGACCCAACAAACCAACGGACCGACGGCGTGAGGCGGCGGTTGCTAGGAGACGGGGCACCGCCACCCTCCTCACCCCACGCTAACGGGTGGGAGCTGCAGCTCCGCGGCCAAATCCTCCCGACCCCCCGCCGGCTCAGCCCCGGCTCTCCTCCGCCGCCGTCCCCAACCTCGGTGCGGTGTTGCTCCGGCGGTGACATGGCGGGCGGTGGAACGGCGGCCCCGCGGCGGCCGCTGACTCTGCCTGAGGTGGAGCCCGGCAGCGAGAACGAGCGGCTGGGGGTGGCCCGGGACAGCATGCTGCGAAACCCGCTCATCCTCAAGGTGAGCCCCGGGGGCCACCCGGTCCCTTCCCTCCGTCCCCTCTCCTTACCCGGGCACGGCCACCCCCCTCCATTCCCATCCTAGCGCCGATAGCGGCGAACAGGACCCCTTTGGGGGGGAAGCAGCTCCAGACCCCCGCGGGCACACAGCGGAAAAGTTTCCCGTTAAAGCACCTGGAGGGTGACAATGGTTGAAAACGGGGGGGGTTACCCCAATAATTTATATGACGAGGAAGGAAAAAATGCGTTTTCTCGCTGCTCCTTCGTGGTCTATCGTTGAACAGCCGGTAGCCCCGGGATGGTGACGGGCAGCAGCGTGGGGTGGGTTTTCCCTCCGAGGACGCGGTGTCAGGGGACAGGGACCGAGATGGCAGCGGGACTGCTCTCTGCCATCTTCCCCCCCCCCCCCCCCCCCGCAGCGGGGGGGTCCGGGGGCGACCCACAAACTCTAGCTGCCTAAATTAGGGTTTGTAGACAGGCTGTGGCAGTTACGGTCACTCCACAAACTCCTGACACTTCTCGTTTTACCCGTTCCGCTTGTATCGCTGTCTTATGGATAGGCTGAGCTCCGGGTGAGCCTTAGAAAGCTTCAAGCATCTCACTTCGGCTCCCTCCTCCTAATCAACACCCACAGAAAATCACGCTTTAAACCCCCCCACCGCCTTCCCTGGAGTCTTGTCGTGTGTGTGTGTGTGTGTCCGTGTCCCCAGCAGCAGCTGAAGTACAGCTCTCGTCCCCTGGATGGCACTCGCCGAATAGCTTCGTGCCCTAACCAGCTCTTTCCGATCCCAGTCCCCAGCAGGATCACGCCGCCCACCCGGTACCGACCCCCCCCCTCCCCGGTGCTCGGGGTCGTTGCTCTGAGGGTGCAGAGGGAGAGAGAAGGCGGCCGCAGCCCCCGCCAGCCCCCCCACCCGCGGCGGGCACCGAGAGGTTTGACCAGTTGCACTTTTCCTCTTCTCCTGGTGAGGGCAGCCAGTTCTGCTCAAAAGTGGTGGGTTTCCCCCAGCAGACAGCGGGGACGTTTAAACCGCGGCGGTTCCGCCGGTGCTGCGGTGGGTAAACTCTTCTGTTCCCTTGGTAATCGGACCCCGGCAGAGGCAGGCTCGGAAGTCGGCCGTAAAATTTTGGAATATCACAGAAAATTTGAGTCTTGCAACATTGAACCTCTTTCTTCGCCCCCCCCCCCGCCCCCCCCCCCCAAAAAAAACCAACTCTAAAAATCGATTTGGAAATCATACTAGGGAGGCAAAGAAAAAAAAAAAAGTAGTTTTTGTGTCATAAATCAAAAGCAGCTTCACTTTTTCAAATCCAAAACTTCTATTTTCTTTCTTTTCTCTGGATCCCGTAAGTTTGAGAGGAAGTGGTGGTATCTTTGCTTAGAAGTGGCATCGGGGTGAAGATTTCCTCACCCAGCTGCATCCCAGAAAGGGCTGGACAGACACAGGCAGGGCAAACCTCCTCGGGATGGAGGCAGCTGCACTGCTGGGAGGGAGAGGAGGCAGCCCTGCATCTTCCTCATCCCTCCAAACTGTTTCTGCCTTTCTTAGAAAAGTGTGCTAGTAAGCATATTTTTAGGTGATGCATGAAGATGAACCAGAAGAATATGTAATTATATGACATTTAAGGCATGCAAGGGCATAATTGTAGGGATTGGGTTGATACTACTTATTTTCATGATGCCTTTACATTCCTTACCTTGAAATAGGTATAAACCACCAGTCAGCGCCGTAAATCCCAGGTCTATGACTATAACACTGGGGTAATCCTATGAAGGGCAGCTCCTCTCCTGTAGTGTGTATGTTGCAGGTAGATAATATGCGGTCATTAAGATTATGTTGATTTATGTGGGAGTTTTGCCTGTCTGGACGGGAGCATTCGGTTGAGCGCTGTCTGTCCCTAGAGCTCAGTTGATGTCTTCTCCCCTCGGGTCCAGCAGTTTGCTCAGCCCCAGCTTTAGGGCTTGAGTTTTTTCTCAGCATAACTGTTGCAGAGCATCCTGGCAGTGGGAATTCTGAGCAGTTGTAAATCATGGGGAGTTTTAATAAGATCCAATCTGGGTTTCTGCTGTCTGGCCAGGTGAAACTAAAATTTGAGCAAGTTTTGAGAAAAAGTAGTGTTAAATTTTAGCATTCTGACAAATTCCATTCTCTGAGGACTCCTTGCAGGAAGGTACCCTTCACCGTAAACCAGCCAGTAGGGATGTAAAGAGATCTGCATACACCTGATGCAATCCTTTAGCACAAAGTAACTGGGCTATTAACAGGGATACTTTTACTCTTGGAACCATCATAATTTCACCTCATGCTAAGTCACGTTTTAAAGTTTGTGCAGCAAATTACTGCCAACTGCCTGCCCACACTGCATCACGACCCACTGAATGCTGAATTTACCAGGGTGTCCTCCGCTGCCAGGAGGTGATGGTGACAGGATGGATGTTTACCGGATAAGCGCTGGCACTCAGCCAGTCCCGCTTGCTAGTGCACACACCAGTAGTGGCATACTCACAGCGTCAGCCCTCTGTCGTGTCTCCTCTTCATGCTTCCAACTGCAGTCTGGATCTCTTCCCCCTACTTCCCAGGGGAGCCCTGGGGATCAAGCATTTTGGAGAGAGCTGCCCAAGGGGATGGCCAGCAGGTCCCAACCCTCATGCTGTGCAGTGTCACTTGAAAACCAAGGACACAAAGGTGGTTTAAAAGAAAGGGACAAAAGGTTTTGAGACAACTGCTGCTTGGACAAGTGGTTCTGGCAGCTGTGGGAGGGCACCGAGGAATGCACGGCTCCAGCAGCTATCATTAAGGTTCACCAGACAGCAAATACAGAAGAACCTGAGGCCCAGCAGTGATGGATGGGATACTTAGTCCCTGCTCTTCCTCCAACTAACCCTCGGTCCCCAAAACCCTAGTGCAAGTGTGACAGACCTCCTATACTTTACAGCAGCTAACAACAGGATCCCCTACTTTCTCTCCCAGTTCATCTTCTAAATGAGGCACTGCGTATCCAAACGGAGACGACTGCACAGCCAACTGCCTGCATTTCTGGCTGACCCTCCCGCCTCAGCTCTGCCCAGCCCCATACCCCCACCAGGATGTGTCTACACATGCTGGCTATCACAGATTAAAACCATCATCTTTTCACATAAATATTTCTGGGGATGAATGCTCTATTTTTTCTCTGGTATAATGTATTATGTGTTTTAATTAATCAAGGAATTAATTTAGTTTATCAATATATATTTGCTTGCAGCATAAAACAGGCAAATATTTCATCTACTGATGCCAGTAAAAATCTGAGCAAAGCATTTTTGGTTTGTTTGTTTTTACCAGTAAAAGCCTTAGCCAAGCACTTTTTTTTCAGTACAAACTTACTGAAAACTACTGTGTTACAAAAATAAGCCAGCTCTGGGCAGGAAACAAGACTTCTCCACGTTTAACCCTCAGCATGCCTGACATGCACTCCAGAAAAAGTGGCCCCCACCAGTTTGGTTACATTTATATTAACATCTTTTAGATAATAGGCCATAATTAAGTTCAACATATCGCTGCCAAAGTCATTGTGTCACCAGCCTGGAGTTGGACTTATCCCTGGTGTGCGAAGGTAAATGGGAAGTCCCAGCTGCCAGACCCACGTGCCAAAGCATCCTCTTGTTCAAGTGCAGCCAGGGGACACGCAGAAAGCAGGGAACTGCTCTCCATGAAATGCCTTCAGAGCCGAGAGGGATCCAACTCACCCTCAGAGCCCCAACCGCAGCTCTCAACATTAAAAAGTTGTTTCACAACTGGCAGTTCGGAGGACAAGGAGGATGGTGATAGTGCTTTGCTGGCAGGAAAAGGCTGGTGCTAGGTCTCAATCCCAGTCATCCAGGCTGCAGGAGAAACAGATTTAACAAACAGAAGTTTTCAGCACTGCTGGAATGCACGATATTTGTTTTAAAAGCTTATTATTTACATGACAACTGATGCCAGGCTTTTTTTATTGGTTTGAATGCCAGGCTGTTTGGGGTTCATCTTCCCAAGCTTTTCTCTCCAGCCTTGAAGGCTGCAATTTTTTCTTTTTTCCAAATAAGATTGAACAAAATCCACAGGACTCAGGCAATAAAATTCCAGCAGGTACAGTCTCCAGAAGACTATATGATCAAAAAACTCAGAAAATCCACAGAAATCAGCACACTGATAGCCTTGGTTTTGGCAATCCCAGCAGAAGAAGGATTATTAGGCCAGGGAGGCTGAGCTGCCTCTTTTAGTGGAGGAAGGGGACACACAGGAGCCTGCTCCATGCCCAGGGAGAGCAGCTCGGTGTGGGTGACAGCAGGGCACCAGCCAGGTGGCTGTGGGACTCCACTGACTATGTGGGTAAAGTAAGTAAAGGCAGAAATCACTCACCATGTTTTTCTTTTTCTTTCATGCCGATTGAACCTTATCATGAAGTATTTCTGAGCCATCTGACTTGTCACAGAACAAGGCACTGCTGAGAGTTGTTGCAAATTCATTTTGGTTTCTGGAACAATCCATAGAAAGGACAGCTAAGAAAAGCAAGTAGGGGCATTTTATCAAACTAAAATTGTGTCACATCGTGGGGGAAAAAAAAAAAAGCTCTAATTATGCAAGAGACAAACACAGACAAATGGATGGTGTGAAAAAGAATATTACAACTTTGAGTTGTAAAGTGCATGCATCACAAACATCTCTTGCAACAGCAATTACTGAAAGGGCAGGTTTTCCATCACTCTGGAGTTGAAGCTTTTATTAATAGACCTGGATTGTGGCTGTAACAGGGCTTTTACATCTGAATGTTGTGCTCAATCTTTGAGCCTTTAACCCTCACCTTTTTTTGTTGTTGTTGTTGTTTTTGTTTGTTTTTAAAACCTTCTCTCCAAATCCACTCATCTTTTTAGCTCTCCCAGCACCGGTATAGCGAGGAGCCAAGGTGATCCTGGAACGATGCTCCCATCTCTCCAAGCCCTTTCTCAGGGCAGAGCCAGGAGGCACCACTCACCTTCGTAATCGTCATCCACCTTTGTGTAAGGACTGCTAACCTGCACAGGAAGGGAAGGTGTTAAAATAAAGGCTTCCTTAAAAACATACCCATCGCTGGATGCTCAGGGAGCGGCTGTACAAGCCATCAGAAACCATGCAGGTGTAGTGTCTGCGTGACGGCTGGGACTGACAGAGATCAAAACCATTCCATGTCTACAGCGTGCAGGTCCCAGTGGTCTCCATCATCTCTGCAGCATACCTCTGCTCTCCTCGAGTGCTCTGGGAGTGCGGCTGAGATCTCACAGCTGCTTCCATGTTGACCAAGAACCCCAGGTGTGGCAAACTCTACTGACAACATCACAGCCCTGCCAGGCAGTTTCCAGAGCATTTGGATAACTTCCCTCAGGTGTTAACTTTGTTAATTTAAATAACTCTCTTCCCTCACAGCTGTTTGGAATCAATGCATCTGTTGAAAACTTGGTAGGAGACCAGATTTTAGTTTGTCTGTCTCAGGTGACTAACCCCTGTAACACAGAGCAGAGTAGCCACAAGTACTGTGAGCAGTATTTAGAATCAGGTTGTCTTTTATTTGGTGTTAATTATACTATTTACCTCAAATCACTACATGTGCTGAGCATCCTGCCTTCTGTGCTTGCTGCCTGGGGACGCTGAGGATTAATTAGTGTTTATGCAGCATTTTGTGTGCTTATTACTATTATTATAATATCACTACTACTATTATATTTTTGCAATCTAAGGCCAGTGTTGTGCTTTTAAAAATGTATTCAGAAATGTCTACACAGTACAGCTCAATAATTCATTAGAGAAATAAACTAATGAAGGGCTGGTTAGTCAAATAATCATTAGGTTTGGTTCTGAGCTTTGTCTCTTCAATACTCCAACTTCTAAGGGTTTTCTTCTCAGCATGAACTCATTTAAGATTTTAAATGAATTATTTGGTACACTAAAAATTAAACTCCTTATGAGCTTTAGTGCCCTCCCATATTTTGCACAAACACCACTGAAATAAATAAGGCATTACCAAGAGGCAAGTAAACATTCTGCATGAATAAAAGTAGTAGGGTTTTCTCCTGGTTATTTGAAGACAGGGCTTAGGCTACAAACTGCCAGCTGTGTTTCAGCGGGCAGAGGGACAGCACCAGCAGCACCGGGCATTCATAGCTGCTCACCCCTAAGATCGGCAGGCAGTATGTAAAAGCAAGCAAAAGGGCATTTTGATCCTTTATGTGAACAAAACAATGCAAATTGGTGAGACTAATAAGCCCAGAAACATTACAAGGTGAATGCCTTTTATGTTCATGAAAATCTTCTATGTTTATTCGTCTAATACAATGGAAATAAAGCTTCAAAGGCCCTTTGATTTAAAAGTGCATTATTGAAGTCAGCCCGCACAATAATAACCATTAGACTGAATCATTGCATTATGACCCTAATAGCAGCATTGTCATAGCAGATAACATCGGTACAGCCTCTTGCCTGAGTTGTTGGTGATGTAAAAGCAGAAATTAAGCCAAAAGATGAGAGAATGTAAGCAGAACAGGAAAAAAGATAAAATGAAAAAAGGTCACAAACGGGTCCATGCACTCACAGTGCATCCAGAGCTGCAGCAGGCTATGAATTTTTATGATGAACCTAAAACTCGGGCTTTATTGTCTGAAAGATTTAAGAAACTTTGGGGGAGAGCCAATACGAGTTTATGGCATTGGCCCCAAACCACGTTAAGCCAAGAGATGGTTTTCAGACTAGTTCAAATCGAAGGCACCATGAAGAAAGTCAGGCATATTCTGAGTCCCGAAAACAAGCCCTTACCCGCAAACCCTTCTCCAGAGACACCGAACCCAGCAGGGTGAGAGCAGCACCAGAGACCCAGCTAAAACTTGTAAGAGCACAGGAACATCCCTGCCGTATTTCCCCTCTGTCCTCAGTTTCCCACTCCACCAACAATAAATATCCCTCCTTCTCTGGAAGAGGCACAAGAAAATTACTGAGCAGAGAGGAAAAGCTGGCAGAGGCTCAGTAAGAACTGTCCTGGATAGGAGGGCATTGGGCAGGCAACCGGTGGACAGCTGCCCAAAGAAAAGGCAAAAACCTCTTCATTTTTAAACCTTTGCCGCAATCGTTTCTCCTTTTTCTGAGTGCTGCCTAGCAGAATATAAAGCAAACGAAGCATGTTCACGGCAATCACAGGGACCAATGTTTTCAGTTCCGCATTTTTGCAAGTTTTTAGCCACACTTTCCCCAAGGGCAGATTGCTTTCCATGCAAATTCTTAGAGACGCTCTTATGTTTAATTATTGAATTTGAGAAGCCTTTGTCATCTTGCAGGGATTGTTTTGTTCTTGCTTGGCTGCTCACGTTGTACAGATTAGACAGAACCCGCATTTCTGAGGATATTTTCTTTTTTAACCATTTGTACATTATAAAATAAATTACACTGACTTTTCTACTTACATTTATTTGAAGCAGCATAGATAAATGAAAGCAGGACCCTATTACTAGACTTCCAACAACAGCCTTTAAAAAACCCTCAATATCAGGGGAAATATCTCTGGTTTGATTTTTTTTTTAAGCAAACCAACATGAGTTTTGTGTCTAAAAATCTTACAAGTGAAACCTGATTAAAAATAATAGTGTAATTCCCAGGCTGGGGAGGGGGGAGGAAGTCAGAAAAGCAAATACAGCGAACCTTGTATTTCTTAGTGAAGAGCAAACTAGCTTGAAAAATAAAGATGGTTTTAATCTTGAGCTTCGGGCTGCTCGCCCAGGTAGAAGAGCCCCTTTGTTTGCAGCATGCTTTTCAACTTCCCAACGTCCCTTTACATTTGCTCTCTCCATCACCCTCCTGCTCGCTGCCCAGCCCCTTCTGTGATTCCCAGGAGATACCAATCAGCTGGTCAGGAGGCGACTGTAACTACACTAATTACCATGTATTACGGTGTGTTAAAGCGCTAATACACGCCGAAACGCAAGTTTCTCCGCACCGGCTGCATCCATCGCCGCGCTCTGCCCCTCTCCTCCCTCTCTGCGGTGCCACGGCGAGGGGCTGCCGTGCTACCTCTGCCGCCATAATCAGGGAGCTAAAATTGTTATCAGATTAGCCCCAGCAATGAAAAGCACAGTCCCAGATCACACTCACAGTTAGTTAGCATTTAGATAGGCTGGGACGGGGGTCTGTACAATAGGCATCAAAGCTGAACTCTTGGTGCAGCGAGAGGGATTAATTTCTTTAACCAACATGCCTGATCTGGCCTATCTCATTACCCTGCCTTGTCAGTGTCGATGTTAGATTTGATTGAAGATTATACCATTTAGGCCTTTCCCCTGTTTTCCACAGAAATCAGGCCTATTGAATTGCACATTCTTCCATGGGCCCCTGTCAATACTCAGTGGCCTGAGCCTCTAATTCTGCTTCATTTAAACTTCATCAACTTTTCCAATCAAGTGGAAGGATCTGAAATAGGCTCCGTAAGCAGAAAGGCCCTTTTTCCTTTTGTCAGATAATTTATTCTGTTTTCTCTTTCTCTCCCCCTTGCTTCCCCACCTCTTTCTCTTTTTCTTCTTTTCGCTCCCTTTCCCTGATGCTGAAAATGAGATTACAGTATTTAAATGACTATGATAATCAATCGGGGGACCTTGAGCCGAGATTGAGGTTAATTTTTCTTAGCAGAACAAAGAAGCGTGATGCCACTGGGGATTTGAAGGTGCAATCTGTGTTTCATGCTTGTATTCCTCCCCCCCAACCCAAAACTGCAGTTTTAGGAGTCTTTTCTTGTTACTAACTAGGCAGTTGTTGTGATTTTTAAGAGGCAACCCCTAGGAGAAAAGAAATGTAATTTTGGGCTGATAAATAGCTAACAGCCTTCTATCAACAATTTTAATAGGAAAAAAAAATTCACTTACATGGTATGACTGCAGATCTAATGAAAGTGCTATCATTACCTTATTTATTTTTAAATATACTCAGAATAATTTTCAGCAGTGCTATGAGTAGTCCTTCCAGCCTGCACAGCAGAGTTATGAACTTTTAACTGAATACCCCTTTCATCCAGCCACTCTTTCTACTTAGCAGCTTTCTTGGTTGCCTGGAAAAAGTCGAGACTTTTGTCATGATTTTGCTAATCAGAAATGGAATCGCTTATGTTTGTCTTAAAACCTGCATTGAAAAGGCTTGTTAAGTCTTTAGATGATGTATTTTTGGTTGTAACACGCCAGCATTCGCTCACCTGGATCTTTCCCCTACCTTTCTCAGGAAGAGAGAGAGAAAAATATGCATTTCTTTGCTTCCATCCTAGCTGTCTTGTCAGTGCTGTTTTACATGCTGCCACCCAATGTTATCTTTTATTTGTGTCAGGAGAGAGGATTTGACAAGTTCAGTATACAATGTTCATTTGGCAAGGCAAATTTTTCATACCAATTTTGAGTAGAAAATGAAACCATCTTTCAACACAACGAGCAACATCATTTTTGGACAGACTTATTATGAGAAGAAGAATTGCAAAACTTTATTTCCCTGCACGATCCAAAAAAACCCTGGAAATGAGACATTTAAACAAAACAATAAATACATGTATGAATGTTTGAGGCCATCAGTTTGTTTTGGAAATAAAAAATAACCACCAGCTGCTGTCAGGTAGCTGTGGCCTCCTTTTTGTTAATCAGATGCTGCTGAAATTGGTTGCATCATAATGTAGCTTTGTTTCAAATCTTTTAAGCTGTCAGAAGATTGGGAAAGGCAGACCAACTTCAGAAGTTTGTCAGCGTTTGCCAAGCAAAACAGTCATTAGTCAACAGCATGTAGGCTGAGGTTTGCAAAGATGTCCAGGGCCTGAGCAAGGGAGGGATGGGGGCATGTCAAAGAGCTCTGGGTGCTTTGCCTCCCTCCAGAATCCCAAGTGTAACTTCTGGCAGTACTAAATACTCTGAACAATCCAATTAATGGAAAAAATTTTGTTATAAATTCTGCCATCCCACGTGTTTCACGATTTACATGGGTACCACAGGTTCCTTGGGGATCAGACTTTTGTTTTTGATAGCCCCCCACCTCAACAGGCTTCTGGTCTACAACAAGGACTTGCTGGTGCAACCGCATAGTGAGGACCGAGGACAATTAAATAAATATTTTCTAAGGAAGACCATGCATTGAAAAAAGGCTGTCAAACATTCACTGAGTGACAAGTTCATTTTAGCACCCAGGACCCCTGCAAGGTTGGGAGGTGCAGCCTGAGAGCCACGTAGGGCTGTATGTCCTCAACGTTCTGCAAGTCCACAGGAAACCTCAGCCTGTGGTGGGAATTAGGATACTCTCTGATGCTCCAGCTACAACCCTCTGTGAACTTTACCCCCAACAAAAGAAGAGTCAGCCCCAAGATGCCTGTTCAGCCCCACAGACTTGGAAGAAACTGTGCATGTCTCAGACAGTGGTTTGCTCTAACAGTCTTCTCTCTTTAAGCAAATGTTGACTCACCATGGGGAAATTAAAACTCCATTAGACATTGCCACATTGTAGAGCAGACCCCATTACAGCGGTCGAGTTGCAATTAATTGGTTTCCTCAGATATTACTTAATTCTGGGAAGACACAGATAGATGGGAAGGACAAGGCTGATCTAAACAATTTCCTAAAATAACATAATCTAAATAAACTAATGAAGTGATTACATAGTTATTAATCTAAATATAAAGATGAGTCAAAATAAAATATTGGGTATATAACAATTTAGAAAAAAACAATAGAGTTAATACCATTCTGGCTAGACTCATCATGAGGCAATCAGCATTTGTGCTTAGGGATGGATGCTGGTTTAGCAGATAAATTGTATTTCATGCGAAAAACTGCCATTCGAAAGTGTCCCATCTTTTGCTTTTGTTTGGTCTGTTGTTCGTGCTACTTAACTTTCCAACACATAGATGGAAGGGTCCACTGCCTCTGTGGCACTGCAGGCTTGGGGCTTGTTTTTTAACTAAGGTTCATTGTGGATTAAGAAATGTAGAGCAAAATAACCATAAAAAAAAGGAGACTCCCTTGTGTGCAAATGGAATAATTAGTAATTTGAAAATATTCTGGCCTAGGGAGGGCCCTCCACAGGCAGTCCCTCTGCAGAGAGGCAGCGGGGAGCTGCATGCTTGGGGCGCCCGCTGCATCCGTGCCTTGGGTGCCAGGGGACTCCCAAGAGTCGTGCCGTGTTCCCCCAGCCTGCTGCCAGTGCAGGGAGCAGATCCAGCCGCCTCCCATGTAGCTCTTCTGTGTACAGCTCTTCTGTGCAAAGCTCATTCGCTTGCATTATCAGGGTGAGAAAGTATTTGGCTGCGGGAGAATAAATAACTAGGCCTTATAAGTCATTAAAAATGTATTACAAGAAAAATACAGTGCAGCTATAAATAGAAAACAAAGCAACTCCTATACAAACTTTTACAATGACTGCTACTCAGACTATTCATCACTGTCTGGTTTTAAGTGAGTTTAGCATCCATGATCTCTGGAGACTGATATCCCTTGAAGGTGCAGTTCTGCTCAGGCCCTAGCAGTGCGCTGGCCTCTGTAAGCCGCCCCCAGTTTTGATGAGGAGCATTTAGTGACAGTAGCTCAGGTCTGTGATCTGCTCAGTCTGAGCAGAGATGAGCTGAGATGGGGGCAGAAGGGCTGGTCAGTCCCAAACTGGAACTTAGGGGTTTTTCCCTCTCCCCTTCCCACCTTTTTTTAAGTGGAAATATTTTACTTATTTCCAATTCACTTAAATTTGCAACAGTCTGACATGCAGCAGTTACTTCCATAAAAGATATCACCTCTCCCTGCAAACCTCCACACATAGAGATCTTGACTTAATATGAAATGAACTCTGTGTAGCAATACATTAATCATTCAGTAATACATCATTACTGTCTTCCTTTTTGTTATTACTTAAACAGTAGTTCATGTAGGTAAAGTCAAATGTATCTAGTAATTTTTAAACCTTTCTTGAGAAATATGCACATTTTTTTAAGAAGCCGATATCATCTCCACATTCTGCTTAGTACTCCAACTGAAGTCAGGGCAAGCTTGCTTTCAGGGGGAGCTGAGCTGCACTTTGTGTTTTCAGACTTCAACGTTAAGAGTTTTTGTCCTCTGGTCTGATTTTCTTTTTGTCATGTCAAGCAATAAAGTGGAAGAATTAGGTGGCTAATATACCTTAATGCAACTTGGCACCCAGCAGCAAAAAAGATATCTCAAACTTTCAGCTAACTTCAGCTGTGTGATGTTATAACTTTGAAAAATCAAATCCTGACTGTGATCCCAACATGAAAACTCCACAGTAGAGTACTGCAGTGCTTAAACTCCAGCGTGTAGCAGATAGGTTGCTCCAAGGGAAAGACTGGGTTGCCTTGGCTGGACAGTGATGAACAATTAGAGATAGCAGCACCCAGGTGTACAGAAGAGTCCATAGTTACATATTCGGGTCAGGGAAAGCAGGCCACAGATCTAAATGGTGAATCCTAATAGTCTGAGTTGTGGTTTCTCAGGAAGGAGAACATTTTGTGCTGCTTACATCTTAAGAAATTTGATGTTTTCATCACTATTCTGCTGGACACAAAAGAGGGAGCTGCGGCAGTATGGTCCAGAACAAAAATGTTCTATTTGTTTGCAAGACTACGAAATAGCCAGGGGCTGGAAAGCAATATTCAGATCTTTCCAAGTATTGGGGTATTTAGGATCTGGGGTCATGCTGTCCTGTTTGTTTCAATTAATATGTCTCTGACTCAGGACCCTGCAAGAGAATGAGAGATCTTGTTTTGCATCTAATTGGGGGTTATTAATGCAATGTATGGGTGTGAGGGAGAGCAAATTCACTCTTCTGCACCGACATGCACTCTGGACTGCACTCCCAGGTATGAAAACTGCTGGCTGGAAACACTGGCTGAACAGACCCACTGGGGTCATTTCTGAAAAATGTGAAATTCAGTGCTTTGTTTTTATTCTAAACTCACAAGAACCTCTTTCTAAAATGCTCCACCAGCCTCCCGCAGCTGGGGTCTCATTGCTCACCTCCCTCCTGCAAGGCTGTTAGTGTGCAGCAGTCCCTTTAATTTGGAAATTTAACAAGTAATTCTAAATTGGGACATTGGAAAACCTGTGATCCTATCTACCATGTCTATCCTATCAGATGTGGTTCTGTGCTTTCACTGCCTTGAAAACAAAGGGGAAAAAAGTTGAACACATGGTATCCTCAACTAGAAAGGGCTTTGCTGTAAGAGGATATTGAGTTGTTTTATAAAGCCCAATATTACGCTTGAATTATGCCTGAATAAGGAGAAAGGACATTGTTAAAGAGCCCTAAACATTGACCATAGTGGATCTTCTTTCTTCCAAACCCTTCAATGGTGTTGTTTTTGGCTGTTAATGATTTGGTATTGTATTTATAAGCCGGCAGGGTAATCCAGAGAGCAGCAGGAGGGGCAGTTGCCTTAAATAAAGCTTTACAATGCTGCTAATTAAAATGATCCTTCCTCTCCCTGTGATGACTAATGAGACAGAAAGAAGAACCAGGGAGGGTTAATGAAAATGTTGCCATGAGATTCCCTATTTTTAATTGGTCTTTTTAATGTTTTAATCTTCTTTATGGTCTGGGGGTGGAGATGGAGAAATTTTCTTTCAGCCTTTCTTGTACCATGCCCAATAGGTTGTAATGCATGGCATTTGAAACGTGCACTTCTGGCTATATATTAAGAGTCTGTAACCGAAAGCCTGAGATGGAATGTAGCCTTGAGATAGAAGAAGCAATTCTGGATTTAACTGAGAACAGAAACAAGAAATGCGAAACCTGTTTTTAAGCTCAAGCTTCCAAAACTCCAAGGGAGCATTCGTACCCCGAGGACTGAGGCTAAGATCTATTGTGAAGGATTGGCACTGATGTTCAATAGTATTTAGAGCTTTAGGTCATGATGCTCTGTTAAATGCAATATTTATCCCATGAGCATGTCACAGTTCACCTCAGATGTCAAGAATTCAATTAATATTCTATTTAATAGAACACACCATGACCTAACCTTTTAATACTCTTAGTGCGTCTGAGCCCTCCTTATTAGTGTCACTCTCTAACTTTCCTTCTCAGCTGATGCATCTAAGAACAACTGGGATGGGGAAATTGGGAGCAAGGAAAAAGGGGAAGAGATTTAAATTACTTTTAGACCTCACTGTGAGGATTCAGCAGCTTTATCCCTTGTAAAACCTGGTTCGCAGGGGGTTAGCACACCCCGCTTTTACCATTTTTATGGGGTTTACATCTTGCAAGTTTCAACTTCCTACTGATTCAAAACCACAAAAGGCACCGCCAAATTTTTCATGGTTTGAGCCGGTCCAGTTTTTCATTTAAACAGCATTGCCCCTGCCTCACACTGCGTTACCAAACCTAAGATCAGGGGAAACCATTCATGGGAGTAACACCTGCAAGATTAGATCTTTGGCTTAAAATTTCATCTGTGTACTGCGATGGTGGGTTATAAATACTCAGAGATTTTGAAATCAGCACTGCAGAAACTTCCCTGCATTGCACCTGAAAATTGTTTCTGAAAGCGAGATTCCTTGAATGCATCATGATTTTTCAGATTAGACTAGAAAATTACAGGACTCCTTCTGGCCTTAAGTCTATGAGAAAACAGGGCTCCCTTCTTTCCCTGCCACTAACAGCAGTGCCACGGCAGCCCAACTCCACCAGTTTGTTGCTGAAATCAGAGGTGCAGAACCAGGTTTTGCCATCCTTGTGTCACCTCTAGTGGGCTACCAGGAGAAAGCCATAAAAAAAACACAGTAAATTGTGCATTTCAGGTCATATGAAATAGAAGACAGGCTTAGTCATGGAATGGTTTTTATATCTAGCTTTTTTAAAGAAGAGAATTAATTTTAAAACCTCCTAATCGGGATCTGTTTCAGCCCAATACCTTTTCTGTGCAAGACCTCCATAACGCATTAGAAATGGAAAGAGACTGAAAGCGAGTAAGTGTTTTAAATTATTCTGTATCATGTAGTCTTTACATTTTGAGAAGTACTAAATAGCAAAGGCTTTTTTTTTAAGGCAGCATTTCCCTGACTTCAGCCAGGCGGGTAGGATGGGGTTAGCACAGTGGAGAACACCTGCGTGCAGCTGGGAGGGGGCCACACTATTACCACACCTGTGATTTCAGTAAGATTTGTTGGGAAGATCAACCAATAAATACAGAGTCTGTCCCGCAGCTCCTTAGAGTGGGAGGAAGAACAGACATTGTGCCAGATATTCTCATGCAACTATATTCATTATTTATGCAGAAGAAGAGATATTTCAGGAAAACAGAGCTGAACCATGAGTGACAAGGTATCTTTCTGGAGCGTAGGGTGCAGGAAAATTGCACTGAGGTTGACAGCTTTTTAATGTAGAGTCTCTATTTCACTGAATTACTGCATGTTGGCATTTCGAAAGTACAAGATGACCTATTTATTAGCTGTGAATCAAACAGAAATTACATGCTAGAAAATAAAAAAGTTGTATGTTTCTTCCAGCTGGTAAGATGCTTATCCTACAGAAATAATATATACATAAAAGAAAACCTGCAAACAAAGGATCATCAATCACAAGGCACTAAATTTAATGTCGTAGGACCTATATTCATCTTGTGATATTGCGATCATATGTGCTTGTTCCCTTACATGTGATGTAATATTAAATGTATGTGTGTCATAATACTTTAAAATTTCACTATCCTTGCTCTGCTTAGGCTCCTATCATCCTCTTCCCTTTTGAAGAGAAAATACTGGCTTGGAAACTCAGCTTCAACAGTAACATGTATCCTACAGCAACACAAAATGGCTCACTGAGATCAAGCTTTCCATATTCCTAGCTGACCTCTTCAGGCGTATGCCCTCTCCACGTACAGACTGGGGTCAAAGATGTCCCTGATTTGGGGATGCCAGGCTGTCTAGTCCTGCCTCTCAGTACACACAGCACTTCTTTAAGCTCTCAAAAATCCTAGCCAAGCTTGAACAAGAGCTGCCCAACATCACCTGTAGTGCAGCAAGTTAGGAAGGGAGAATATAATTGCTGTGACCAGCAGCAACAGACTATTTTATACAATATGAAGTATCCATCTTGCTATGCCACTGGTTCTTCCAAATCCAGTCATCTTGGAAAACACAGCCACAGTCCATTTATGTAGAGGGGTTCCTACAACACATGGCAAAGGCAGGTGAACATCACTCATCCAAAGTCTCTCAACCACACATGGATATGCTTCTATCGTCCATCTAATCAATGCAAAACCCCCTAGAAATACTACTGTTCTTATTTTTCATTTGATATTGATGCTGTATTTCATTATTTCATTAAAGATAGCATCATCCCATGGCTTTCAGGCAATCCTGGTAGGTCAGCAATAACTAGTGAATCTCAGAGCCTTGGTTCTGCAGCAGTCTTTCACAGTCCACCATTAGAAAGGCAGCTGTTGCTCAGAGAAAAGCACGCTGTTTACTGCTGCTTTAAAAAGGTAACAGAGGGACAGCCAGCCTTGGGGCTTCTCTATGATGTTGTAAAATAGTAGGGATTTACCCACAGCTTCTGATACAGGGAAACCACAGGTTTCTTTTATGAAAAAGCTGAATATCAATATACAGTAGAAGCTAAGCACTGCATATTAGGCACAGGTCTGAGCCTGGAAGGAGGTGTCCTCTCCTGGCTCCTCTTTGCCTTCCTGCTTGTAAACGAGCAGTGCCAGAACCTCAGGAGGAAGGTAACCAGCTACCAAACTAAATACTAGAAACTGCCAGGCCATGCAGACAGAGCATTTCCCTGGGGAAAGGCAAAAGCATGAGGAAAAGCTGCCAAAAGAGCCTGAGTAGTAGCCTTGCACTTTGCCAGAGAAGCAAATGCCACATCTGCAGGAAATACCGTTACAAAGCACAGCTTGTCATTTGGAGGGTGGAAATTCAGTTTTCCCTGGGAACTTTAATATTTAGGATCTGAACAAAGGCCCAGAAAGAAACAGCTAAAATTGTTGGATTTGGCAACTGACATTCAAATGAAGGTGGAACAAGTTCCTGCCTTCTCTTCCCTCATGTTCTTACATAAACAATTTAAGAGAGAAGTTGCAGGAGCAAGTGTCCAAGCCCAAACCTGGAGCAATGTTAAGTATAGCTTTATGAATGTATTTCATATGCCTTTTAGCTCAGAAAGTAAATAATTTTATTTACTTTCCATTTTTCACTCCAAGTACCACAACCATCAATATGAAAAGTAATCCCCCCACAAAAAAAAGCCAATGCGTGGAATATGAAAGGGTGCGAAGAATCATTCAAGAGATCCACAGACACACACACAGCTGCGACAAGTATGCAGGAGTGTAGAAGTAATAATCTGATGTACAGATTGATGGAGGCCGCCAGCAGCCTGTAAATACAAAGATCTGCAGTATCACAGCGAGTAGGTGGCCTCATTTCCTTCCTTCGTCGATCCCTCCTGTTCCCCCACCCTCTGTAGCAAGAGCGCAAAGTCTCAGTGTCTTACTGCGTGGCCTGGATGTTGTTTTCCTGATCAGAGCAGCAGGCTTTGTAGGGAAGATGAAATGATTGCTGACTCTTTTCTTCTCATTAAGTTTGTTTACATTGTAGGCCATTGAGGTTTCACTGGCTTTGTGTCTCATGTACTCTGCTTTGAGAATCCCCAGCATTCATAAAAGTGAAGCCAGCTAAACCTGCACAACTCCTACTTTACTTAGACAAGTCCAGTATGAACTTTTATCACATATGCATTGGTTTTCTTTTTTTAAAAAAATAAGACTGAAAACCACAAATTGGCTGTGTAGAAAGAAGATTGCTGCTAGGTTTATCTTTAGACTGGGCAGTTATTGTACCCAACCCCCTCTGGACCAGCAGCCTCCAGAATCAGGGCTCCATTATACCCCAGTAACTATGGCCAAGAGCACCAAACTCATCCTGGCTTTGCAATAACCTAACATGCATTTGATCCATGTGCTGAAGAGGGCAATGAGCAATAACGTCCCACTACAATTATCATTTCTGCTAATCCATCCAGGTGGCAGGGAAGGGGAGGACAGAATTAAAAACTGCTGGTCCAGCTGACTATCCCAGAAGGAAATGAAGAGAAGGAAAAATATTACAAAATTCCCATTGACTTATCTGAAACCCATTAGCAGAGGCATGTGCACCTTTGCATCTGCACCTTTGGCTCTGCCACTTTTTCCTTATGGGACTGCAAAGCAATGTCTTTCACCAACTTTAAATTCAGATCAGCTTTGCAATTAATTGGCACCACTTGGATGAATATGGATACATATATTCTATCAATATAATTTTCAGACTTATCAGTATAGCAACTACTTCCTCACCATAGCTGGATAAAGCATATTTTTAAATACATGCTGATCCAAGTACATTTGCAATAGAAGCAGGGCAGTTATTTCAGTGCTTCACGTTCATTCCGAGTTAACACATAGGATCTTTGGGGAAAAAAAAAATCTATACATTAGAAATATTTAATTGACCACTTGATATTATTCCAATCCCTCTGTGTTGAATCCTGAATGGTAAAACTTAACACGACTCTTTTTTGCTTGAATTATCCTCCTGCTCTTGCATATATACAAGCTACGTGCTGTAATGCAAGACTCATACATTTGTCTTAGTAATTTATCTCATTTCCTTTGGAATGGTGTCCCTCAGTGGCTCAGAGAAAGTGGAGCGGTTGTTTTAATAGATTTGAGTTTTATCTGCCTCTCTATTTGCAGCAGGGCATAATAATAATAAATTATGATACTAATAAGTAGGTTGTGCAGAATGGACTACAGTGGTACCACTTCCCTCCCCCTCCAAAAAAGTAATTTATGGGTACATTCTTGTGACTTTAGGGGTGTAATAAATTATCAGGGTTCGTTTTTCCATCCAATTTGAGGCAGTGCAGCTGTGTTTTGCAAGCAATAAACTCTCTCGTTGTATTTCTTAGCTAAGCACTGAAAAACACAGCGTGATTTTTTTTCCCTCCCTTCCCAATTATTGTTGCAACGCCTGGTAGCTTCTCTGTAGTTAAGGTTTTGCCAGTGCTTCTATTATAAACCTCAATTTTCAGGGGCCTATAACTTTGCTCTTTTAAATCATAGAGGGCTAGAACTCGGTGTACATCTCTGTCAATCTATATGCTTTTTTAACTGAGAAAAAACCCAAATTTTTTAAGGAGTCCAGAACTCCCAAATTAGATCTGTGTGTGGAAGTCAGAGACACATGGACACGAGTAGCTGGTAATGCTTGGACACCTCTTCAGCTCCTGAAAAGCCTATGAGTGCCTCTTATTTTGGACACATCTTAGGGCAGTATTTGGACCTTAATTCTATTTTTGACATGGTGGACAGGTAGCACCATGTGCCACTTTGCTGCTGGAGGTTTGGGGATCAAGTACGAGTCAGCCATTTGCAGAAGCTCCCTCCTTAAAGGTGATGCCCTACCTTTGAGTGCTGGCCCAGTGGTTCAGCATGCTGAAAATACAGAAAGTATAAAGGAAACTGTGGCAATTCACCCTTCCCAAGCACCAGCTTGCAGTCTTAGCCAACCGTATCGACCAAAATACTGTCACAGGGTCTCTGAATTCAAGGAGAGGTTAAGAGTCTTTGTGGACCTGCTTCCCATTCCCGATACCTGCCCTCTTTGCATTCAGCCTGACACGAGCAAGGGTCGAAGAAGGAAGGAAGAAAATGAGAAGATACACCACCACCACTAGAACTGCACGATCTCTCTACAGCAGCCTTGGAGACCAGGGGCTGGGAAGTACAGTACATGTTCAGGTCTGCCAGGAAATGGTGCATTCCTTCCCCTCTGTAAAATCTTACTGAATGGGGAAAAAACCTCACCTGATTTTCTAAATAGCGCTTTGTACAGGTACAATTACATCCTGCTTGTATTGCACAGGCACTGCTCTGCAATAGGGCATCAAATACCTTCTAGCACAAGGGAGTAAACCAAGAGTGGTGTAAAAATGACTCTGGATTTCCAGGGTGCTCTTAGGGGGAGCATCGCGGCAGGGAAGGAGCAGCTCGCAGCCCCTTTGTGCAGGCTGCTATTCCAGCTGCTCTCATATCAGGCCGTACAGCACTGCCAGACTAATGCTTCTGCTAAAGCAGCCTTCTACGTGATCAGCAATTAAGCTGTGAAGTCAGCCCCTTAATATTATGTTAACATAGTTCAGTATATTAAATGTAAAACAAGTCATAATTTTTAAAGGTACCTCGGCTTACTGAGTTTAAATGAAGGCAGCAGTAGGACTATCACAGCCATATGCAAATCACCTGCATTTTAAAGCTAACAATAGATTTTGCTTTATTGTTTTGGCATTTAACGAGTGGGAAAATAATAAATTAAGCCACATGGGGAATCCCTGGTGCTTTTACAAACTGAAGCAGTGCCCATTTGGAGAGAGAACATTCCCCATTTTTCTCCCTAGCTGCATTTCTCTTAACCCACCACCTTATTAAAGCTTATAGGGCAAAATTCTCCTCTCATATTCCTCTGGCAGCTCTTAGTCCACATTCAGCTCTCCCTACCTTCCTAGCTGTCTTTCATCCTGCGAGCTCTCTCTGCAGACAGGGAACAGAAGAAGAGTAAAGACTGGCTGGGCCATAGGGAGTTGGAAGAAAGATGTTGTCATAGTTTTAGGAGGGTTACAATAGCTATTAGAGCATGGACAGCTTTTTCTGCCTCTTGTAATAGGGGATGTAGTCGGCAGCTACCAGCGCAAGGTCTATGGAAGAGGCAGCTGCGTTAGGCTCTGGTCAGCAGTAGGCAGGATCCATGCAGTGAAAATAACAGGGCCCCTGCAACTGCCTGTTGTGCCACCATGCCAGGTACCAGCTACGACACCAGCACAAGACTCATGGCTCAGTGGAGCAGTGTTTGCTTGGGGCTACATAGCCAAAAGAAGGAAGGGGATGAACGTCTTGGCAAGATGACCTCTCTGGTTGGAAGTGTTTTTGAATAGGTTGTTAGAGTGTATCATACAGGGCACGAGCAAAAAAAGAGTGGTATTTTCATTTTAACTCACTCAGCTCTTACTGATCAAAGCCCTGAGCCAAAAGTCAGGCTCAGCTATGAAGATCATAGAATCATAGAATATCTTGAGGTAGAAGAGACCCATAAGGATTATAAGGATCTTGGTCATCTCAGACTGATTGAGAGGGCAGGTGTTGATCTTGCAAATGGCCATATTTAGCTGTCTTATTGGTAGTCATGAAATGTAGCTGAAAGCAGACCACATCATGAATGTTTGCTCCTGAATGCCATCCTAGATGTGTCTTCTCCAGGCCATGTTTTCAGAAGTCACCAAAAGAGAAATACACTGCTTCACAGCCCATCCTGCTCCTTTATGTGAACAAGCACAGATGTTCCTTATGCAGAGCGGGCACACAAGTACATTCAACACGTGCTTGCTTCCTGTGTTATCTGCGAGAATTTTCAATTATACATCTCCATGAATACATCCCTGCACCTGCATTCCCCAGGAACACTTTTACCAACACCAAAGGATGCAACAGAAATCAGGAACCTAGGTAAACCAGCCAGCCTAAAGTTAACACGATGCTGCAGCATTAACTGGCAACAGAAAATTGCCAGGGAGAGTGAAAATTTAAACAAGACAAACAACAGGAATGTAGAGAAAATACTTTGAATGGAAACCTGCAAACCTCAGACAACCCTAAGAACATGCGTAGGGATAATTCATCAGCTTCCATCTCATGGCTCTGTACAATCTCTTAGAAAAGCCCCTGCAGTCTTGCCACACACATCTGTTTTCCATCAAATCTGCTGTTTGTCCTATTCGGTGCATTTCATCTGTCGTGTGTAACGTTTGCACTTACGTACACACTACATGGGGAAATTGTAGATAGAAGGTTTGTACAGCCCTCTGAATATATGAAGTGCTGCACAAGGATTATGGTTATTTTCATAATAATTCTCCACCACTGCCTATGTTTGAAGTCGGGGATGTCTGGTGGCTGAACCAGACAAGCAGAACACACACAAAAGCCCAATTAGCTTCTTAGCGCCAAAGCTCTTACAAACACTAATGCATTAATCATTGTAAAACTAAGAGATGAGCATTGGTCGGTACTCCCGGCTCAGTTCAGTCAGGATGTAACTTGACTGACACTGAGAATTACATGACGAATCTTGTCCATTCATCCCCACTGTGCAGGAGAGGAAACAGAAACAAAGGCAGAGCACCTCACTGGCCACCCTGATCTCAGCCCACGACGTCCCTTTGTAAAACCTGACCAAGTCTCAGCTCAGGAACAAGCACATCCTAGGCTCAGGTCCAGCTGAGCATCAATCCTCCATGTGATGCTTTCTGTTACCCTGTTAGAAAATCTAGATGCTGCTTAAAACATGGAAAGCCTAAAAATGACATGAGAATAGACAGGGAAGGGCTAAACAGCAAAATAAGTGTTTGGTTGTGTAAGAGCTGCACAAATACACAAAAGCAAGCTGGCTCTAGGAAGAGCTTTTCAGATTACTTGAACGTCTCTTAAAAAAATGGATTAAAATACAGATTTCCCCTATTATTTTTCAATAATAGAAGTGCAGCACAGAACAACTCACTAGTGCCACAAACTACTTTTTCATTTCTGTTTTTGTTTCATGCTTCAATATCTTCTTCCAGCTGCTCATGTCTCCTTTTCCTTCTCCTCACTTTGATCTATTAGTTTTCCCCAGAAATGGGGTTTATAAATCATTGTAATGCAGCCCTGGGAAAGACGGTGCTTAGTGCAGGGAGAAATACATTGCAGCTAACAGCCACGGCAGGGAGGAAAACTCTCACCTCGTAGTGGGGCTTTGGCGACAGGTTACTGATGGCGCTGGGTTATTTTATGTCTGCATTCGTGCCATCAGGGGCAAGGCCGCAGGGAGCGCTGCCTGTACCCCCTTTGCAATATTTCAAGCTTCCTTCTGCAGGCAAAAACAAACTGCTCGGGGGCTCGCAAGGGAAAGGGGGGAGGAAAAATTGCTAGAAGAAGGGGAAGGGAGGCAGGACAGGTGGGGATGGATCACTTAGTTCCTGCTTTTGCTCGATGGCATCTTTTTAAAAAGAGGCATTTGTCTCTAATGCACCCTGAAAAGATGCAAATTTCATGCAAGTCCCATCTATTGGCAGCAGCAGCAGGATCCAGCTCGCCCATGAACATTTCCACCCCTTTGTGCCAAAGCTTTTGTGTTCCCATTTTGCACTTGGGAAACTTTGTTGCTGGTGGCCTGTGGTCAAGGCTGACCCCAGCATCCCTGCACGTTGAAGCCGGGGCGTACCGCAGGAGGAGCTCCCTCCAGTGCTGCCCCAGTTTGGCCCCCGTAAGAGCAGATGCAGACACACCTGCTTATGGTGTTCAAAAATCTCTTTGTATTTGAAACCTAAGGATTTGGCTTCTTTTTCTAGTCAGGCTTTTGCAAGTTGGCCACAGCTATTAAAAAAAATAATCTAAAATATGAAGCTGGGAGCATTGCAAGGCTGGGCACCAGGCCACCAAGCAATCTCAAAACAACCTTTCCATGTCAAGCTGGTGGAAGGGCTGCTGCAGCGTTTGTGGCATGACACTGTGGCCAGCCTGGGGTGAAGGTCTGAGCGTCCGTCCCCGCCCCCCCCAGCAAGGGAAGGTCCCCTGAGTCCCCTCCCAGGAACAGGAGCTAGTCCTAAATGCAGAAAACCCAACATCATCATAGGGCCAGAGAGACAAACCTCTGTCAGCAGAGGTTTACGTATTTCTCTCCTGCTCCAGAGTACAGCATGGACTAGGGGAACCTATTGCCAGCCCTACTTAATTAGGGAGGAAATCTTCATAACCTCTTAAGAGCAACACATTCACACACAAGCTACAGGCTCTTTGAAGCACTTGCTGTGTTTTTAGCATCACCAGCTCCTAATAAGACCACCCCAGGCAGACACCCCATCCTTTAGTTTCGAAAGCACACAAAAGAGACACCATGCTGGAATCTTACCTCTATCTTTAACAAAGCATTACCCCCTCCTCACCCTCTTCCCCATAATTGCCTTGTTATTGTCATTGGTGCCATTGTTCATTGGCTCGGCCGTAGAGAGGCCCAAGGGAGCAGTTCTGCCTTAGCTAAACCAATATCTCCTGCAATAACCCCCTGCAGTTTCCCCTTTGCTATCCCACGTTGAATAAATCCTCCATCTCTGTTTGCTGAATGATCATAAAGATATGATTGAAGTTTCAGATTTATGGTTTCTTTCGAATCCAGAAGCAACTCCAATAATGCCAGAGCCTGTTTGCTGACTGCTTTTGACAGGATATATGTAAAGGGAGATTTGTAAGAGCAGAAACAGGAATGCAAAGATTAACATGAGGTTTTTTCTAGACACGCAGTGCACACATATGCAGTCATGTGTAGGGCCTGAATTCACACACACACTTGCAGAGCATCCTCCGTGCAAGGACCTCACTGCGGTCGGTTCCCAGGCACCCTGCAAGGCAGGGTGTATGCACAATATTTTACTCCAACAGCAAATCTGTCTCAAGTAACCACACAAGGGACCCACAAGAATTCATTGCCTAGTAAAGGAGGATCCTAACTAAAGATCTCACACAACTGTGCTGAAAACTACTCTAAAGTGGTTGCTGAAGGCTGCGAGAGGGCTGCATATTGAGGTGGTCCTTACTGTCAGCTTCACTCTCCATATCCCATGAGTTCCCTCTGAACTGTGTTAACGCAATCCTCTGGGTGCCCGAGATGCTCCAAAGGGAGTGCAGAGAAACCCTCTTGCTCCTACAGAACATCCCAGCCGTTTCCTCTGATCGAAGCACCAACATCCAAAAAGGCAACCAAAGGGGTGTTATGCTTACAGGCAAAGGCAGCTGCCTCCTGAGGACACCCACTCACCTTCCCTGTTAAGGCAACAGCCTCCAAGAGCAAACCCAGGGAACCTGGTGCATGATTGGGAACGTCAAGCTGGGGATGGTTATCACCTTCCCCAGTGCTGTTGTCTTGGCCTGGGTGGCAAAACCCTCCTTTCCCCATCAGCCCGTCCCAGCAGCATTTAGCAAGTCATCTCTGTCATACAGCTGTATGCTGGGAATTGCACATTGACGGGTACATTGCTATTCAGATTCAGGTCAATATTAGTCTTTATGAATAAACCCCCAAAAAGCTGCAGCGAAATCAAAGTTTGTGACTTTGGTGCCAAAATCTGAACAGAGCATCCGAAATGCATTCCCTCCAGCCCTGTGGCTGCAGCGCATTTGCTTTTCCCTAATTCACAGCCATTTATGCTCATTCTCTTTTCAACAAAAAACTATAAAACTCTTACAGCATGATGCAGTCCTAAATTAAATGCACTTTAACATCCCTATGTAACAAGGGAGTCTTTGCTCTTTTAAATTAATGCGTGTAGCTGAGAAGGGGACCTTTCCTGGAAAATTTATTCCACTTTATTTGGAGACAGAAAACCCCACCTCATTCCACCTTCTCTGAGAGCAAAG
Source organism: Astur gentilis (assembly GCF_929443795.1). Taxonomy (NCBI): domain Eukaryota; kingdom Metazoa; phylum Chordata; class Aves; order Accipitriformes; family Accipitridae; genus Astur; species Astur gentilis. Next base: position 16,288,373 of record NC_064908.1, read on the forward strand.
ATTATTTTGTGTGTTATAATGAGGAATTTGTAATAACGAGAGCGTTGTGTGTTAGACTAACTATGAAGCGAACAACAGAAAAGAAGACTTCTGTGAACAGCAGTGTTTGTGTGATGTATGGTAATATTTTTCCTCAGTGCATTACAAAAGAAAAAAGCAAGATAAAAATATCTTCCATTTTCTCCCTAATTTGTAGTTTTCTGGTGTTAGCAAGGCTTATAAGACACATGCTCCCAATTAGCTGCTCCTCTTAATTTAAATGCTTCATAAATTATCTCCTGCGCTTGTGGATTATCACTTCATAATGCGAGTTAGCATTTAAATAAATAGCTGCGATGTAGGAAATTAGAGAGGTTTACAGTCTGAGGCAGCAGCATAATGAAGGAAAATACCACAGCAGCTGAACAGGGTTTGGGAGAGATGTGATGAGACAGAGATTTTTTTCCCTTTACCTTTTAGCAACCAAATTTGGACTGCAGCAGGGAAAATATGGGTCAGAACTCCAGCAGAGCAGGAGCCTTTTGTAATGGCTGAGCACGAAGGGAACATAGAGAATTCTTAAGCGCGTAAAACATCTGATTTAGCAAATATGATGCAATTATGAAGTGACTTTTTCGAGCCAACTCTTGGTTGCCTCACAAGGTAGCCCCTTTGAAAGCAATTGGGCTACTCGTGTACGTCACCGGAGCAGTATCTGACCTGTTATGTTCTACCCTTTCAAAAAAATATAGGACTGGAGAGAAAAACAATAGAACAAAGCAGAGCTGAAATCGTATCGAGAAAATTTGGTGGGGAAAACAATGAGGGAGTCAGATGTAGGATTATGGGGAATTTTAGAATTATATATATATCTTCCAAAGGTAACGAGCATTAATTTGTAAGCCAGATAACTTTTGCTGTGTTTTTAGTACCATGAATAAGATCAACCCATAGGCAACGGTAGTTTTTAACCATTGGCAGCAACTTCCCAGTGCTGTTTCAGCCCAGTTTCACAATTATTGTCATAAATGTAGAAAATTAGGAAGGCAGGGCAGGGCACGACAACTCCTTGGGGGACTAAGGCCCTCTCCAGTGCTTGCTGGTCTTGCCTTTGGTGTCACTGCTTCTTTTTCTGCCACAGGAGAAAACTCTGGGCAAGATCCTGCCAGCAGTCAATCACACTTGACTGCCACTGACTGCTTTGGGAGCTGAAGACACAGAGGCACTAGTGGGCTCAGGACTCTTTGGTGTTTGTCTTGCAGAGAGCCCAAGGTTGAGCACTGCAGCTCTTGGGGAAGTTCAGCTATTACAGTTCCCTGCTTGCTCACACGCAGAAGTCCCAATGTGTCAAAATCATGGATATTTTTTCAAAAAACACATAAAAATCATAGAAGCCTTGACAGCCTTGACCAAAGTCCAGCCTTAGGCAGAAGTAAAGTTATTAGTTGCCTTATTTCCCAGAGAAAGTCTGACACATTAGGATTTCACAGTAACTGGCTGTAAGTGTAATGGGCAGGGTGTGATTTTGCTCGCTAGGTTTTCCAGTCAAATTTCAGCATGTTGAATACATTTTGCTGTAGGACAGAGCAAATGATTCGGGCAGATTCTTGCATTAGCACAAGACCCTCTGTGCTTAATGGGAGTTCTGTCTAACTGACAGCACAATTTGGGTCTTCACTGTATTTAATATACTTCAAGAGCTGGGGTCAAATTGTCTCATCATTTACATCCATACAACCCTGCTAATCCCAGGAGAACTGCAGAGTGGAAGCTCAGGACAACTCAACGTTCTCTCTGCTTAGCACCTTCCAGTTAATTCTTCTAGCAATGTGCCCCAAAAAGGTTCTTGGTTACAATCCCAGTTCTTCCTAAGTCAAAAGGACTGAACGTGGGCAACTGGACTGAAATCTGTTGGAAGGAGATTTCTGCCTCCACCCCTCAGGATGCACCGGTGGAGTCTGTAGCCGTTGCTTGGATAAGGTGCAGTTCACCCTGCAGAGAGTTCAAGTCAGCACAGCAGGAACCCCGTTTCATCCTATAATTTTCTATTCCAACACATAGTGTTTACAAAGTGAAAAAGGCACTCATCCCACGCCAACCAACACCTGAAAGGTTACAGGAGCTCTTCATCCCTCAGAGTTCCCAGGCAGTAACAGGAAGGCTCTGTGGGCCAAGCCGTACCCACGCTCACAGCTCTGCAATGACTCCGTCCTCTGTGGCATATTTGCATCCCTATTACCATCACTTTGTGTTTTGCGCCGAGCAACAAACGGCCACAAGTGCTACTGCCTTATTCTGTGCTTAGAGCCTGATGAGCCTCTATTTTGCTGGAGTATGAGGACACAGAAACCAACTCTTCTGTCCCAGCTGCAAGAGCTCTTCAGGTCTAAGAAAAACCTGGTAGATGTGTTGGGTGCTGAATGCAGGAGAAAGGACTGGAAACCCTGGGACTAGGTTCCTTCAGGGAGATGGTGCCACTTTTTACAGAATCACCTTTTCTTCTAAAAGGGCATTTTAAATAATAAAATAGGAAGCTGCCACATATATCTTTCCAACTGATCTACTAATCATATTTCTTCAAATTTTATATCCCTGACCCTTGTAAAGGGATTGCAAGGAAGGCGTTTTTTAAGCTGCATTTTAATAAGTCAATATGAAAGCTCAAAATTATTTAAAGCTTCTTAAATAGGATTATATTTGATTTCTTGTGGGAATAGTGGGGGATAGTCTAGTAAAGACGTTCTGTCCTGCTGAGGTTTTATTACATTAAAGAAACAGCATCCTTTTTTAACAGCAAAAACTTTATCTATTCTCTAATGAAAATGGAGATTATTCTGTGCATGAGGTGACTGAAGGTGGTAAGTTCCTGCATCTGTGATCAGAGATTAGAGTTTCTCTTGAGTGAAAGCTGAGAGATTCCTGAACCAGAGGTTTGCCCAAACTTAACAAGTTGTCTGTTAGTCTGAAATATTTGAATATTTTGTTCTAGGAGGTACCACAAGTGTATTGACTTCAGGCAAATTCTGCTGTGAAATGACAGGTGGCTCTCAAGGCAGCCAGTATCTCATTTGCAGCCAGGGATTGAATTTGGCCCTAAGAATCAGAGGTCTGTGCCCCTGGGGAATTATTTTGCTATACAGGGAATGTGGCCATATTCAGCCTGCTCAGAAAGGCCCACAGTTGAATTCTCACTTGCATTCAACTCCTTTAATGTCATTGTGGCTTATATGGATGCTACACTGGCAGCATTTAGCCTAATATGTTCTACAGCACCCAAAGAAATTCAGGAGGAAATTAAAACTACCTGTATGGAGTTGAAGGAGCCAGCAGCAAGTTACACGGTGTAAACAGCAGCTTCACTGAATTGAGTTGTGCTGGACATAATCTGGGACAACATCTGGCCTTGAGAACATGAGGGGATTTTTCTTGAAGTAGCAGATGGGGAGGTTTATAGAACAGATATTACTAAGGATGAAACACAGAGAAAAGGTCATAACTGCTGGAAGGGGATGGAAATTTATTTTTTTTTTTTTAAAGATTGTCCCATCTCTTCAACATTTAGAGAATGTTCTCTCTCATCTTCAAATAACCCACATCCTGCCCTCAGCTAAAACTCAGTGCTCCCACTGAAGCCAACAGACACTGAGCAAAAGCATTCCCTGGCAGAATTTTGACTTCAGGGTTTGCAACACAGCAGGGATCCCCAAGACTGTAGTTCTCTGGGAAATGACAACGCTGCTACACCCTTTCCAGCTACTCTCTGGAGGCCCCACATCTCTCTGGGGAGTCAAATGTGAAGATAGTAAACCAGCTTTTTTTTGCCAAGGTGCTATGCACTATTCTGCCCACATTCTCCCCAAAGCTCCCAGAACTGCTGCCACATCGAAGATAGAATTATTCCACTGATTTTCCCACCCTGATCTGTACACACGCACCTCATTCTTCCCCTGATGTTACCTATAGGGAGAGCAAGGCCTCAGAGATGTCTCTCCATTCAGCTGCTCCGGGGCGACTCCATGCTGTACCAAACCTCTCTGCCATCATCTCTACATGTCCTCAAACCTCTCCCAGGCTCATTCTGCCTCTTAGAGGTGAATGGTGGTTGTAGCTCAAGAAAGATCAGGTACAGGTAAGACCTCAGTCTAGCAGTAGCTGTAAACTGCTCCCATCTTCACTAAGCCCAAATAACGCATCCTGCCTGCCAGCGGCTTTGTCTTATGACCATGCTGCTTCTTCAGGGCTTACAAGCAAGTGGAGGCTGATGTGAACTTCACAAGCTGTGACACCGACTACAGAAACACATATGCTTCTTTGACCTTCAGTGCTGGCACAAAACCTTACACAGACACAAATTTATCTTAAAGTCAGGACCAAATGTAATAGAGCAGGAGAAGAGAGTTTTCAATATTTCCATCTCAATTATACTCAAACACCTCAGTGAGTCTCAGCCTTTGGGGCTGTACTTGGGCTGCCTGCTCCCAGCGTTGAGACTGTTGGCAGAATCAGCAGAAATAGCACAACTGGGCAAGGCGTTGGTGATTTATCAATGCTGAAGTAATTCACACTGACACAGAGGCACCGAGGAGGAGCTCAGGGTCCAGCACGTGCCCCCAAAGACCTGAGAATTATATGGTGTCACACACCGACAGCAGCAGGCTTGGGATCTGACTCCCTAGCAAAAAGCATCCTTTTTTTTTCCAAAACCATTTTCAAACAGCAGAAAGAAGCAGCCCTGTTACAGAGAAAGGCAATTTTAACAGTTGTGATACCCTACTGCTAAAATTGTCCCTCTAACAGCAGGTTATCTTCTAACTCAATAAAGAGCGAATAGTATTCAGAGTCCCGGAATTTTGGGGCAAAGAGGATTTTTTTCAACAGAAAACTAGAAGGTGAATACACCTATGAAGACAAATGAAAGTATTGTGTACGCAAATACTTTCATATATGTCTGGCCCTTTAAAACCAAAATGATAGAGTTCATTTGCATTTAGATCTCTTTGGCTCCCTCTTTTCATCTAAAGACAAATCCTCACAAAGGCTGCTTAATTAGACCAAATTAGATTTCCACCTAGTGGCTTGTCATTCATTAGAAAACGCTGTTCTTTTTTTCTGTTTTGGTAATTATAGGCTGGTCTCGCAGTGTTCACTTCAGGCTCAAAGTATGACTTGCATTCATGATTTTGTGCAGATGAGAGGAAAATTATTCAGTCGCATCAAGTCTGCCCATTTTACAAGTTGGATAAAGATCATCGCTGGAGTCTTTTATGTAATGGGCTATACTCTTTCTTAAGTCTTTAATGATTAATTGTAATAGCGTATCTCATGGCAATTTTCAAGACTAAAAGCTAAGTACAAACAGTTCGCACGCAAAGCTACTGTACCAGATAGTGGGTGTCTTGCCTTAGATATGGGTTTCTGTGTCAGGGACCCACGTGTGTGGCCCTCGGTTGTCAGCATTACAGCCACACTGTGAGCAGAAAAGATGGGAAGGGGCACGCCGGTGTCTGGGGTTGGGTAGGTAGAACCCTGGGCTGGAAGTGCTGTCTGCCTTCTCTAACTGCTCTACCTAACCCAGTGAGCGGGATGCCTGTGTCCCATCCATCCTCGCAGTCCTCTGCTGCCAGTGTAATGCAAAACGTAGCTTCTAGAGGGGAAAATCTTTCAAGTTTAGACCTGACAATCAAAGGTTTGTACCTAATAAGGCTACAGGTCCCAGTGCAGGTCAGTCAGGAGCAGAGGTCAGTGCAGACCGCATGCGTAGACATACTCTGGGTTAGCAGTGTCTCTACCCTATCCGGAGTATTTGTAATGAAAGGAGTTAAACTCACAGTAAGATCCTCGAGCTTTACTGTTCCTGACTCTGAGGGCAGCAGTTTGCCCAACCATCACCCTTTTCTCTGGAAGACTCTCACACCACTGTGCGACACTATAATAATTTTGTCTCCCACTCTTGAACACGGTAGAGTACTGGGAATAGTCCATTTCTCTCCCCAATCCAAACTCCATTCCCTTTGCTATCCTGCATGGGCACACTGATTCCCTGCCTCAGTTTCCCCAATATTACAGCAGGATTAATGCTCGGTGGCATGTTTCGAAGCTTAATAAAACAGGGACAGATTTCGTAGTCCTTCATCAAGCAAAACTTCAACTTTGACCTTTAATGTTTATGAAAAGCTTCGAAGATAACTGCCAACTTATTATTAATAATCTTCTTGGGAGTGGAAGTTACAAGCAGTTAGCGGCAGGCAGCCCAGCAGCCACCAGCCCCTGCTAGGATTTCTTCTGCACTAACAAATCCAGATTTTCAGGTGTGTTTTCATAACAACATTCTTGTTTTCCCAACCATTTTTTGTCAGAGAGGGAAAGTAAGTTTTTCCCTCCACCTTTAAAGAAAAACCTCATCAAATTTGCCTTTCTCAAAACACTGAACATTCCCTTTCTCATCTACCTAAACCTGATGTTGAGTTACTGTCCCCCAGGGGCTTTCAGTAGCTCAGTTCTGATGTATCCCTGCACTTTGTAGCTCACTGCCTTCTTAGAGTGTAATCAAACATCAAGCTAAGTAGCAAATAAATCTCCCGATCTCATAAGCTGCACAGCAAGATCATGTAAATGCAAATGAAGGGCTTGATTTCAAGCTGTCGCGGGGGGAAGGAAGGAAAAATGCTGGGCCTTGTCACCGCAATCACTTCACTCTGCAAGTGCAGTAAATCTGCAATAATAATAGTAATGGCAGCGTGACGGGAGGCTTTACTGTACAAGGGGGTGTAATGAAAAGGGGAACAGAAGGTAGGGAAGGAAGCAGGGCCTGGCAGGCTGAAAATGCACCGGTGCAGGGTTTGCAGGCGTGCACAGGGCAGAGCCGTCGAGGAGGGGACAGGGGAGCCCCGGCTGAGTCAAAGCAGAGAAGATTCATGGATTTGCCCAGCGTATCCTCCCAGTGAAGGGCTGCCTCAGATGCAGGGATTAAAAACCCGTGCCTCCATCTCTCGCTGTACCTCTCTGCACAGACACGTCTCCTACCCCTCTCACAGTCTCAGTCGTCTTTAGAAAATTGATGCAATGTGCGTCAATGGGCCATAAATACCAGGGGATGAAACACAAATAAGCCTTGCAACAAACCCTGGAATCCTTAAAGGTTTTGTATTTCCTTACACCTTTGCAACGTGCCCACCTCTTATAAACAGACCCATTTCCGAGCCTTCCTCTTTCACAGCAAAAATTTTCCAACCCCATTAGACACTCAGATACAAATCCAGGCCTCAAACCTGGGGCTGCACAAATCAAAAACTACCTAGCAAAGGCCAGGGAGCTCGATACACTCAACACCACTCACTCTTCAGCTGAGCAGGGTATCCCCACTAATCAAACACCCCCACCGCTGCACTGCAGCCAGTCTGAGCGCGGCACCCTCCAAACCCAGTTCAGACACACCAGGTTCAACCATGAAAATGATCATGTCCAAGGGGAAAGGGTGCATTAGCCGAGTCCTGAAAGACAGTTTGAGAGCGCAAACAAAGCCTCAGCACACGTCTCTTGGAGCCCTGGGAGGTGATGGTCTCTGCAGGATGCTCTGGGAATGCTTCAGGAAAAAGTCTAGAGCTGTCTTTTCCAAAAGGGCTGGATAAACAGTATTTAAGATGCTGGATTTTCCTCACTGAGATCGTAAAGGGAGAAAACTTGCAGAAGGTACCCAGAGAAAATTAGGACCGCCTGGGATGCAGAGAGAGACGGTTTTAATTAGAGCCAAGAGGTGGGAAATAAGGCAGAGAAATGACATCTTAATGAGGTTTAATGAAGTTGTCTGCTGATGGGCACAGCTGTCAGACAGATCTGTATTCCAGCCAAGCAGCTTTGTGACAGGCTAAACCTGAACACAGAAAACGGTGCTGGAGCTGCGGAAGAAAACAGTGGGCTTCTGCATCAACTTTGGCTCGCTCTCCCCACCGCTTTACGACACAGCACACCTACAATGCCCCAGGACAAACAACTGAAACCAGCCCATGAGGTTGCAACAGCGTTTTTCTAATTTATGAATGAGAAAGGCTGTAATCTTGGATTACACTGAGCAAGATTCATTCCTGCCATCTCCTTCCCCTTCTTTGCTTTTGTGGGTAAAAGATGTTGGCAAGCAACCAGAGTCCTCCGAGTCCATTGATTTTCTTCAGGCACAGGTTCTCTCCATGTTCAACATATTGGACCAGACTTTTTTTTTTTTTTTTAATTAATTATCCAGCACCTTCAGTTTTATTTATTCAGTGCAAAGTGACTGTAAAATGCCACCTGATCATAAAAGGAAACAGCATGCACTCATTTTGCAATGGAGTAAACACCCAACTGTGTTAACTTCAGGTGCTCTACAAAAGAGAATCTTTAAATCCTGTAATTTCTTCCATTCTATAGGGTTCCGCATTCAAGGGTTTGGAAGCAGCTTTGCCACAGGTTAGAAACCTCTCTTCTTTCCTGCAGTTTCTCAGCAATTTTCTCCCATCTGCCACACCTTCGCCGTCATAGCAGATTTCTGACCTCACTTAGCTGATCCGGTATCAGAACATAATCCCTGGAAAAAGCCTTTTCTCATGCATCTGAGGAACGTTACACCATTTCCCTTGTATATCAGTGACAACTAATCTAAAAATAGCTAGCGTACAAATGCCTCTAAATACAGGAGAAATAGATCAGCAATGAAAGCTACTTTATCATCCCTGGCACCGGTTTATACGCTTTGCCTGAGCTCCCTAACTCACACACAGCATGCACATATGGTTTAGCACTGCCGTGTGATATTTCAGTTGCAGTAGCACTAAAAGCCCACTCACACCCATCGTGCTCGGTGCTGGACGCGTCTGCAAGGGACAGTGCCTTCCTCTGCTAGAAGTTCCCAGGAGGCAGCCGGGAGAATGCAGCCATGTTATGCACAGGTTGTATCAGGTAGCTGAGTCGATTGCTTTCAAAAAGGTCTGTTTGCAACAAAGGATCCGTAGCTTTGCACAGGGCAAGGAGCCTGATGGGGTTTTCGAGCCTATCAAAGGATCTTAGCAAGTCTAGAAAATTCATTTTCTGGTGAACTTTTGCTCCTGAGAGTCGTGGGAATACCACATCTGCTTTATAGCATCACAAGTGCATGGATTTAAGGGGACCAAGATGAAGTACCTCCCTCCCAGACCTGAGAAGCAAGACCGTGGATTTACCTGAAAACATCACTGTACGGGCTTGCAGGCCCAATGATCCCAATGATCACAAACTGGCAAACCTGACAGCCAGTTTGTCAGGATCTGCAAAGGAGCAGACGTGTTGTCACAACACAGACAAGTCACTCAAGCCAGCAGGCACGGTCTCAGCCCTGGACATTCTGGTGAGGATCCCGGTGCCACAGCAACTCTGTGCTTTTAAGTTTTTGTGTAGCTGCAGTATAGAGACGGGAGCTGAGAAACTCCAAACTGAATGCACAAAAAAATGGCTCCAGGCAAAAAAGTTTGAGCAATTATGAGCAAATTCTAGAGACTTCAACACAGAGCCCTCTGGAAAAGTGCCTGTTTTGGGCAGGGGTTATTAACCCTCGCTCTCCAGGCAAAACTGGCTCCGTGAGAGTTTTGCCTGAGCTGAGGGTGATGCAGAACAGCTGAAGGTGCTCAGCAGCATCAGGCACACTTGGTGAGTACCCTTTAACAGCACATTGCAAAGGGGCCACCAGGCTGCCAGATATAGGAGACCCATGGCCATTCTGAGGCCCTGGCCAGGATTTGCACGGTGCTGGCTGGGAGTAGAATGTAAATTTGGGTTTGGTCGATGTTCCCATACAAGTAGCTCCAGTAAGCTGCATCCCTTATCAACCACTGTACAGCCTCAACCTGCCATAGTGGCAAGTTAGAGGTAGTTCATTTTCAGTCTTATTCTTTTCACTCAGTCCCTGCAAAAAGGGCTGCATTCAATTCAGCCTCTCCTGATCCAGAGTGTTCACTCTGGAGTGTAATAACAGTCATCTCAATGCTAATGTTCAATGATTCACCTGTAGAGAAGCACTAGAGTAGGATTTCAGCGCTTTTCATTCTGCCAACACCTACAACCCCCCAGCTCCTCCAGGACCCTTCCCATGCAAAATAACCTGTCCCAAAGCACCCAACCCATGCCTCAGGGCTCCAGGGGACTTGTTGCCTGACCCTGCTCCAGCTTCCCCTAGCAGGAAGGCACAGACCCAGGCTGCCAGGCTCTCACCCCTTCCCTCCTCCACCGCCTCCCTTTCAAGCAGCAATAAGGTTTCAAGACACACACATCCTGCAGTGACTTCACCATGGAGATGGGAGGGTAGAGACAAAGGGGTGAGGGGAGGTCAGTTAATCCTACAGACACCACCAGGCTGGGACACACATGGACTGGGGAAGAGTTCATTTTAAAACTAAACAGAAATGAGGTTATTGAGCTCAAGTTCTCTTCTTTTCTGTGCTATAAACCCCAGGCTTTGCTCCCCTTTCTTCATCCCCCTTATCCTCCCCCTGCAACATGCCTTGCGTCTTGATTATTCCCAGGCAGGAACGGCAATGTGATTGTGCTCGGGGAAGTTTACACCAGTTTTCTAGGAGGAGGCACAACTTGGAAATGAAATAGCTCAAAGGAAAGTTAAGACTAGCTGCAGTCTCCCCAGCAGACACCACGGCTGGGCGTCCTAGCCAAAGGAGAAGCTAACCAAACAAGGAGATTTCAAGTCCATATATATTGAGTCGGTATCCCTATTTGCAGCAAGACTAGGTCACTTTATAACTCAGGTAAAAATGTGTGAAGTTCAGCATCCCTTAGGCTTCCGCTCTGGTGAAGCCTCATGGCTGTGAGTTCTTTTGCCCTGTCACTCTCACTTGTGCACAGACAGTGGGATTCAAACCCATGCCAAGTGGAGCCAGAGCTACTCCTGATACTTGTGGCCATGTTCTGTTACAAATTTTTATTTTCAGGGGCTTTAACTTATCAGGAAAGGTTTTTATGCTTCTGTTTTAACTTCATTCTTCTGCAGGCAGAACTGGGGAAGCCCCAGAGAAACTGCTACACCCTGCCAGGTTTTGATTTTTCATATGGGCTGTACGTTCACAGGACAGATGGAGGAGTCCCTGAAGGTATGACAACGCCACTCAAATATAGACCTGCAAGGAAGTCCTAATGCTAATAAGCACTCTCCTCTCCTTCCCTGTGCTATTCAATACTTCTTGACAAGCTGGGGGTAAAGAAATCCCAACATTCACCCACTTTCATTAATATTACCCGAATTGCTTGGTGACTAGTAAAGTTTCTCTGTCACATTGGAAACTTTCATAGGATCACAAAGAGCCCAAGCAGAGAGTGGTATGGCACTTGCAAAGGGTGATACACGTGGCCACTTTCATAACTTCGTTAGAGCTCCTACTTTGTGCTCTCAGGGACAATTCCCCTGTGAAATCAGACTTGCCGAGCAAGCCAAGATGGAGGGTGAGAAGACATGCGATTCAGATGGGAGATGTCCCCATAGGAAATGCAGTGCGATAGGATATGAAGTTCACTCCACAGTGAAGCCATGGCAAAGTGCATGCAAGCCACACAAGGCCCTTGTGCATGGTGCCCAAATATCAGCCTGCCTTCCCAAACAGGAGTTACCCAAGATGCCTGATCTTTTTCTCTTTGACTCTCATGTTTCTTTCCATCTCCAGCAATAGGCCACTGGAACACAGTAAAGCCCAGAACTGGTTCAGTTCAGAAGATGCCCCGAGACTTCATCACCATGAACCGTGGTGCTCTGAAGGCCGGTTATACCACAGCCCGTGAACTTAATTTGTACTACAAGGCCAAGGACATTCGGTGCAAAGATGATGAATATAGTCGCTTCAAGAGATGTCCTCCTAAAGTACCTGCAGACTTGACTTATGGCATCACAGCACGGTAAGGGTGAAGGCTTGGGGCCCTTCTCAGAATGAGATTATCCCTTCCTACCCTCACGTCTACATCTCCCCCACATCTCAGCTAGCAGAGTCCCCAAAACATCATCTGTGTGTCAGAAACAGCTACCTAAATCTAATCTACATGCCACAATACATCCCCATTTCACCTGTGGCACCAAGAGCTTGGAACCTCTGAAAAATATGTTCAATGCCAATCCTTTAACTTAGAGGAATGTGAAGAGTTGGAAGCCAGAATAATGGCTTCCCAGGGTCAGAAAAATCAGAGCAACAGCATTTCTACCTGTTTCCACTGGTTGAAATACTCCGGTGCAGTTAAGGATCAGTTCAAGTTCTTCATCCCACTCTCTCCCACTTGTTAGTTCATCGCCCTGCATTGGACAGAAACTGGTAGTACAGCAGGATGGAGGCAAAGAAGCTTTTCACTGCTCTCTTCTCCTTTCTTGGGCTTCTTCCCAAGGGCTGGAGGGGAGCTGGTCCCTGCTGCTCCCCCAGCAACCCCTTTAGAAGGGCATAAGCCTACCCATTCATCCCTTGCAGCGCAGCAGGATGCGTAAGTCTTCACACCGAGTTAGGTCTTTTGCATTGCAGTGTCTTCCAAAAGATTTTTACAAAGCATCCAGCACACGTGAGTCCTGCCCGAGGTTCAAACAGGTACCACATTTAGAAGTAACCCATTTAACATCCCCCTCGTGTGCCAGCTCCTAACTGCCTGCTGTGCTGCTTTCTGATGGGGAATTGAGCAACAGGGAGTCTGCAGGGGAGAACATCAGCACCTTAGACTGACTTCTAGGTCCTTCCACTGCCTGTCCTCCACAGGAGCACGAGCGAGGCTGAAGAGCACAGTGGTCAGAAGAACCAGTGTGAGTCCAGCACAAACAAGCGCTCAAAGCCTCTGAAAGAGGCTCCAAAGCAGCCCTGCTGCTGCTGGAGCACGGAGGGTTTTCTTGCTCTGTGCAGGTCTGGACCAGACATTAGGTTTCATTTTAAGAGCTGGATAATAATCACTACCAGAAAAATAACAGCTACAAATTCTAGAGAAAAGACATGATGAACGGCACCGTGTATTTTACATGATAGTAAATGGGCTTTGCATATGCAAATTGAATGGATTTTAAAATGGTATTTAATGACAATTTTCGTAGCAGACATTAACATTAATTGCATCAAAATGAAAATGTAGCATTAGCTTGCTGTTAGCTGCAAATGCCCCAGCTATAAAGCTTTATCTTTATCAGTATCAGCCCTCACCGATGTGACAGGGCTGCTCTGCAAATTGCAGGCAAAAGGGCTTTTATGTTGCAAAAGTATCCCCCAATGTAGACCAAAATCAACATCAATTTTGCTTTATTTCTTCATAAACGGAGGTTAAATGGCTGCCTGTAAGAAGTCTAGGCACGTTTCAAAAGTTTTAAGGAAAATCTGCAGACCCCACAACAGCAGAAGTAGTGGGAAAGGGCTTTTAATTTAAAGTTATTATTGTACAACTTGCCTGCTCCTTAATAGCTACCTTTTATGCAGACTGATTGTATTTATCCCTTTACTTTAAAAGCACGTTATAGACAAAATCAAATTACTGGGATTACCAAGGAGTTGTTACAGCCATTTCAGTAAAAGTGGGAATTTAACACAGTTTTCCATGACTGGCAAGTTAAAGATACTAGCTTTGGTGAGCGCTCGCCAGCCCAAGCCTGTCCCTAGTCACAGCTGACCAGGTTCAGCAAGACCTGCCCTGTTAAAAATGTCTTAGTTGTCAATGGATTTAAGTTGCTTCTGCTTTCAGACTCTAAGCCCTGTACGACTGCAGTCTTAGTGCTGCTACTTGGGAAGGCACTCACAACTGAGATACATGCTTGTCTGGAGACAGAAGAAAAGAACAAAGGCATACAGTCTTTTTCCATGACTCCAAGCACTTGCTTGCCTTTAGAAATGTCCACTTTGATAAACACCTCAGGTGCAGTGAAGTTTTTCACCAAGAACAGAGCCTGCATGTCATTCCCTAGCCCACAGACAGTACAGCTGAGAAGGCCAGAGAGCAAAGGTGCCTTCCCATCACACTGGAACTGGCTGCAGCCACCTTGCCTGATGACGGTGATGCTCTGGGACGATCTCCGGAACGCCAATGCAAACCTACCCAGTCTGCACCCACAGCCCTGTTGCAGCTCTTCTGCACGGCTGGAATTGCAGCCAGTGCCAGCATGCAGTCTCAGGGCTGGGCTGCCTCCCTGGGAACGGCAGCACAGGGGGTTATAAGGCCCAAACAACTCAGCAGCTGTCACGGGAACACGTTTGTGGTCTTGCAACTGTCCGTGAGTAATGTGCAGGGGGGTTCTCAAGCCCTGGCAACATATCTCCAGCCCCCCTTCTCAGGCCCTGGGCTGCGCTGCTAAAGGCTTCTGTCTCTTAAAGACACCAAGGTCAGGAGTTCTCCCCAGGCTCACAAGTACGAGCTCTCCTGGATCATCCCAAATAGAAATGAACACAAATGCTGTGGTTGCTATTAGTGCCTTATTAATCATGCCCTGGCCCTGCTGGTCCCTCTAGCACGGCAGATCACTTATGCCTCTGCTTTCTGCTCATGGTGGACGTGCGCTGCATGGAGCATTTCACAAGGCAGTGTCAGACGCTGGAGTGAGCTTTCTGAAGCTTTGAGGCACCTTTCCTTTCCTGGGATATTTACCTTCAAAGGTCACCTATACCCCGCTATTAATTCCCCATGGGCATCTTCCAGGGGGGAGAAGCAGCTCTGCTTTTTTGCTGATTCCCCCCGGTTCTCTCCCTCCCTTTTCCCAGAGAAATGTTTGCTACGAATCATGTGGCCAGCTTTGTTGTGAGAGTCATAAAAAGGACATTTTTCATCTCTCCTTTTTCCTGCTCTCGCTCCCTTCTCTCTCTCAGTATCAGACAGAGATTTATTCCTTCCCTGATGCCTGTGGCATTCGGAGCTGGGAGGGGTCAGGGGAGGCACTGATGGGACGATAATAGATAATACAGTGGTTCCCCAGGGTCTTGTCCAGCTCCGTAGCCGATCCATCAGCAGGCAGCGCTCGTGCCAAGGTCAGCGGTAACGAGGATGTGGTAGGGTCCCAGACTCCCCCATGGGGCATCCTCCAGTCAGGCTCCCCCAATTCATGCTCCGGCTTCTGATCTCTAGAAGAGCTGCCTTGTGCAAGCCACAATTTGCAAGAGAGCATGTGTCCACCGAGCGCAGGTACTGGGGTAACGACCACGTTACCGTGCATGCAAGCTCAGCTTCACGTGCCCCAGCCCTCATCCCCACCACAAGCAGGTCTACAGGTTTTATTTCAAGGAAAATGCCCATTCATTGGCAATACCTCTCCTCCAGAAACTAAAACCATCCCCCATCCATGGGCTTTGTGCATGACACATGACATAGCTGTAAGATGTGTGTGGATTAGTGTTGCTGTTCTCCTGGACCCAAGTCCTTTCATTTAAAATAACCCCACAACACAGTGCTCTTAGCAGGTATATTCAACCCCCATAGTCTTTGTGTAATGACCTTGTTTTACAAGAGGGAGGATGCAGGGCACTGAGTGGGAGGTGTTTTGATGGTACTGGAGATCTAAAGAAACAGAGGTTCTGCAGAGACCTCCAGGATCTTCACTGGTGTCAATACAGCTTGTTATTCAAGGTGCATTTGGAAGCTCCAGTAGAAGTCCAGACCCACATTTATCCTCCAAACCACCTTTTCTGATTGAAGTTCACAGTGCACTGAAATTAGCAGACATTAAATGCTCATTTTTGGAACTAAAAGCAAGCACAAAGATATGGATGCTGTCTACAGCTATATTTTAGATTATATTGATTTGCACAAGGTCACACAAGGAGTTTGAAGCCAAAACACACCAGCACACAGTTGGTACTCCAAGCACAAGTTTTCTCCCCAGGAGCTAGCAGTGCAGAGTGCATCCTCAGCACGAACACACTATCCAGCATTTCCAGGGCCGCTTTTAGAGAAAAGCTTTCATTTGCCTCTTAGTGCAAGTTTCCTAATTCTGCATACTATGTCCCAGAACATATTCCTGGACACAAGGACTGCACAGACATGCCATTCTCTGCCATTCTACACCTGTACCTCCTTCAAACCCTGCATGGCCATAACCCTGCCTCCGACATGCTGCCATCCACTTGGCAGTTGGCCTGTAGGTTGGGCTGACCTTGGGTGTGCTGGCAGGATTTCCCTGGCACTCTGTCATCCCCATGTCTCCTGCCGGGTCCCCCCCTACCGTCTGCCTTCGCTTCAACCACCCTTTCCTGAATTTTACATCCCATTTTCCTTCTAACTTCATCTCCTCCTACCATTCCACCTCCCATTCTCTAAAACTGGTCTTAATCCTTTGGCAGCTGCTTTCACCGTGTTCCTGCAGCAAACTCACCTCTCTAAAGCGTTTGGTCACTGCAATCTCCCTTCTTCGTATTGTTACAACTGGCCAAGGGCATCAGCTATCCAGTACCTCGTCTTTCTTTGTATCATTTGCAATTGTCCTAACACTGTTGACAGTTGTCTCACTGGCTTTTAGCAGCTCAGCTGTTACCTTGGCTATCCCTGCAGCTTCCTGGCTTAACCAACTGCTCTGTCCTTATCTTTTGCCTTCCCCAAGAAGGAAGGCTTCAGTGCTCGTGCTTCTGCTTTGCAAGTGGCCTTTCCACCCAAAGTGTCCATGATGTTTGCACGCAGCCAGAATAAAGTTTAGAAAGCTGCCCAAAAGGTGCTGAGATATTTCCAGCATCTCTTTGGCACACAAACTGCACTTTGAGACACTTAAGGAACATTCCAGGTCATTAATAGATGGCCCTGGTAAAAAAAAAAAAAAAAAAAAAGAAAACAAAAAGCTAGTCTAGCTATAGACCAGCTGCAAAGATACGTCAAAGAAACAATACAGAAGAGCAGAGGGTGTACCTGGAAAGAATTCACCAGGAAAAGCTAGATGGGCAAGAAAGACGAATATTACAGCAAGCCCACATCAGATTCACAATCACTGGAAGCCAGACAAATAGAGAGTGTAAAGCCACAAGAGTCCAAAAGATTGGGGCAAACAGAAGTTTTAGAAAAAAAAAATCCAAACACTGACAAAACAAATTGTAAAAATGTAACATAGTGACTGGAATCACTGTCAGGCTGAAGGCACCAGAAAAATGCAACCAAGTTAAAAAGTATAGGACTCTCATCAATTCAGATAATTGCATATCCTATCCGGTTCCACAGTGAAAGGCACTTTGTGTCTCTGCCACCATTCTCACATTGCCAAGATAAGAATTTCTATTTCAAGGATAATTTTCTTCTACTGGAGGCGTTCCAGGCTGGGTATATGCTCACATCGCTGTGTGTATGTTAGTTATCGCAGAGCTCCCAGCTGCATCTGCCTGAATCATGCTGCCTTGCGCCTGGGTGGTTGCAGCATCTGGTTGGGCAGAAAGACCTGTTACCCCCCTTCAAAAAAAAAAAAAAAAAAAATCCTGAGTGCACCGTGAAGATACTGGTTCTCCTTCAGTGTAGCCATTTACTGCAGTTGTAATAGTTTCTGACTACTTCAGACTCCCAGCTTAAGAGAAAACAAACAGCAAAGTCATGGTTTGGCATAAGGTTCAGGTCCTGCGCACCAGCCACAGAGCTGGGAAAAAAAGAGATCTAAAGAACAGAGATTTGCAGCCCTTATTACCAATCGCATTACACTGAAAAGGAAAGTAATTTACTCTCTCACACAGATTGGCTGTTGTCCATGGGTTTATCTCCATTGATTACCACTGGCTGAAAAAATTCTTCCAAAACTTTTACCATCTAAAACTACTACTTGCCACAAGTGGCCTTTTTCCCTTGCAAACTTCTGCTTTTGCAGCCTGTGCAATGAAAACCTGGGTCAGGGGGAAATAACCACAGAATCCTTTTTGTGAAAGCAGAGCTTTTCAGCCCTCATTGACATATTTTCCTTTCAAACGAAGTAATGTTCCCACCCAGCCAGAGAGATTCGAGCATGGGATGGAGGTCAAGGGGAAGACCTTGCTCTTTGATTTGTTTTGCTCAGCGTTGTGGGGTTTTTCTCTCGGTTTTTTATTCATCGGGATGTTTTGCATTTGTTGATGACTGCAGACTGAGCGCTGTTCACTCTCAGCCATGGATTGAGACCTCCAGGCAGAATAGCTCTGTCCCATAATCACATCTCACCTGAGTTTCTCAGAGGGTAACAGCAAATTTCCAGTCAGTAGACAAATGTGTTGAAGACAAATCTAAATAATCTTCAATTAAGTTAAGCCAAAGGGTATCTCCAACCCAAAAATCAATGCTAATGCACAAATTTCAGCTTGTGAAGCCAGTTATTTAGTGGGTAAGAGCTGGCGTGGTAGCTTCACCGCAAGACACGTGTTTCCATGTGTGCATTTAGGACCGTTACAAGTGTACGCCTCGCTCTTGGCCTGGGAGGGAATAGTAAAGCAAATTGGTGCTCTTGTAACCATGTGTACTCCTAAGTACAGCTATGAGCATCTGATAAATCTTTTAAAGTGCATGTTTACAATGGATTTTATTCTTTTTACTGTTCTATACATACGAGCCCTCTGAGCAAAATAACGGATCCTCTGACACTTAGAAGAAGCCACTACCTCATTGGCTGCCCACAGTGAAATAATTTATATTGTTATTTCCTCATCCAAATTACAAGGATTGTAAAGAAGCTTCAGCAATTCAGAGTAATCAGTGCTTTGACGGCACAGATCCTGCAGCTGCCGCGCGGGTGGAAGACCCACTATTTCAACTGAGAGTTTTGCCAGCCCAAAGACTGCAAAAAAAAATTGGTCCCTGAGTGTTTTCTACCAATTTTTCTCTTGTTATTTTCTTCAGTGGTTAATGGAAAGTGAGGACAAGTGGAGATCATTTAAAAATGATCTTTCAGGCCTCTCCATGGGTTTATTGCCAGGACCTATTTAGAGGACCATAAAGCTGTAAGGGGCCTATAACTTTACCGTATAGTCCACAAGCTGCTTAGGAAAATGAAGAGCCTTTACATTCACACCCTGCTTGTTTCGCCATCTCTCCCTCTCCTTACAAACACACCCACATGCGTGTGTGCAGGGACTGCGGGAGCCGCTAATTGAATTCACTCTTGTGAAAGCGTTAACAAATTGTAAGTGACCTTTTATACAAATTTCAAAGTCAAGAATTCACCACTAACTGCACATCCCTCTTCTGCCATTCACTGTTATGCAAAACCCACAAACAATTAAAAGAAATAACGAAGAGCCCAGCGGCCCTCTTTCCTAATTAGCTGCAGGAGGCAATGCTTGGGAGTGTGGCTAAGTGCTTCAATTACCTCGGCCCTCCTCGCTGCCCTTGTTAGAAGAGACAGGTCCACCAGCCAAAGGGGAACAATTAAGGCAAGGCAGAGCCAGGCAGTTTGCAGGGGGATGCCGGGGCTGTGCCGGCTCTCGCACGAGGGCCAGAGCTGTAATCATACCCCAGATTCCTGCTGGGCTACACAGAGACAAATTAATGGTAGATAGATTGCTAGCTCCAGCCCATCAGTAACGAGGGAGGAAGGGAGACAATATACCAGTACAAGGGAACTGTAATCAGAGTTTTCCTGTGCTATCAGCCCCCTTTCAGGGCAGAGGGACCTGAGCATTAATGCCTTACTGCTGCCTGCATTGGCAGTACCCCAAGGCCCCGAGCAGAATCACAGACCCCAGCTTGTGCTTTATTTGCTGAAGATAATCTGTGCTAGCTGCACCGAGGAGCCCCACGCACCAGAGATGCTAGAGACCAAACTGGTTCCCAATAAGGAATCAACCTGAGCTGGTGGGAGCTGGTTCAGCTGACCCAGCCACGAGCCAGGGGAAGAACTCTATATGGACACCACTACCACCGGACAAATCCTTCCCATCATGAAGTACATGAGAAAGGAATACAAAGGTGGTACACCCTGCGGCTGTCTCCCCTGTGGACTGAAGACCCCAAAGAGAGATCCTGGCTGTGCAGCAAAAGCACATCACCCTAGACGAAAAGACACCAGCAAGGAATAAAGCCCTCTGAAACCTCATTAACCTTTCAAGAAAGGGTTAAAATGTTAGGATAGACAGTGGTGTTGCAACACAGTTTTGACATCACAACTGTAAAAAAAAAAAAAATCAATTATATGATGTATCTGTTGCATGAGCACCCACGCAGGGCCAGATCCTGCTGCCGCTAAGCTGCCGTTGAAATTAGAGCAGTGTTTTCGGCACAGCCCAAACAGCTGTGCCGCCACCAGGGAGTCGATGCCCGTGCAAGTGTCCTCTGCTCCCTCGCTCCACTCCCTGCCGGATCCCATCCTGACCAGCAGTTGGAAGAGTGCTGCAGGAGCCGTCTGCACTCGCTGGAGAGCTACCCGGAAAATCCAAGGGCTGAAGTTTGCGCTAAAATATTTACAAGCCCCTGTGCATTTGAATTATACAAGAAAGAGGCAATCACAAGTCAGTTTTTACCCTTTTACAGCACAACTTAGCAATCAAATTGATTGCACCTTTTAAGCTAGTATGAACCCCCTTCCTGAGCAAAGTCGTTTGTATCCACTTTTGCCAAGTACCTTTTTTTCAGTTGATATCTAAACCTTTGAAAAACAAGTTTGAGGGGAGACTGACAACCTTGAAACCTCAAGAGCAGCATGGCATTGATGGGTGCCGCTCCCTGAGCCGAGTATTATAGATAGATTTTAATTTCATTTTAACAAAATAGCTGTCTCCAGTGGAAGAAGCATCAAGAGCTAAATGAGGACCCGTCTTGAGCTGAATCACGTTGAACAGACCTCGGCACTGTCATTGATTTTCTGGGAAGAAAAAAACTGCCTCTGGCTACTAAACCAAATTAGTAGTCACTGATGACCAATTATTTTGCCCCACTGTGAACGGAGAGGCGTACTAAAATTCCAGTTTGTCAGACCCAAGGCTCCCTTCTCAAACACCTTTCAACAAGCGTGTACCAAAAGTCCCTCAGATGGTTCTGACGCCTTCCTGTTTTCGGCAACTTCTCCTCCAAAGTTTTAATGAGCTGCTGCTCTGAGGATGGCCTGCCAGAAAGGGAACCCTTCCCAGCTCGGTGGAGCACTATTTGGCATGGCACAAATCACAGCTGTCAGAATTTATACACACATACACAAAAAAGTGTCAGCCTAATGTTTGCAAATTATAATTACCATTTCTCTTGCATGTCCCTGGTGCCTTCATTTTAGATAAATCCCAGCTCTGAGGTATCAGCTGCAAAGCACCGGAGGCTCATATCGAGTAGAATAGATTTAACTAGTTTGTAGCTCATTTAAGGCCTACACTGTTTTATTTTAATATTGTTAATACTTTATTATACTTTTTAACATTGTTTTCACAGTAGAATAGCCTATTAGGAGGCTGCAGCTTCTTTTCCAGGAGATTTCTGGCAGACTAGCATACCACATTGTATAACCGAGTTAGAAGGCACTTGTCATTTCAGTTGAAAATAGGTCTGTACTCTGACTCTTGAAAGTAAATTAGAGAGAGAGTCTATTCAAGAGACAGGAACTGTTTCAGGGATAATAGTTCTGAAAATGTGCACAGATAAATTTTAAAATATTTAGGAAATGTCAACATTAGAAGTGGCTCCAACTATTTGACTATAAAAGGAAGCAGCTGATTATTTTTTTCCACAATTATAAATAATTTGTTACATCCTATCAGAACTTCTTTCCTTTTCCTTTCTGTGGCAGGGTGCTTGTGCCAAAACAAGGAGATCTGAGTTACTCAGAACGAGGTGGATTTTAATCTGCAATAAGCGTTTTCAGCGGATGCTTCCCCCACTCTCCCCACAGCATCCGCAGATGATAACAGCAAAGTCATCCCAGTTCAGAGGAGTAACATCTGGGCAGGGTGACAAAAGGAAACAGAACACACAAGCCGTTCATTCCTGTCCTTAAGTAACACCAAGGTGAGAGGACTTTTCCCAAAGGCCAGCTGCAAATGAGAAATACTGTCACGCTGCCAAGCAGCACCAATATTGGGGCCAAAATTCCCCGTCCACTCCGATGAGATCAGCGTTTGACCTACAAAGAAAAAGCTGCCTCACCGAAATTTCTCCGGTAACCTTAGTCAAAGAAGCGTGTTACCTGATACCCCCTGCTTTTCCCACTTTCTCAGTATTTCTTTCAAAGGAGGCAGGAAAATCAGATGAAGCCTCACGTCCTACAGCCCCACCAGACCTTACGTGTATAACTAAGCACATGAGTCATTCCTACCGATTTCAAAGAGGCAGTTCATGCGTGTATCATTCCAGGCATGATTCTATACTTTGCTGGATCAGGACTTAAATGCGATTAATCACACGGCAGGGAAGGATCTCTGAAGAGCAGCAACCCAAATGTGTCCTTTCAAGCATTTACTTACAAGCCAGCTGTGGACTAATCAGTCACCAACTGGCTGGTCCACTGGAGATGGTAAAAGTCACCTCCATAGAGATGTGAAAACACATTCAACTACCACAGAAAAATCAATAATCAAACACTACAGACAAAAGCTCAAGGTTTTCTTGCATCCCTCCTGCTATTCCTGCACACCAGGAAAGCTCCTGCCTTGGAGAGCAAAGGGACAGGCCAAGGAAACAAGCCCACGTGCAAGGCTCACCACGTGCTCATGCCAGAAATACCAAAATTTACACCACGCAATGAGACTGGAGACCCACTCGGACAACAAGACACTTGGCCACAGGTTTGCCACATCTTTTATCCTTTGTAAATATTTTGCCCAGCTCTGATCAGCATGAAATGGCAAACTGGAAGGGAAGGAGGGGAGAGAAGGGGGGACAACAAAGGGTAAACGTTGGTGTCACCTTTGGCACTGGGTGTCTCCAGATAACGGTCCGGAGCAGCACAGCTGATTGGTAGGCAAAGCCTTGAAAAGCCCTGCAGCATGTGATCTATGAAACAGAAGGTCTGCAGAAGGATGTCTCCTCTGATATGAATGCCCCCTTGGGATGTATATTGCTGGATTGCACATCTAGTATCATTAGAAAACACGGCCATAGATTAGGCTGTTTTGAAGCATGTGGCGTGCAATAATTAAGTAATAAAAGTCACCACAGGGGTGAAGGAACAAGAAACAGAAGAGTTACTATTTGCATACACACTGCCAGCGCTCTCTGTGATCGTCAAAGATTCTCCAGACTGCTAAAAGCTGCCTGCTACCGATTTTGGACCCACTCCTGCCAAAACCCATGAAGCACCAGCTCACTCTGTGGCACACGGGCGCTCTCTGCAGAAAACAACCTTCTGGTGGAATTGGTGGCCCAGAAGCAGCCCAGCAGTTAGCCCAAGTCCCCAGTGTCTCGCAGTTGGTCAGGATAGGCAGGAAAGCACTGCTTTTCCGTTCTGGGAGCTACAGCTGAAGGCGCTGTGGGCTACAGGTGTGAGCAGAGCTGGAAGCGATGGCTCCACAGTCATTGATTGCAGGTAGGATGGGAAAAGTCCCTCCCCAGCAAGGTGTGCAAGGACAAGGACCAATAAAACTTCAGATCAAGGTCCTCCATCACCTTCAAGTGTTTGCTTCTGGGGGGAAACGAACAGCAGCAGGATCACAGCAATAAGTGATATGCTGTCCTCAAGGCAAGAACCCTGCTGCTGCCACTGCCAGTTCTGCCTCCCATGGTGGCTGATGAAGTTAAAGTATCCGCACTTGCAAGGAGCAAGACTCAACAATTTCAGGCTGCAGCTCTGCCACAAGTTGGTCAGGTTAATGCCAGCTCAGAGCAGCTGAACAGGACGCTGGCCAACAAGCAAATGCCTTTTTTTTTTTTTTTTTTTTTTTTTTTTTTACTATTTTTGTAGAACCGTGGTCATCTGCAGCTTCTCTCTGCTGCTGTCTCCTCCTGGCCAGGATGCTCCCTGGTACCCTGTTTCAAGGGGCAAATACGTCTGGTCTGTACAGCTGAGGCACTGGACCAGGGCTCAGCATTTCAGCTCCCCTTTCTGCTGCAGACACCTGACCATCTGCACCGAGTCCACTTTTATCCCTCTTCAGATTGCTTAGGGCAGCACTTATTCCTCTCACCCAACCTATCATTGCATCTGTTTGCAGCTTTTTGGTATACCACAGTAGTGCTATTTTAATAGGAAAAGCAGTGTTCTTTTAGCAAAACACACTTTGCACCCAGTGGTTCTTCCCAGGCAGCTGCCATGGCTGTGGCAGTCCGGAGGGGACCCAGCCAGAGCTGCTCCTCTGAGCTCCAGGGTGGCAATGCAAAAGCCCAGCTCTCTGCTTCTGAACATTGCCCCATTCAGTGCTTCCATTATTCACCATTGGATACCGGTTGGGAAATGCTCTCCTGGAGCCATAGCAGGGCCCAAGGTTGAGCCACAGTCTTTGGTGCTCCGTGGTCCTTCCAGCACACCTGGCCTTGAACAGAGGTAGTGATACGGGCCTTATAAAAAAAGGTTGTGCAAAGATGGAACTTGCGCCCATCCTGGGGAATGCCCTAGCGCAGTTCTGCTACAGGTTATCGCAAGTGTGTGCAGGCTGTGGGGTATTAACTGCAAATGAATGTGGGTTGGAGTCTTTCTTGAGGAAGAGAAAGCCTTTCCCAGTGCGAGGGTTTATTCATGTTCTCACCAGTCACACTTTCCAGGAGCAGAGGTATGAATCAGTATGGGGAAGTAAAGAGAGGTGTTACCCTGGAAATTATACTGTTGTCTTTTCAATGTTTTCCAGGCCTTGCACTCCCCTTTTTGACCTCCTCCAACACAAATATAAGGAGCTGTGGATGGAGCAGCAGAGAGCCCTGACAGCAGCCCAGCGGGTGGAGAAGAAAAAGGTGATAACATTCCAGCAGCGCTTTCCCTTGCTGGGCACAGCACTGCTACCAGGCATAACCCCCCACTGTCCTACCCCATGATGAATGGACTCCTCCCAGCCATGGGGAGGGCTCTCAGCTGGGAAAACATCCTCCCTGACTACTAGAAGGCTGGTGAAGCCTAACAAAGACAAGTTGCTTCCCAGCCAAGATGGGCCTGGCTTCAGCCAGAACGTGTCCTGCGGGGTGATGCCGTAGGAGTGAACACCAGATATGCAAATCACAATGTGTGTGCATGAACGTGCTCTAGAGACAAAAGGGAAGGTGGGTTTTTTGAAGTATTTTTGTACCTGAAGATATAGGCAGGAGCTGAACAATCTCTCCAAGGCAGTGGTGCTTTGGGCAAGGCCTTTCAAAGGCTTAGACACCTGTGCTGCAGAGACACCTTTCTAGCTATCATCAAGCATCTGTCTGCATCAATATGCCTCTAGTCACAAGTTGCCCAGCTAAACTCCTGGTATCAATTAAAATGGAGGCTCTGTGGTTCTTTTTGCGTCACCACAAATAGCAAAATGCCCCGCTGTAACAAAGAATTAAGTTTCAAAATATCTTTGCTATTTATGTCATCCTCATGCCGGGACCCCTGCAGACTGTCCTTTGGACAGCATCAGCTCTGCTCAGGTTACCCGTGACAGCGGGCAAAACAATGGAACGGCCAACAAATGTTCCAAGGACGAGCACCAGCCCTGAGCCTGGCATGGTGGTGGTGATGCCAGCAGCCACAGCAGTTGTTAAGAGTGCAACGCCGTGCTGTTAAACACACCAATATTGTAATAACATTTAAAAGTAGCCAATGACTGTTTTATTAGTTAATGGCTCAAAGAAGAGTCGAGCTAATATGGTAATGACCAATTTCAATGGGCTTACTGCCATCACAAACTATGCTTTATAGTTGAAGTGCAAGAATACAGTGTTCTTAATTAGCAGCTACTTTATGAATACACAAGCCTAGGATGTTGGCAAGTGCATCCCTACCTTATCTATTAATGACTGATGTTTTTAATCACTAAGTTCCCTTCACCAAGTTCCCAAAGCCTGCAGCCACCAATGACCGAGTTAAGCAACACAAACCTACATCCTAGACCACAGAGCAGACAGATTCCCCAGGGTTTCACACAGCGGCCAAAACATTCACCAGGTACCTGCACTGGCTTGTGCTGGGACTGCCAAGCACTGCAAGCTGCAATTAATTAGGAGAACAACACACACACCGGACAGCCAGGAAACCCCACCATGGTGGGGGTGGTGGAAGTGACTTTCCCAGCTAGTGATGAGCCATTGCTCTAGCTCAGAGCACAGGGCTTTCTGCAGGCAGGGGTCATCTCACTGGGATGCTGTATAAAGGAGACACTCAGAGCTGGCAGCTGCTCAAGTTTTTCTCATCAGTATGTTTTAGATACCAGTATTAGCTGCATGGACACGAAAAACTACCCAGATCAGGCTTTTGTGATCATCAGTCCGAAGTGAGTTTTAGCGTTGTTCATCCCAGTGTCATTACACTGCACGACACCAGCTGGATGTATACAGCTGTGCAGCCGTTTCAGCCCATTCTTGTTTACCTTTGGTTACAGAAAGACGAAGTGCGTGAAACTCGCACCACATTGCTGAGAAAACACCCACTACCTGCGAAGGAAGAGTCCTTCTGGCACCTGCCCCACTTGGAGAAGGTATGGAGCACTTGATTGAACTCAGGGACACCTTCTAACCTTGCTCACGTGCCCTGGTAAGACCCTTAGCACACAATGAAGGTAGACACAAGGCCCTTACCTCAGAGCTCCCCAAGACCCAGACCCTAAAATGGTCCCGCGCTGAATGTGTTCAAACATCAGCCCCTTTTGGACTTCAGGGTGGGATATTTTTTGCAGCCATAAGCCCTGGAAGAGACACAGCAGTTGCCCAGTTAAGGGCCTAATGACTTATTTTCTAACTTGTGTGCACTTTCATGAGCTTCGTGAGATGAGAAGCATCTTTTTATATCTCCCTGTTAGTACTGGGGTGGCCTTTGCTCTCTGCTGGTTTTCCTGCAACTGCCCTACACAAGCAGGACAACCAGACCTGCATTTTGGTAGCCTGCCATTTAATCTGCTCTCACCATAACTAATTCAAACCACACCAGATGTTTCAAGAAGCATTTTCACCCTAAGTATTAGAGCTTTCTAGAAAGCCTGCACTCTTGACACCTCTCTAAACTTCCTGATTGACAATATTCACCCTGAGACTGAGCAAAGGGTCTAGCCGGGTTACAGATGTGCGTGACACTTCCTTTAATTGATCCAAATAAGAGCCAAGGTGAAGATTTCTTGTTCTAGCAATGGAATCTAAACATCTCCCTGAATCCATCTGTGCATCCTACTGTGCTCTGGGGTACTTGTTTGAATTCCGTTAGCTTTGTTTGTGGTGTAAATTACAGGGAAACTTCAAGTGAAGAGCTAGGGGGCATTTTAGGAAGGAAGGGAAAAGAGCTGGGCAAGCAGAATGGAAAGGAGACACCAGAAAGTCTGAAAGCACTGAAACCCTGCAGGGAGTTTATATGGCCAAAATCATATCTGGCATTGATAGATACCACTGCAAAGAGCCTCTCAGCCCTCCGCCCCAGCCCTTGTTCTGACGGGGTTATTTTTTTTGCCATGCTGTTGCTTTTTAACTGCAGTTTAAACCTACGAAGAAGCCTTGTGACTTCCTGAAGCTAATTTACTTGTACAAGTTGGAGAGTTTCAACCAAGAAACGTGTTTTGCACCACCTTGATGTATTCCTCTTACGTCCTGTCTAAGACTGTCCGATTAGCATATGTCAGTAATCATTTATCCCCGCTGCCTGTCAGCACAGAGCTGCTGCTGCGGCTAGTGTCAGGGAAAGAACATGACCGATCGCTGTTAAACAGATTGTGTAAGTCACACGAGATGCTGGGGCAAGCCTCCTCTTTAGAGCTCCTCTCACCCCAGACCTTTCCATCACTATTCATTTTTCAGCCTGTGTTTTTCTTCATGCTTTCCCTTTTGTTTCATCCATGACTGTGGTTGGGTTCCTCCCCTAGCCACAGTTCTCAAACCTCTGAGTCTTTTCTTCTTCTCTCTGCCTTTCTCCTTCCTCTCCTCTTCCCTTCCTTCCCAGGAGCAGCATCCAGGGGAGGAGGGACAGCTCATTTTGCACAGCCTCTGCAGATTATCTGTACTCCTCCTTTCTCATTACATTAACCTGGACGGTTTGCCTTTCCCCAGCTGCAGATCATGCACAGCCCATGTTAGAACTCAGATCAGGAAATTCATTGCTCAGTTGAGTTTCAGTGCATGGTTTCCTCCGTGGAAAAATAAGTTCTCTTGAACATCCATAAACACCCAGTGAAAAGCAGCAACAACCTAGAGAAAGCTGGTGGTTCCCAAAGACCCTCGGTAGCCTCCAAACTGTGCTTTAACTATCTCTGTAAAGCTGGGTTCTACATAGGTGGTGGTGGAATGGTCTCGAAAGACCAACTGGCCTAACACTTCAACCAAACCCAGGGACTCCAGGAGTCACCCTATCAATCCCTCCTTTACAAGGGTGACAACAGAGACCAGTGCCCAAAGAGGTGAGGGAGCTTGTTCTTGCGGGGTTTCTGTCCTCCTGAAACCTTTCTCAG
Source organism: Astur gentilis (assembly GCF_929443795.1). Taxonomy (NCBI): domain Eukaryota; kingdom Metazoa; phylum Chordata; class Aves; order Accipitriformes; family Accipitridae; genus Astur; species Astur gentilis. Next base: position 16,316,743 of record NC_064908.1, read on the forward strand.
GCTCATCCGTGGTGGTGGATAACTACTTTATGGCTTCTTTAAGACTCAGTGGCCTGAGGAGGTCAGCTGTTGGCACTGACCACTGTAGGCAGTTTACCAAAACGCTGTCTTTAATCCATATAATGCCCCCATCCTACTGTGCAAAAGCGGTATGAAAAACAACCCCAAAAATATCTCTCTACAGAAAACTTGTTAGCAGACTCCCATCTGCATATTATTTGCTACCAGCCTTCAGTGACATTATTCCGCTCTGGCCATTACAGAGGATGCTCATGACCTGGGAACAATTTCAAACTCTGGGCAAGAACATTCAGAGATTCTGTTGCCCTGACCACAGCCTCACTTTGGACTATTTTTCCACGTGAGCTGAGGCTGGTGCAAGGTGCGGGGGTGTGACGTCCTCAGGCCACTCATCCTTCTTGTCACTCAGTCAGCCCCTGTCATCTGGCATGATGCCTTTCAGTCTGGCCTGCTCTGGGCCTGGAGGGAGCAACGCAGAGCACCCAGCTACTGAGATGGTTGTAAATCAAAGCAGGGGGCAGCAGGAAGATGACATTTTGTTCCTTTAGACCCATAAAAATCAACAAAGAGGATTTTTCTATTCCCATCCTGACCCCTTACAGAGAACTGCAGGAACTGAGCACGGATGTAACCACCAGCCCTTAAACTGGACTTTCCATTCAGTCCCTGCAAGACTATCTCCTGGCATCACGCTAGAGCTTGCAGAGGAAGAGAAGAAAACAAAGGAGCTTTGCCCTCCCCACTAATTGCTTCTGCTTGCTCCCTGCATTGCCAGGGCTGCATGACATTACATAGTCATTCAGTCAGTAAAGTGTAGACAAATTGACTATATTTTCATTTGGATTTAGGTTTCAGCCCCGCTGCTTTAGAATAATGGCCCACGCTATTAAGCTAACTGGGTGATTTACAGGCTCTCCCATACCGGGTGATCGCTCCTGCTCTGCGTCTCGCTCTGGAGGACCGACCTGGCGTGTGGTCTCCTGGGCCCTCCAGCTCGCTAAGACAAACAGGTCACAGGGAGCCAGTCATGTCCTGATGGGCAGTTCATTAAGGAAAGTTGCTGAATTGTAGGGGTTTCATTTGTTTTGTGTTGTTTTGGTTTTTTACAAAACCAAACGGAAGTTAACTCCTTACTCACCTCAGCAAGATACTTCTACTGCCCTCCTCTTCCTCAGTCACACCCCAGGGCGAATGGCCTCTGCCTTGCTCTGCTTGCAGTAACATGATTCCTGGGCTCAGGTTTTGCTAACACGGCTGGGACTGTGCCCCAAGACTTCATTTATTTGTAGATGTGGGACTACATTCCCTGAGGTCTGTACCTCAAGCACCTAGCATGGCCATAAATAAATATTCCTGTCCCCCATGTTCATGGGATGCATCCTGTCCCTGTGGCACTCATCACTAGCATCACGCTGGCCCAGGCAGAATGGCATCCCTGGTGTCAACCAAACTCTGGAAAGGATGTTGCTGCCACAATATAGCATCGCCGCAGCCTTGCCTGTGCCAGGGTGAGGCTCCAGCTACCTCCATTTGAATATTTGACAGTCACAATCCAAAGCAGTAAGTCAACACTGGCTACTCCGCAATATATTTCCAGGGTTCTGTCAAGTCAGTCCAGAAGGATTCAGGTGGCAACACCTCATGCAGCAGTGACGTAGGACAGAATTCACCCATGTATCAAAATAGCTCCACACACCACATGTCGCTGACACACACCAGGGTTTTTCCTCTGCTCATTAGAGAATTCCAGCTTGCACAGACATTCAAGGTGGCTTTCCAGGGAGAATAGTCTTGTTTACTTGACCAGACAGGGGGAGGATAGAAAATGCAGCAACTTTGGACAACACTTTTGTCAACACGCGCTGCCTTCCCGAGCAGATGAAACGAGCTACACTCAATGCGCGATATGAATAAGCGATAAGCAATTGACGAGCAAGTGTTCGGGTACCTTGGCAAAAGACTTAATTTGCAACCTGGCACAAAATCAAAGGCTCTGTCAACGGCTGAGCGGCTCTCCCGCGTATGCCTTGCGTTACCTGGGAAAGCTCTGTCAGGTAAATTTCCACTGAAAGTAATTAGAGGAATCCCCACTGTATAAACTTTGCAGCAAAATTCTGGGCTCCAGAATTTGATTCTCACCAGGGATCCGATACCTGCTCACAGCCTGATCCTTCATCAGAATTAACAGTTGAGGTTTAACACATACACACAAAAATGTTCCACATTTTTTTTTAATGCCTTACCTCTATTTTTGTCTAAAGAGCTGAACTGACAAGCACAGCTCATGTAATCTTGCAACTGTTGTCTTGTCAGAAAAGCCATAGACTCTGCTTAAATAACCTAGGCTTGATACACAAAGCACACAGTGGGCTGGCTTTCCAGATACGGCATTTATCCTCCCAGGTTTGAGGGCAGCAAAACTTCATGGAGTTGGAGTGTTATAAAACTTGTCTCCTGGGGCTTAAATAGGGCTTAAAGACTAGAGCAATGAGTTCAAGAGCCTTCTGTTGCCATGGTACCAGATCAAACCTCCCTTCAGCTGGGATTTTGGCTGACCAGAAAAAAAAAAAAAAAAATCAGCGTCACCCAATGGCTGTTCGATGGCCCAAGTGACATGAATTGGTGGGTCCCAGCCCCGCAGTGACAATCCAAAGCAGCACCACTGGCCTTCAGTGATGACCTGCCTACAACAGGCACAATGCGAAAAGAAAATACAACACCCTGCAGGGTTCCAAATGGGCAGCAGAGATCCAGCTACCCTGAGCATGATCCCTGCACCTCTCCACCAGGACCACAGCAGAGATGCCACCTCCCACACCGCAGCCATTCTGTGACTAAATGCAGCCTCCAGGCGCCAGTCACCATCACCACATATTCTTGCAGATTCTGCAGGTTTTCTTGATTTGCCTAGTAGCTGAAGCTTCCAGCAATGCAATTGCTCAAATCACAGCAAAGCATTTCCATGGTCCAGCCTTTCCCAGTATCCCTCTGCACGTGCCCTGGACATTCAACCTCTCCATCACACCCTACTGCTGCCCTTTGCCATTCTTAGCTCTTCCTCGTGTCTCCCTCAGAGACATGGTAACCCATCATTCCTCCGCTATTTTCATTGCTCTCCAACATCTCCTGATTAACACAAGAAAACACCACCGCTCCCTGCACAGCCGTTCAGCTCTACTTCGATCCAAGCCCTGGTGTCCAAAGGCAGCACAATCAACTGCTGGCAACCAATGTCCGTTGCTGGTATGGAGATATTCACCCATGAAGGAAGAGACTTGGGGTGCTTGCAGCCTCACAGTTTGCTGTAGAGTAAACCCCCACACTCTGTGTTGGGTTACAGGTGAGCACCTACCATTGCTTTCAGTGCTACCTACCGTTTCGTACACAAATCCACAGAAATGCTTTTTAAATGGACTTGGGGTTTCATTCGTGGACCTATTCTGCCTTCTGCAGAGATGCTATTTACCAACAGACAACTTAGTTTGAAGTAAAGCTCTTGCTTGGCATGAAAAGGGTCAAGATTCAAATCTCAGCAACACATGAGGTCGGCAAGAAAGCTGCCAGCTCTGGTCTGACCCCACTTCACCTGCCAAGGGAGGCACATGCTAGGTTACAGCTGCAGCGGTTAATTCTCCTTTACTCACAATATTGCCCTGACCAAGTGACCAGTGAACTCCAGCGAACATCTGTGGCCCTTATTTTCAGGAAGCAAATAAAAAAAATCCCAAATCTCCATGGGGCATTAAATACAGCAGCCAAAAATTGCTGAGCACTTTTTGAAGCCTTTCTGGGTTTGAGGTGAATAAGGTTCATTTAGCCCAGACTCCCTTGTCTTGCATTTCCCCATTTTCTTAGAATTAGAAAGGTGGGGGCAGAAAAATCAACCCCATTCATTAAACCAGTTAAGCGCACTACTGCCAGGAAAAGCCACAGTATTTGTAACCCTAATAATCCAACACACACCTCCAAGCTCAGCTCATCTTGGACGGAATAACGTCTGTTTTAAAAGTACCTGCCTCTCTCTAACTTGTCATGGCATTTGTTGACAACCCTATTGAAAGCCGCTCTCAATGCAGCTGTGAAGGATCTTTCAGCACCTCTTTCTCTTTCCTAGACAGTTTTTGAAAGGGAGGGGAGAAAAAAAAAAAGCCATCAATACAGGGGGAAAAAGGCATCAGCAGCCAACATCAGCTGATGAAGCGCCTCACCTGGGCCCCCAGCACACCGCCTCCAATTAAATCAAAATGGTTTGTTTTTAATGGTCTTTTACACTGACAAGTGGGCTATCATTCCAGGCCTAGAGAGCTGTCAGGGAGCCGAGGCAAATCCTCCGTTGATAATGCCCAATGCTTCCAATTAGGAGCCGAGGCCGCTCCTGGCGCACTAACGATTCCCCAGCCTCCCCCAAGGCCCCTTCGGCGCTGGCTGTTTCGTCTTCCCTCTTCCTCCGCCGCAAATTACTGACACAAAACGGAGGCGCCCCGGTGCCTCCTCACCACGCCGGGCCCCGGCCCTGTTGGATTTAATGAGGTGATGGAAGTTTTTGCGGCTCTTTCGCTAAATTCTTTTCTTGTTTGACAGCTGCTTGAGTGTTGACCTTATAAAAGATTTAGTGTTTCTCATTATTTTCTGTCAAGCTTTACAAGTGATAGCTTCACGGAAATCATTTGCATCTCGATGTGCGCGCGCGCGCGGTTTTTGTCTGTACGGGGATGCTCAGCGCGGCGTGCGTCAGTGTGTACACCCTACCTCTCTCCATATTGTGTATTTTATTCCCTCCTCCCTCCCTGAAAAAACCTACAAACATGGCAATGTTGTTTTGGGGGAAAAAAAACAAACAGGAGAGGACTTCAAAGGCCCGGGATTTGTTAGACTTCTGTAAATGAGGGGCGTTTTGAAAAAATGAACAGAGATTGGTTTCCTATAAAGAGAGCTCAAGAAAGTGTTTTTGTCACCCACTAAAAGGATTTGATCAAACGAATGATGGAAAAACTCAGCTGAGTCCAGCGCCAGCTTTGTTGTTAAAAGTGGAAAATCATACAAGGCTGGGAAGCTGCCTTTGAGCAGGCGGGCAGAGCCAGGCAGGTGCTGGGAGAGGAACAGGTACAGCCGCATCTCCCTGCGGCCGAGTGTGGATCCTTCCAGGGCAGGAGGAGAGCCTGGTGCTACTTGTTACCTACTTCAGCCCTTTTCATGGGTTTTTTTCTCAACATCTCCTACAAATCATCACAAACCATTTAAACCAGCTATAGTAATTAAAACTTTCCCCCAGAAGCTGAGCTTACTGACCGCCCAAGGGTGCTCACAGTGCCCAGCAGCTACAGTACACACACCCCAGCACCCACCTCAACGTCAACAAGCCCAACACCAACAGCACCCACAAAACCCCGGTCGGTCGCTGGTGTGTATGGTCTGCTGCTGTCAGGGGAGCTCTGCCTTCCCCGTACCAGCTTCGCCTTTCTGTATCTCACATGCAATTTATTACTTCTCCATTAACATACCTGTTTCTGCTTGCAACATGCATGTGGTTGTATTAATGCTTGACAAGCGATCATTTACAGTTCTCCAATTTAAAACATTATCATAACTGAGAACCCAAATGAAAATAACTCCCAAATACATATTTAAGTTTTAGGAGCGATAAGGGTTTTTTTATTACCCCTCAAATTCTTTGAAGCAAGCACTGGCATTACAACATCCCAGCTGCAAGTGTCCTGCAGGTTTTAATTTGTCAATAAGAAATGCAATGAACAACAGCAAAACATTGCTTCTAATCAGCAGCTAAAAACCATTGCAGCTCCATCATCCTGCAAGGAAAAACCACCAAGCTTGTGCCTACAAACTATCTTCCCATCCTGCTACAGCCAGTGCTCCAAATCCATGATTCAGACAAAATCCTGGCATAACAGCCCATAACCACATCAGAGTAACGGTCAAGATCATCAGCTGTCTCTAGAGGAAGTACCTTTGGGTTCATCATTTAAAATATGAATTAGAAGAATCAGAGATGAGGATTCATCACTGGCATTGACTTCTCAACACCAGTCTCTGTCATAAGACCTTTGACCCAAGGACACCCTTATCTTGACTCTGATTACTGGCCCTCGTTATGAGAGGGTTTCTCAGTTTTTAAAATAGCACTTGTCCCCTGTCCTACACCTGGTGCTTCCCACTTACTCATGCTGAGGGCAGAAGCTGGCATCCCTCAACTTTGTCAAGGCTCTGCTAATTTTAATTACTGCCAGTTGTGGCTCAGTGTGACGTTTCTCACCTGGGAGGCTTTGTACCAAGACTGGAGTGAATGAACTGCTTTTTCCTCCCCTGTGGCTTCAACCCAGTCCCAGGCAGAAATTTTCCTCTGCCCATTTCCCAGTGCTGGTGGGCAGGCAGCACGATGGGGAAGGCAGAGGCACATTCAAGAGAAGCAGCTCAGCTGTCCTTAACTGCAAGCACTGGATTTTTCCAGCAATCCCAGCTCTGAGGGAAAAACTCCCACATCTTTAACGGGAGGCTGGAGTTGGGCCAGCTGGGGATTGTACCTGCCAGCTCCCAGGGGCTACCCGCCTACTGTAGCAGCCCTTGGTTTTGCCTCCCCAACCTTTCCCTCCCAGAGAGGGGTTACGTCACCACTGGTACTTGTGGTAAAGCAAAAACATCCAGAATCAACTGTCTGAAGTTAGGCACTCAAATGCATATTTAAGTACCTGAACGCCTTCCTCCGGCAAGGGGGAATAGCTAAATACGCTTTGTTTGTCTTGATTAATGAGATCACTAGCAAGCTTTTCAGGGCAAAGACTGCTGTGTATTTTTACATATGCAAAACCCGACATCCAGCCAGCCTGAGCAGGGTGGGGGAAGCGGGAGGCAGCTCCGCACACCCACACAAGGCAGATGTATGGCACAAGGAATTCTGTCGGGGCAGGTAAAACCCGTGGCCCACCCCCACCGTAAACCCACTCCTTACATGAAGACACACATCTCAGTAACTCTACGTCTACTGTACAGGTTTGCTGCGTGCAGCTGTGTGTAAACCCGACTGCTCTCCCCAAAGGGCCCTGGGACTTTCTCCCCCTTTGTCAGGGGCATCTGTTCACCCCCTCCCCACCTCGAAGGTGATTCCTGGGGAGAGACTGCTTGTGTCTTTGTTGGGCTGGTCATGCAAGAATCGCTGGCCCCAAAAGGGGCTTCCCTGGGAGCTTTGAACCCATCCTGGTCCCCTCAGTGAAGCACACAAGTCCTGTGTTGTAGGAGACGAGTCAAATTTATTTCAGGGTCCACCCTAAGGCATGCCAGCATTTGAAAATGTCAGACAACCAACACACCGTAGTAAGACTACAGGATATTGTTACTAGAGCAGAATAAGAATTTCCCGAAGTCAATCAGAAAACTAGTCCTCATTTTAAACAGGTTAAGTGCTTAACTTCAGCTGGAGCAATGTCTCCCAAACAGTCAAAAACCCTTGCGCTAGTCTGCAGTCTCTTCCCTGTTTGTGCTACAACCTATTTTCTTTGGCTGGCTGCTCGCTGTAACCAATCATTTATCTGCTCCTTTCGTTATAGGTTGGGCCTCATCTCAGTACTTTTCCAGACCGTGACGCTTGTAAAAAGGCGTTCAGTGCCTCCCATTGAGAAGTGCCTGTGAGACGTGGTCCCCTTCCCCAGAACATCCACACAGCGAGGACCACGGCACTGCTGGGCACCACAGCCCCTAGACCCTGCGATAGCCATAGGCGATAGGCTTTCTCTCTGGTTTTAAGAAGTTATGCTAATGCAGATATAGCCAAATAAGTCATAAAGAAGAGAGGAATTATTCTGTCTCAGCCTGTTCATTGCTTTGTGTCATCTGCACAACACCTTACTCAGCCCGATGACCATGATTTTCATTGTGCTCAAGGTAACAACACTCACAACAGGAACAGAGCAGTGTTTGCACCAGTGCAGCCCCAGAGGGAAAGCAGAACAGTCTTCTTCACTGTCTGTTCTGAACAAATACATTAAATGCAACCGTATCCCAGCTGATATCAAGTCTATGATATCTCATAATCCATCAGTCCTTCCCATTTCTTTGCCAAATAAGCTTCCCATCACTGCCTGATTCAGCAAAGCCCTTGCCTATGTGAAAGCACACAAACACCTGCTTTAAGCACGCTGCCAAATTGAGGCCTCACCACAGAGCGATGCCTTCACTTGAAGATGGCTCCAGCCAGTTCCACACTTACCCTCAAATAGCTGCTGGTGCCTGGTGTCCCTCAGGGCTGAGCCTCTCCAAGCAGCTGCTGAACAAACTCAAACTCCACCAACACCAACTCAACATCACAGCACCCAAACCCCAGCTTGGTCACCAACAGGTGACAGCAGGGGCTCAGACAGATACCAACACATATAAAATCCATCTCATCCCAACAGGGTGTTTCACCTTAAGAAAATATCACTTGGTAACAACTGTGATTACTTTAACTGTGCATCTCCAAGATTGCTAGAGGAATAATTAATTACTCCTACGTAGTCTGCTCATCACATCTACTGTTACAGCTCAGATTGTACCAGATAATATTTAAGTCCAATGTTAGCTTTCAGTTTTCATATTCATCAACCTGGTGGCACTCAACGACCTCAGGTGTGTTCACCCCAGGATGGCCTGGACACCCCAGGGCCATGCTCTGAGAGGTGAGATCTGCTGTCCTGGGCAGCCCCAGCTTCATCCCCAGCTCGGGAAGGGGCCGGTAAAGCACTGCAGAGGGGGTGGATGTGCCCAACACGACTTTGCCCCACACACCTCAGCATGGGGGCTAGCTCAGCACTCCAACATAGACCCACCAGCAGCCAAGGGACACAAAGAAGCCATGCAGAGCCCAGGGCTCATCCCCCACCAGATTTCCAGCCAAACCTGCTGCATCAGCACCCACCTTTAAAGCCAAACCTCGAAGAGTCCTTCATAACATTAAACTGCATTGCTCAAGACACAAGAACAAAGTAAACTGCAGGGGCAGCTTTTCTTACCCCTCCCAGGACAAGGAAGGCTCCATCCACACCAGCTCCTCCAGCATTTCCCACATCCTCTTCTTAGGGGCAGGTTGTGTCTCAACCTGCCCTTTACGTAAGGAAGCAGCTGTAGCAAACTCCACCCTGCCCACACCTGAGCCGAGGGAGGAAAGAAATTGCCTGCTCCACACCAGGGAAACCCCGGTATGCGGTTCCCTCTTTTTAGTACAGGCCTCTAAATAAAACCCATATAAAATAACTAGGAGGATAACAGTAAGTTTTGTCGTGCTGGCAGGGGTGGATTATAACCGGAGACCTTTCCCACCTCCCCAAGGAGGGAGGAAGCCAGGCCTTAAATGACTTGTCTTGCTAAAAATGACACTGTTTACATGTGTGAGAAACCCAGGCACGAGGTTTGCCCTGCTGCCTGGCAGGAGCCACGTCCAGCTCTTGGTCCAGCCACAGCAGCTGTGTCCGCCTGCAGCAACTGCTCAGGTCCTTGGGGCATGCAGAGGGAAGGAAGCATCTCCAGCGAGTCCTGCCTCGCTGGGAAAGGGCTGGCAAACAAATGCGGTGTGAACCAAGCCCACGCAGACCTGCTGATTCGGGACAGGTCCAAGAAGCCAGCAAAGAGACCAGAAACCCAAAAATAACAGCCAAATCAAACGAAGTGTGCTCAGAAGGAGACACGGCTCAGTGGGGCTTGTAGCCAACAGTTCTGCCCTACTGTGCCCCGAAATCCCGAGCAGGCTCGTGTCCCAAATGACCTTAGTCTTACAGTTCAGACGGGAGCAGGGGGCACCCACTCCCCGCTGCATCAGCACCCACCTGCACCCCATGTGGGGCAAGCCCACCCTACCTGGCCCACCCGAGGTGCCACCTCGGACTCGTCCCCACCGCAGCCCCCCTTCCCCACCACCCCCAGCCCGTGGCCAAGCTCACTGGGGGACACAACCAAGCCGCAAGCCGGGCGTCCGTGTGTCGTGTGTGTGTGTGTGTGTGTGTCCCCGGTCCTGCTCCCCCCCCCTGCCCCGGCGGAGCCCGGTGCCGGGGTCCCGACCCCCTGAGCAGCCCCGGCCACCCTCCGGCGCTGGACGCTCCTTGTCCTGCAGTGACACCCACTGGTAAAGGGGATTTTAACGCTGCTGCAGGTTCCCCACCGCCGGGCCCTGCTCCTCCCCGGCACTACGACCCTCCGGCTGACTGTGTCCCCCTCCTCCTCATTTCTGCCGTTTTTCCACTACCACCACCACCACCCCGAGCCCCCCCCTGCCCTTCTCTTTCTTGGGAAGATCCCTTCGTTTCGTTACCGGAGCATCCCACCGAAGCCTGTCGCTGCTGAGCATCCTTCTCCGTGCCTGCCTGGGCACGGCCTTTCCGAGCACCCAGCTTGGGTTCAGGGAGAAATGCAGTATTTCTCCGGGGGTTTTCCTCCCTAAACCAGAGCCTTTCAGGATACTGGTCTCTGCACCACCAGCAGATATTTCTAGACTAACTCTTGCTACAGTCATGGCCACAGCTCAGCAGCCTGTTGCCCTCCAGCCCCTGGCCCAGCTGTGGAGGTGTCTCCCAGCCCCATCAGGGTTCTCCCCACACCCCAAACCTCCGGGGAATGCCTGGGGTCAGCCCTGCCCCACGGCCCCAGGGCCAAACCCGCACCAGCAACTGGTGCCAGGAGAGCCTGACCCTGTCTGTCGGCAGCACCCGATGAGGTGGGATGCACAGCAGCTCCCGATGAGGTGGGATGCACAGCAGCTCCCAAAGCTGTTGGGGTCCTACAGCCAGCCCTGGGGTGTGACTGGGGTTTGTGAGGAGGTGACTGCAAATGCAGCTGGCATCAGGGATCTCCTCTTGTCTGGTGCATGTGTGTATCTGTGAAGAGGAACAGCCTAGAAAATGGGATTTAAGGGCAGACGCACACAGGGAAGGCGGTGTATGTTGCTTGGTGGGCTGTACACAGGATTTCCTACCTGTGCTGGGAGACACAGACAAACCATTTGGAGCCCACTTGTCCAGTGTCTGGTGATGTAAGGGGGATACCACATATGGGCAGAATGGGGCACCTTTCTGCCTTGGGGAGTCTAGTTCTGAAACAATTTAATAATGGTAATATTAATAATTCATATTAACTAATGTCAGCCACATTGACATTAGAACAGGAGTAGCAAGTGCATCTGTAGCTGCTGGGAGCTCCAAGTATGGCCTAGGAGTGACAGTCTCTGTCCCCAGGGCCTCGGCTGGGGATGGCACATTGTAGTGCCTGCTCAGGGATGCGGATCAGACCCCACACACATACCCCCCCAAAAAAATCTTGCACAGCATCAGAGAGTGGGTCTGATCTGGAAACTTCCTTGCGGTTATTTGAAGGCAGATGCTTTATTCAAGAGAAGGAAACACAGCAGCAGACCCACCAGCCCAAACTTGTCCCTGCATGGCTGATCCAAATCCTGGTTCCAAACCCACTCCCAGCCCTGCTCCCTCTTCTGGTCCCAAACACAACCTCAGTACTGGTCCTGATCCCAGTGCCAATTTCCATCCCAAATGGGGTCTAATGTTTGGATAGGAAGGCTGCCAGAGCCCAGGAGCCAACACAGTCACACCGCAAAGAGGTAGGAAACCCCATCAGGGTCTCTGCCCAATTTCTCACTGGGACCAGTTCCTGCACATCTGTTGCTCTGGTCCAGCCCCAAGCGACACTTGGCCCAGCCCCACCTGGGGAGGCTTGTGATGCAAAACCGACCTCTGGCAGACCAGGACCCTTCAGCCTGACCCCCCCACCCCCCCAGTCCCTAGCACTGGGGCAGCACCTCTGTGCTGGGAGAGAGACAAGGCAGAGCAGCAGCAGGGATCCCGCACCCAGGGTCGGGGAGGACATGCAGCCCCCAGCGCTGAGCATGTTTCCCCCCCCCCCCCCCCCCAGGGTGAGGGCAGGCTGGGACCGGGGTTGATGCTGATTTTGTCCCTGGGTTTATCCTCCTATAAGGCTCTTTTGTTCCGCTGCCCCGATCCCAGCCGGCCCCGAGCCTGCAGGGCCGAGGGCAGGAGGTGCTGGGGGCCCTGCCTGCGCCGCTGCCCGACAGCTGGCAGCCGGGCTTCCCGGGGACGCGGGGGGGGGAGACTCTCCCCTCCTATGATCGCCTCCAAGCTGCCGGCCAAGGGCGGCTTTGGAAAAGGGACAAGATGCAGCTGCCTGGCCGGGTAGGTGGGGAAGAGAGGAAATCAAGTATTTGAGAAATAACCAACGACATCGCTTTAAAGTGGCGCAGCTTCACGCACCCGGGGGTGGATATTTTCCTCATCTCCGCGGCGAAGGGTCTACCCCCCCAGGAAAAGCTCCTAAATAAACCCTCGAGGAGGCAGGAGCCAGTCTGACCGGGAGGAAGGTGGGAGTCCTGCGTGAGTCAGTCCCTCTCCAGCCTGGGAGAGCAACAGCAGCAAAACGCCCCCCCCCCGACGGGGCGGGAGGGAGGAAACTTGGTGTCTCCGGGAAAAACGGGCAGGGCGGGCAGCCCGGGCTGGGACCATCGGGCTTTTATTTAAAAAGGGATTGACGGCAGGAAAAATTCGCCCTGAGCGCGGTCCCTTCCCAGTTGCACCAGTAGGTACCGCCGCTGGGCGCTGGGAGAGCGGGAAGAGCGGCCCCGGCTCCGCCGCGCCGGGTGGGAGGCGATGCCCGGTGGCCCCGCGTCTGCTTGTGCTAAAGGACCTCTCTGCTCGTTCACAACCGATTTCGAGGCGATTCAACGAAATTCCCAGCTCCGAGGCTCACCTCGGGCTCAGAGCAGCCGCCTCTGCGCTGCGGCTTTGGGGAAGGTTTTGGTGCTTTTCTTTTCCTTTTTCTCTCTCTCTCTCTTTTTTTTTTTTTTTTTTTTTTTTAAATTTTAACGCCCAGCAAAACTTTCCCTCCTTGGGAGGGACCGGCAGATCGGCTAATTGCGGGGGGAGGCGAGCAGAAAGCAGCAAGCCCTCGACATTTCCCCCCCCGCCCTGTCCCCCCCTTCCCGCGGCTAATCACCCCATTACGAGCCCCATCAGCAGCATAATGACAGCAAAAGAGGGCGGAAACCGCCCGGAAAGCGCGGGGATCCGGGCGGCAATTAATTCCCGTTAATCAAGCTGCAAGGTGTCGCCGCCGGGGAGTGACATCCCCCAAAACGCCTCGCGGCCAATGGGCGCGTTCACACACACGGGGAGGGGGAGGGGAGGGGAGGGGGGGGGGGGAGTGTGCTGGGGTCCCCGAACCGGAGTGGCACAAGTTCCTTTTTTCTCCCCATTTTTGCCCTTTTTCTCCCCCCCACCCCCAACACCTCCCCCCCCCGCGGAGGGCGCGGCGCTCCCGCCGCTGTCCGAGGTGCTGAAGGAGCCGCCGGCTCCGGAGTGACTCCGGCTCCCCGGGGCGCTGTCCGAGGTGCTGAAGACGCGCCTCGGCTCCGGAGTGACTCCGGTTCTTTTCCCCCCCGGCGCTGTCCGAGGTGCTGGCGGGGAAGGGGAGGGAGAGGGGGGGCGCCGCGGCGGCCCGACGGCTGGCCACCCCCTCCGCCCTCCCCTCGCCCTTCCCCATTGATTTCTGGATCATTAAGTGGTTAAGGCGCTGCGAAGCCTTCACTATCGATCGCTGCCTCCCCACCTCCGGCTGGGAGCCCCCCGGGCTGCCCCCCAACCGCGGCTCTGGGCAAGGGTGGGGTGGCCGGGTAAGGGGTCGGGACCCCGGGTGAGGTTGGGGTCCGTCCCCCCCCACCCATACAACACCCCCACCTCCACCTCCTTGGCGGCCAAAGTTTGACTCTGCCTCCCTCTCCCCCCCTCTTCTGTCTGTCTGTCTGTGAGTGCAGCTGGGCGCGATGCTGAAGACGGAGCAGCCCTGGATCTAACGCACGGCGCCTCGGAGAGCCTTGCAGCAATTGTTGCCCGGATCCCAGGCTGAACTTTGCTCTTTTATTTTTTCTTTTTACCTGTTTTTTTCCTTTTTTTTTTTTTCCTTTTGCCTTTTTTTTTTCCCCCTCCTGTTATTGTTAATTATCATTATCAAACCGCTTCCGCCGCGCCCTCCCCGCCAATGCCCGTGTGAGCGCCGGCACTTCGCGGGGGCCATGGAGGGCTCCACCGGGTTTGGGATCGACTCCATCCTCTCCCACCGAGCCGGCAGTCCGGCCGTACCCAAGGGGGACCCGCTGGTGGGCGACGGCCGGTCTCCGCTGGAGCTGAGCCCCCGCTCGGAGGGCAGCAGCGGGTGCCCCTCGCCCCGCTCACCGGGCCGCGAGTGCCTGGAGGCGGCGGTGCCGCGGCCGGGCCTGGATGCGCATCTCCAGCCGGGGCAGGTTTCGGCTCCCTCCCAGTCCCGGACCGTCACCTCCTCCTTCCTCATCAGAGACATCCTGGCCGACTGCAAGCCCCTGGCCGCCTGCGCTCCTTACTCCAGCACCAATGGACCTCACGGCGGGCAGGAGCCAGCGGGCAGGATCCCCACCAAGCCCGGCGAGGACTTTAGGGAGAAAATGGAAAAAAACACCAGCAGCTCCTCCTCGGACTCGGAGTACAAAGGTAAGAGCGGCTCACCCCGTTGGGCTTTGCACGGCGGCCTGGACCCAAAGCCTCCGGCGGCCCCGAAGCCTCCCGGTGCACCGGGAGCTGGTTGCGGAGCCGGCTCCGGCGCGCCCCGGTGATGGAGAGTGTGTGTGTGTGGGGGGGTGTCACGGCACCGGTCGCCCCAAAATGACGACGGGCTCGGCACCAACTTGGGAAAACTTGGGGGTTCGGGGCTCGGTGGAGCTCGGCCCGCTGGAAGGGGTTGGGGCGATCGGTGCTTCGCCAAACGCGCCCGGGGGATGCGCCGGGCTGTTTTCCGCGGGGAAGATCCGGCTGTTTCGTTCCTATCGGCGAGGTAACGGGAAGAGGAGAACCGGGGGCGGATTTCTGCCTGGGAGAAAAAAAAAAAAACAACAACAACAACAACAACAAAACCCCAACCCCCAAAAAAACAACAACAAAAACAAAACAAAACAAAACAAAACAAAACAAAAAAATCACGGATTTTGCGGAGTATTTCCCCTGCTCCGGTGAGAAACGAACAAGAAAGTCGGCGGGGTTGGATTCGATTTGTATTCTTTCTATTATTATTTTGGAAATGGTTTAAAAACGAGCACGACGGACAGGGAGCCCGGGGTAGGATCCTCGGTGCCGGCGGGGAGCGGGGCTCAATTCGGCGGCTGCTCGCCCCGGGCCGGGGGCTTCGGCCTCCGGGGCCCCTCGCAGCCCCTTCCCGGCCTCCCCCTGCGGCAGCCGGGGCGGGGGGAGGCACGGGAAGAGCACAGGGAGGAGGGGGGTGTTGGGGTCGGTCCTCGTCCCCCCCCCCCGAGCAGTTTATCCCGGGTGCTTTCGCCCATCCCGCCCCCATCAGCCCTGGAAAAACTTTCACTCGGGAAAATTGTTTGCCGGGTGTTTGCGAGGGGAAGGAGAGGGTACGGGGGGGGGGGGGGGGGGGGGGGGAAGGGGAGGTGATGGCTCCTGATGGGCCCGCTGGATTTGGGGAG
Source organism: Astur gentilis (assembly GCF_929443795.1). NCBI lineage: Eukaryota > Metazoa > Chordata > Aves > Accipitriformes > Accipitridae > Astur > Astur gentilis. The sequence goes on from NC_064908.1 coordinate 16,332,275, forward strand.
GGGTGGCTGGTAGGAAAAGGAGGGGGACGGGCCGTACCCCGTCCCGGCTGCAAATGCACCTTCGGTCCGCCCGGAGCCGCCGAGCTCAAATCCGGTTTATGGAGGAAAAAATATTTACCCAAACCTCCAAACGCGGCGGGAGCCCCCGGGCTTGGGGGGGGTAAAGGGGGGGTATTTTTGCTCTGAACGAAGGACGAAGCCCCGGGTCGGTGCCGGGGCTGGAAGTGACTGGAAGGGACCGGGGCATCGTCCCCGCTGTTTTACAGGGCCGGGATCGAAAACAGGCAGGATTCCCACCTTGGCGTTTTGTTTTCGCCTCCTACACCACCACCCCCAGCCCCCTCCCGAATTCCTTCAGCTTTTCTCCCCTTCCCCCAAATCGCCGAGACGCGAAAGAAGGGAGGGAAGAGAAGAAACGCAGGGTCTCTGCATCCCCCTAAGCCAGCCAGGGGGGGCGGCTTTTTTTGGGGGGGGGGGGCGTTATCCCAGCCACACTCGGCTCCTCGCCTGCCCCTGCGACGGGGCAGCCACAGCCACGGTAAAAACGGCGCTTAAATGGGGGGTGGGGGCGGAATAGCCCTTAAATGGGGAGGGAAACACCGCTTAAATGGGGGAAAAACACAGCTTAAACGGGGGGGAAAAAAACCACAGTTTAAATCAGGGGGAAAAAAACCACAGCTTAAATAGGGGGGAAAACACCAGTTATATTGGGGGGAAAAAGCCACAGCTTAAATCGGGGGGAAACCACCGCTTAAATGGGGGAAAACACAGCTTAAATGGGGGAAAAAACAGCTTAAATGGGGAGGAAAACACCGCTTAATTGAGAGTAAAAACACCGCGTAGATGAGGGTAAAAACACCGCTTCAATGGAGTAGCGGGTGAAAGTCTCCGCTCCTAACTCGATCCTTTTTTTGCTGCTTTGGAAACAGCCTTCGTGGGGCAAAACGCCCCTGATTTACCCCGCAAAGGGGCTGCGGAGCCGGGGCCTAAACCGCAGCAGCGGCGGCAGGATTTGGCCCATGCCAAAATGCCTAAAAACCCGTAATATTTTTTTAATTTTTTTTTTATTTTCTTAAGCTAGGAATAGCCGGGGGAGAGAGCCGGAGCCGGCCGGGGAAGCCGCCGCCGCCAACGAGCGCAGCCCTTTGGCGAGCAGGAACTTTTTAGGAGCCGAGAATCCTTTTTTAGGAGGCTGGAGGGGTTGGGGGGGGGGGGGGGGGGGAAGGAATTTGCCTTCCCCGGGGTGCGGGAGGCCGGAGCCAGCTTTCCTCCGCAGGGAAAAAAAAAAAAAAAAAAAAAAAAAAAAAAAAAAAAAACCAAAAAAACCAAACTCCGCACAAACTTTCGGGCCTTTCCCGGGAGGGAGCGGGGCCGGGACCCCCCCCCTCTCCCCTGCCGGCCCTGCTCGGTCCGGATCCGGCCCCTTCCCGGGCTGTGGGGGGGGCTGCCGCTTTCCCCGGGAACCGGAGCCGGGTCTCCGTGTTTTAAGGCTCGTCCCCGGCTCGGGCTCTGCCTGCTCGGCCAGAGCCGGGATTTCTGGTTGAAGGGTTTCGCTCCCCGGTGGCTCAATTAACCGGATTATTGTCTTCCTACAGAGAGAAATCAGCTCGCGTTCGGCTACAGCCCTGTCCCTGCTAACCCCCGCCACCAGCAAATTTAACATAAAACCCCGTAAAAAAAAAAAAAAACAAACAAAAAACACCGAACGCCGCCGATTTGTATAAACTGAGTCTTTTTGCTACATAATCTCCTCCAGGAGAGTGGGGAAGGCGAGCACAAACAGGGATTTTTTTTTTTTTTTTCCCCCACTTTCTTTTTTTCTTTTTTTTTTTTTCTGTTCGGAAATTTTCCCGTCACCTACTAATGTTTCGCGGCGCAAATTCCCGCGTCGCTCCGCCGGTGCGTATGTACCGACCGGGCTAAGGAACCACCGCCGGCCCGTCTCATTCGGTATTTTTTAAGATAAATAACAGCACGGGCACGGGCTGGCGGAGCCCCTTCCCCAGTATTTCGTTGTGCGCCCTGGAGAAAGGAGATTTGTTCCGTGCCCCGGCAGCATCCCCGGGAGGACGGAGGTTTCTCCGTGCAGGGGGAGAAACAGCATCACCCCGGCGACTTTCTCCTCCAAAAAATGTGGGTTGACAATTTTCATTTGGGGTTAGTTTTTGGGTTGAGTTTCAAAAACAAACAAACAAAAAGAGAGAGAGAGAGAGAGAAAAAGGAAAGAAAAATTCTATATCCAAGCATCGCGAAAGGTGTTGGGTTGGGGAGAAATAAACCCAGAGCAGGGTCCTGCCCCGTGAGAAATGAGGGGTGAGGGAGATGCCGGGGGTAGGGGGGGTCTGGGCAGGAGCGCGGAGGGGCCGGGGGGGTCCCCGCAGCACTGCCCGGCGCTCCAGCCCCTCTCCCAGGCCCTAGGGACGGGGAAAGGCCGGGCCCGGCTCGGGGACCCCATGAACCCCCCGTGGGCAGCCGGGGTTACAATTTCGGGGGCTGCAAAACAAACTCACCCTGAGCCCGGCTCGGTACCTGAGCCCGGCTTATGGTTGAAGTGGGTTACCCCCCCCCCCCCCCCCCTCCCCGCCACTTTTGCGGGTATTTCCCTTCCCTTCCTGCCCTGACCTGGCCTCTTTTCCTCCCTCCCGGCCCAGTGAAAGAAGAAGGGGACCGAGAGATCTCCAGCTCCCGGGACAGCCCCCCGGTACGGCTGAAAAAGCCGCGTAAAGCCCGCACCGCCTTCACCGACCATCAGCTGGCCCAGCTGGAGCGCAGCTTCGAGAGGCAAAAATACCTGAGCGTGCAGGACAGGATGGAGCTGGCCGCTTCCCTCAACCTCACCGACACGCAGGTGAAAACGTGGTACCAGAACAGAAGGTAAAAAAAATGCACCGTTCCCTCCTGCCCACAGCGCCGGGATCCCATCCTGCTCCTCTCCCCCGTCCCGCACCCCCAAACCGGGCAGGGCTTTCGCTCCCCACAACCGTCCCGTCCCTCCTGGCATCGGGAGAGGTGCGGTACCCCCCCCCCCACCACCACCACCCTGGGTGGGCCTTTCACCCCAAAGTGAGGGGGAGAAAAGTGATGCCGAGGCAGGGCGGGTTTGGGGCGGGGGGGGGGCGCGATCCGTTCCCCCAGCCCCGGTAAGGCGGGGAGGCAGGACCGGGCTTCCAGCTAAATACAACAGCATAACACATCGGCCCATTAATAATAGATACCAATTACTGCTTTGGGCATCAATAATTAACACCCCTTACAGTAATTACACAATTATTATTATGATGAATAATTTACTGGTGGAAATAGGTTTAGCGCTTCAGCGACAAATCTGTAAAAGGGCTGGAGACGTGTGATGGCTTCAGTGGATTTATCCGGACATCCCCGGCGGAGCTTCCCCAGCCCCGACCATTGCCACCGCCTCGAAACGAGGGACCCCCGGCTGCAGCCCCCACCCCGTCCCCTCGCTCACCCCAAGTTTTAACCCTCCCCCCCTTTCCAGCCCCGCTTCGCCATCTGCAAACAGCCGCGATTTATCAACACGTCGGGGGGGTTGGGGGAGTTTAGGGGTGGCGGGGGCTGGGCGCTTACATCCCCCCCCCCCCCAAATTCCCTCCCGTAAGGACACGCCGGAGCCCAGCCGGCCCCCCCAGCCCCTTCCCCAGCCACCCTCCCCGGCCCGCTGGCGGCCCCGACGTGGGCGATATCCCGGGGTCGGGGCTTCTCCATGAGATCTGGCACACGCACACATATATGCACACATACCTATACCTACATGCACGTAGATATGCCCAGATATCAAAATATACATATATTCCCCCCCCGCCCCCGATATATATATATACGCCGCAAACGAATGCCCCGGGACGCTGCCCCACGCGTGTCCCCCCGTGGGAGTCTCGCAGCCGCCCGGCCCGGGGAGGGGGTCCCGGAGGTCCCGGGGGTCCCGGGGGTCCCGGAGCCCCCGGAGGCGGAGCGGGGCCGCCGGGGCCTCGGGCCGAAGCATCGCGGCGGCGGCGGCAGCAGCATCCCTGCTCGGCGGCAGGGCGGTCGGGTAAAGGATCCATCCCCCCGTGTCACACAGGAGATGTCACACGCAGTTCGCAGTCTGGAATTTAGACCCCAGGAAGGGACTGAAACGTTGGTCGCGATTTATGTCGCGGGGATTTATAACCCGCCAACGGATTCCAACCGGGCTCTGGCTCCGGTACCTCCGGGGATGCTCCGTGGGAGCTCACGGAGATAAGCCCCCCACTCGCCCTTTAATGGGATTTGCGTCCCCCTACACGGGACTGGTCCCCCCCATCCCATCCCAGCCCATCCCAGCCCATCCCAGCCCATCCCAGCCGTACGGGGGACAGCGGCGGGGAGAAGGGATGCGCAAGGAGAGGAGAGCGCGGGGAAGGGGGATGTGCAAGGGAAGGAAAAGCCCGGGGAATGGGAGTGTGCAAAGGCTAAAAAGAGCCCGGGAGCGGCTTTGGGAGCATCCCTCCCACCCTGACGCCCCCCTCCCTCTCTCCACTTATTCCCCACCCCCACCACCCCACCCCCCCAGGACCAAGTGGAAAAGGCAGACGGCGGTGGGCCTGGAGCTTCTGGCCGAGGCTGGCAACTACTCAGCCCTCCAGAGGATGTTCCCCTCGCCCTACTTCTACCCGCAGAGTTTGGTTTCCAACCTGGACCCCAGCGCCGCTCTCTACCTGTACCGCGGACCCAGCGCTCCCCCCCCCGCCCTCCAGAGACCCTTGGTGCCCCGCATCCTCATCCACGGACTGCAGGGCGGCAGCGAACCCCCCCCGCCCCTGCCTCCCCTGCCCGGTGTCCTACCCCGGGCTGCGCAGCCCCGGTGAACCCCGACCCGTCCGGGCACCCACCGGGCCGGGGGGGGGCGGTGGGGTGGTGGTGGGGGGGGGGGCGTTGGAGGGGGCCACCCCACCTCTGGGGCCACGAGCAAGCAAGACTCCCGCTCATCCCCAAATATATATATATATATATATAAATGAGACCTCCCCCCCCCCCTCCTTTTTTTTAAAAATATATATAAAGAATGCAAGAAGCGAGGGCAGGTTTGGCAGAACGGGGAGCAGGCAGAGCTGCCCCCCCCACCCCCGCGGGGCACTCGCTGCTTTACACCCTTGTGCCCCCCCCCCCCCTGCCCCGGCCTGGGACGGCACCGGGAGTACGAGCAGGGCTTGGCTGCTCCGGGGGGGGTTTGTCTCTCTGCCCCCTCCCCAGGAACTGCCGGGGGGGGGGGGAGCCGAGCCACCTCTGCAACGGCCGGCTCCGGGGAGCCCCCTCCCCGGTTTCCCCGACACCGGGTCACCGGTCCTGCAGCCGGGAAGAGCCGGGGGAGTGTTGGGGGGGGGGGGGGGGTGTCCGGGCCACCGGTCCCCGCCCGCCGCAGTGAGACTTTGGGACGTCCGTAGCTAAAAAAAAAAAAAAAAAAAAAAAAAAAAAAAAAGCAAAAAAGCAAAAAAAAAAAAAAAAAAAAAAAAAAAAAGCGGCGAAATGTAAATACGGTGCGCAAAATGTATATGAATTATTTATTTGTGAACCCTGAGGGCGTATTTGTGTAAGTGATTCTTGTCAGTCTGTATCCCGGGGCCGGCCCGGCCGGGGCGGGGGGTGCGGGGGGGGGGGGGGGGGGGGGGTTCGGGACGCCGTGGCCGCTCCCGCTCCCCCCCCTTCCCCCTTTTTTAAATGTGGAAATAAAACTTCTTTACAAACAAACGGGTCTCGCCTCCGCCGGCCCTTTTTTCCCCCCTCCTGCTTGTTTGCTCTGGCGGATCAGCCGCCGCCGAAGGAAAGGGAAAAGCAAAGAGGAGTTTTCCCACCCCCCCATCGCAGGGACCCCCCCCCCCGGGGGTGGGTGGGTTCCCACCCCCGGGGCTCGGCCCCAGTGCCGGCATGTGGGGCTGGGGGGGCTGCGGGGAGAGAAAAGGGGCTGGGAGACACACACACACACACACACGGGAGACGGGACGGGGATGCGGCGATAGCCGCCGCGTTGGTGAATTATTAACGCTAATCTTAAGTGTATAATTGCCTAAGTGCTTTAAATGACCGCTTTGGAAAATGGATTGTTTCCACCCTTTAAAAAGTGTCGCTCAGCTGGCCGAGGCCAGCGAGCCCGGCAGCTGGTCCCCGGGACAGCCGGGCAGCGGCTCGCCGGCTCGGGGAGCCGACAGATGGGCTGCGGGCTCAGCCCGCCCGGTCCTCCGCGGCTCCCCCCGGTCCTCCCTCGGCCGCTCCCCCCGGTCCTCCCTCCGCTCCCCCCGGTCCTCCCTCCGCTCCCCCCGGTCCTCCCTCCGCTGCTCTCCCCGTCCTCCCTCCGCTCCCCCCGGTCCTGCCCCCGCTTCCCACCCCCGGTCCTCCCTCCGCAGCCGGCGGACCCGGCTGTCTTGCTGAGCCGTTCTCCCCCCCCCCCCCACCCGGCACCCACCGGTCAGCATCATCCCCCTCCTCCTCCTCCGCCCCCCCCCCCACCCCGGGGCTGGGTCCCGGGAGCTCTGGCCCGGCACCCCCGAGCCCCGCCGGCCCCGCGGGGAGGGTTATTGTCGGCTCGGCCAAATGCACAGCCACGCCTGGAGGGGAGACCCCCCCCCCGCCCTTCTATCCCGCCCCCCCGGCCTTTGTGGAGCGGGCTCTGTTCCTTTGCATGTGAATGGGGGAGTTTGGTAAATCCCCGGGCCTCGGCTGGGGCGAGGAGGAGGAGGAGGAGGAGGAGGAGGAAGGGGGGGGGGGGGGGGGTCGCTCCCAGCTCGGGGTTAATGAAGTGGGAAAGGAGTCTTTCAGAGAGGCCGGCAAACAACCCCCCTCCCCGCGCAACAACCCCCCGTCCCAAATCCTACATGGATTGACTTAAACCCGGGGGATAAGTGCTTTAAATTAATCTCATTGAATAAGAATGAGGCCAAACAAAACTCTTTAAAATCATATTAAAAATCTATCAAAGGACAACTTGCAGTGGGTGTGCTTTTCATTTTGCGAGTGCAAAGGCAAGGAGCATACAGCAACCTTCCTCCCATTTACACAGCAGGAATGTGAATCAAAGACATTCTCTAATATTTAATTGTCCTTGTAGCCGTAGCAGATTCCTCCTCTTCCATTAATGAAGTACAAGCCTTCGTTACACGTTTCTAATTGCAATATTTAAATTTGCCATTTCACATCTGCAAGAAGCTGGGAACTCCCCTGTAACAGCGGGTCCGAGCCAGCGTCCTAACGGAGTGACAGGGTCCGGTTTGTGTTACAAGGATGGTAGGAGAGACCGCGGCAGGGTCCCAAGGAAACCTCCGCTCCGGGAAGGGGGAATGGCCGTACCAGGTCCAGCTGGGAAGGAAAAGAGAGCAGAGGGGAAGCGAGGGCTGGAGCCGTCTCCTCCAGGGAGATCTCATAGCAGAGTCAAGCAAGGCAAGCTTCAAAATAAATCAGTTTAGGGAAGACACCACACGCTGTAGGCTCTTCTCAGAGAGCACCGCGCTTGCCACGTGAACAGCGGCTTGTGCGGGAGGATCTCAGCGGCCTCAAAAGCTGCTGAAGGACCAGCCTCACCTCCAGCTTGTGTGCAGGGAGCGAGAGGGGACCCAGCCGCCCGACAGCAGAACCCACCAGCACTGCTCCTGCACCTACAGCAGCACCTGAAACTACTCATTTTTAGAGGCCGGTGCCAGGCAGGGGTGATCCTGGCAAGTCCTCAGGGACGGGACAGGCTGCGCTGGGGTGAATTGAGATGCTGCAGTAAAATGGCACAGTTGAGAAGGAGCACCAGTCCCATTAAGGAAACCTTTGGAGCATTGCACTGGTTCTGCTCCACTGATTTCTCCTGGGGTACAGAGACTCCAACGGACAGGCTGCTGGTGGTTGGTTTTTGTCAGCTCCGGGCTCTGGATCCAAGACACAAACCAGTTAGTGCAGTGGGTTTGCCAGGACCAAACACAATCCTGGCTCTCAAGCCCCTTCTGGGCTTTTACCCAGCTTGAGGGCCACCTTCCTCCCCTCCCAGCATAGCTTTAACCAGAACCACCACCCCGGGAACAGACAAAGAACGAAAGCTGCTCCGCTGAACATGCCAACACACACAAATCCAACTAAACCAGCAGAATTGTTTCTAGCCGAGATATTTTATGGTTTCATCTGAACACCAAACAAAATTAACGCCAGAATGGAAAGCCCAGAACAATCGGTGCTTGTCCTGCCTTCTCCCCAGGCTTATGGAGAAAATAAGTTGCTGTAAACAAGGAAATTCTGTGGCTTTCTATCCTGCTTAGTTATGTGTTCTTCTCAGTGGTGGGGTACCGGTGCTAAGGTGTCTTGTGTTTGACCTAGACGCTGAAAGTAGGTGTTCGATTGTGACCCTTGTCCCAAGGTGACCTCCTTGCTTTTTCCTATCCCAAAGCCTGGAAGTGTAAACTCAAGATGTTCTAGCTGCAGAGGAGAGGAGAATGTGGGCTCCTATTACTGGCAAAGGACACGGAGCCAGAACAGAGCTAAGAAAAGGTGCAAGAGCATCTTCTGGGAGAGGCAGGACTCTACCCACGAGAGCAGGGAGCAGGGCAGCATCAAGAAAGGCAAACCCAAATGGAGTCCATGTCTGACTCGCAGGCAGCTTTATATAAAAGCTCCATAGTGCCATTATTTCCAGACCAAATGCAGAAACTTTAAGCTGCAGCGCAGCGAAGCCCCTACCGTTCGCCACAGTTCAGACAAGAAAGCAAACCTGACCAAAGCCAACACCGGTGCGGTCAAACGAAGCTGCGGTTTTGCCGAACACTGCCAAGAGCCGATCTCCCCACCCTGACGAGCTGCGTCGGCAGCTCCCACGCAACCAAGACCCCTGCAACCCACCACGTACCTCAGGGCGAGACAGGACAAATTCAGGAGCAGTCCAGGGCGACATCCTCCTGCTCCATGCCAGGGCTGTGCCAAGGGAACCCACCGTGACCCCCAGCAGCTTCTCCAGCATTTGGGTGCTGGGAGGACCCGGGAGCCTCTGCACCCGCAACACCCCGGTCCCGCTGCAGCTGATGGAGCTCTGCAGCTCAGCCACCCCTGCTCCACAGCGAGTGGCACACCCTGCCCGGCCTTGATGAAGAGGTGCTTCAAGTTCGGTACAAATTAACTCCACGCCTACCAGGTTCTTCCCAAATTGAGTGATGCACGAGGATAAAGCCAGCTCAGAGCCGACCTATAGCTGCCAAAGTGTAAATAAGGGCAGAATTCGGTTTCTGCTGACCCCACTGCTATTCAAACACATTTTGCACATCGGCTTTCAAGTTTATTAAGAGCAAACTTGGCTTAGCTTCAGGTGCGTGTGCCTTAAACACTTTCTTGTTTATCAACCTCCTCCTCTTCCTTTCCCTACTTACATGAGTAATCTGGCACTACCTGCTAAAAGATGGTGAAGCTGAAAGAAAAAAGGCATTCTATTTTGTTTTAAAATCACATTATTTATCATAACCATTTCTAACACTACATGCCCAGTCAATACAGACGGCAATGAGATTTCCTGACGTCTCTCACCGACGTGCTGTTGGCCTTTTTTCCTACTATTATGAATTTGCCAACAGTCCCTATTAACTCATATGCGACAGTCAGCCAGGAGAAGGTCACATTACTTTCCCCTCATGCACAAGATCAGTTCTTCCCAAATTTACACTCTCTGCATCACTCTCTGAGTCATTTTCATCCTCAGGGGTTTCTTTTCCATTTAAGTTGACGTTTATCTTAAACCTGATTGCTCTTCCAAACAGTACTTATAGCAAAATCAGGTGGGCTTTGTTGTTATTTTATCTTAATCTAATAAATGCTAGTAACTTCACTCTCTTTGCAAAACCATCATTAATTCTATACTGGAGCCTTTTAAATATCTTTCTGAAGTGTTCAAAAAAGTATTGCAGTAAAATCAGCGTGTTTGGTAATCGCCTAGAAGGAAAAAAAAAAAGTTGGTTCTCAAAAGTTACATTTCACTTCAGAAATTAAATACTTTTGGGCTGATTGCTTCCCTCCTACAGTCTAGTATGACTCACTATAGCCTGAAGTAGGTGCCCTCAATTCTGTATTCACAAAGTGGGTATAATTTTCTTTTGGTTATACTCCTTTTTCAGTATTTTTTCGCTTCCAGCACCTGAAATTGCTACTGGATTTGAGCACCTTCTGGTCCTGTGTTAAACATGCCTGGCTTAAGTCACAAGTGGGCTGCTCTTCCTCATCTCTTTCCTCGAGGAAGACACACACAGGCAGCAGAAAGTTGTGTTTTGGCAGGGTTTTGCACTGTTTTCAAAAGTATACCGCTTGGCACTTGTGCTATAGGAGGTGCTGGAAGAAGCACAGTGAGGGAGACAGGGAGAGGGAGGTGGGTGCTCACCTGTAGGTCCTGGGGGAGTTTGTAAGTCTCCTGCAGGCCTTGGAGAGCACCCACTACCCCCCCTCCCCCCACCTCACCAACTCAAAGGGGAGTTTTGTCACGGACTTCACTAGAGCTCGGGTTCCATTTCACATGCTGGGCAGTGGTGCCTGCCTTGGCACATTTGGGGCCATACTGTATCCCTTTTCTTAGTAGTCCCCATTCTCTGATGACAAGCAAGAACAAGAAAAAAAGCAAATGGGAAAGAAGTGAAATGCATTAGCTTGGGACGTACTCAAAATAGGCCTAGCCAAAGCAGAGAACCCCAAAAGCCAGGGTTACTACTGGAAAGTGTTAGCAAGAGCCTGCAAAGGCTTTAATGTTCAGAGAGGCGAGACATTTCATACATACTCTGCGTTATATAATTAGGTATGACAACACGCTGCAGGCAAAGAGAAGTTTGGAGACTGCTGGATTCCACGCTGGCTCCCTCCCACAGTGACAACGTTTGTTCCCAAACTCAGGAGTTTTGACATGAAGTTTTGTGCCCATGAGCTCTGCCCCACAGGGACCACATGTCATTACACTGAAAAGCTCTCCACAGTCTTGCCACTTGCACTGAAACTGGGGAGATTCCTTCCAGGTGGCAATACCTGACTAACGATCAGTGTCCAGAGATAGAGACTTTGCCCCAGCGCACAAAGGACAGGAGAGAAGGTGGCAGCACCGTGGGCTACGTTACCCGAGACAGGGGCAGAAGTGTCCCCCCTGTATAATGACAGGGGAAAGGGCAGGCTCCCCTGTCCTCTTAAACATCCTCCTGGAATATCTCCTCTGCCACCACTGTTTATCTCTTTAAAAATAAGCATGCCAACAGATTGTGGAGTGTTTCTACAGGTCTTTTAAACAGGGAAGCAGCTCCTGTCTGAGTACACTTGTCTCACTTTCATGTTATAGAGACATCACAGTTCTCTGAGAACCATATTTAACCTTTTTATTTTTCTTGCAAAAAACACCTTAGAAATGCGGTGCATCTTCAGGAAGCCACATTTAATTGCAGCTGTGCAACAGGACACGCCTGGATTCGATTCCATTTGGACCTATGGAATGAAGGGGAGGAGGCCAAGATCCCCAAGATCCCTCCCATATTTGCCTGATAAATTGAAACACTCCTCAGTTGATTTGGCAGGTCACCCTGACCCCCAGCTGAGGCACTCAAGCAGGTTTTACAGCCAATGACTGGAAGGTCCCGGCTTATGTTGGAATCTGCTGGTTGCCAGGTTTTCTCTGTTTTTTCTTCTTCTTGACCTTGGATACACCAGTGTCCATCCCACTGGAATATTCAGATCGCAAGATCTCAGCAAGGCGATGTTTGCCGTGGGTCTTCTTGAGAAGGTCAGACCTGGGCAGAGGGAAGAAAAGAGGAATTAGATTTCCTTCTCTCTGAAATGCTGCTAGGTGGGTTACTGATTTTACAGCCGTGGAAAGTGACATTTGCGCATTAGCAGAAGAACAGCTTCCTTTTCTTGAAGCTTGATTTGAAATTCTGTCTCATGCAAAATTAGATATTGTTGTGACAGGTTTTCACAAAGGTGGCAAAATATCATGCCGTTTTTAAAAGCAAGCCTTTGTTCTGTACAAATGCTCTTGCAGGGGTGGCGGGGAGAAGGAGGGAAGGTTGTGCGCTGAAGGCTGATGAATTAGGTGACACAGCAGTTTGAAAATTATAATAATAATAAAAAAAACTCTAACAGCCTTAAGACATTGAACAATGGAAACATTTTATAAACAGAGCTTAAATCCAAAGCTTGGAAACACAAAAAAACCCAAACAAACAAGCAAAAAAAAAAATAAATGTCAGGAGCCTAAACCCAACAGACTCTTTTCTTGCAGTGTCCTGCAGAATCACATGCACCTTACAGCCTCCCTCTCCAGAGACTGGCTTTTGCAAAGGTAGCTGCATTCTGCCCAGCCACTAAACTCCAACGTGGATCTCCCTGTAGCCCTGAACTGCCAGCTATAAATATAAAAACCCACTCAGCATTTTTCCACCACAAGTTCTGCCACTGTCCTGCTCTATAACCTTGGGCAAATCTCATCCTCATTGCTGCTATCACCCACGCTTATTTCAACTGCAATCTCTTTGGTGCAAGACCCGTCATTCCCTGCCATGTTCCCTTGGTCCTGGGCACAATGGGGTATTCACAGCTATTGGTGTCTGCACATCCCACTCTCCTCTCTATAGTAAGGACCAGTAACAGAGCTCAAAAATTTCCAGAGAAGTGGACAGAAATCTGTCCCTCTAAATAAAAGGGAATTGAACAGAAGCCCCGCATCCATGCCAGTGTGCATTTATGACAACACATGGACCTCAGCAGTCCTAAAGGTTGATGCCTTATAGCACTGCCTCTCACAGTTCCTTCAGGTGTCCAGAACCTTGTTGGGGGTCACAGGAGAAGGAAGCATTTTTGGCTGCAGCAACAGATCAATCCACTCATCAGGCCAAACTCACAAAGGCGGCAAGGGAAGCTCTTGGCTCTCTGGCGTATTTGCTTGCCCCCTTTTCCACAGCTCGTTTTCCACCCCTGCGTAGGTTTCATGGCTGTAGTGGGTTTGGAAGGATGGATCAGAATGATAAGAAGGATGGTGTGATGAAACATTCAAGCTCTGTGTTGGCAGAAGGGCTAGAGACTGGACATACCAGAGAAGACAGACACAGAGCCACCACCTGGTTTGAACCCACAGAAACCACGGCAAAAAGAATCAACTTGAAACTGATCATACAGCTAATGAAGCAAAGGTGCTGTTGGTAAAGCCATACCTGTGGTACCTTCACAGCAGAGGTGCCTTTCAAACTGCTTTCCCGAATGCACAAGCCACAGCAGCACGGAGGGATGCTCGTGGGTGCACACGCAGCACCAGGCCAAGGTGTGCCCTTAACCAGCCCAGCTCTGCTGCAAAAACTTTGTAGTGCAGCTGCATCCTCTGCTCAGCCCCCTCCATCACTTGATAAAAGTTTCTATTTGACACTTTCATTGTGTCTCCAAGCATTTACTACAGTAATTCGAGGGTTACCAAGCAACAGATCAGTTTACTTAACAACAGGGAACTATCTGCTGCAAAAGGACAAGTAATCTACCAGTAGCTGCCGGGCTGAGTTTCAGCTCAGCAGGGAGGTTGTCCAACACTTTATTATCAATCAGGTGAAATCATTGCCCAATTAGTAAATCAATACCCCCTGCTGTGGTGATCAGCTGTACACAGAAAAGCAAGGATGCAGGGAAAAGGGAGGTTTCTCCCTCTAACCAGGGCCACAAAAATCAATGGAGCTGTGCTGTGGAACCTGTGCTGATCACGGAGAGAAGAAAAGCAGCTGTCAAGGCCCTGTTTAACCATGAGATGGAAGAGCCAAAGGCAACAGCAACAGTCTGCAGTGACAGCACACCAGGGAAAGTGCACCAGGTCAGGATCCCTGGCCAGATTCTGATTCCTGTTGTAAACCTGTAAATTGCCCTCTCTGCTCGACTGGTGAAAGTCTCTGGGGCTCTGCTAGAGCAGTCATGGTAACATCGGTGAGGAAAGGCGCCCTGTGGTTATGAGACAAAGCCCAGGAGAACAGAGCGAGACATCGATACCCTCCGAGCATCCTTGGTCAAAGTGTTTAATCTCTTTGGCCTTCATGTCCATTCTCTCACCTCATAACCCAGGAGGACTGCATCTTCCCTGTTGCCAAAGGCTGGTGTGATGTTAATTTAAGAGAGCTGTGTGGTGGTACTGGATACTGCGGCAAAAAGCTTCACAGAAAGGCTGTAAATGTAAGATGTATTTGCAACATACACAGAACCCATGTTCCCATCACTGGGTAAACACATGGATTGTCAGCATCTCTTTCTGTGATCTCATGTCTAGATATCATGCTATATTGAGCCCTAATGAGAACACATCATGTTGATAATGGGCACAGAAATCCCCAGCCCTTTAAATCCCTCTTTCCAAACACAACAGCCAGTCTTTAGGTGGGGAACTACAAAACAGTGCAGCTACGGGGAACTTGCAGGGGAAAAAAGATCCACTAATGACTGACCCATCCCAACGTGCTACAGTACCAAGGTTTCAGCAGGGCTTAAAGGAGAAAGGAATGTTCAAACGGATGAGAGAATCGCCACTTTTACTGGCTGGGGGAAAATGAGACAGGAATAGAGAAGTCATAACTCAGAAAATGAAACAGCCCCAACACACGAGTTAGGAAGAACTTGTCCCTGAACACAAGCTATTTGACTTCTCTGCGTTACTGTCCAGCAGACTGGGTGTTGAGTGCTGTGACATATTGGATGCCAGGCAGAAGCACCACTGGACTACTACTCTTTTACGCTAGATATGGGGTATCAGGACTCACATAAAAGACAGACGGGAATTGGTAAGTAGTCAGAAGAGCCAGCAGAGATGAGTTAGGATCACCTTCTAACTTCAACTGGGGAACACATCATCCCTTCATTTGTAAGGCTTAACCCTAGACCCAACCACTGCTTTGGGCTTTATGTTCCACGTATAGGGCAAAAACTGTATCACCCCAAGATCTATCTAATCACTTCGTTATCAAAGGGAGAGAAAGGTGCTTTGCACAGTGAGGAAGAGAAGGCAGAGAGCCTAGTAATTGCTTGGCACGGTCTGAGAAAGCTCCCCTCCTCCTCATGGAGACAGAGGAAGGAATAAAAGACCCAGGTTTACAGCTGCCTGTGCACACCTGTAATTAAGTTGCAACCTCACAAAAGCTGGTACCAAGAGCCTCAGCAGAGAGACAGTAAGGAAACAGAGGAACTGTCCCCAGCTGACTTTGTTATATCCTGAAAGGCCAGGAAAGACCAGGCCAGAGACAAACTTTTAAAGACAAAAAAATCCGTCCTCTTCCAGAAAACCAGAATGATTTTATTCACTCTTTAAACATGAGAAACTTGTGAATCTTGCCAAATACATCACTGAATGATGAAGAGGCAGAAGAGGAAGAAATAAGAAAGAAAAAGTGTCCAGTGAAGGAAAGAGAATAAAATCCTTCTTTCCTCTGCTTCAGTTTCCTTTTGCCTCCATCTGCAGAGCCACTCCCAGCACGCTGCTCCCCTTCCCCATCCCACTCAGGAGCCGCAGGCATCCGCAGGGGGGCTGGTGCTGCTCAACCCTCCATCTCAAGGGAAATCTGAATGATTTGGACCAGTCTACTTTTCTGGCCCCTTGACTCTCAACTCTTTGCTTCGCTCAAGGGTATCAGAAAAGATTCAAGGCAAATCTTTTTTCACATCATGAAAAAACCCCCAAAACCCAAACAAGAGAATGCAGCATAGTTGACTAGCCTGAAATCCTCCCTGTTGTTTCCAGAGGATCTGCCACACGATACTAACTCTCCACAGAAGTCCCACCTAGCTTGCATGCAACACACCTTCAACACAGTTTGCGACTTCCACACAACTTGGGCCATTGATGGCTTTGCAAATGCTGAAGACACCATCTGCTGAATTCCACAATCACTAGCAACAAGATGATAGAATAACATAGACTATACTATGGCAAAAAAACCCCAAGACAGGTATACTGAACTAAGCTTTGAGGATGTTCAACATAGCCGAGATCCTGTGGACAGCTCCAAGGCACAAACAGAAGAGCAAGAAAAGCATATGCAAACTGTTCTGTTTCTATATAACATCCCATTCATCTCCCAAGCATTACTGGTAAGATCATAAGAATGATCAAGTTTCACCAGCTGATTTAGTCAGATTGAATTTGTTACTATATGCAAACCATGATCCTGGTTGTGGAGACTCTCAAACATTCAGGTGTGAAAGGACCAAGTGACAACTGTAAGAAAAGGAATGAGTATCTGATACCGTTTTTCATTTTCATTTCAAAATTCTAATAAGTATATTTCATTGACACATCTGCTTCATTAGAGAACTGAATCCCAAGCTGATCTCCAAGACAAAAACTCCTATGCGCCAGAGCAGTGGTACATATACATGGATGGTTTCTTGGATATCATTTGATGGCCCAGAAGATGCCTCTGCTCGTCTTTTTACCTAAATGGTGAGTGAGCTTGTTCTTAGGGATGTCTCCTTCAACTTGGTTGGCATTGCTGTCTGTTCCTTTGTCTTGAGCTGTGTGAAATGCTGGTGCAATGCAGTGCAGCAAGTGTAGTGACCTTTAACCAACTCGCAGCATCTGCAGCAACCAAAGGCTCCCAAATTGCTCCAGCTGAGGAAGAAGGAGTATAAAGTTCTGACGCACAGTCCCAGATCTCATGGTGTGTCTTTGGAGGAGACAGGAGTAGGCTGTTTCATTTATCAGAAAACATTTCAACATGGATCGCGCTATCAATCTGCCTGACAGCACCTCCAACAGCTCTTTGAAATTGTGCCAGCAACAGAGCTGGTTTACCTCTGGGCCAAGGCTGCTGCAACACCTGCTTTTTCTACTTACAGTGTTGGATGAACCATCTGCAGCCAGCGCAACCCTGTTTGGGTTTGGTTTTCTGTTATTGTTTTTTTGTGGAGTGGGGGCAAGAAATTCATCAGCAATCCTACACTGCTCTCGACAATTCAACAGATGGCCTAGGTACTCTGTTATCAGCTGATGTGAATGCTAGCTGGAGAAGATCAAGGAAAATTATTACCCAGTCAGACTGAGCACCAAGCTCTGTTCCAGAACAGTCAGAGCAGTGCAGTCTTCATGCTGAGACATGCCAAACAGCAAAGCCCACCTTACCATACTGAAGTCAGCTGTATTTCATCTACACAGAAAGAGACAAAACACCCCAGTTTCACTTTCGCTACCATCCCTTGGTCTTCACCCTACGGAGAAAGGATGAAAGCACCACTGGGATGCTGGGAACTTCCCAGGATTCTTGCTTCTGTCAGGCTCTTTCCCAGCCTGAAGGGCAGAATATATTTCAATTAGAGCTGATCATTTTTCGGTGTGTACCGAACATTACAGAGGTTTTCCAGCTCCACGTGCAAGCCCTATTAGCTCGCTCAAAGATGGAGAAAAGGCTCTGTGCTGCGGCCGTGGTGGAACACGACAGTAATAAAGGGCATTGCTGCATGCAGATAATAATCAGAAGAATTTTACAATTATAAAACTTTAATTTCATAACAGGACTTTTTTATAACATTATGACGTGGTAAGCAGGACTCATCTATGTCCCTGAACTGCCTTAATGAAGAGTGATGGTGATGTTTGCTTTCACAGCAGCCATGTCTCTAACTCTAATTTTTGGATCTGTTCGCACTCCAGTCCATGAATACATGCTCTTACCTGAGCTCCAGTCTGGCTTTCTAGAGCAGACTGCCCAAATCAAGTGAAATTCCCGGTGGGCAGAATTCCAAACTTGCATTTTGACTAATTAAGTGATATTAGGAAAGCTCTAAATGGCATGCAAAAACTGGCAGGCAAACTGCTTCTAATGATTAGAAAATTGCTGTGCAGGGAGACCCAGCTGCAGCCTTGATTCGCAAGCCCTGTCAATAGAAGCATTAGTCTTTCCAAAATTGTCAATGCCAGGACATTCAGAAGTGGAATCAAGGATACGAGGCAGGAGGGAAGGTGAAAGGCTACTAGTTTTCACCCAAAGGAGACTGTTGCCCTCGCCATACAAACCAGGACACACAGGGTTGCAAGGTATATTGCCCACCAGGAGTCTAATTCTATCTGACCACTAAATGCTGAAGAATGAATTAGCACAATAATTTTGCAGCAAAACCTTAAGGGCATCATGATATCCATATTCAGAGCAATGGCAGTGTAATAATGATGTAAATCAATCCCCTCAAACAGAAGCACCCTGGACACCTATTCTTGACCCCATTTCAGTTAAGGGTTGGACTTAAACTCTGAAGCATGAGTGGATATTCACCTCAATTTTTATACTCGCTTTTTGCACATGCTGTAGCAACCATGCATGTATGTGATACTCATAGGTAAATTCAATCTCTCTGAGCATTTCTGGCATCAGAGACATCCTGTAGCAATGAGTTCCACAGAATCCATCGAATGTAAAGATGTACCCCTTTCTTTTTAATGGCTTGAATTCACAAACAAGGCAAATTAAGTTGCAACTCCTGATTGCAGTAAAACCCTTTGGGGACATACACAAGTCTTCCAGAGTTCAAAAGGAGAATACACACCATCATCCACCACAGAATCCCAGAACCACCACCCCCCCCCCCCCCCCCCATCCAAAATGCAAAAGACTGAGTAGCACAGGGATGCTTGGTGGAATGGAATGGCAATAGGTCTTTAGCATCTGCATTGTGAAAGAGTCAAAAGACATGTCTATCTGGCATGTCAGCTACTTCCTGTGCATGCTGCTTCTCTGCAGTGAACCAAAGACAGTTAATCCCTCAATGGAAGCAGGGATCAGCTTCCTTGCATCTACCCTTCAGTAAAAGCATGAGCCCAGACACTTACTAAGCTGGTGTACTGTAACTTAATATACAGTATCTGGTTCATGTGCTCATCTCTTACTTAAATACAGCATTTCAACTTTCAAAAAAAACCCCCAAAAACCCCAAACCCACAAGCAAATATTTTTCCATCTTCAAATCAGGTTTTGCAAGAACCACTACAGCTAAGGGGACAGTTGGTTTGCACAAAAAGGTTTAAAAAAATACATGAAAGTTTTACATGTGCATTCAAGAGAGGGCTGCTTCCACATTTCAGCACTGAACTATCCCACACCTGGCTGCTCTGTCCTCCTGTCTCACCTTCCCCAAGGGGGCTCTCTAAGGAGGCGCTAAGCACAAAAGGAGACTTAAAAAGAAATGAAAAGTTTTCTTTGTCCTCTTAAGGAAACATTTAATGATTGCTGTTACCCCACTTTCAACCTGGAGTGCCTGGTCTTTATTCTCTGGGCAGGTGCTGAGAGATGAGGCTTTAGTGAGCAGACTGATTAAAAACAAGTATCGGATGTTTGGAGACAATGTGTAATACGACAACCACCACTCATGGCATCACGTGAGAAATATAATTAAAAAGATTGCTCTGTGACTAGGCTGTTATAATTTCAAGCCTTGCATTTTACAATTAAAAACCATTTGCCTTCTAAATGGCAGGGTAAATTCTGCTTTCTGCTTTGTCAGTGTGAAATCAAAAGCAATTCTCTAAGTTAACAGCACTACCTTGAATTTATACTAGTGGAGACTGAATTTGAATCTATATTCACTTTCTCTAAACTATCCTATAAATACTAATATATCTTCTCTCTCCCTTTTTTTTTTTTTAAGCACACACAGAGAAAGTTGATTAGAAACAAGTTTCACAGGCAAGAACAATTGTTGCACGTCACAACTTTGGCTATTTCTGCAGGGTCTTAACTTTCCAGATGCTCCCGGATTTGAAATCTGGAGCTTGAGCCGTGACAAACCTGTGCAAAGTCTGCCCACTTTCCTTGAGCTGCAATTATATGTTCCATGTGCAAATGAGCTTTCAAATCACTCTCAGACCATTTGTTCTAACACCTCCACATCCCCCAACCCCACGTGTCCTGTGCATAAACTACCTACTGTATCTTGAGCTTGTCTGTACTATAATAGGATGAAGACTTGGGGAGGAGGAGGAACGCTGTCTAAAAGAGGTTCGTAACAAGGGAAAAAGTAGCTCTAACAGAGTAGCAACATCATAGGAACAGAGAGAGGCATTGTTGCAGGCCAAGTAATCCTATGACACGCTACTGTCAGTCATAGCTTGACACCCTGCTGGGCCAGCAAGACATCAAAGCCCACCCCATACCATCTTACATGCTCTTTATCGGCTAATCAGGCTATTCTTCCTGAAATAAAGCTCCGTTAAATCCCCTGCTCACAGGGGCATTCCCATCCTGTTGCCCATCTGCTGGTGAGGGTCAGCTGAAGCAGGAGGCAGATCAGTGGCCTGTCCCTGGTGGCTTCTCAAAGCAGGACAATGCGGTCTCCAACTTTTTATTTTAAAATCCCTTCCCCTTGCATTTTTTTTTCCCCAAGATATGTACATGTGCAAGAGATGTCACCAGCCCAGGAACAATTATGGGGATTAGTGCTTTAATTGCATGGCTAACGTTTGCTAATGGAGTTTACAGCAACAACTATGCGGAAAGAGTCGCAACTGATACTGATAAAATAAAAAATATTTTCCACCTTTGGACTATTGCAGTGATTTTACTGGCAAGCCAGAGGTTCGTATCCTGCCGTTGTGCTAGGGAAGACAGCGAGCCCTTAACATTGTAATCTCAAAAGGGAGGATTATTTATCCTGTGGAACCAACTCAAAGTAGCTAGGATCAGATGTACTGAGCACCTTCAGCTCCATTTCAAGCAGAAAAGATGATTCAGGGCTCTGCTCCTCCAGAAGCATCACGGAGCATCAAATTCCTTACACAGAAAAGGAGTACCCAGGAACAGTCCTGTCCACACAGCAGAGCAGGCAAGCAGAGGCACAAGTCTGTAGAATGATCATTTCTACCAACAGATCTGCCTTTTGATTTGGGCTTGTACTTCTATAACTACAGTCGATCGTATAATTAATAACTAAAAAAATACACTGCAGTCCTCCCCTTTCCTTCAGGTACTAAGCTAATGTCTTCTTAGGGAGAATAAGTAGTCCAAGCTGCAGCTGGCCATTCCGAGAGGACGGACACAATTTGTCCTATGGCAAATCTGACAGCTAGAAAAATACTGGCGGAACTGCAGGAGAAAATCTACAAAAGACTGCCTGTCTAGTGTAGAAAAGGTGATAAAAAAGGCCAGCGGAGGCCACAGAAGGCCTTTAAAGACAGTAAGACACATACTTTGCTCCTGATACAGTGGTATTTGTCAAGGCCAGGAAGGAAGAGACTATCTTGTGAGATAAATCAACACTTATACAGCCTTGCTCATAATGCACAAGACAGTCAACTTCAAATTTGAGAAGTGAAAAATATTAATTTCTCTCTATTTCCTTGATGCTTTTATCGTCCCATGCCCTACACTAACAGCAAGTACTTATGAGCACAGCTGTACCTGTGAGAGCATTTCCCTAGACAGGTATGAGGACAAAGAGTTGCTACTGCAGTTGATCCTGAGCCAGGGATCATAGCTCTCTGTGGGACCATGCGACTGGGAGTGGGGATGTGGATGGAAAAAATCTGGCAGCTTCTACTATGGAGGTGCTTGGCCATGACAACAGGACTGCTGCTGGAGCTCTAGCAACCAAGACCTGCACAAAAAAGTGAACTACTCCAATATATGGGAAGTCTCATGCTTTGCCCTGGAACACTGCCTGTACCTTTCCTCATCCTTCAAGGTAGCTCTTGTGTGAAGTATAAATAAATAAAAGTCAGACTGTTTCTGCTCATAAGACTCATAGAAAATGGTGTTTTTCAAGTGCTCTGAAAATGGAAGATCTGCAGGAAAACCCAGGCTGGTCTCTATAGGTGCATCTCTACACTTAGCAGCTTCCTTCAAGAAAAAGCATCTTTATCAGAAGTCAAACTACAAAGCAAACTGCTTGGTTTTGTTTTGTTTGTTGGTTTTTTTTTTTTAAACTGAATTCCCACTCAAATGGTTCAAGCAAATCGGTTTAATAAATGTAATTTTTAGGCCCTCTAAAGCCATTAGAAAAAGGGGAATGAAACAACAGCTCAGAGAGCAATGCAACCTAAGCCGATGGCATGATTTAGCCTCTCGGGACCAATCACATGTGACCTGCCCATGGCAGGGGGGGTGGAGTAGATGATCTTTGAAGGCCCCTTCCAACCCAAACCATTCTATGATTCCTGGAGCAAGCACAACAACCTTGAAGAGTAAAGCACACCATAGGTTTGTCATGTGGTGTTCCTTGGCTCAGGAGCATCAAGTTGGCCTACCTTTTTGGTCTTGGTTTGGTTTTCTTCTTGGAGCCTGCAGCTGGAAGAGCAGTCAGGTTCTGGGGTGCATCTCTCAGACCAAAGCTCTTGGCCACATGACCCAGGTGGAGAGATTTGATGTGAAAGATGTGCTTGAGGTTCCTGGGATAGGTGGTATAGGCACAAAGGAAAGACTGCATTGCTGAGGGGGGGGAAAAAAAAAAAGTCAATTCTGTTTACTACTGCATTTTTTTATATACATATACTTAAAGATTCAGCTGTTCCAGCTGAAAGGACATTGGTCTTGTCCTTTGGGACACCTTCTGGTCAGCAGCTGGTAGAAAAGGTTGGCATGTTAAAAATCTGTGAAGGTTGTATAGTACAAGTACAATCCCAAACGGAGAAGGTAGGTGGTGGAGAAGCTTTAGGAACTGAAGCAAAGCTACATTAAGTTGCATTATGTTTGCCTCTTGCAAGGATGCCCTTTCTGCCAGAAAGGGTGATGTTTGTAGCACATCTCACAAGAAGAGTCATTGACATCAAATGGTAGCAGATAAGGGGAGAGAGGGAACAGAGATACAGGGATGAACAGAGGGAAAGAGAAGCATGGAGATGGCATAGGAAGACTCCTCCGGTATTACAGTCCCAGTAGTCCATGCATTTTTCACCAGTTACTAGCTAGTCCCTTATAAATATCTGAGAGCCAGATGGATTTCCTGACTCATCATCACACTGAGAACAGAGCTCACCTTCTCAAAAGGGAAAAATAATAGAATTGTGTGCAAATTTCCCTTCACATCTTTATATTCCTGTAATGCCCTTCCCTCAGGGCTCATTGCTCTAAAGACGATCATCCATTAATATGAACACTACCACTGCTCTTCCATGTACCTGTAACATTAACTACACCCAGGTTGTCCTCTCTGCTATGGGGAATACAGGGACTTTTAGAAAGAAAACTCTACAGCTCAGAAAATGCCTCCCTTCAATCCCCTGCTGCTCCTCTGCTTGCTAAACCTCCTGTGTCCCCCCAGCCCTCACTCCAACCACCACCTACATCTTTCCCTCCCTCTCCACCCCTGACAGCAGCAAGCTCTAAACTCTAACCTCTCCTGCCCTTGCCTGTTGAGCCACTGGACCAGCAAGTTTGCCCACAGCTTATGTCTAATCTCTTGGCAGCAGCCAGAGATTGGAGTTTATGAACAGTAATAAAAATGTCATTTTAGCAGATCAGCTCCTGGAAGGACCCAGGGAATCCATCAAAGCTATGTTTACTGAGTAAAGCGAACTCCTTTTCCCAATCGATGAGAAGAAAAGATTGAGTTTTTTGCACCTTCTTCCCAATTTCACAACACTGCTCTTATAGAGGCATCTGAGCATCAAGAGACCTGTGTTTTCCCCAAAAGATAATGCTAAATTCCAAATACCCCATTTGGGTGCCTCATTTGAAGGCCATCCTTCTGAGGGCTTACAAACCATCTCAAATACTCTCAAAAACCCTATTCTGCTGCTTTTTTTCATAAAGTTATTGGTCAAATTCACCTGCTATAAGAAGGTGTAATTCTTCAAAGGGAAGAATATGAACTTGCTCCCGCTCTGAATTTGGTCCCGTTGGAGCCAATATAGCTGTCTTTCTCGCAGCATTTGAGATGGTTGATACTAAAGATCCTGTTATTATGAAGGTTGAGCTCACCTCCCACAGTTCTCCAGATAGGAGAGGCTGCTGGTACTAACTCCCCAGATCAGAGTTAGAGAATCAAAGTGTCAAAGACACCCCTCTTCCCAAAGTCCTGCCAGACAACTGTCAGATTCAGTCCCAAGCTGAGCATGCAAAACCAGGGAGAGCTGCAAGACACTAAGCTAAAGCTGAAATAACAGCCTTGCCGTACCAGCAGGTCGAAACCACAGCTCATGCAACTGTCTTACCTCTCAGGAGCTCAGAGCTGCTAATGTTCATTACAGCACCCATGAGAGTTAAATGAAGACCTTTGTGAGTGTGATTCTTTTTTAAATCTTTACTATCAGGTTTTTAAACCTCTCAGTGTTGCCAGAGTCATGTTTTCCAGTTTTTATGTACAATTACAGTGGCCAGATATTAAAAGCTTTTTTTTTTTTTTTTCAAAGTTGAAATTTTTTTATAATTTTGTGATCAAAGAAAGCGAGCTTTATGAAAACAACTAAAAAAGACTGATAACAGTGCTGGTCAGGCCATAATTCACATAAAGGGTACCTCATCTTAAAACCACAGAAGCAAACTGCCTGAGCTGTTATAGTTTTTGCAAGACCAACAAGAGTCTAAGGCAATGTATACTGGTCCGGGATGGGATTCAGACTTGCACTCATGTAAGAGAGTGGATTTAGATTGGTCCTTTGCACCTGTGCATCCCCACTTTTCTATAGGAAATGCTAGTGTGGAAAGTCAAAGGAAAAAACCAGAGGGTTACATATGATGGAGATTAGGTAAGTTGGGGTTTGTTTTGTTTTGTTTTTTAAACAGGGGACAAGAGGGTAATGAGATATGAAAGTGAGACAGGTGACATAACCTGTTCACCATGCTCTCAGCTGGCAGCCAGTTCCCAGTGCTGGCCCCAGAGCACAGCCTCAGCCGCATGGCTGGATAAACCAGTGGAGGCATTTTGCCAATGTACAGAGCATGTGGGAACGGGAAGGAAGAACACACCAAAACCGCCATGGATTCAAGCATTGTGCCACAGCAGTGGGCTCCTGTAACTGCTGACCCTCTCGACACATGAGATAAGGACAGAAAGAATGAGGCAAAATGCTCAACTATTGGCTATAAAATGGGGAGACACAGAGGAGAAAAGCAGGGTTTGCTTCCTTACCCTTTCTGTAACCCTGGTGCCACGAAGGATAAGAGTCTCCTGAGCTCCATCTGTCCCCACAGCTCCAAAACAGAGCACTTATCACCATGCAACCCTTCGGGTGAGAGTCCTCCACTTCCCAAAAGGGGCTCCACATTTCATGAGATTCATCTTTCAGGTAGCAGGGCCCAGCCATACCCCTCCTCCCACCCATCTCACTGCTGATCAGTCAATCAAGTTTGAAGGGCAGCACCTTCACTGAACCATTTGATTTGAGTTTGGAAAACACAGGACCGAGAGGCAGAAGGGGTGGGCAGGGAGCCACTCGCCTTTTGAAAGCAGGCTGCAGTGAAAACACTGCTTATTAACATTGACTAGGTCAGAAAATGGGGAAAAAGAGAAAAAGAGAGAGAAACAAATGCATCTCTGGCACAGTTTCCAATTGATTGTCTGCCATGAAAGCAAAAGCCAGCTGCCATGTTAATTATTCATGATGCCTGGCGCAGAGGGGAGGAAGAGGGGGCTTATGGAAGCCACTCAGCAGTGGAAAATTTGCATATGTAGATAGCAGAGTAGGAAAAAGAGGTGGAGTGTTCCTGTACAAGATAAATGGGATGAACAACATTTCAGCATTTCCTGACATATTTTCTGTACTTCTTGTCTGTGGCTAAAAGTTGTTAGTGCTGAGGTCAGCAACAAGTGTGCATGGGGTGGGACGGGGTAGGGTATGTGTGTGCATACAGTGACACATGCTGTATAGAGAGAATTTCTAAGTGTGGCTGGAGCCATTCAGCTATTCTCCCTGTCACAGTCATTTCAGGTTAGAAGTTCACATGGGGTATAAGGAATTCCAGGGGAGCTACAAGAAGCTAATTCACGCAGAATCAAGGATTTGATGATATTAGTTACATGCTTTGAGATTGTGGACTTAAAAGTGCAGCTATAAAAGTAATTACACCAGTCAAGTAGCACAACACACCTAGAAATGGGTGCAAGCCAGCCACTTGTATAGCAAGCCTCTAACACTTTACCTGTAGGAGAAAGGTATTTTGAAACCCTGAGGAAAAAAAACATCAGCACTGCAACTGTTGGGGGGGGGGTGGGAATCAGTACAGTGACGTGCAGTGGCAGGGGGTAGAGCAGAGTGAAACAGTAGGATTTCAAATACCTCACCCATCAATACGGCCATGCATCATTAAAAGCATGTAGGATAAAGTTGGATAAGCAGGTTATTATAGTAGGAGCTCTAGTTGTTCTATGTCATCACCTAACAAGTTCGTACAACATTCAAAAAAAGAACAGCACCTTTGACCTCTTGAACAATCACTTCTCATGATTCCAAACAATTTTAATGCTGAACTTAACTTCTATCTTGAGAACAGCCTTCCCTTATCCAGTTTCTGTGATGACACTGTACAGCTCAAAGGCCAATTTCCCCATTTGGTTTTGGACCCCTTAGCATGTGACTTATGTAAGTTTAGCACATATGGTACACTTGTACGCACATGCATACAGCAGGTATATATAACAGTAAACAGAAATGATGTAGACCATTAAAATTCATCTAATCAGGATCCCTTCATCCAAACTTAACTGGAAACGCGGCAGAACTGAAATCAAGAGGAATTCCACGCAAGCTTAGACAGCAGGATTTGACTCAGATCAAAGTGACAAATGAAGTGAAAAAGAAAACAATCAGGAAGGGAGACATGTGGGAAGAGGAGACTCAAAAAAAGGGGAAAGGCTCTAGTCCTGGATATTGTGAACAAGAGTGGTTTAGTCTCTTGCATTTTGTGGACTTGTCTCAATATTTAATAACCAAATTCCAAGTAATTGTCAAGGACCTTTGGGGCCTGACTTCCCACATTCCCTTTACAACAGTTATTCAGTTTCCAGGCGCACCCAGATCAGCCTCACTGGGCAGCAGAACAGTACATAGAAGAGGGGTGCCTACATTGCACCACCTTTTTGGCTCCTCTCAAGAGACTGCTTAGTGTTTCTTTTCCTACCACATCCCTGGCAAATTTTTAGTCTTTCCCCCAAATCCACCTTCCTCTGGATTTTCCAAACTGAGAAGCAGAAGGGAAGAGTTTCTTGTACTGCTCAGTGACAAATGCTGTGCATTCTGCTTGGCAAAGATGGGAGATCAAATCCCAGATTTGCACCTTGCTACAATTATTGTTAAATCCACCCCAGTTTTTCCTCTTCCTGCTTTTTTGAGTAGTTGCCCTCTCTTTCATTTTTCTCCCATCCCACACAACAACCTCCAGACTAAGATCCTTGCCTGTTAAGAGTTGCTCCCAAGGCATCCTGTCTTACAGGCTTCAAATTCATCCCTGGTGTAAACTGAAAGCATCTAATGGGTACTGCACCAGGACGTGGTTAAGCAGGTCACCCATGACCTTCCCAGCATAAGACGTATAATCTATTCGCTCATGCGATTGGGTCAGAGCCCTTGGATGTGAATCCTATCGAAAGCCAAGATTAAGCCTCATTTGCACGTAATATGGGAATGCAAGAAATTAACATTTAATATCATCACAAAGCCTTCTGGGCCCATCTCAACCCCCTACAGAGCCCAATGGCCCCAAAATGTTTCTTCCAGGCCTTTTCCCTGAAGCTCTCCCCCAGAAGAAAATCTTGGCAGCTTATACGAACCCTTCTGGAATAAACTGAAGAGAAATGCACTGACCTTTCTTTGCCCACCGGACAGTCCCCTCGCTGGAGTGAACGTAATTTTCAAATTTTGTCTGCAAGACTGTGGCCCGCTCCCGGACTTCCTGAGGGTCTGTGCCACAGGATTTCTACAAGGGCGGTGGGAGGATTAGAGGAAAGAGAGAATTTGAGTCAGGAATAATGAAGCAGTTTACAATAGATTTAATAACAGTAAAATCACACAGTAACCACCCAGGGGCCAACAAAGGTAATCCTCTCAATATTACTAGAGAAAAAAAATATAGATAAAGATGTTAAAGTCAAAGCAGCAAGTGAGCACTGTGTGGTGAGGAGAGCAAATCAGTTTTAATTCTGTGTTTTCTAACATCTATCACATCTTTTTCCCTCGCCTTTTTTTTTTTTTTTTTCCTTTCTTTTCTTTCCCTCCTCCCCCCCGCGCCCGATTCAACAGGCCAGATACCACTGCTTGTCTCCATTGGAGTTATCTGGAATAACTCCCCCCAGACTCTGTGCTAACAGCTTTAGACCGGTGTTGCAAGTTTCCCTGTACAGTTCCCCAAAACACCTGGCCTGTTCTTGGTAGTCATGGGGCAGGAGATGTACATTCACCCCCAAGCTCCGGAGAATGGACCAAATTCAGTACCTGTGAACAAAGCCAACCAAATGAACTTCTCACTATTGATGCCTACATGAAGTTTTCTCGCTGTCAGCAAGTTATACTTAACTGGAACTGCCATCACGTGGTTCCTCGAGAATAAGACAAGTCCCTTGCACCAAAGGCATGACAGAAGAAACTTCCTCAGACCAAAAGGGCAATTTTGCATGTGCTCAAGCTTTCCCAGAATCAGACTGTAGGATGCAGTTCAGGAAATGGAAAACAAACACTCCTGGGAGCAAGCTGTTACTGGGAGAAGAGAGGCTGTCTCTCTTTCTAAAGTACCCAGGCAGAGAAAGGAAATGCAGACAAGAAAACAAGAGATTTTTTGATGGAAAGTTGACAGCAAAGTGCAAAGCCAAGCATCCATGGATGTGAACCTCTCCCAAGAAAGGGCTACAATTCTCAAAAGCTACTCAGACAGGAACCAGCATCCAAGTCCAAGTGCCAGATCCAAGGCAGTAACTTGACACTGGTCAAGCCCCTCATCTGACCAGGGCTGACTGAAAACAAACATCCAGCTCCCATGATTGTGTACTAGGCCTGTGCCAAGGCAACAATCCTGTTGTTCCTCCCCAGTAGATTTGCATGCTAATGCTGCAAACCCCTCCCTCCCTCGCAGCTGCGAGCACCACCTCTGCACTGCTGCCAGTCCAGGGGAACCATACCACACTGACACTGCGAACCTCAGTGATCATGGAAGGCAGGCAATGCTGCTGGCACCCTACACAAAATGTTTTGCTGACCCAGATCTGCCACTCTATAACCTAACAGCAAATCTGCCCAGAGACAGACCTCGAATGTAGTCTGAATTCCCTGCACAGTGCCCTCTTTTGAACTCAGGATCCCACAGATTCCAGCCACTGGGTTATTCTTCAACGAAGCAAACACACACCGGGACCAGAGTTCCTGCTCACTCACTACCTGGACTAACTGTCCATCCACATTTCCAGAGGCAACAGTGGGTATTTTACAGCTCCATGAAGAGTCTCCCAGATTTCTGGTCTCTCTGCTGTCTGCCTCCCAATCCACTCGAGAAAGACTCAAAACACAGCTTGTTTCACCGACGCCTTTTAGTTTGACTTAGCGTGTGCCTATTAATCAGTTGAGACAGTCTGCAATCGAGGGGCCTCTGTAAAGGTTTAATAAACTACAAGTGGTGCTGCCTCCCCAAAGTGGACACTCATTGCTGCGACTAACAAGTTTCCATTGACGTGAAACATAAAACTTTCTTGCCCCGCCTGCTCCTCCTAGCCCCCATCACTTTTCTTTTGTTAAGCCTCCTGGCAGCACAAAGTGTCACCTTCCCAGCGTTTTTTAATATGAATGTGAAATTAGTGAGGCTTGCCCTTTCCCCTGGCGGACAGAATCCTCTGTTATTAAAAAGTAAAGCACTTTAATAATGAAAACTTTTTCTCTTTTTCCTGTGTTTTAACTGTTTAAAATTAATGAGAAGGGCATAACGGTTGTCAAAGCGATATTGAAAGCCGGGTAGCCAGGACCGAATAAGCACGAAAATCCCTCCAGAGTGTTAAATAAACAGTGCTTCAGCCCCCTCTGAATCCCTCTGTTGGTTATTGTATACATTCTGTAACAGCACTCAGAATAGATCTGAGCACCGGGGAGGCAGAAAGGTTTCAGAATTCCAATAAAGGCCTCAAATTAAAGACAGCCTGGTGCGAATTCCAGGAGAAAATTAAAGAGACCTCAAGCTTAAGTGACAGGTGACTTGCTTCTGTGTCACAACTGTCAGGGGATTTAGTGATAATATGGCAATATATTACAAAGGACTTTTCTTATTCCCCCCTTTAGGTTTCAAAATGAGGCATCTCTTCTTCCTGGTGCTGGGGGGGGGGGGGGGGGGGGGGAGGGGGGGCATGGGGAAGGGAAGAGAAAAAAATGAGGGATAAAAAACCTAGGTGAATAATTTCCAAAGTGTGAGGTCAGTCCAAGAGAAATAAATGTAAAAAAGCAAATGGCAGGAAACATAATGTACTCTGAAAACAGCTTCTCCCCTCCTCCCATCTCCACCTTGTCTTTTATCCCCTTCAGCCCCTTGAGACAGATCTCATTTTAAAATTGCCCCCTAATGGGCATGAAAAAAAAAAATCTGTGTTTGATTCCTGCCTTCCAGGGAGGTTCATCTAAAAAAAATAATAAAAAATAGATATACAATAATAATAAAAAAGTAAATCTAAATTTAAAACTGACTCAGAGCCAAATTGTGAAAATAGAATGTGCACACTATGTGAGTGTCTGGACAGATCAAATAAAATAGTGCTACTGGAAGTGCACTGGAAGCCATCCTGTATGCTTTACTCACACAAGCAAGCTTTAATCCTGCTCGTATCCTGGTTTGGGTGAACAGAACAATTAATTTGAGACCTTACACATTTTTCCAAGACCCAAAAGATGAAAGCCTACCCCAGAGGTTTGCTTGATCTACTCTCCATCTAGATGAATTTGTTACATCTGTTAAGTAAGAAGCATTATTACCCTTACGGAAAATAGTGGGATAGGAGAACTTTTTCTACCTTGTGTTTGCTTAAAGCCTATTCTTGCAGATCGCTAACAACTAGCATAATGACTGTGATCAATAACAATATCTATAAGCTAAAAGAAGAAATGGGCCTGGATGCAATGTTATTTAACTGGTTTGAGACATCGGGGTACTCCCACAAACACCAGCTACACCAGGAAAAGACATACTTATGTCTTTCAGAAGAAGGAAACTTACGATTATAAAGACTGTAGCTTTTAGGTTTGAGAGGTTGGGAATAAGTACTGAAAGCTTCTGATTTCATTAAGAGAATATGTTTAATGGGAGAAGGAATTGAAACACCATAAAACTAGACAGGGGTAGAAAAGTTCTTTCCTAAAACAGTAAAAAAAAAAAAAAAAAAAAAAAAAAAAAAAAAGGGACAGGAAAAAAAGCACCAAAAAGCCAGGCTGTAACATCTCCCGCTTCCATTAGACTTCAAAACAAAATGAAGGATTTTGTTTTAATAACAACTTTTTACTAACCTCCACACACCTTCTCTAGAACTCACCAAGTCCCCCTGCCCCCCTCCATAAAAGTTGAAAGACCAAATTTATTCTCTTTGTAGGCAGGTGAACATTCACACACCCAGACATAGCCACATATATATTTTATATACCTAAATATAAAATATACATTTTACAGGCACTTCAGCTTGCTCCCTGGCTGCACACAGAAGCCCAAAAAATACATGTTCCAACGTGGTACTTGTAATGGACTTCAGTTGAGGCAATGAGAACCGAAGAGCATTATAATGAGGTTCCTGTGTGCACGACTATAATATATACATGACTCAATGCATGAAGAGCTGATGAGCAAAGCTAACACTCTCCAATGGCAACATCACAAACAGATCAGGTTCAGCTCCTCCTAACAAGACCTCAATCACTCTCTGTCCTATACAATGTCCCATTGCATTCCCAGCTTATTGTACTGTCTTTATGGCAAACTTACAGAATTTAAGAGAGATTAAGCCTCCTGATAACTTGGAAACATGCCCCTGCAGCTTCTGAGAAAGCAATGCAGACCACTTACAGAGCCTCTGATGGCAATAAAATACAAAGCTAACAAACAGAATGAATCCTTGACTGCACTTAATATATTTTTCAAGTAATTCCTGAAGAAGCCTATTTGATATTGACAGAACTACGGTAATTTTCATCTCCAATAAATGATACAGATTTTTTTTTTCCATAAAGAGAAACTCTATTTCTCAGTCCCAATCCTTTCAGTTTCTGAGTCACACAAAAATAGGTTATTCTGTATTTATAAGTTCCTGCAGCAGAATCAGAGCATCCTACAGAGTGGATATATCTCAGCTCCAGTGAAGTCAACAGCAAAATCCCATTCACTTTGATGGCAGAGGGAAGAGAGGAATTCAATCCCACCTTTGACTGCAAGCAAAAGGAACAAGCTCCTTCTGTACATGTACCCGTGTATAGCACCTGGCATGGCAGGGCAAGCCCAGGCTGCACTGCTGAGCAAAAACCAGAGTAATAGCTACTTTCAAATATAGTTTGGTTCTCTATGTTGTTTGAAGGAAAGGGAGAAAGACAAAAGAAGAGTATTTAGATGTGCTTAGATGTGTAGAGTATTTTACAGTTTGAAAGCATGGTAGAAATACCAATTTGATCAGTCCTGGTAGCAAACAGACTTGTTAGCTTTTTATTGCTGTTCCAAAAACAAGGATACAAAGACACTGAGATGTTTAGGTGAGAATTTTCCAAATGGATCAAGGATTTTTGAACCTATGCAAGTACTGGGCTCTGACATTTAACAACATTCAGCAGGCATTTTCTCCTACCACTTTTCAAAAGCCAAATGATAATTTCCTAGAAAGAACATGTTCTCTCCCCCCCCCCCCCCCCCCCCCACTTTCCATGAAATAACATTTGTTCTCAAGCCCAGAACAGGTAATATTCTGTCTCATGTCAGCAACAAATTTGAAGTGCAATTTCCACATAAATGTAATTGTTGAAAAACTCTCCAAAGGAACACAAAGTTACCTGCCTATAAGCACATTCAGGAAAAAAGAAAAATATTTATACACAGAACTATTTAAGATAATTTCTGAATTAATAAAGTACAACTAAACTTTTACATATTTGTTGAATGAATTAAGAGGTCATATCCTAGGCATGTTACAGACATTTAAAATATAGGCATTACAGGCTGATTTCAGTGAAAAACTGCAGTAGTGGGAAAGAGCTTTAAATAGAGCTGTATCTCAGATGAGCCACAGATCTGGCTTTCTGCGAAATATAGGGCATGTAGGAAAACTGAACATCTTTCAAAAGCATGTTTACCAAGAACACCACAGTTCATAACAGTCATCTGCAGGAAACAAGAAGGCTCATACATGGTATAACAGAAAGAACGAGCAGGCAAAACAGCAACAAGAGAAAAAAAGAGCATGCTGCATCATGCTTGACACATTCTTGACTTCCATTCAAAATGAGGGTTCTTGGAGGATTTAATTTGCCAGAATGCAGAAATGCCTGAGACATCAATTGCAAATGACTGAATTCTGTGAATTAGCAACTTGAAGGCAGACCCAATGCCTGCTGGAGTCAATGAAAAGATGCCCGCCAACCCAGTGAGCTTTGTTTTAGGCTTCAAGTAAATACAGGTAATAAAAAACCCCCTATGTAACACATCACCAAATTTCCTTATTTCTTCAGAGAAGTTTTGTGTCATTTGTGATCTCCAACAGTATTTTAGTGCGGAAAAGCCAAGAAAAAACAGAAACATTGTGGGGGGGGGAAAAACCCAAAGCTTTTGCAGCCAGAAACCTTCACTGTCTGTTACAAAAATATTTGCTGTAGAGTTAGAAGCAACTGCTTTTTGGGGACAACAGTTTAAAGATTGGACAACTGTGATATAAGACAGTTCTGTAATTATTAGCAGTTCTGGACGTCATAGATATACCAAATCTTGTACTGTAAAGATAGAAGCTAGGGGAGGAATGCTTATGATGTTTAACCAGTAAATGAAAATTGGAGCAATTCCAAATCAGCAGAATAACTCACCTTTCTTCCTGGTCTGTGCAACTTGAAACGATCATCTTTCATCAGGCTGGATAATACCTTCTCCATCTTTATCTCTGAAATGCTGAAGCAACAAAGACAAAAAGTTACCATTTCTCCTACTTTTCAAATATAGCATGTAACAAGCCACAGGCTGATAACGGATAGCAAAAAGATTGAGATTTACATGTTCAACTTAAGAATTTATCCCTGAAATACATGAGGTCTTACCCCAGACACTCACTTAGCCACCCTAAAAGTGTAACTACTGTAAAATCTCAACCCCAGCTAGACTGGTGCTTTCACTGGAACAGACACAATTTTACCCATACTCTTGTGCTGTTACAAGTCACCAACACACACTCCAATTCTAACAGAGCATCAAAATAACTGAAAGTCTCCTTGGTTCTCAACCAGAGTAACTGATTAAAGAAAAAATTTAAGCCTTTAATTGTATTTCTGTTGTTTTCGTGATTTTACTTTCCTTGCATTGACTGAGAAGCACCAAGACAATTGGGAACCATTTGGTTACATTTTCCACTAAAAGAAACTCAAAACAGAGCTGAAGCAGCTCCTAATGTTAATACTTCTTTAGATTTGCTTTATAACTATAAACAGTAAGATCTGTAACCTCCACTTTGAACCCAGAGGGTGTCAAACATTTTATTGTACATGAGACACCATGGGCAGAGAGCAGAAGGTGCCTGCATTCAGTTGCTTGTGCAAGTGTGAGAAAGAGACCAAGACATACACATACAGGCTGGAAAGATGTGCTCCACTTACTTTGCTACTTCTCCTACATCTTGTCTCCCCCAATTTACCTTCCAGATTCTCTGGAATCAGAGACAGTGCTCAACCCTCATTCAAAGGAACAAGTGCTTTGATGTTTACACACATTTGCTTCCACCCATGTTAGCAACCATGCTCCCAAAACTAAAGAGCTAAAGCTAAAGCTGTGTAAAGACACAGCTCCTTCCTCTCATAGTGGCTCAAGCTCAGAGGGTAACAACAGGATCCCAAGGAACATCTCCTATCAAGCCAACTCTCCCACAGCTTCCCTCCCTCTGGTCACATCATTGCACTTTCCCACAAGATTTTACACCATTCCAACTTCTTGCTACATAGCTTGGGTCCAAGCTCAGAGTCATGCTTCCTGACGGACACACTCACACTCCAATTCATTTATAGCTTCAAAAGCCACCTCTGACACCAAACACACGGTTTGATTTCCTTCCCCATTCTGAGAACTCGCCTTCCCTCTCATTTGAGGTGTAAAGCCAAACCTGACCCATTAGGAACCCCATAGCATTTTTTTTTAAAATACAGGAGGCTCAGTCAGCTGTCCTAGCCAGGTTTCACACTGGGCATTTATTTTCATTCTGTCGACTCACATTCCTCCTGTAGATTCAACCAGATGATTTATTCCCCAGTCCTGCCTGCAAGACACTGCTGGGTACTGTTATGGCCCAGATACTGGAAATGCTTACAAACCTTCTTCATTTTAAAGTGACTGGTCCTACTTAGAGATGCATTTACAGGAGACTAGAAATTCTTTGTCCTCTTTAACACTGTCTTGTGGGGCACACGCACACCAGGTGACAATACAGGAACAGCTGTGCAGCTCCAGGCCATTAATATTACAGCTGCATCCAAACTGGGTCCCATTTCCAAGGGAATTACTCAGATGATAAAAGCTGAAGTTTGTGGGCCCAAATTTTCAGCAACGGGCAAAGGTCATCTCTAGGAAAGAGATTCTTCTCCTTTTTATACCAGAATAAATACCATAAATACTGCATGGAAGCCAAGGAGTTCATTTGGGGTTACATCAGTCTAAGGAAGAGAGAAATCTTGGGGGTCCAACAGTTCTCAGACTCCTGAATCTCAGATGGTCAGAAAGATGTATGCAGTTTCTGAAAGGAAGCATTGCTGATATTCTTCAATTTGTAAAGTACGGAAAGAAATTACAACAACAAGGATATCCTCTTTCTTTTTACTCAAAGATCTTTAAACACCTGGCTAGGAGGAATGGACGAATCTTCGCCACACTGTGTAACAGGATACTGTGATCCTTGCCTGTTCCCCAGTCCTTCCCAGTTAAAGCAACAAATACCTTTACTTTTGCAATCTGTCTTTTCAGCCTCAGCCAGCTCACTACCACAACATAAGGAAAGGAAAGGAAAAGAGATTGTCCAGAGAAATAGCCATCCAGCCTGAAAGGTACAGGCCAGTGTGGCCATAAGATATCCTATATGGGAGACAAGCCCCATTGCTGTGCAGCTGGGACTCACGATGTAGCAGATTCCTCCACAGAGGATGCAGAGAAAGGCGGGGGAGCGATGGGGGAGAAAGGGAAACGAAGCATAAAAAAAAAAACCTGAGGATTTCTCTGTTTGGTTTTGAAAAGTATAATAGTAAATTAAAACATAAATGGCAACCACTTAAGCAAAGAGAAAAGTATACCTCCCCATCCCCCCCGAAGGTTGCTTTGACACCACTATGAATGAAAACGTCAAACCTTTGACATTGATTTGTCTGAGATGTCACCCCCTCTCCGATCCTCCTCTTGCCTGGCGTGCTGCCAGCTCGCAGCCTAACAGATATGTGAACTTGGTTCACAGCGGGGAGCATCATGTGAGGGGAGCAGGGGAGGGGGGCAAGCACAACCGTACAGAAAGGAAAGAAATGACTCGTGCCTTCACGGTGATGCGTTTTCCTTTATAAATTAGTTAGGCTGCCGTTAGGAGATAAAGAAATTATCTGATAGCTGTCGAGGCAGGCGCTGCTAGATTGCAGTTGAAGGAACTAAAAGAGACATAAGGGGGGGGGGGGGGGAGGTGAACCTCACTGACTTTCTTCTGCCTCTTGCCTCCTCCCTTTGAAGGAAAATCTGCTAGTTACGCTTAGAGCCAAGACAGAACATTTTGGAGTCTAACCTTTAAGAAAAAAAAAAAAAGGAAAAAGAAAAAAAGAAATGTACAGAAAACATGAGTGTGCATGTGCATGCACATATGCATTTACAGTTAGGTAAAGGAACCACAACTTCAAGCCACACAAAGACCAAAAAGAAAGTTGCAGAGAACCATGCAGCTTTCTTGAGCCCCAATGGGAATTACTGATCTCAGCAGAGCCAAAGTGAGATCGTTTTGGCAAAGGCTAACACTGCTTTTCCACAGTGGAAGCCAAGGAGAGGCTTCAGGTACCAGTGAAAATTAATTGCGAGCGATTTCCAATTTCAAAGGCAGTCATCCCTAATTCCAAAGTGGATTTTCATCCAGGAACAAAGCCACGTCTGCTCTCATTACTTCCAACTCTCAACATTTCTGGACTTACTCCCATGCATGCTGGGGTGGGTGGAGGGGCTTAAGAAAAAACTCTGGGTCAGATCCTCATCTACTGTAAATCACCATGGCACTGCTCATTTACACCAGCTGAAGGCTGCAGGGACCCATCTCATGCTTTGTCTTCTTAGAAATACATATTTTATGAAGTATTTACATTTCAATAAACCCAGTGGGAATTTCATTTAAAAAAGAAAAAACAAATTAAAAAAATCCACAACACACACTCATCCTCAACAAAAAACAAGAGATTTAAAAATTAAGCAAAGAATAAAAAAATGCAAACTCCAGTAACTTGTGCAGTAAAAGTCAAAAGCTACAAAGACTTGGGGTAAAGAAACAAAAATTATCAGTGCTTAAGAGGATCGGTGACAGTCCAACACATGCTGTCTTTCGCCCTTGCACTGAATTAAATTGTCAGGATTATCACCATAATGCTCTGTTTATGAAGGGTAACGGCAATTTGTGCTGATGGCACTTGCTGCCTTTAGCTTCAAGCTGCCTTCCTGCATCTTCTCTGTAATTCATCAGCTCTCTTTTCTATCCCGTTGCCCCTTCTCACACCATGCGCTACTATGTAGGAAAAGCGGAGGACACATGACTGCAAACAGGCCAAATCACCCACCCATGCCAATTAGACAGTCATTTTCTTCCATCTGAAGACGGGGGTCAAGGAAGGCAAATTACACTCCTTTTTTGGCAAGTCCCTTATCTGCAGGGCAGCACATTTTATGAAGAACATAAACCAAACAAACAAGAAAAGACAATCCCCAGAGTTGTTTGGCTCTACTGATTTGAGAAGTGAAGAAAAAAAAAATTATTCACATAAACCTCCCTCTGCTCGTTCAGCACAGTCTTCTACAGATTCCTGAAGAACACAGCTAGCTCAACAACAGGTCTCCTTAGCAGATATAATTACCAGTGTGAGTGACACTGCTCCTTAAACTTGTTAAAAACCAACAAAATCGGATAAAAGCATTAACATTTAAAATAAAAAAAGGAGGGAAATTTCCCTCTCCTTCTCCAACACTTCCAAAATATTAGAAAAATAGAACTTTCCACTTGGAGTTAAAAATTCACAATTATGTGGGATTTCACCTTTAAATGTCAGTGCTGTTTGTTACATGAAAAAAACCCCTGTCAGCTTAGCCCTCCATGTCTTGCTGGTGTCTGCTTAATAGATAGTTACCTGGGATGATGGATGGCTCTTTGTTAGACCACTAAATGGCTCACAGCCTAGAATAAGCCTGTATTTACTGCCAACATTTGTTTGTTTCAAGGATGCAAAACCAAATTCGACTCCAAGCAGCTCCACCCGACATAAACACAAGAAATAAAAGAGAACTAATTTGTGCATGAGTTTACAGGGCTCCATCAACACTAGTACAACACTAAAGGGACTCTACTCGGCTGATGTTTTGAAACGCCGAGAGACAGAAGTGCAGGGAGCAAGGGGAGTCACATATATCCAGCTGACTGCTGAGGAGCCTTGAGACCCAATAGCACTCCTGCCTAGCAATGCTGAGCAGTGAGTTGTGGTTTTTCTTCACAAAAGGACCATTGCGCAAGCAGAGCTGGACTAAAATCTCATCATGTGTCAGCCATCAGGTAGCCAACTGCACATTGGGCTGGTCCTTACCCAGCCTGGCTTGCTCTCACTGTCTACTCCCAAGTCTGAGCTGGAGCCGGCATAAGAGAAGCTCTCTCAGCTAGCCTGGAAGCACACCCCACTTTTGGTCAGCACAGTCCACCCTCCTTATTGCCTTCCAGGACCATACTGGGCACTCACCACTTACAAAAGCCTCTACTATTCCTGTCACAAGTCACTTACACAACACATCTTGGCGAATTACTTGCCAGATATGACCCACAGCTCCCTAGCTATTTCTCTGCCGGATCTCTCCTGAAGAGAAAGCACAATCTCTGACAATATGGTGCTATGCAGGCAGATGGCCAGTTAGCATTTGACAGGCTCATTTGACTTGTGATCTCCACATAGCCACGTTTTGAACCCAGGGCTAGAAAGAACAACGGAGTGCAAAGGATCTCCGACTATCGTCTCCTCTCTGCCCCTCACCACACACACTCACTCACGCACAATCTGTCAAGCTGATGATTTTCACACACTTTCCTTTTCTCCGTTTGCTAGTCTGGGGCTGTTCCTGGATCACAAGAATTAATAAATTCTTATTAAAACCTGCACGAGACACAGTCCCGCTGAAAGTGCCATGGAAGGTTAATTAGCAAGGATGAGCTGAAACTTTTGTTCGTGTTTCTGACTCACTTAATCTTGTGAGAAGCCAGCAAGCTGACATATTCTGCCTCCGAAGGCGCCAGGACAAGCAGGCTGTTCCCGTGACAGCCAATGCGAGCCGTCCTCCCAATCCGGTGGATGTATTCCGCAGGTGAAGCCGGAGCGTTATACTTCAAAAGGGAACATGAGAAGGGAAAGGAGGAATTAACAGAACACAGCATGTTAATTATAAACGAGACACTCAGCCCGCTCATCTGAAACAAAAGGGATCTTAGCAAAACCCACATGCTGTACCTCCCTCGGAATTGGCCTGTTTATAAAGAGCCCATCGGGCTCATCCCTGTAACCATCACTCAGCCACCTCAGCCACAGCAGTTTTTTGACATGTGAATGTGACACATTGGCCAACTTTCAGATAATAGGACAGTTTCCCCATCTCAGTGTCTCTCTTTGCCTTTTACATTTTATTTCTGTACAGGCACGTCAGGAACCTGTTTGCTTCCCTTAAAATAAAAAACAAAACAAAAAAAGACCCATAAACCCCAGCCCCCAGGAGTACCCATCCAGAACAGGAAGCTGCCTGCTCTACATTTGAGAGAAAAGCCATAAAATAAAAGACGACGATTCAAATTCAGAGTTGGGCTAAATTGCTTTGTTTCGATTAAAGCAAATCATAGCTGGTTACAGGATAGAAGAAATCTAAGAGACACGAGGGAGTAAGTGCTTTCGGCAGCCTATGATACAGGTAGCAATTGCCTGCCCATGTACAACTATCAGGCACTATGAAAATGTTGCTTAAAGCCCCCCCCAAATATAGCGGTGCCTCTCATTTACTTCACTGGAAATCAAAACTACCCTGCCATTTGCAAGATCTGATAAAGGGTGACATATTTCCCTCCCTTTAACCTCGTCCTATTCTTCCCCCCCCTCCTCTCTTTCCTGGAAAAATGAACATGCACAGAGATACTGCTCAGAAATGAGCCCTCAGCAGTTTAACTGGAAAAAACCCAACAACCAAAGCCCACTCTAGTGTTTATACCTGTGCCCTCTGGCAAAGTTTCTACTGGCTAGAGGTGTGAGTAAGATGCTGTGAGCAATCTAATTGCTCCCTGCAGGTCCTTGCTCTTGGACACAGCTCTCAGGACAGCTGAGATTTCGCCTTCTGGACACACAGAAGTCTCCCAGGGCTTTAGGTAATTTGCACTGCGTTCTAACACTGGCAACTATATCTTTGGTTAAATTATATTAATATACAGATCTGGGAATTAAAGACTTCACTTCCCCAGCCTTCTCTGACTAGCTAGCTGCTACAAAATCTTTCTTTTTTAAAACCACAAAATTAAAATCAAATTTGTTACCTGAAGGGATGAGGTAGATATGAAAAAGCTTTGTTGAGGCTCTGTGCCCTGTTCTTTTTACCCAGGTGTCACTTGATACACAAGAATCTCTGTATCACTTTTTCCTCAATTCAACTAACCTTTTTTTAATTATAAATCTTTTATAAAAATGAAATCTGCTTCATGCTCTCAGCTTCCTCTTTGAAATGACAGGCTGCTATTTTTAAGGTCCAATCCATCTCCCTTAGTTTCTATTTTTTTTAAAAAACCACAATATTTCTGTCAACAGCAATGCAGCAGTGTTGGGGTTTTTTTTGGTGTTTTTTTTTTTTTTTCTTTTTTTTTTCTCCAGGAAAATCTGAACTATGCAGTTCTACTGAAAGCTGAATGCTTACAGCTATCCAGCAAAGCCTCACTTGAAACATTCAGGTCATTGCACAGGCACTATGGGGCTACTCAATGTTTAACATTAGGATCCTACTTAAACTCCTCATGGAACTGCCTCCCCAGCAAGCTCAGAAAAAATAGAAACACAGAACTGCAAGAGAGATGGCCAGTACTTCACAAGATTTGGCTTCCTTTGCAGGGAAATGGAGGGTGCTTCCTCCCAGCCAGTGGAATATTATTACACAGCTGATAACACTGGAGTTATTGAAGAGGAAAACAGACTGTCAAAACCAAAGCTACAGTAGCAATGCTGTATCCTAGCAAAACCTTGAGTCCCAGTCCTGCAGTCAGGAACATGTGGGTCTCCCACATCTGTAGGCATCAGCACAAAGACCAGCAAACTGCAGAGGGAGAGTCTGGACTGGAAAGGGTTTTAAT
The DNA here is from genome assembly GCF_929443795.1 of Astur gentilis. NCBI lineage: Eukaryota > Metazoa > Chordata > Aves > Accipitriformes > Accipitridae > Astur > Astur gentilis. The sequence continues at coordinate 16,373,924 of NC_064908.1, forward strand.
CTGAGCAAGACTGCACTTCAGACATACATACATACACAGCAAACCTACCTGTACGATCCACGTAACTTGAGGCAGGTCTAGTCCACGTGCTGCAACATCCTTTAAAATTAATACAGAAACTACTTTAGTAAAAATGCTTTGAAGATATCAGCAAAGTAAGAACTCTTCTGGGATGGCAATCATGCCAGGAAAAAAACTGGCTATGCAAGTAGGAATTTTATGTGCCTAGTTTTGGGAGAGATGGACTGGAGGTCAGAAATAACGTTGAGGGTTTAAAAAGCAAGGAATATTGTTAACAGAATAATACAATAAAAAAACATCCACTACTATGGCCCAAAGCCTGGAGGATATAAAAACACCTATTTCAAAAGAGTGGTGTTGAATTACAGCAGTCTGCTGCAGTCCCTTTACAATATATCTGAGAGAATCAACTGTCTTAATGGTAGTGATACCTGTGGTTCTTCAGTTTGTTTCACTGATGAAAATGCACGTAGGCACCTACTGCCCCAACAGTGAGAGAGGCAGAATTAAATCTCTGGAAGGCAACACTATTTCTGAGCACACCTTTCTCCACAGCAAGCCTAAGAACTAAAACCAGGCTGTTTATGATGAAAAGGAAAATGGCCATAAAGCAAATGGTCAAGGATCCTAGGCCTTGAGTGGAATATCCAAAGATGCACTGATCTCCACCTACAAATAATTAGTTCTTTCCTAGGTGATGGTCTGAAGGTGAGGAGCAGATGACTTGCAGGTCACCTGGCCCTACAATAAAAGGCCAACAAACAATTTAGCAGAATCTGCAGGAAGCTGGAGTACAGCTCAAGGAGAGGGGACTTCAGCTACCCCTTAAGATTTTCACCAGTCTGGCTTTGATTTGGAGAAACAAAACTCAGCCCCGAGGAAAAGAGACTGAAGCTGCTGTCAGGAGTGTTATTTGATGTGCCAGCTGGTGAGAAAACCCATCAACTTGGAGAAGGACTTGAATGAGACCCTTTAGTTATCCATAGCCAGGATAGCTCAAAAAACATACCCTTTCAAAGAAAAAAGAGAGTTTAAATACTGTTCAAAACAAAGAGAGAGTGTAAATACTTTTCAATCTCCCTTCTTGATTTTCTGTTCATTAGTAATGTCCTCACATACTCCTTGGATTTTACATTCACCACGTGCAATAGCAGAGCAGGTGTGCAGGTTTAACTCTGTTAGGAAATGTTTTGGAACACATGTATCTTTTAGCTAGTTGCAAAATAGAATATATTAAGAACGTAAGCAGGAGCTTAATGTACTAAAAATGTGTCAGCCACCCACTGAAGTGTTTTCATGCAACTCCCACACACGTTAAAAGACTAGGAAGCTGATGTTTTGGCAGCAAAGGCCTTCCCATAAGCACTAGCCAGGTTGCTTTGTGGCTCCAACTGCAGTAAAAGAGGAGACACTTTCCACAGCGCCCACTCTGAAATAATACACACTTTCGCTCCAACACACTCATTAAGAAACGACTTGTTCCCAGAGTCAGAATGAACAGATGTACAAAAAGCCATTTAAAGGAGGTTGGAGAAAATAAATCAAGAGAAGTCAGGGAACACATACAGCAGTTACCAGGATAACAAGATTATAACCTCTACAGCATGATCAGACAGGAGTGCTGACATCTGATTCCTATCTGGCTGGCTCTTATATACTTCCACACTGACGAGTCTTTGGTCTTTTCCTATACTGTGCTGTAGACCCAGTAGTCTAGGAAAGGCTGTGTTTGATGAGAGGGCTCTGACCTTGGGACAGGGTCAGTTTACCAAAAATAAACAGATAGCCAAGCTGTCCCTGTGGTCAGGAGCAGGCACCTCCAACATGGGGAGGAGAAGTAGATGGCAGAGGCGCAGAAGCCATCCCTCTCATCCACCAGGATTCTTTCACTCCTCTTCTAAGGTCTCTTCTCTCAACACCCCTAGCTGGGAAACTACTGCTGCAGACAGTATTGTTCTCATGTGCATTTGCCAAAGCAAGCAGGAAAGTTGAAAAGGTTAACCGAAAGCCTAATAAATAGCCAGGGACAGCATTTTAGGAGGAGGCGCTCTCCCATCATCAGCCTTGTATTCACTATTGCTTTCACAATGCCACCAACTCCACTCAGCTGTTACTGACACATATCAGCAGCTATTCTCCTGGGATTTAACTTGGCTTTCTTTCAGAAGTGTCTTGGGAGTTACTGGTAATTGGAGTGTTTTGCAAACTCTCAAAGATTCCTCAGTATCAGTCCACCTGAGTCTCCTGTACTCCTTTTCCTCAAAGACCCCAGTAGACAGCAGCAAGGTAGAATTAGGATAAAAAGTTTGAGTTGATTTGCTTTCCTCTGCTGGCAGAGCCCATGAGCCTCCTGCTTCTCAGATCTTTAGAAAAATACTTGTGGGTCAACTTACCAGGATAAAGAATATAGCCCAAGCAACAATTATCCAGTTTTACTAGCACTACATTATTCCACACAAACACTAACCTGCTGCCAGTGCTCTTTCAAGAAGCCCAATAGATTTCTAATGTACTACTCTCCCTTCTTTTCCACTGCCCCAGACAGCATTCCCCTTTCCACGCATGACCTCACACCACCATTCCTTAATAACAAGGAAACCAAGAATATGACACCTCAGCAGGTCACCGTTGATTCCTTTCAATGGGCAATGGAAGGGAGAAGTAAGTGATCATCTCACAGGAGCAAGAAGAAATAATCTACACCAGGGCAATTTTAAAGAAACCCAGATGCCAAGCAAACACGATAAAAACAAGATAATCTGAAACCTTAACCATGTTCCTGCCCTGATCTCAATTGCAAGCCACAGAGTGACATGGCATCAAGGTACAATCCATCTGAGGACCCCCAGAAATGCTGAAATTTCTGCTTCTAACAATTCGTGTTACCAGCCTGTGCTCGTGGTGGTGGGGTACGCAGGGGTGGGTGCAAGGAACGGAGGGCAAAACGGCCACACTGAAAGAGAGGCGTATCGCTGCAGAAGATCAGAACCAACACAGCCACAAAAGTTTTGCAAGGGCTTTGGTTTGCTCAGTCCCTCTCACACAATCTAATTAGGGCAAAGGAAATTGCTAAAGTTGCTTTTGAAAGACACTCAATGGTGAGGTCTTGAAGGCCCTGAGCTTGACAATTGGCTGCCTACATGAGGCCTAGAAGTACAGATGGAAGGCAGCTTGCTCAGGTGCCAGGCTGTCAGTTGGATTAAAATGACTCATTTATTTACCAAAGAACCTCACAAAGTGCTTTAGCTAACAGGCAGAGAGGGCCTAACGGCTCTCCAAGCTGGGGAAGAAGCTCTCGCGCCTTCCCGGCCTGCCAAAAGTCATTACTGCCGAGTGTGGAAAGCCATCAGCAGGGTAGAGACCCCCGTCGGCAGGGTGACAGATTGGGCTGCGTAATCAGAGGAGGAAGGAGAGAGCACAGAAGCTGTCAGAGGCGAAAGCTCTTGGCTGGGGCCGCCAGAAAACTGGCAAGATGAGTTAGCGTGACTGAGTAAACAGCAAACAATCTCCAAATGATCTTTCCTCTCTCCCTGGAAGAGATGAACTTGTTTAAAAGGCACATCCCAAAGGAAGCCGCAAAGAACTTCAGTGAAGGAGAGAGAAATAAATCTGGATGAGACCCTCTGAGATACACGGCCCTTCTTTATTTTCTTGTCTGCCAGCTTATATTGTCTGGCAAAAATATTTTACGGAATATATTAATATACATATGACATAGAGCAAATTAATAAAAGGAACAGCAGGTCCCATTGCTTACTAGAGCGGAAAGATGGGTGGAGAACATGGCATAAGGGACAAGGGAAGGACGGGAACATTATTTGTGTTGCTCTTTTGTGAGCCAGGTTTCAAGATTTTGTGGGCACAAAATGTGATTTTGCAGTGAAAAGAACAGAACCATCTTTCCGCAAAACATTTTTGCTAATATGAAGAAGAGTGTCGAAAAAGCAATGCCCTCAGAGACAGGAGGTGGTCACAGTGCCTGGCTGCCCTTTGGACATCTGCGTTGGGGAGGCACCTGTAATGTGGGACTAGTGCAAAGTGTATCTCTATATTAAGGTGTCCATATGGTCCCCATTACTGTGGTAACAGGCCACCTCCTGGTTTCAATGCATTTGTCCTCCCAACATCTCTGTAAGATAGAACAGTGCTACTATCCCCATTTTACAGATGGGGAGCTGAAGCACAGGGAGATTTTGGACTCAGACACACAACTTACTGTGCTTAACGTGCTAACCATGTGCCAGCTGAGCCATAGTAACTGTAACTGTCAGGATTTGCATCCCTCCTTGCAGTAAATGCAAAGTAGCTTAGATTGAAACGAACGAGGGTTACAGTAAATGCATTACCTTACACTACCCTCTTCATGGCAATCTAGATTAATTCACATTACTTCCCATTTATGACAGGTCAAGAGCAAACACACAACTATCACTGCTCAGCTGACATGTGGTTACTTGCCTTGTCATCACAATTCCACATCCACTTGTATGGAGTCTGTGGCATAGCAGAAAATTAAACTACATCTCCAGTGTCTCAAGAGGGTGATCCCATCCACTGGGATTTCTTTATCCAACTTCTTCTTCTTCCTGCCTTGTCAATAGCTGTACGTTTCCTGGCAGATTTTCCCTGCCACAGGCTGCATTTCTCCTTCGAACAGTCTCACCAAGGAACTGATATCCCAGTGATTGCAATGATTCTGTTTTCTCTTTGACTAAAATTGAGCATTCGCTGTCTTTCCAAACTCATTAAACTGAAATTTCAGTAACAAGACATGTCCCTGAAATTTCTCAGTTATAGACAGCATTTGCATGAAGGATAACAAAGTTCAGCTATTTATTATTTAGAATTTACCAAATACTTTTTATCTTCAAAACACTTAATCTACAGCACTGAATGATTTAAGGTTTGCTATCCTCCTCAGCTGAGACACTGAAGTATTTCCTCCATATATAGGGAAACTAAGTTATAGTTACACTTATGCATTGCAAAGATGCATTTTGACCTTGATCAAACCATTGAAAGGTTGTACACACAAGCAGGACCAAGACTAGCATGTAACAAGTACAATTTTACAGGTGATGCAATATATAATTTGGCAACCCTAAATCAAACACTCCTATAAACATGGCACTCCTTGTTTGAACCGCAGGCATGAAAATAAGATAAACTTCAGCTCCCAATCTCTGAAAAAAATTGCAACTAGTTTCCTTTAAGAATAACGTGCTGCAAGAACAGGAGTCATTTCAGAGCTGGAGAGGGTTTCTCAGCTCTAATTACTCCCGATCGCTGTAATTTACAAGTTTGCAGTGGGTAGAAATCGCCAAGATTCACACATTTTCAGATCAACAGCTGCCACTATTAGAGAGCAAATCGTGCAGCCTTCTGCACCACTGCAGCAGGCTAGCTGTGGCACCGACAGGTCAGAAACGAGAAGCGGAAGGTGCCACCACAACACAAGGGTGCCAGCAAACTTCAGTAGAGGACAAGAATTTCTCCCTCAGCACCCTTGAAGGAAGCTTGAAGGGCAAAGCATGGAGAGCAGCAGAGCATGTGCATTTCTAATGACACCATTCTCTGGTTGGGCTTCCCTTCCATCCCTGCAGGTTTTTGTTTTTAACCTTGGGGTAGTCATTAAGATAGGAAATATCACATTACATCCAATTTACCTGGCAGTTATGGGGCATACAACAAATCAGGATTGCGTTCTACTGACTGCATGTAGAGGGCAAGGCTCCAGCTTCAAATGAACAGATTTTTCCAGACATAAGACCATGCAAAATACTTAGAGGCCTCTTGTATAAGACACACGCTTTTTCTGTATATGGTACCTTGCAGCAAAAGAACATATAACAATCTGCAAAGAGGGTACCAGTCCTTATTTAATATGTAGTTGTAGAAAAAGAAGACGACTTTCCTCAAGGTCAGGCAGCGAGCTGGAATTAGAGCTCAGTGCCAAATCCTCTGTTCTAGCATTAGGTATCAGACAGGCCCATTAGCATGGAGCTGCAAAGGGACTCTAAGTTACTTACAGTGCAAAGCAACATGCCGGTCTTGGATTTTAGGAACTCCTGGAAGACCTCTGTTCTTTCCTAGAGGATTGAAACAGAAAAAATTAAAAGAGTGCTGATGCATGTTACAATCAAACATAAAGCAAATCAGCTAATGGAACAATCTATGCCTCATTCACTATATCATGTACAGCTTCAAAAGCAAAGGAACTGAGTTCACAAGTTCCAGTCAGACACTTCCTGCAAATGGAAAAAAAATCTATGGCTTACAGGTGTGGTCCCAGGTAGGAAGGCACAGAGGCTGGGGCAAGCCTGAATGCATTTGGTCAAATCAAAGCAGCCAACACCTCCACAGTTTGCACAGAAATACGGCGCGTATATGTCAAAAACCAGTAACTGTTTTACATGGAGAGGGGATCCACAAAAGATTCAGCAGCAGCAACAGAAGCACTGGCATATTTTATGGGCAACACAGGCTTTTGTGAATGCAAGAAAAAGCTGGGCATCTTAACTGCTGTCTGTCCAGTCGCACGATGAGCAGGATAAGCCGATTTTGTTGACACAGCAATATAGTCACAAGAGATCAGCCTCATTGTGCCCAACGGGGCATGCAGACAGTCACTGGACTGACTGTGTAATTATTAAGTATCAGGGATGCTCAGCTGCACAGTTGCTCATGTGAACTGTTGTGGGGTAAGTCTTCAAAGTAACAGGGCAATAGAGGTGAGACCTTGGCCAGAAACCCCTGCCCAAGGGGGCAAGGAGGCAGGACTCCAGGGCCCTGCAGGCAGCTGCCACAGAGCTCCCAGGGCACCCTCCCACAGCCTTCCCACAAGAAAAAGCCTCATACTAGTGAGGGCCACCAATGGGACTGCAGACACTGGGATGGAGATTGTTCCTTCCCATGAGTGTCAGAGGCAGGTGCTCCCCAGCCTTGTCCTCATCACTGGTCTGCACCTGCAGGATTCCTGCAGCCCCCACTTTTAACAGGAGCTCAGGCTCCTGGGCAGGGCTGTCCACGGCCCCCAGATCTCATATTACCCCACCAGCAGTTTTTGAGCCATTGAACCCCAGAATTGCAGGAACCTGCCAGTACAACTCCTCCCTTACCTTCAAAAGCCTCCTGCTTTGTCAGTCCCAAAACCTTCCTAAGCACACTCCAGTTAGTTTAACTAACTACCCTGGGGTGTGATATTTTTCTTGATAAAAGCAACAGAAACTGATTCTCCAACCCACATTAAATCACAATATTTGCTATGACACAAGACAATCTCTGAGCACTAGTAACCAAAGGCCTCAGCAGCATCGGATCTCCGCTTGCCAGTACCACCCACCCACCTACATTCCCTCTCCTTAGCTGTGGGGAAACCACCACGCACTCACACTCCCTTGACCTGATTCCATTTACTCTTCTTTTCAGAGCTCAGGCTGTCTCTGGCCTCAGAAACACCATACCTGCTTCCTTCCTGTCCCTTTTGCTTCCTCCTTCCAAAATATCCTTGTTTCCATGTTTCAAGCCTTCCTCCTCAGAGTTCTAGCTAGGAGTTAAGTGAATGTCCTGTTATGTTGATGATATAGAAGAAACCTTACATACTTGACTCCCAGCTAGAGGTACTGTTCTGGGAAAGAAGGGAAACTTGGGCCTTGCCGACACACTGAACCCTCTGCTGACAAAAATTAAAGAAGAGAGCACGCTGTATCTTGTTGACAATGACAGCAGCCGTGCTCAGCAGTACCATATGGGATCCACAATTTAGCTCCATTAATGCTCTTAATTTGAAGACATCAAGCACTAATTACACACTGGGTACTAAAAAGGCAAAACCCTTCCCCTGGTGCCAGCTACTTAGTGGTGTTCTGTTGGCTTAACAGCTGGTCAGGGTAGAGTTGGGCCAGACCAGGCCTGCTCACTCGCTCAGGCAGGCAGGTTGAGGAAAGGCCAGACTGCAGGGACAGCAAAGCACATGTTTCTGGTCTCCACAGGATGGGAATGAGTGAGAAAAACAATGGCTCTTCACCTCTTGCTTCATCAGAAGAGCTCTATTCATTTACCATCTCTGCTGTGCAGCTCAGAGTAGAGCGGTAACTCTCTCCATCACAGACCAAGGGCAGGATCAGGGGCTGACCTTTCAAGGGAGGTCCCTCAGCTACTGAGAGAAATGCTGCAGTGACAATTCATTTGACACTCTTCTCCTGGCCTCTCAGCCCTGTGTAGCAAGCTCCAATCTCATCACCCAGGCCTATCCAGCTAAAACCTACACCTATTTTGGGGTAATCACCATTACATTGTTATTATTCCATCCCACAGAAAAGAGCAGTCTGTCAAGACATGGTTCTTCAAAACCAAAGCCAAATTGCTCCATCCTTATCTAATGGGGGCAACTTACTGGGTAGTAATGTTTTGGGGCTTGGATGAGGTTTTCCTTTGGCATTAAAAGCCTGTCTTGACCACTTGAGAGAGAACCATGGATACATAAATGGTTTAAGTGCACCCACTGGGAATACAGAAAGGCTGTCTCAGCCTGCTGAAATAACACCTCTTGCCTCTTCAGCTGTGTTTTGCAGATATAGCTACCAAGGTACTTTCCAGAAGTGGGACAACATTCTTATTCTCATTAGCAGATGGAAGAGTGAGGCCCCTAGAGGTGAAATGACTCTCTGTCCTCTCTTCTGCCCTCCTCCCCAAAATAACCACATAATAAATCATAGGGAATAAGGAATAAAACTGCGTATCCTGACATTTTAAGAATGCTTACTTCCTGTTCCATGTTGCCATGCAGTCGTAGAAACTGTAAGTGCGCAAAGGAGACAGATGAATGTTCAGGTTGTTCCGATTCTAGCCCTCCTGAAAGGACATTTAGAAGGAGCTCATAGTGGAATTCCACTTGTTCACAGCTGGAGAAAAAGATGATCATCTTGTGGTGTTTTTCAAGCTGCAAGAAAAACAAGAAAAATCGCACATGACCATTTCCACAGACCTCTCCCAATTCCCTGATCATTATAAGATCTATGTGGCTTCCACATCTGGAGATACGCTTATCCGGGAAAGGATTATGGAGTTTGACACCAAATGCTGAGACCGCAAAAAAAGTATGAGTGCTGGCTGCACAGGTATCTCAATGCCAGCATGAGAGATGCAATAGCACCTCAGCTCTTTTGTGGCTCCCTGTACACCAGATGCACTTCAAAGCCCTAGACCTAAGCCACGCTATCCTTGATAGAGTAACAGATAAAGGAGTTGGAAAGGGCAAGGGGCTACTTAATAATACAAACACAAACAGAATCTCACCTTGCATTTCTCAAGGATAAAAGCTGCTAATGTGACAAGCCTCAGTTTGCTGGGGACCATCACGACATACTGCTTGAGCTTCTCTGGAACAGCAAAGTTTTCCTGGTCCATGTGGTTTGATGAACTACTGGCTTGTCTACCCGTTTGTGATGCTGGTTTGAGTGCCTTCTGGATTTCATCTGCTATGGAAATGCTGATGGGATCATTCAAACTGATATTGGCCAGTCGTGTTACTCCTAAATCACAGAAAATGAAAAATACATGCAGTTCAGTCCGGGGTGCTGCTGGGGAGCGCGATGATACAGTCACAAAAAACGAGCTAACGCAATTGTATTAAAAAGCAATGAAGGGCAAGGAACTAATGAGCCATGCCTCGGACACTGACAGAACACAACCACAAACTTCAGACTTCTCAGGGCTTAGCCAGGCTTAGTTGCTGTGGGCTCCACTAAAAGCATCACAAGACACTACTTCAGCCAACTGTGCTATTTTACATTACATAAATGTCTTGACCAGATAGACAGCATTTGGCAGTCCTGTTTTTTAAGTGTGTGTGTGGGGAAAAAAACCCAGCAGATCTTCACTCTATCAAGAGTGCAGGAGTCATGAGACCTGGCTCAATTCTTGCCTCAGCAACTGACGTCTTGTACGATACTGAGCAAATCACACAACAGCTGTCCTGTCCTGTCCTGAGCTTTTTGCCTTAATTCTATATTTGTAAAGGAAACAAACAAACCAGTGCTTCCCAGCTTCACAGTGACTTTGCTCTGGAATTTGAGATGTATGTAAGGACCATGTAAGTATATACACTGACAGAAATTCCAGTAATGAAGGACAAGTGTCATAAGCCCAAAGAAATCAATAGGCATTATTCCACTTCTGCAAAGGGCTTCAGACTGGGCTGTAACATAATCAGACTCAACCCATTATTTTGCAGTTGCCTGTGTGTTATTCAGCTAAAAGAGACACCATCTGTCTATAACCTACCTTCTGTGAGGGTGGCTGAGAGCAGGACATTCTGACGTGTCTCTCTCTCGGCATTTAAAGCATTGAGTATCACAGCTACATCCTTCTCAAAGCCCAGGTCCAGGATCCTACAAAAGCAGCAGAAGTGATGAAAGATGCTGTAGGAAGGAATGAGGAGAAAGTCTTAATGCTACATGAGCCAATTAGGAATAGAGGAAGTGCTAGAGCTGATCAGATCTTTGGCCCATCTGGCTTCATGTTCCATCTTCAACTTTTGCCAGGGTCAGACACATTAGAAGACACTGACGGAATTTCTGCAATGAATAATTGTACAATAATATGTCCAAAGGGGACATTTCTGCCTCATCCCAGATATGTGGTGCTTGGCTGAGGCCACTGAACATGAATGGTTTAAGATCGTGTGCACGCTCTCTCTCTTATTTTTCAAAGTTATTTAGCGAATTATGATCCTGGTTTCGGCTGGCATAGAGTTAATTTTCTTTCTAGTAGCTGGTATAGTGTTATGTTTTGGATTCAGTACGAGAAGAATGTTGATAACGCACTGACATTTTCAGTTGTTGCTAAGTAGCTTTAGACTAAGCCGAGGATTTTTCACCTCATGCCCAGCCAGCGAGGGGCACAAGAAGTTGGGAGGGGGCACAGCCAGGACAGCTGACCAAAACTGGCCAAAGGAGTATTCTGTACCATGTGATGTCATGCCTAGTATATAAACTGGGGGGATTTGGCGTGGGGCATCACTGCTCAGGAACTAACTGGGCATCAGTTGGCGAGTGGTGAGGAACTGCATTGTGCATCACTTGTTTTGTATATTCCAATCCTTTTATTCTTACTGTCATTTTATTATTGTTATTATTATCATTATTAGTTTCTTCCTTTCTGTATTATTAAACTGTTCTTATCTCAACCCAAGAGTTTTACCTTTTTTTTCCCCGATTCTCTCCCCCATTCCACTGGGTGTGGGGGAAAGTGCGTGAGTGGCTGTGTGGTGCCTAGTTGCTGGCTGGGGTTAAACCACAACACATATCTAAACACTTGAAAGTTTACCTGTCTGCTTCATCAATAATCAGCCACTGAGTGCGACGGAAATGAATACATTCTGTGGACTTGATGTGATCAACCAGGCGACCAGGAGTTGAAATGAGGATATTTATCCCTTTACGTAATCTGTTTAGATTAAAACACACAAAAAAAAGAAAAGAAAAAGAAACAAGAAAAAAGAAAGAGAAAAAAAAGAAAATAAAACATACAGGTTAGCAGTAACTCTGGAATAGGAACCCAGAGTGAGGAACTGGAACCTACAGAGGAAAAATCATGGCCATAGTAAAATCAGCAGGGACAGTGATTAAAACTGAAACTTCTTGCACAGCTAAATTTTATCCTTGATCATCATTGATACTCAGAGGCATACTCGGTGATAAGGACAGGGTGGAAAGAAATATTAATAATATTAAAAAAAAAATATCTAAAACACCCAAGCTAGGTTTTCTTTTCTAATTGAGTACTTTCTTTACTGTCAAGAGTAAACTTCTTTTTGTGTATACTTATACAGAGAGAAATGAAAATTCCATTTTGGATTACCAGCTTACAATTCAATTCTTGAAAAGGGAATGAAAGAGATTTTTAACACCAGGAAATCTCTTCTCCAGAAAGCAATTTCCCCCATAACAAACACTGTAGACAGCACTTGGTGGTAAGCAAATACAGGTGTTTGTCAGAAGAGAAAAAAAAATACTGACACAAGAGATCATCTTCTCAGAAGGCTCATCAACATTTTAGAAATAGATCCAACTGGGGGAAGTGAATACTTCCTGCTGACCCAGTCACTGTATCTGTGTAAGATCCAGGGGGATCACAGCTTGATCCAAACTCACAATCCTCTCTCACAGTAAGAAAAGCACTCTAAAGAAGAGTAACAGATAAAAACGCTGTAGAGCAGAAGAACCCAAAATACAACTTAAGAAGTTGGCTTCCTACCTGGCTTTTTCAGATTTTCTCTTTTCTCCCCCCATTAGCACTCCAGGCACAATCCAGGCAAATGGCTACAGAAAGGAAAACCAAGACCAATATAGATTCTTAACAAAGAGACAGAGCCTAATCCAAAAATGATATTTCTGGGCAAAAAAAGAAAGGACTGGGGCTGACAGCACTGTGCATCTGATTTGATCTAACAGATACAGTCTACATGCACTCTGTCACCCACAGCTACATATCAATGGCACCTTTAGTTCTAGCCACATAACTTGCTTCCCACATCATCTAGGAAGATAGAAATGCAATCATTTTTGCACCACTTCCAATCACATAATAATATTTCTTTTCCTTCTCGCCATGTAGCCTATATGTTCAAAGACAAGATACAATGCTATTTCTTCATCTTGCCTTTAAGCAGTATCTTCCTGTGGCCAAGGAAAATTTAAGAAAAAACACAGCACCTGTAAAGTTTATAAATACATACACAGACCTACATGCACACAGTCACCATGTCTGCGAACATTAAATGTCAGTCTCATTGATATTGGCAGGAGTTTTTGCCACTTACTTTAATGAGGTCCAATCCTTCATTGAATCCAATACTGTCCAATATTTACAGGGGAGATAATCAAAGCATAGTACTGCCATTGCCTCACTCAAGAGGAAACGCAGGACAGAAGCAGAGCACAGCTTGTAAGGACTGCACAAACGTGTGACTGGTAAATAGGCTTAAGTTTGCATGGGTCACTGCTTGCCAGAAATGCTCCAACAAAATAGTTTCTACAAACAGAGTTTCTTTTTAAGGTTTAAAATAAGGAAGATGTCTAAGCAAGATCCAGGCAATATAACCTTAGCAGTTGGCATTAGAGTGATTGTGTCAGAACAGCTCAATCAACCTTCTTCTCTCTCAGTAATTACATAACCATATTACACTTTCCAGTCATCCAGTCCTTCCAAGGTCCAGTCAGACCACGATCTAAATCTTCTGCTTTGGGTCACTATGACAGTTTACACTGAACTTGATGGTTACTACATATTATATGTAACAAAATTGAAGGGAATCAGTTTAGACTTCATCCTTTGAAGGACATCAAAAGTCCACTCACAGTAATTTCTCATTACTATGGAAGAAGACTGAAGTACTTTAAACCTCAGCATGACACAAAAAATATCTGACTTGGTCATTCCAGCACTACAAAAGACTTGGAAAGTGCCTTATTATTTCAAGGAAAAAAAAAAAAGAAGAGGGAGTGGGAATATGGATCAGATGAACGATTTAGATACCTTCTAGCCCCATGGTAAGATACTCCGCCTCAATTAAAAGGAAAGCCCTATCATTTGATGATTTTAAAAGCCTTCTAATTTCTTCAGGCATTCAATTGGCAAAGCAGTTCACCAAGTTCTACTCCCCATCTGTCTAGTATTAGTTTCACTAAAACAGTACTTGTCATTGTGAGAGTTTCCATTCATAACTCAGACAGAAACAATGGCAGGTACTTCTAAAAACAAAACGTTGTGAAAATCAACTACACTTGTTTATGAAAACATGTGCAACTAAGGTGCCATAATTAATCACTTAATTGTTCACGTAATAGTTTAAAACATTCCACAGGGAAATCAGGCACTTAAGTCTTAAACAGATTTATCTTTAAGGACCATATATCTTGCCAGATGCTGGATCTCCTGAAGCATCCAGTTGAATTCACCGGAACTGAAATTGCTTAGCATCTTACAGCAAGAAGCTCAAGGAATAAGAAGAACACAGAACATTGAATTCTTACCTTAAGTAGTTTCTGCATTGTATCAAAACTTTGGAGTGCAAGCTATGGAAATCAACAAAAGAAAGTGAGCTCTGAAAAAGCCCCTGGACTACAAAGATGGACAACAAGCCCCTTTGACTCAAAAATCTATAAGCTAGTTATGTATATCATCAGGATTCTAAATACATCCTTAATTTTTCTTTTAGAAGCTGCTTATTATTTTATTCTCTTGCATAATCTTTCTTTTATTATATTTGGACCTGTTCAAAAACCTCTGTACTGGTTCAGCTCCACAAGCCAGCTCTCAGAACAAGAGAGACTTCTGCTGGCTTCTGTGAATGCCCCAGGGAGAAAACAAGCCAAAGCCACAGAAGATTTTGCTCCACTGGAAGAGTAAAAAGGAAAATGGCACAATTTCTGGAAGAAAACCACTAGGAAAAGGAAATGCAGCCCAGAGGTTAGTTATCTTCTGGCAGTCAGGGCAGCCCACGTTATTCCCTCACCTGACCAACGGAGTGATCTTATCACTGGATCTTTCTACCTCTCCATTTCCCAGTCAGTAGAAGGGAGATGGTACGCACAAAGCTTGCAAACCTAAATGTCTGGTCAGTAGGAAGCATATAGCTGTTGGGTTTAATGTACCATCTGACAGCCATTTCTGCTGTGGCAATGAAGACGACCAAGAAAGGCAATGGTGCCACCCTGACTCATTCATGGAATGAGTATGTGAGCAGGGCTTAGTTATGGGAGTAGAACTGTTTTAAATGCTTTGACTACACATGCTACATACTATCACTTGCCAGGCTCTCAAGAAGGCCATTCCTTTCAATACAAAGTAAAAACCAAATGTAATTACAAATTATCTTCATAAGTACTCTCAACAGCAGACCTTTAAACAAGCTTACGCACAGTTTCCTACATGCTTAGTATTCATACAGCATCCTAGAGAGGCAGTAAGTTTGCTGCTGTAAAAATTTAAATAGCTTCAGAGCTTTCTCCTTTCATGGAACCGAGCTGAGATATTGCACTGCAGGTTGCATAAAATATTGTGCCCCAAACTAGATACCTGCAATCAATTCTCCACATGGAAGTTATTATCATTTGACATACAAAAAAAAAAAAAAAAAAAAAGGTTGATACCCTCCTCTGAAATTGCCTTTGCAATTGCAAATAATATAAATCAAATAGAAGAGAGTTCAGTGGAGAAACCAAGTCTTGGAAGCCTCATCTTCAGCATTCACTTACGGATTTAAAAAAAGGGCTTTAAAAATGAAACGTCTGTATAAACCTACACATTTGCAAAGCTGATTTCATTGGTTTTACTTACTTCCCTGTGTGAGCTAGGCAAGCTTCTCCCTCCCATTTCTCCCTCCCATGCACTGAGCTACAGAGTTTCTCCAGCCTTCACAATTATTTCCAACTGCATGAGGAAAAGTTAGAGAGTCCTTCTTCCTTACTTCAGTATGGCACTGAACAAAAATGACAACATGCATCTAGAGAGCAAACGCACTTTCTGTGAGGGCAAGATTTCAGCAAAAGGACAGACAACGTTTCCTAAGACAGTCCCTGGTGGACTCGCATCTACCTACTAAAAACCAGTGTTCAAACACTCAGATTCAGACAGAATCAGAAAGAAAAAAGGCCACCTACCTCTCTTGTTGGGACTAGTATGAGCGCATAAGGCCCATCACTGCGCTGCAAACAGAGAAGACAAGAGGTCCACTAAGAAGAATGTAGCACTGATAAACAGAGCACTTCCACGTCTAACGGCTACTAGCCAATAAAGTGAATTCTGAAGGGTTTTAGTACAAGTCTGTACACAACAGCCTGGGGTATTGCCCCCTCCCAGCTTTTAAAAAAACCAACAATGTTTCAAATATCAAGACTGCATTGCCTTCTCTTTCCTGCTTGGAAACCCTGCTCATGGTCATACCCAACACTTTATTCCATACGCATACTGTTTCACTCTTGTATTTCTGAGTTGCAGAAACACTCTCATGTTTGATGTACAGCAACAATCTGTAGGTAGCAGCTGCAGACGGGTTGGAAACAACCCAACAATCCAGGATGGTTGGAAACAGTTCAACCCATAAGGAAAGTCAGGATGATCTCTTCCCATAAAAGGCACAAGAGATGGCAGATCTGCAGCAGCATTTTCTGGTCAACCAGATGATCCAAATTGGGAGCAATTATCAAATCTCACTCTATGTCAAAGATTAGAAACTTATTACTCCTAAAGACATGACAGCAACCTTTGTTTTCAGTTCTTCCGGCTTTGAGATCATCGCCTCTTCTGCACTCTACCTTCTCCAAACTTGACAATTTAGCTTATTTACAATTTAGCCTACTGCATGAACTAATAGGGAATGTGTAACATAGTTCTTGCATCCTCTGTATCTCAACAGTACAGGAGGATCACATAAGCCATATGCACAAATAAAGGGGAAGAGAGACTGCTTGACCTTTCTGTCAAGAAGAGACAGTGATGACTGCAAAATAAGAGCTGGATTTTATGTTTATTAATCTTAATACCAAAAGCAAATATATTTAATTCTGTTGCACCTACCTGTATTTTGGATTCCATTCCTTGCAAAGACTGTACAAGTGGAATCCCATAGGCAAGAGTTTTACCTTTTTAAAAGGGAGAAAATTGGAAGACCTTCCATCAAAAAAAAAAGTGACAATTACAGCAAATTAAAGTACCATTCATCCTACCATTCTTAAACTAGGGTCAGAGTCTGGAAAAGTTTTAATTAAGTAGAAAGTTTCCAAAACAAAAGATTGACAAGCAATTCACCAAAGGGTTAAACTGAAAAAAAGAGAGGTGGTGGTATCCCACTAAGATCTATCTAAATAAATATTCCCACCCACCCAAGAAAATGAGACATCCAGACATAGTTTGCTGTAGAGCAAGCACATAAGTTTGTAACGTAAGAGCGTATGCTGCTCAGCTCTGCTGGCCTCCTGGATCCGCATCCCCAGCATAAACCTTGGAATAGGCCCACGTGCAATGGCTGGCAGCTGCACATCAACATTCAGTCCCACCACTGCACTGTTACAGAAGTTTGCACGGCATCTGTCTGTGTCACAGCAGTCCCATGCCAAGCTTCCCAGCCTGTCACTTTTACGAGCTGTACTGGGAACGTGGGGTTTTGGTTCTGTTGTTGGGATCCAGTTTAATATGCCCCAGGGAAGGAGACTGACAATTAAATACTGACCTGAACCAGTCTGAGATCTCACTAGAGCATCTTTGCCTTGCAGGAGCACAGGAATTGTTTGCTTCTGAACACTGTGTAAGAAACAAAACAGATTAAGAAATACAAATGCAACGCAGGATAGAATCCTAAGGTTTTAACATACAGTGACTGTTTCAAAACTGTTTACCCCAAATTCCATGCATTCATCTCTGCGGTGTAGCTACATCACTAGAGGTGATTTTTAAGGAAAGCCACTGGATAGGCATCAGATGCGATAAATTGAAAAATGATGGTTTTATGATTCAAGTACCAAATTGGAAGGCAGGACTCCAAGGTTCCATCTTCAGCTGTGACAACTGACTTACTGTGTAACTTACAAGTTATTTCTCATCCCAGATTTTTAAAGCAACGAACCCTATGGCAAATGGGAAAGCTTAACAGGTACTGTGGTCTTCACAAACCAATAACATATAATGAAACAATCACAGATGATTGGCTTTAAGGGGTAGTGAAGTGCAAAATTCCTACATAAATTTGCTTACCTGGTCATGCTACTTATCTTTAGGACAGTGTTTATTGTGGAGATCTAGAGAGATAATAAAGAGCAGTAAACAGGTTTCATTGTCAAACTGTTCCTTTTGTTACTTTTTGTAGTACAAGACAGAGCAAAAAAAAGAAGACTGATGCTTATTCTCTCTATTACTGGTCCAGGGCAACTGGTTACAAGAGTTCCCATGTCCTCAAAACACTTCTTAGCTAATCAGAATTACACCACTGCTGGTACATCGTGAAATAGCAGACTTGTTAAAATACTGCACTCCCAAATAGTTTTCTGTGGTTTTCTGGTTACTACAAGTGCAACCAGTGAAGGGTGCTGGGACAGTGCATTTGGGGACAGATCAGGACGCTGGCCAGCTTGCTGAGCTAGAAGACTGCAACAAAATCAGGCAAAGTACTGGCAAGCCTCTCCAAGTCACCATGAATAAAGGTGCATCTCAGCTCTCTAACCTGCTCCCCACCCAAAAAAAGCATGTTTCAAGGCATACAGCCTTCCTGCCACTCACCAGATGTGGATGGAGGTCCAACTGGCTAAAAGAATCTGTAGTGAATACATTCTCTTGCACCTGCTGCACTGCTTTTCTGAGTTAGGGGAAACAAACCAAAACAAAAAAAAGCACATGGTGTAGTTAAAAATTATACAGTAGTATTCTGTGTAAACAGCAATGAAACGACACGTACTGAGCAACTGCTTTGCCCAAGCAAGGCCAAAAATTTAGGACACTGAATTTCAAGGCATTGAAAAGGGTTTTTTTCCCCTCCCATTTGTCTAAAATACCTGTGAATTTCTGGGATATCAGGGTTGTTTTTAAACAGGCTGGACGTCTTAATGAAAGGTTTGCTCTTCTGGCTTTCATTTTGGTTGTCAGTCAACTGCTTCTTAGGAAGAGATTTTTGTGACAAACTTCTCTTCTCCCTGATGTCAGCTTCTGCAGCACATTTCTTGAAGGTGTTTATTGATGGCTTACGTTTACGTTTCAAAGGTGGGTTTCCATGTGGAGACTGGAGCTTTCTTTTCACAGCACTAGACTGCTTTAATGTTAACAAACAAAACAGATAGCAAGAATTCATTAATAACTGAGAATTAGCAACATGACATTACATAGAACACAGACATCAGCCCACAAATAGATCCTTATTTTTGGAATCCCCTACCAAATGACTAAAGAAACTAAGTTTGACTTTTGCAGCTAGACAGTTCGTACTCTAACAGATTCACCACCAACCCTGAGACCTCTGAACACTACTGAAACGCAAAGAGAAATCTAAAATCATATATAGTCCTCATCTCTAAAGGATTTAATCTAGCTTCTCCAGTAACTGAGCAGAACACGCTCTAAAAATCTCTCAAAAGCTCTGCAAATCTCCCAATTACATTAAAGCCATCCCTGTAGGCTTCCTTCTTTCTGTGGGCAGGAAGGATGGCCTGTACTTCACTCCAACTTACGCTTCTGCCAACTTTCAGCGTTTCTGAGCTCTTTATTTCTTCTTCTGCAGCAATCAGTTTATTTTACTGATCTTCCAATCATCTTAAGCAAAACTTTTGCTCTCCCCAGATCCCTCCAGGAACAGTGAAGAAGAAAATTAAATTTAACTTCCTTTGGTCCCCAAAGCTCTTCAATGTCCCCCAGCCCTTTTTTAATGAACTTATTTTTCCCGACACAATTGCAGAACTCCTGAAACGTGTGAAATGCCAGCACAGTCTTGCTCCACTTTTCTTCTCTCCCCCGCTGTTAGTTGCACGCTCTGATTTTCTTTGTCCTCCTATGAACCACATTGTTTTCAAGTTCCATTACTTTTTTCACCTCTTTCTTCACATCTTTGGCAACAAACCAAAAACCTACCTCCTTCCACCAACATTTGCTACCAGAAAGATGATGGTGGTGATGCCATACCTCAAAGTACCTAATATAGCCAGGATAAACCCTAGCAAACACTTAACGCTCACATACTTTCGCATAACATTCTAAGAACTATTTAAAAATTAGGAATAATAATTGAAACAACCCAGAATCGCTGTAACAATAACTTCAAAATGGAAAACGTCTGCTTAACCCATTCTTGTTCTCCTCTCCTCAAACTCATGAGAGTAAAGCACCTATTCCTGCAGCTCAGAGCATTCCCACAATTAGAAGTTTCCCCTCCCTGGCAGCAATGCAGAGCATCTCTAAATGAGGCAAAGGCCTGTAAGAGCATTACCTGCACCTTCAGCCCCCAACGAGTCGAAAGCCACCGACACCGCCAGGAAAGCGCAGAGCAGTCCCACAGCAGCCCCCTTAGAGGGATTAGAGAAGCTCGTACCTGCCGTTTCCCACCCCTCCGCTCCCCGCCGAGTCTTCCCCCTCCACAACCACCACCCAAGGCGGCCGGGCCCGTCTCCCCGCCGAGCCACCGGGTCCCTCTGCAGGTATCAACCCCCAGCCAAAGGTTCGACTGAAGAACTTTTTGGACGCTGCCTCCCCCCTCCCTCGCCGACCACGCTTCCCCCGGGCCAAACCCCAGCCCCTGCCTCCCCCCCCCAGCTCCAGTCAGGGCGAGACCCACGGCCTTCGGCCCTCAGCAGCACCCCGGGGCCCGGCAGAGCGACGGCCCCGAGGACCGGCTCGGGCCGAGCCCCCAGCCTTCCCCCCCCCCCGCCGCCGCACCTACCCGGCTGGAGCCCCGCGGCGCCGAGCTGAGGTTGAGGAGCAGCGTCCCCCCCGCCGCCATGGCCCGCTCCCCTCCCGCAGGGCCCCGGGGCCGCCCCTCGGGCCGGGCCCAGCCCGTGAGGGCGGAGGCGGACGCGGGGTGGTGGTGGCGGCGGGGGGGGGGGGGGGGGGGGGGGGTGTTGGGGAAAGCCCTCACGGGAACGGGGCCGCTCGCCTGGGGCCCCCGGCCGCTAGACCACCCCGCTGCAGGGGCTCGGCGGGACGGGCCGCGGCCCGGTCCGTCTGTCTGTCTGTCTCTCTTCCTCCCGCCCGCGGGGCGGCTCAGGCGGCGGCGGGGCAGCCCCAGCCGGGGGCGGCCGGGGGCTTCGTCGTCGTCGTCGGCGCATGCGCGTCCGCGGCCCGAGCGGCCCCCCGTGAGGCGGCGGTAAAATGGCGGCGGCGGCGGCGCGCGGGGGCAGCCCCTCGCTGTCGGCGGGGGAGGAGGAGCCGCCGCTGGGGCTCGACTCGCTGGTCGAGGAGGCGGCGGCGGCGGCGCCGAGCGCCGGGTTCCGGTTGACGGCGGTGCGGCGGGAACCGGCGGTACGGTTGCAGCACGGCGTCAGCGGGTTGGAGCCGTTGGCCTGGTCGGAGGACCACCGGGTGTCGGTGAGCACGGCCCGTAGCATCGCCGTCCTGGAGCAGCTCAGCGACGTCCACAGCGGAGGGCAGGAGATGGTCATCCACCGCACGGCCGTGCCCGCGCCCTCCGCCGCCTGTCTCCTCAAGGTGAGCCGGCCGCGGCGGCGGCGGCGGGCACCGGCCGCTTCCCCCTCCCTCAACTCCGCCGGGCCCGGGGCTGCCACGCTGCGTGTCCTCCACCCCCGGGCGGCGGGGGAGCCCCCCGGGGTCGCCTTCCCCCTCCCCGCCGCCCCGGGCTGGTCCTGCCCCCGCGGGCGGTTTGCTGCAGCCCACGCGGTGTTGTTTCCTGCGTTGGTGTATTTTAAAAGCGTTGGGGGGAGGGGGGGGAAATATAAATAAATAAAAAAAGAGATACAGGCCGGTGATGTCCGGGTGAAATACGATCCAGCGCCAAGTGGGTTTCAGGGATTCCTAAGTTCAGCGGTTTTTCCCAGAAGCGCTTGAGCTCCGCTACTTTGATGACAATTGTGTCAGCGAAATTTTAAGTAGAACTCTTCCTTGGGTCGCTACCTAAGCTGAAAGGTTTCTGCAACAGGGACTGGTTTGGGCTTCAGAGGGCCACCTGACTTCTTACGCTCCTTAGCACAGAGGGGTGGCAAGTCTGGGTGAATATCCTACTAAGTAATAATTCTGTTGTTGTGGATCTGAGTTTTTCTTCCAAAGTGATGCTGAGAATATGGAATAGCTTGAATTGAAATATTGAGTGCTTCACAATTTGAATGTTATGCCAAGCGCCTTTAAGCACACACTTGGGAACAGAAGTATGAAAACAGGCTCTTTGATTCAGCAGACAAAGATTCAATAGCTGAGTCAAAACTATACAAATTCAGGCCAACAACGAAGCTTAAGTCTTTAAGAGTGACGTTAATGAACCATTGGAACAGTGTAGTATGGGTTGTGATAGGGGATGCTCTATTTCAAGTGGGAATTAATTCCAGGAAAGTCTTCCTAAAAAAAGTTCTACAACTGTTTTAAAAGTTCTTTTTGTTGTCTTTTAGGTTGGTCCAAAAAAGGAGGTAGCAGAATGTAAGGAAAAGTTTGCAAGTTCAGTGGATCCAACGGTTAGTCAAACTTTTATGCTAGACCGAGTGTTCAATCCTGAGGGGAAGTCATTGCCGCCTATGCGAGGATTCAAGTATTCCAGCTGGTCACCGCTGGGCTGCGACGCAAATGGAAGGTGCCTGCTTGCAGCTTTAACCATGGACAATCGATTGACCATCCACACAAACCTCAACAGACTGCAGTGGGTGCAGCTGGTGGACCTGACACAAATCTATGGGGAGCGTTTGTATGAAGCCAGTTACAAACTTTCTAAGGCTGACACTCCCAAGGGAGAACTAGGAGACTTCTCTGAATTTCAGCGACGGCACAGCATGCAGACTCCAGTGCGGATGGAGTGGTCAGGCATCTGCACCACTCAGCAGGTTAAACACAACAACGAATGCCGGGATGTTGGTAGTGTGCTCTTAGCGGTACTCTTTGAAAATGGTAACATTGCAGTTTGGCAATTTCAGCTTCCATTTCTGGGTAAGGAATCCATTACTTCTTGCAATACCATAGAGTCTGGAATAAATTCCCCAAGTGTGCTATCTTGGTGGGAATATGAACATAACAACCGGAAGATGAGCGGGCTTATTGTAGGGAGTGCTTTTGGACCAGTTAAGATCCTTCCTGTCAATCTGAAAGCGGTCAAAGGCTACTTTACGCTCAGACAACCCGTAGTCTTATGGCAAGAAATGGACCAGTTACCAGTGCATAGTATCAAATGTATTCCTCTTTACCACCCCTACCAGAAATGTAGTTGTAGCTTAGTGGTGGCTGCAAGAGGAGCTTATGTGTTTTGGTGTCTGCTCTTGATATCCAAAGCAGGTCTGAATGTCCATAATTCCCACGTGACGGGGCTTCATTCTTTGCCAATCGTATCTATGACTGCGGACAAACAGAACGGCACGGTGTATACGTGCTCCAGTGACGGAAAGGTAAGGCAGCTGATTCCTATATTCACAGATGTTGCTTTAAAGTTTGAGCACCAGCTGATTAAGCTCTCAGAAGTGTTTGGCTCTGTCAGGACTCACGGAATAGCTGTTAGCCCATGCGGTGCATACTTAGCAGTTATTACGACAGAGGGCATGACGAACGGTCTGCACCCAGTCAACAAAAACTACCAAGTTCAGTTTGTAACCCTTAAGACTTTTGAGGAAGCAGCTGCGCAGCTCTTGGAATCTTCTGTTCAGAACCTTTTCCGGCAAGTGGACTTGACAGATCTTGTACGCTGGAAAATTTTGAAGGATAAGCATATTCCTCAGTTCTTACAGGAAGCACTGGATAAAAAGATTGAGAGTTGTGGTTCTACTTACTTCTGGCGGTTTAAGCTATTTCTCCTGAGGATTTTGTACCAGTCAATGCAGAAAGCTCCCTCAGAGGTCATGTGGAGACCTTCACATGAGGATGCAAAAATCTTGATATCAGATTCCCCTGGGATGGGCAGCAATGAGGATGATCAAGAGGAAGGGACTTCTAAACAAGCCAGCAAGCAGAGCCTATGTGACACAGGCAAAGGTATGGACATAGATGACACTGCAGATGATTCTCTTCCTCAGTCAAGTGACATAGGAGGCCGCGAGCCAATGGAGGAAAAGCTTCTTGAAATACAGGCACAAATTGAGGCAGTAGAAATGCACTTGACACGAGAACACATGAAACGGGTGTTGGGAGAAGTTTATCTACACACATGGATTACAGAAAACACCAGTATTCCCACCAGAGGAGTCTGTGACTTCTTAATGTCCGATGATGGCTATGATGACAGAACAGCACGAGTAAGTGCACCTCTATGCTCTGGGGATTCAGTGTTACAAGTTACTTCTTTCTCCCCCCTCCAGATCCTTAAATGAAAATACAACTTTGGGGTGGGAAAGAGAACTGTAATCATGTCGTCCTTGCCAGTCAGCTTCTATAGAGCAT
Organism: Astur gentilis; assembly: GCF_929443795.1. Taxonomy (NCBI): domain Eukaryota; kingdom Metazoa; phylum Chordata; class Aves; order Accipitriformes; family Accipitridae; genus Astur; species Astur gentilis. The sequence continues at coordinate 16,398,005 of NC_064908.1, forward strand.
ACAGCTTAAGTTGTCCTTCCTTGAAATTATGGAGTAGGAGGGAATGTAAATACAGATGATGAAATTTGGATCAGGTGCAATAAAGAATAAGCGTGCCTCAGTCTTTGCGGAACAAGGGAGAGGACCATGGTTATTCTGCTGCTGTTGGTGGGTTTAAAACAGGTACTGATTGAGAGGGGTGTTTTATTTTCATGGCTAAACTTTAATCTATCATCTCTACAAAACTAAACTTAGGAGGTATTTGGTCTAGTCAGTTACATCTGCAGTTGTAACTTTAAGGGTTGCAGTATCACTTCTTAAAGTATGATTGGAAGTACTGTGACTGTTCAAGTGGTACGTCAGGTCTTGTCATGGCTCCATGAGCCTTCAGTGGAAAGATCAATTGCAGAGGTTCAGAAAGTGATTGTGTTTTACAAGTTAAATCCAGTGATTCAGAACTTTATGCAGGACTTTCAGTTAACCAAGCTGACTGAATGTCTTTATTATAATGTACACGGCCTGAATCTTCAGGCACGCTTGCATTTATTGAACTACAATAAATAGGCATAACTGAATGCTTGGCTATGGTAGTAACTCTTCCAAAACTTGCAATACTCCCTACCAAAATAAAAGCATAACTGCAAGGACAGTATCCTGGCTATTGCAATGTGTAGAATAAGCATTTGTGGCAGGAAGTAAGTGATCAGTGAACCTTGCACTGGGCAATGAAGTTTTCTGAATATAGACATCAGACAAAGGAAGCTTCAGTGGGAACACTCTGCCATCAGCCTCCTGGCTCTTAAGACTTGATGACAAGAATATCTCAGATGTCTCTGTACCTCTTTGTATGAGCAGAGAACAGTTCTTTTCAGTACCAAAGTCCTTAAATCACTTGAACTCTAAAAAACAACCTTTACATTGCATCCAGAAAGACAGAGGAAGGAAGCACATTTCCATTACTGATGTAGTGTGGTGTTCTCCCTGCTGGACTTAGAATCAAGCAGGCCACACAGTGTTGCCATCAGTAATTCACTAGGAAGGTATTCGGGCAGGACTGCTGTGTTTTTCTAGCATTCAACTACTATGAATTAGAGGTTTGAGAGGTTGCTTTTCTCATCTTGTAAACAAGATTCTTCTTTTTTATAGTGATTAATAGCTGACTTCCAAATTCTATTTTATCTATTCAGTTTGCTTTCACATTTTAAAGGTCCTTGGGATGTGGTTTATATCTATTGAAATGTCAAAGACAAATCTGATCACATAAATGTTGTACTATAAACATTATGTATACTCTAAGATGACTGCTGAAGGCCTGCATCCAGGTAATTTCTGAACAGGACTTTTTTTTTTTTTTTTAGTACATCCATTGTGATAGGCATGAGAATGTGAAAGTACTGCTATAATGCTCAGTGGCATCCTCTAAAGTGGTATGATAGCAATTTCTTCAGTACTTCTAAAATTTGCAAGTAGCTCAACATAACACTATTGCTCTTAAGTTCTGTATCCCTTTACAGAAACCTTTAGGAGGTGACAATAAAATGAGAATAGATTAATACTTATCAATGTATTGTATTGCTTATGCTTTTATTTTTTTTTAATTCAGTGAAGAGCACAGATCTTTGCATCCTGTATCATATTCTGAAATCACAATATCCTGAGAGACATTTCCACCTTTCAGTAGGCAGCTGTCTTGCTGTAAACAATGCTGACTGCTGTGTATTCCCAGGTGCTGATTGGGCATATCTTAAAGAAAATGAACAAACAGACTTTTCCAGAGCACTGCAGCTTGTGTAAAGAGATCCTGCCATTCACTGATCGCAAACAGGCAGTCTGCTCCAATGGACATATTTGGCTCAGGTAATTGGTTCTTAAAGAGTTTTTGCCCTCCTCTGGATAATTTAAACATACTTAAATAGCTAACCTAAAACACTTCATAGTGTTGGAGTAAAAAGTCATGAAGCATGTTATCCATGCTGCAGTTAATTGCCATTTTTGCTGGCTGTTATCTGTCCTCTTCCATGAGAGAGAGAGAGAGAGGGCATTGTAGATTGGATTTGCTTCTCTTGTCAGTACACTGTTTTTAAAATAAAATGCTTTTGATCGTCTTAACTTTTTTCTTCAAGCAGGGGCAGGATGGGGGCAGGGAGAAAGTAGGCAAGGGAAAATCAAGCACAAGTCATCCTTTGGAACAGCACATGAAGGAGGGTTTGTTCTAGCTACTTCAGCATTTGAAAACAAAGTAATTTAACAAAAAATGATGGGAAACGGCTACACTGAGAAGTCAGACAAGTTCTGGAACATGTAGGAAAGGAAATCTTCCAACATCGATGTATGGGGTATGTGGTGATTGTCCCTGGAGACTTGGCAAGTCAGTAGTCTGTCGCAAAGAAAAACCTTTGCCTAACGGATATTGTGTATGTGCTAGGTTGGCTAAATAGTCATTGCCGTACAGACACTGTGGTTCTTCTCCTGTGCAGTAACCCTCAAGCTTTTCACCTCTTCTACTGTATACTAAAATTTTTTGGCCAACGATGAAATTTTTCTCAATGGTATATTGATTTTTGGCCTTTTTCATTTTTGTGATCATATGTAATTGGGTACACTTGTGAAGTTTCATTTACCTGGATTAATCAATTATTAATTTTTGTGTTTCATGTGGCTCATTACTGCCCTTACTCTCAGAAAGCAAGGTCTATTGGGAACAGAACTCAGCCTCCAGTCAGGGCATAGGAACAGGTCACAAAACAAAACAATAAAACCCCAAGCCTCTTGATAAAATTACTTGTCCTTTCACAGGTGCTTTCTAACCTACCAATCCTGTCAGAGTTTGGTATACAGAAGGTGTTTGCTTCACGACAGTATTGCACGGCATCCGACCCCAGAAGGTAAACTGTTCCTGTAGCCTAAAGGGGCAGGATTATGTATTCTTAAGTTTTATCTGCAAAATGATTTGAATTAGTTTCACTGACTTCTCTTTTAGGCAGTTACCATGTGAAGTACTAGTACTCTGCATTTCAGTGTGCTGTTGTCCATGCCTTAGTGGCATACGTTATTTACAAATAGTGACTGCAAAAATTAATTTATAAATACTACATTTTAATGAGAGCTGGGTAGACACGTAATCTGTGCTGGAGTGCTACAACAGTTACTTTATATTCAAGTGGAATATATTAGCATCCAGTTCAGCAAGAGCTGAGGGTCTTTGAAAGTCTGTTTCAGTGCAAGCTGTATTGATCCAACACAGGTTAAGAAATAGTTGGCACCTTGCTGGCTTAGGTCCCAAACCTACCATAAGTACATCATACAGAGACAGTAATGGCAGGCCGTGGGGGCTAGGCAACCTTTTGCCTTTGTGTTTTCAGAGTTTGAGGAAGGACAACCTGTGCGAGAAAATTGTTTTCTTCCCAACTGGTACACTTAAAAAAAATCATGGAGTACTCAAACAGTTTGTCTCAAAGTGTAGGTGATACTTTTCCTCTCCCTATAATATATGGGTATTTTAGACAGCACTAAGGATCAACTACAGAATTTAAACCTCTGTAGAGAGAGGCTGTAAACTTAATTTCTTTATATTGGAGAGGGACAAAGAAACAGGAACCAAGGACTGCATTATGTTAAGGATCTAATTTCAGTTCAGAAAATAAGAGCACTACATTTTTGGCATGGTGATCCTTTAAATTTTTTTCCTATATAGCTATTTAGACGAGTATGTAATGATGTAGTGTGGGCTGTTTCACCTTAATTTTGTCCCCTACTGAAGTGGGATTTAAACTGGCATTACTTGAAATTTCAAGACAGAAGTAGAGTTGGATTCCTCTGAACTTTTCAGTTAATCCTGCATGGTGAATATATACAAACTGTTTCGAGATTAACGTTTAGTTTGTCCCTCTCAAGTGTCATTCCTGTGTTGATCTCTACCTCCAGCTTTAAAGATCTTGTTTTCTTATTTGCAGATCCTGAATGGATCAAGAGGTTATTGCAAGGACCTTGCACGTTCTGTGATTCTCCTGTGTTCTAGAGAAAAGCTATGTAAAGATTGAAAGTATTTTCTCTGCTGCATAAGCTCCCTTCAGCCTCGAAGGATATAGAACATAAGAATACAGACTTTACTAGAGGGGGAAGACGTTGTCCACAGCCCTGTAAATAGAACATCGGAGGCAGTAGAAACCCCTTAAATCCAGAGCCTGTTCCATGCTCCAGAAACAGGAGTACATCTGGAAGGATGAGTTTATAAGGCGGTTTGGAAATGCACCCCATTGAAGCATCAGCAGCTGGACATGCTTCCTTTTACTGGAAAGGAACTGAAGTCTTAAGCACACAGTGTGAACTGTCCTTCGTGCCCGACAAGTGTGTGATTTCCCCAAAGCTGGGACGGGAACAGTGGAGCTGCCTCTTGAATGGTCTTGGTGGGTAGAGAAGGCTTCAGCCTGTAGTGCTCTTGTTTGCTTTTTAACAAGCACTGGCACTTGCTGCAGAATATTGAACTATCAAAATAATTTGTGGTTCTAATTTCTCACAGAGTGAAGCATGTGCCAGTTACAGCCATATGAAAGAAATTGGCCATTATATTAGTTTCACTTGAAGTCTAGAAGAATAACTGCCTCTTAACTGTTGTAACAATATTGCAGTCAGAAGGGTAATATTGGCTGCCTGGGTCAAATAACAGATCAGTAAGAATAACTTTTAAATGTAATAGTTATTAAACTAATAGCAGTTAGATTAAACACTAACATAATTTCCAGTGCTTTTAAGTCTCTTGCCCCACTTTCTTTTTCTGACCTAAGTTCTAACTATTTCCTAGCTTTTGCCAATGTATATGCCTTTTGTTTCACTTTACCACCAGGAATCATCTTTTCCAGTGTAATTTGGTTAACAAAAACATTACCAATTTACCTTATTTTCAGTTGAATTGAGAGTCTCCCTCATACAGTAACTGAGTTTTACAGAAGTTTGACACAAAAGTAATCACTCCCAGCTGACAGTTTCTCTTTTCATAATAATGCAGTAAAGAAAAAAAACCCAAACCAAAACTCCACCATGGCTAATATGTTATAGGTAAAGTTTCCACCAGTGGGCATGGAGTCTGGTGAAGCTATTCGTGTATAACCTTGACATTCTCCTCAAGAGATTCATGAATACACCAATGATGTAGCATGGCTGAGCCCAGAAATTTATTCTGCCTTCTAACTGTCCTATCATAATAAAACCATCTTTCTCTCTTTGGCATCTAGTTCCTATGGGGAGCAGGAGAATCCTTTTGAACTTCCTATGCAGTGTTAGAGGAATAATACCTCCAAAATGTGTGTGGTTATCTGGTACAGTTTGTCTTGTTAACTTAAATCCATGTTGTCAAATAATCCAAAGTTTATGTATTTACATTCTTCAGAGTACCAATCTGGACACTCGGATAAGTTGCCCTGTTTGTGATCATGACACTTCTAATTGTGTGTGAAGTGCTCTACAGCTGTTTGAGAAATCAAGGAATCGACCTGGCAGCATCAGTCTCCAACAATGCATGTGTGGATTGGTGCTTAAGTTTCCTTGATTCAATGACTATGCATATTTTCTTAATGTTCCTTCGCTTTAGTAGGAGCAAATTTTTTTCAGCTAACATTAAAACAAGTCAGCTGTCCTTACTATTCAGTGTTTCATGCATTAAGCGTGATAGTGCTTCGATTGAGAATAATATTAATATAGTAGCCTAGAACAGCAGAAGCACATTCATCTGTAAAATAATTAGCGTTGTTTGTAAATATCCTTGGAAGTGATACCATAACATTAAAGAAATGTTTAGTTTTTTATTGCTGTGCATTGAAAATTTAAATTACTTCAGTGTGTCTGCAAAGAAAGAAAATGTAGATCGTGTTAGCACCCAGTAAAACAAAGAGTAACCTTGATACCCAGCGTGTGCATAGCTTGGGGCCAGGTACTGTACCTGGGGCAGCATTTATCTTCTTCCCAGTGCTGATGGGGTTTGCGGGGAACAGAACATCAGTTTCGAGTATCAGCTGAACAGGTTTGTTCATGGGGGTAGGGAAAACATTTTAAGTGGAAGCTGCAAGTCCTTGTCCAAGGCAGTCCTGACCAGTTCATCAGCGAGGAAGTGTTTGATTCAGAAGTTCATCTGACTATGGAAAAAGGTGAGAGAGCTCTCCAGAACCATGTGTAAATGCTTTAAAAAAAAGTCAGCATTTCTTTGATTTTGGCTTAGAAACCATAATAATATTCTGATCCGCTGAAATGTTTTAAGTCTGGCTAACCGAAAGGTTCAGCTTGGTATCATGAGATTAATTCCTGGTGATTATTTCTAGCAGTTATCTTGAATTTCCCTGGATTGAGTTTTAATGCTTTAGACATGTAGAAGCTCTAGTACACCTAGCATTAATGTTGCAGCATTAATGTTTATTTTCCTTGTCTTTCAAGGCAGTAGACACTCAGTATACCATTGCCAGTTTATTTAACCTGATTTATGACTGCTGGGAGAATGGAATTTTAAAGCCAATGATGTCGGCTTTGTCTGCATGCCAGTGGAGATCCTTTAGCACAAAGCTTTCACTTCTCACCCTGACCCATTCACAACAGGTAAAGAGGTATTGTAATTTTTTTGTTTTTAAACCATCACTGGTCCCTAAAGTATATTTTTAACTAGTGTAGGCTTGAATAGTATAGCACGCCTCAGACCAGTAACATTTAACCTCTGATGCTGATCTTACTGGATTTTTCTGCCCAGCTAGCAGCGGAGACTTCCTTCAGGAAACCTTTTATCTGTCTTGGACTCATGACATGCAGTTCTGGGAATGTGGAGGTTAGTCCCGTTCCTGTTGGAGTACTCTAACAACCTGCAGAGCTGCAGCAGCACCTTGATGTATTATCCTTTACCTTGTCCTAATGAAAACCCTTGCTTTCATCCCACACGGGGAAGGTGAGTGGGTGAGGAAGGTATGAGCACCTGCTGCCAGATCCTTGTGCTATTTTGCCATTAACAAGAGCTGCCTTCTCAAACTAATACATAGTGGAGCTATCCAATATTAAGGCCTAGTCTGTTTTGAAACACCAAGTGACGTATCCAAAGTCCCACAAAATCAGACAGATTATCTCACTAAGTTTTTGGTTTAGATATCTTGCAAACCTTAGAGCAAGTGAATAGTTGAAAGCTCTCTCAACTGCTTCACCATTTAGTAGTAAACACTGTGGCCGCTCATGGTGCCTCATCTCCAGAAGAAGAACACTCCAGCAGAGAGACTAAGTGGTTCTTGATGTGCTGCTGCTTTTTTTTTTTCTTTTTTTTTTTTTAAAAAAAAAGGATTGCGGTACTTGCTCTTGCATCTGAAAATTAATAGCCAGAGATGCTGTGTTGTGTCTGAAGCTAAAGTGTCATTGTCCTTGATAAGTAGCTTCTGATAGCATTTAAGATTTGCTACTTGCGCTGATAAGAGTTAATCCCTCCTCCACTGGGATGAAGAAATCCAGGCTGCTCCCGGTTTGATGGATAAGCAGAACAGCTCTGGCCTGTACAGCTTCTTAGTGCCTTGGTGCTAGATGCCATTGTCTGAACTAAGGTGAAAGTTTGGGCTCATGAGGACTCTGTCTTGGGTCTCCAAACTATACCTCCTGCTCTGGAATTGGTGACAGTGGAACTCATTGCTGCCTTTTACCTTAATTCAGCTATGGGTTGTGGACTTAATCATTCAATCATCCTTTCCTTTTGTATGATCCCCCATTCTATTAATCCTTTTGTATATTTCTAGAGAGGAAATATTATGGTTGCTAATGCATACATAGAGGCAATAAATATTTCCCTGATTTTCTTAAACTTACTAGGTTTTCCACTAGTTAATGTATCATCAGTGATTATGTGCAGCATAACACCATTTATTCTATCCTTATTAAGGGTTTCTTGACATAAAAGAACTGAACGCAAACATTTATAGTCCTAGTTAAAGGCTAACAAATCACACTTGTGCTGTTATGCCCTAAACTAACATTTACAGGAGACTTGTTTGTAGAAGTTTAATTTCTCAAATACAGAGCCCGCCCTTTATGACCCACGCAGTTTGTGAAGCAATGGGCAGCCTTGCAGGCAGAGCTGCTGGACTCTCAGTTGCCACTTAAGGTACGGCCTCAGAGAGAGAACGAGGAAGAGAGCCTAACCCCGTTCCTCAGAGCCCTCACCGTGGAGCAGGTCGGGGTTAATCACTGAAGCCGTTGCTCTTTTGCCAACATCTAAACTTTTTGTGTGAGACAGATGTGCAAGGCCGGTTAGATGTGCCTACCAGTAGATTATCTTCAGGACAGTGGCTGCGGGAAGAGGAAGGTACCTCTTCATTCTCTCTTGTCTGCCTTTCTGCTGAGTGGAGCTGTAGGTATGTCGTATGTCAGTGAGAGGCCACCATGTGCCTGCTTCCTACTGCCATGCTAAAGTGCTTGCTGGCATTTTACAACCTAATTCATGCTGGTTTTTGAATTATTTCTGGCAGTCACCTTGTAAGTGTGTCGTTAGTAGCAGTCCAATACTTAACAATGTAATAAACTCCAAAATTTGTCGCAGAGCACTAGTTCATATTTTTGCAGCTGGAAGTAAGGGTAACAGCAGTCTTAGCCTCAAAGTGTTGGTAGTCATGGCAAAAGTCAGATTTATAAGCATCTGAATTATCTGGAAGAAGGTGTTTATGAGTTGTCAGTGCATAAATGTGAAATGGTCAGAGTAGTTACCAATCCTATGTCTGTCCTCATCCTCCTTTTGTATTCCCTTTTGAAGCTTTCTGTATCATCAGGCCTGTAAACGCACAAATTATGCTGGTTATACTCCAGACTTGAAGTGTGTAGGGTTTATTCTTTAACCAGAACCGGAACAAATGTCTGCGTGGAGATGCCTGCTAGTTTACAGCTCCACTGGTGAATACCAGGTTGAAAGCTGCTTTTTTCCCCCTCCGTGTGGGTAAACAAGGACAACTTGAGCTCGGCTCTATTCATCTGCAGTCCTGTCCTAGCTGTCGAAGGTGCAGGAATCTTAACAAGACAGAGTCGAGCCTTCTCTTGGAAGTCTCAATCCAGGATAGTTTTTCACAACTTCTAGAGGTTAGTATGTGTGTACAGCAATGCCCACAGAGCTTTAGTTTTCACCTCTAATGGAGGAGGGCCGTGTATACATACTCAAATTTCTGTCTGTGCTAATCTTTGGCTGTACTCATTTCTAACTCATATTTTACACTGGAGATGTTCCCAGACCCTCAGTGTCAGTTGAAATATTCTTATACTGTCACTATTTTTTCATGCTAACTCAGTTTTAGCACTCTTCACTTGAAAGACCTGGAACTTCCGCTGCTCGGTCATGATCTGGGTAGTGACCTCAGGAGTGTCACAGCTGCCTGTGGATGATTGTTTTCATTGCTGCAATACAGCTGTCGCATGGGGCACTTGCTAGCATTAACTACACTACAGTTTGGGGCAGAAAGCAGAGTAATTCCCTGTACTGTCCTAGGCTGCATCTGAATCAAGCCAAAATGTGAATGTTTGGAGCACCTTCATCACAGGAGGACTCGCGCACTGCTGAGAGCCTACAGCAGGAGTTACGGGGCTGTGCCAGCCCTGCAGCATTCTTTAACATGAAACTGGGAGGCCAGCCCTGAAAAGGGAAAACCCAAGAGCCATCCAAATGGAACTGTTCAGAGGAGAGTTTAATTGCTCCGCTAATCTAGTTGATACCTTCATGCTACTTAATTCCATTCTGGGGTGCGAGTGTTGTAGCTGGCTGACCACGTGGTCATCAGGCTGAATGAAAAGCAAAGTTGAGTTTTAATCTTTAGTTTTCAGATTTTTCCTTTGAGACTTCGTTCATGGGAGGGTCTGACAAAGTTGCTGTGAATATTGATGCTGTGTATATGGCACATTTTGTAAACGTGAAGCAAACCTGAATGAATGTTTTGTATACTGCGACAGTAGCATTGTAATCCTGCTCCTTTTTTATTCTAAATAAATAAAGAAAATACTTGTTTGTAATGTCTGTATTTTGAGGGACATGGGGTGCCAAGAGCTGGGACTGGCAAGAAACAGCAGTGTGGTTAAGCACTCAGTCCTTCAGCAAAAGACTTCACACTTTAAAAAAAGAAAAAAAGAAAAGCTTAATAATAAAAATCTCACGGTGGCCACTATCACAGGACACCAGTGGTAAAGCCTGAGAGAGGACCTGGGGTCCGATACTGCCCTTCAGCCACACAACCATTCCCTTCTCCTCGCCAGCATAGGTTCAACCCCTCTTTTCCCTGGCTTCCCGAACTGCTACGTGGCAGCACTCCAGCTCCAGAAAACAATTCTGCTAAAAGAACCAGCTTGCTTTCATGAAAGAGGCCTGACATCACCTTTTCTTCTGTAGAATCAAACAGTTCTTGTTGCAGAAAGAGGAGAGTAACCCAGGAGAGCCTGCTTGTAGAAGGGAATAGACAATTTTCTGTATGAGTGAAGTATGTATGACAAGGCAAGAGTCACCTTTCAGGTTCAGTTTTGGCAACTGTGACACAGGCAGTTACAGTTCGCCACAGTTAGAACCACAGTTCACTCCTACTTAAGACCAACTCAGCTCCAGCTGCCCCTCTGGGAAGCAGAACTGAGGCACAGGGACCTGCCAAACCTGTCTTTGCTCTAAACCAAACCTTAAGGACCTGTACGAACGCCTTCCTGGCCCTTCCTTCATTAGAGTCCCGCAGCTTCTACAGCACCTTGTGAACAGACGGTGGCAAAACCAGCAACATTTAAGGTTTTTGTGCTGGCAGCAGCACCCAAGCCTTATGGGGAAAGGTGAGAAATGAAAGGAGGCGGCAGGGCAAATCTTTCAAGAGCTACAGGGGTCTGGGCAGAGACCGTGCTGGAGGATTGGGTCTCCTGCCTGGGGGGGTTGAAGCATCCTTCCACCATAGGGCACTAAAGGATCTATTGTTTGGAGCAGGTGGACACAAAAGTTTGTGGAACACTTGGACATACCCATCTTGTTGCTGAACTATGTAATTAACAGCGTAATATATAGGGTATAGCACAACCTCCAAGCAGCCTGCTCTGCAAAACGTCTTTGGAAAGTGGACTGATAAAAGATGTCCATTTCAGAACTGGGCAAGCTGTACAATAAGTAACGTCTGGTCCCTGCTGCGTTCTTACCACCTCCTCTTTACCTTGTTTTTCTCACTGCTCAACATTTGTTTTGCCAGAATAAGATGCTAATAAAATCAAGCGTGGTTACCAAATTGGTTTTCAAGTGTTGCATTCCAATTATAAAAGCCTAATTCCTCCTTCCACCCACTGAACCTTTTTGGTATTAACAGGCTTTACTATGCAAAGTGATGCAGGGGCTGTTTCGTTTACAGTAATTAAATGAATGTCAATTGTTTTAGTTGTTTCTGAGGGAGAGTTCTACATCAGTATTAGCATGTTCTGCTAACCCTTACGTTCTGCACTTCAGGCCTGCTGCAAACCCTTGGGGGTTGACCATTGACCTGAGACTCCGTACCCAGACATGCCAAGCGCATCTCAATGAGACGAGCTCTTTTTCTCAGTTTCTATGGAACCAGCAGAGCGGAACTAATATAGCGTCCGCATATAGATGAAAGAATGAAGAGGAAAAAGGGCTTTACAGCTAAATTAATTAAGCAGATGTACCTGTCTAATTAAAGATGCACTGTCCCTTTTGTACCCTAGCTGCAGTACAAACAGTATTTAAACACACTCTCTATCCATTTCATCTATCAAAATATTTAGTAGGAACTCTCAGATGAAGGTGATATTAGCAAGATGAGCTTCCCATGTATTATTAATAGAAGGGCTCCCAATTATGCATGAATGCTACAGCATATCTTTATAGCAATAGCATAAAAACCAGCTGTCCAAGTAGGTTACCAAACAACACATTTGTAACAGGTAGCACTGTTACACGAGGGTTTGTGGTTGGGCCCTGTGCCGCAGGAGCAGCCTCTGCCTCAGCCTGGTGCTATGAGCCAGAATTTCTCAGTGCAAGAGGTGCAGAGGACTCGGCTTGTGTTGCTGGTGCCAGAGGATTTGGCTTTCTTGGATTTCAAAGATACTTATTCTGAGATTTTTTTAAAACTGCCCCCAAGGCTGGAAAGTCCAATTCCCATTCACCAAACCCTCCAAAGGTATTGAAAATTCCAACCTTAAACTCTCCCCAAATAATACAACATCCCCCTAGCTATCTGGATAACCAGGGTCTTCCCACCTGAATTTACTCTACAGGTGCGAGGAGGAAACTTGGCACTTATGTCTCTACAGCACTCCAGATAGACCTAGACACACACAATCAAGGACAGCAACAAAGACCCAAACTTATTTACAATAACAGGATCAGAGAAGTCATCTAAAACCAAAAGGCTCTTGGAGGCCTGTACACTCTGGAAGGAGAGAGCACCTGCATCCTGCATCTTCCCAGGCACAAAGGGTTCCAGGAGAAAGTTGCATCTCCTCCGCGTCCCCTGGTCAAGGGGAATTCACGCTCACACACAAGGGAGAAATAAAGGGAGACGTAATAGAGGCATCAAACTCAGTGCTTCTCTGAATCACAACAACAAATCACACTCTTTCTTAGAAGCACTAAGGGTGTACATTTCCATAGCCAGAGATTTTCCAGTTAAGAAAGACTTAACTGAGCATTTAGTGCAGCCAGATCCAGCCAGAGAAAAAAAAACCACAAAACTGGACACCAACCTGCCCAGCCACAGCTCAGTCAGGGCAGCCGTAGGCTGGGAGGCTCACTCTCTCAGGAAATCAGAATTTAGTAACCTATCTGCTCCTGCAGCTCATTATGTCCTTAGTTGGGTTCTGAAAGTGATGAACCTGCAACCAGTTTTCTATGGCTCTCGATATTTTTTCCAGTTGTTCTTTCTGCCCCGCCACAGAGTTGGACTGCAGAACAGGGTGATGGGGACGGCTGGTGCATCTGCAGAGTGTTTTGTCAGAACTTTTTAAACAATTTGAGTTAACAAGGGAGTAAAAACATCTGCACCCTGGCCTCAAAACACTGCAGTTGTCTTTGGGGAAAGTGCACGGCAAAGCTGCGAGCTTCATTTTTCTATTTGCTTTTGTATTTGCTTGCAGCAGAATGCAACAGTGAGGTAGACAGGTAGTGCCTGTGTAGTTTTGGTGGGGAGCACTGGTGAATTAAGACACAAACACATCTAATAGCTTTAATACTCATAACTGGCTTCATGGGTATTACATAGCTAAGACAAAACTACTATTCACTGAATCACAGAATCAGAAAAAGATATTTGAATTAAACACAGGAACTTCCCTAGCCACAGTGTTTAATACCTTGAATCACAAAACAAAAGCCAAAAAAATTTCCCGTAAAGCACAATTTCTTACTCTTTGTACTTTACTCAGCCTCGGTGAACTTCAATTTAACACAGCTGGCTGACTTCCTCTTCATCTGTGATAACCTGCCATTTCAGTGGTCGGACTGCAAACATTACAGGGAAAAGTTTAAAACCAACTGTTCCAGAAATCATCCTTATTAATTACAAGCTTTTTAATTTTTTGCATGGAAGGGGCTTGATGATACAGCTTTCTATAAACTCAAAGATAACATGAGGGTCTTGGTCAGCATTGACATAAAAGGCACCTTCATAAAAATCCTCCAGTTCCTTGACATTCCTGTAATAGGTTTCCACACGCTTCTCAATATTTTCTTCCTTGTCTTTAGGGTTCTGCCTGAGACGGACTTGGATCTCCGGTGCCGGTGCTGGTCTGAATGTCATGTGGTATCTGGAGATGAGATACAAATGCCACTGCTTCAGGTCACGTTGAGGACACAGCGGCCATTTCCTAAGATACTCCATGTTTTTGCCTATCAGAGTTCCTTGGAAGTGCCTCTTTCTATTCTAGTTTAGGGTTTTAAAACAATGATTGGAAATTTCAGGGCAAGTAATCTGTCATTCCTGCTCTCAAGAATCCTGGATACTCAAAAGCCAAGAGTTTCTCTTGAGGTGATGCAGAGTGCTGCTAGTGTTTATATACTTCACACGAGGTGTGGAGAAATCCCTATTACATGTCCAATGCTCCAGTTCAGAAGCATTTCGAGATGTGTTCCAGATCCAATCCCAAGGTAGCATGTTTTACTTGTAATTTTTATTCCTATTTTTTAAATATCATCTAAAAAAGCCTAACCTTAAACCTTAGCATCTGTTAAAATTTTTTCTGTGGTTTACTGTTATGCTGATTCTGGACATTAGTCAGGAAAAAACTGCCAAACTTTGAGTGCTTTCTCTGCATTGAATCGGTGAGCCCAGACATAGCCCTGTGTCCGGGCATTGCTGAAGGAACTGTAACTTAAAATGCGTTTATGGCTCTCAGACACTGGGGACTTTCCTGCCAAGATTCAAAAGTGCAGCAACAGGGCTGTGATCACCAATATTAAATTTTGAAAGTATTTCCTATTAGCAGGCATGTGGCTGAGCTCTTCCAGCAAACGGCAGAAGGGTAGCAGAAGCACAGCCCTTGCTCAACACAGTCTCTAAATCACCATAAGCTGAGCTTGAAAGGTAGATAAGCTTCATCTTGATAAGCCACTACAAGTAGGGTTACTACTGTTATTGCTCAGGAACACTGGAAAAAGTTAGAAGACACAAATACTCTACCTTGGTCTCTATTTCTGGGCAGATACCAGGTAGAATATAATTGCTAACATCTTTTTATAGTAGCTGAAGATAAAAAGAGGTTAATTCACTCTGAGGTAGGCTTTGGTTATTTCTAGCTTCCAAAATGGCAGAATTTGGCTTCCCTGAATTCACAGCTGAAGGTTCACTCAACTAGTCAGCAGGCTTCAGCAAGACGGAGGATTTTTATCACCAGAGTCCTGTAGCAGTGCTGCAGTCCAGCTCAGCCTGCCCAGACAGCTGACACCAAAAAGAATTCTGACAATGTTTCTGTGTTGCCAAAGGCTCCCAACAATTGCTAAAAGCTCTTTTGCAAACATGTATTTAAATTTCCTGCCACAGTAATTCTACTTCTGAGTAAATGTCTCCTGTGCCCCAACACAAAACCAGTTTATCCCTCTTCCTGCACAGCCAAATTTTCTGAAACTGTTAGGATAAATGCAAAACAGAGGAGAGAAGCAGAGTCTCTGTGTCTCTGCACAGAACTGCACTACAGCTCCAGCTGGTACAATGATGTGGACGCAGAGTTCATTCCACATTGGAATTATTTAGAGCACAGCTGAAGGCCACCCTCCTCACTGTTCTGTAGCCAGCAGTGCAGGTTTAACATAATGCCAAGGATTAGATACATCATCTAAAACAATTCAATTCACAATGAATTTGGAAAGAATAAACCCCAGAGTTTGGAAGAAGGAAGCGTGTTAACTGGAGCAGCTACTGAACAAGCTAATCCTAATGATAAGAAACGCAAAGATGTGTGAATGATTTGCTTCATACTGTTAATTTCTTCTGAACAACTGCATCAATTATTACTAAAACAAAGAGAACAGTTACAGCAAATCACTGTTGCTGTCACAAGTTAATGTTGCACCTCGAGTAAAACATTTGAATAATCATGTACCACTTTGGGACAAACCCAGTTTTTATGGCCTTAATCTTTGAGCATTCAGTATTTGTCTTTGATTCAATAGGATGCATTTAACCATTAGAAAAGTAAAATAGTGGTTTAAAATTTAAGTGTGAGGAATCGTAAAAACAGAGCACAAGTGAAGTTGCAAATCCACACCAATTCCAGCCGGTATTTAGTAAGATATTTTATTGTTACTTTTTCCCTGAAAAACAAGGGTGGATAAGACAGTAAACCTGAAGGTCACTGCTGAAACAAGGTGATGTGACTGCCAGTGAGATGAACTGCCATGTATGAGAACCCAGTCTTACAGTGACTCAGTGACTCATAAATGAGTTTGCTCTACTGAGCAGGAAATATATTAACATCTCACAGCAGACAGAACCATCACAGGAGCTGGGGGAAGTAAAACGCAGCAAGTTTTCCATTTTCCCCAGCTGGGAAGCCTTCAAAATTCCCATGGGAATGTCTGAAAACCATCTGCATTTAGGCTAGGTTTCAGACATCTTCCCTCAGCGTTCTTTCACCAACCAATTTAGTGACCATTAAAATGTTAGACCTGAGCTACTTGCTGCTGTAGATTTCAGGCTCCAAGATTTTAAAATGCCCTATTCTGAGAACAGGAGCTTGCTGCAGCAGGTAGGTAAGTTGGTACTTGAGTAGCTATGAAAGTTTTAACTTTTCTTTAAGGAGTCCCTAAGCAAGAGTACAATATTCCTGAGTTTCCTTAGATTTCTATGAAGTCTATCTGGTGCTTTCATCTCACTGGCAGTCTTGAAAAATGTTAAACATCAGATATGAGTGCTAACCTTTCCCCAGTGACAGGATCAATCCTCCGTTGAGACAGTCGTTCCACGATGGATTCATAGGCGAGATTAAAGAAAAATACCCTATGGAGAACATAACAATTAAGTGCATTAACATCCTGAGAACATCACTTGTGACCTTCAGAGTACGAGTTAATCCTTACCCAAACGAACGGCACACACAGACGTGGAAGTGACAGTACCACTCAAAACTGCAGCATCAGAAAACGTTAGCATATACACAGGACCTCTCTTCTCTGGTTCTTCTCCTCACATCTTGCTTAGTCTCCAACCTCATCAAGGCAGAAGCTCTTTGACACACAGTATGTGTGGTGCTATGTGCACGCACAGGGTTTAACAGAAAATACAGTGTGGACACCAGTGACTGAATTGCAGCTGCAGCCTTCCCCAGAGTCTGTCATAGCTTGCTCGCAATCCAGCAGTTATCTCTGAACGTCCTCTGGATCCAGCTTCTCAACCCAACTAGCAAATACAATCACAATGACATTCTGCAAAAGGTAAATAAAAAATTGCTACCGTTCCTGTCAAGGACCAAAAAAGAGCTTGTCTGCCCGTATTATGCATTCTTCCCTAATAACAGCACTGCACAACTCGGTGCCCATGAAAGGCATTTTCCTCTTGCTGTTTCAGTCCACTTCCACTTGTTTTGCCCTTGCCTCCCCACACAGCCCCACAGTGTGAGTCCTCCTGTCTCCCACTCCTGTCCTGCATCCTTAAAAGCAGAATGAGTAGTAAGACTTAATACGTGCTACATTATGATGCTGACAATCCCCTGTCCCTGCCGTTAGCATTGACCTGCAGAGAACAGCGCCAGGGCACGGAAGGCAGCTCGGTACGGCATAACCGACTCGACAATCAGCCTTGCTGTTGAGACTGCTAAAGAGGAAATATTAATGCTTGATTTTAAGATGAAAATCTGTAATTCCCATTGAGTCTGAACAAGACGTAGTTGCTCAGCATCTTAAAAAATCAGACCCTCGGTGCCAGTGATGTGGGTTCCATGCTATGAACAGCTTTTCACCAGAGGATGGAGTGGCACTTGCCAACTCACTTCATACAGGTTACACAAAAGCCCTGATTTGAATCAAGGATGCAGAACCAGAAAACAATATACACCCCTACTGAGCCCAGTCACATTACACTGTTGCATATAAACTGTTGTACCCATCTCCCATTGACTCCTCCTTGGCATTTTGGTTCATTATAATGGTCCTGTTAATTTTATATTCTAGCTCAAAAGCTCTTCAACAGAAAATTCTTGACGAACTGCTGAGAATGAGTGGATGTGAGTCCCCTGTCCCCCAGCTATTGGAGGCTAAAGCAGATCTGGACAAAGATCACATTCAATGATTAATTCAGAACAAAACAAAAAATAAGGCTTCCTTTGAAAACTTATGAAAATAACTTTTACCAAGCACGGCCTGAAGGCTGTAAATACATCTTTCTTTATAATACACCTTCTCCTGCTGCTGCCTTCAAGGCCAGGCTTCCTATTTTCGTTTTTGTCTGCCTCTCACAATAGATACTGTATGCTTTAGACATTCACCAAAGGAACATTTTACACTGACTGGGTGGGATCAGACCAGATGAAAGGCTGAGCTTTACCTTGGCATGCACATAGCAGATTACTAGAATCCTTTGTAGGATTTAAAGTTATGAAAATCATCTCTCTTTTCAAATGTTTACAGATAATGACTTCTATTCACACTGTGGTAACAAAATAACAGCCAGGAATAAAACATTCAAGATCTCGGAGATTCCAAAGACAGGAAAAGAACAACAGTTTCAACACTCTTTTATCCCTTACACTCTTAACATTTTGTTTTTCTTTGTTTCTGTTGCCCAACAATGGCACAAAACCGTGATTGTCAGAACAGGTAACATCTGATGATATGTCTCAAGATGAATATTCTAGTAGAGAGGAACAACATTTATACAGTCATGATAATTGATACAGCTTCCTATTATATTCTGAAATAAACAAAACCACTAAAGGATTATAACCTGGCATATCAAGAAAGCTTGTCGTAATTCATAGTTACTAACTCAAAAAGTATTATGGTATTTGAAACAGAAGAGCCTAAAAAACTCCACTTAAAAAGCTGCCAACAAAATGAACTCTGAAAGCCTTGTCTGAGATTCCCTTCTTTTTTTATACAAGATGCTTCTTATTATCCAGTCTGGTGTCACCATTAAAGAAGAGTGTAGGGGGAAGATGTGGGAGATTATAGACATGCCTGCTAATAGTATAGATTCTTTTTCCCCACATGCATTGTGTAACAGCACACACAGAATATACTATACAACAGCACAGACTCCCAATCCAATGGTCCTTCCAGTGGAAGGTGGGATGCCTTACCCTGCCATACCGTACATCTCCTTTAGATAAGAGAAAACAACACTCCCCCGGGCTGTCAGTTTAAAATCGTTCAGAAGCAGGAAAAAAAGATGAAGGGGAAAACTACTGAGAGAACTACTGTCTAGACTTAAAATCCTTCCAATTAGAAAGCTTTATTATCATTTTGAAGGAGACACATACCACACATATTATGCAGCCCCAGGAGGCTTACTCACATGAGTAAAGCCTATTTACATGTATGCACTCTCTGTGAAGGGTTAGCCTTGGGTATATGATACATCTCCTTCAGCTCCTCAAGGTATTTCTAGGCAACATTTTGCCCGTGTCCCTCTCTCAGCTACTATGACTCTGATCACATAATTTGACCCTCCAACCGTCCAGGTAACATGTTTGTTGGATTTCTCTTGGAAATCCTCATAAGATAGAGGGCTGCATCCACAACCTTGATCCAGCATTTAGAGCAGTAACTGGAACAACTCCCTACAAATACTGGATTCATCTTCAAGCACAGCTTGGCCCCTTTCACATACTGAGTGTAAATTTTTTCACATAAATGCATCCTTTGTAAAGCTCACTTTAGGAATCAGCCAGGCTTTGTATGTTGTAATGTGTCACAACTTCTATCAAGGGGAAATATGAAACAGATGTCATCAGAATTGGTAGACAGGGAGGCGAGGAAACACAGCCTCATATCAAAGTATACTACATTATACTGCTAGATTAGCATCTAGCGCAGCTTTTCTTTCAGAGTTGGCAAGCTGTTAGTTCAGGTCCGCAACAGGTGAATAATGTTAATCAGCAGCAACACGAGGTGTGCACCGGGGAGGGCTGGGCAGAGATGCACCAAGAATCCTCACTCCTGCATCACGGCCTCAGCGTCTACCTAGTGGCAACCAAAAATCATTGGCATCCAGTTACAAATTGGTGCTCTGTGGGGTGTAACTCGGTAGAGCCCCTCAGCCCAGGTCTCTGAGGACAAATGTCCCCCTAACTACCACTGAGTGGCAACATTGCTGCTAGATGCAGGACTGAAGCCAAGTGATTCGTAAGCAAAGCTCTGTCCTCTCTCCTTTGTTCTCTCTCCCAGGAGAGGGATGTGAGAGAAGGTCCAGTCCTGTCAGCTAGCTTTCACAGATAATAAAACCGTGAACACAAATGTTAAAAGGAAAAAAACCCCCTTGTGTCAGAATCCTGCCTCTTCCTCACTGTACTTGACATCACTTATCTAATCTATTACAGCTTTCAGATACATTAGAGAGATTAAATTCCAACAAATTAATAATGTTGATGACACCTTCACTGTGTACCTAGTCAAATGAGAACTAGTTGCCTTTGGATGATGATGAAATATAAAAGGCCTCTAACAGCTGGAATATAACATTGTTTTCCTACCAGCCATCTGGCATTCCAAAAGGGTATTCCGATTGCTTCTGGCTTCTGACTATTCAGACAGCATCATCTAAGATCCTAGAGGTCACCAGGGCATCCTGATGGCTTCCCTTTGCAAACGGAGAGAGGAGAATGTAAAAGTATGGGTAGTAGAAGTTTTATTTCACATCTGATGGTGAGACAGCATTTTGGGCAAAATGTGTCACAACTATACAATAAATGAAGAAAGGTTTTTTGACCTGCAGAACAGCATTCATCTAATCCTGAACTGCATTTGTTCCAGATGGCAACCAACCTAGTTAATCCAAGTTATTAACAATTGTAAGTGCTCAGTTGTCCTCAGGAGAATTTTTTTGGTGATGGTTTTCCTGTTTTGTGGATATAATGCCACCGACTTAAAGCACCTATAATGGAAAAATTACGAGTGTTGCCCCAAGACAAGCAAGTGCTGTGTGCCTGAATTCTGGTATCACTGAGCTAGGGATTAAGGCACACTCCTCCTCTGTACTGACAGTCATTCTTCCAGGATGGCTCCACTGCCTTGCCAGCTGCCTTCACACCTCAAGAAAACTAAAGCTCTGCCTGTAAGCCACGGCCTTCCACCAGTTTCGGTCCTGTAATTTAAACATAGCTGTTTTATGAGGCTGACCTAGATGGATCCAGATGTTGACTGTTCTAGACCTGAGCTATTTACTTATGTCAGATTCTCGTCCTTGGCATTGCCCATTACCTGGAGTTGCTCTGGACTGACACTGGTGGAGGGGAGCCCAAAGCCAAGCCCTTCTTGTAAAATTACTGTCTGTGAAACTTGACCTATACCCTTAAATCTAATTCAATACATACCTTGTTTTCATTTAAGGGTGAAAAGACAATGCAACATGATATCTGAGACAGAATCCTGACTCCCTAGCTGGCTTCTAAAAACAGATACTACTGACTTGCTTCTGGCTATACCAGGGCCAGATCAAGCCTTGCAATAAAGTTAGGATGCTTGAATTAAAAAGAAGATGCAACACCAGACAACACTGGGCCACTTTTAATGTAGCATTTAAACTTTTGAGTTGGAACTGCAACTTTAAAAATAGTAAGCTATTAATCTTTCCCTTATTTTCTTGACTCCTATATATCTTCTCCCTCGTAGGCAGGTACCAGCTGCCATATTCCCATTCTTCACGCTCTGCACTCTGCAAAAAAAAGAGGCCCCTGCTGGCCAATTCTTGTTTAAAATTGTGCATAATTGATAGTGGCAAATCTACCCCAGCTGTGTCTAAAACCTCTCCAGGGGCAAGAAAAACACTCTTTGTGACTGTCATTAACTACTAAATTAGCAAGTGCTCCTGGCAGTTTACAACGTACCACATCAGTCTGCTTTAAAAAAAAAAGAACGTGAAGATCAGATGCCTGTGTGATCTCAAAGTTACAGCAAACTTTGCTGGCAGAACGTTGATGGAATCCCAGCTAAATCAGCAAAAGAGAATGGGAAAGAGAGAGCAAGAGTGAGAGAGCAAAAGAAAGAGAGAGGAAGGAGAGGAAAGAGAGAAAGGGACACAAAGTTACCCTCTTTTCCAGGCAGACGAACAGAAAATGTCAAATTCAAGGTTAGAAAATTGAGCCTTTCATAAGGCACATTACATCTTACTCAATATAGCGATATCAATACAGTGTTATCTGATGCTATGGCACAATTCTCCATGGAAAATAACTCTCCTGGAGGACACAGTTCTGGCAATGCAATGGCTACAATTTTTGTAATTGAGATATAAAACTGGAAAAAGAGATGAGGCTGTTGAAGTGTATGGATGCAGTAGCTCTCTAAAAGGCTACCCCAGGTAAAATCCTTATGTGATCACTGGCACAAATGCAAGCTCCTCCCTTTGGTTCATAAAACAGAGCCAAAGCAGGCGGAGAAGGAAATAACACAGTTCTTGCAAAAGGATGGAAAAGCCCTGGGGGGCATTATGGAGTGACTGAACTGGCAGAGAGACAAGTACCATCTCTAGCAACTATCCTGAATTTGCCTAAACTGTAAGACCCGTTGTTAAAATTGACCACTTTTTTTGTTTTAAAAGTTTCCAAAAATGCATAAAACTGTACAAACTTCTGGATCGCACAGGGACCACAAGCCAGACAGGAGTGAGATGGCAGGCTTGGCCAACATACAAGAAAAATCTGCATTGAAAAAGGTCTTTTTCTTGGGTAGCACCATTGAATTATCACAATAATACGGCAAATCACGTTAGTGGTTCAAGTTGACATGTACATGGAAGCTCAGATTTGAATCCAAGTGACTAATGCCAGCTAAAGCCAAGTCATCTTGTCTTTATTGACTTTCTAGCTAGAGATACCTGACTTGGATCAATCAGTTCCCCTAAAGAACGCTCCCTTTTCTGTAGTATAAAGACACCTTGAACCTGAAACCTTGGCTAAGCCTGTTCTCAAGAACTAGAGGCCCAGCCACAGGATCCCGACCACATTATATTTCCATAATTCCATTCTGCATGCCCAAATCCCCTCTTAAAAATTAAACTGGTTACATATATCCCATCTACTTTTTCCCCAGACTTGTTCAGGTTTCTCTCAATGCAGCTATAAACCAGGTATGCTGCCCACAGGTAACCAGACTACAGAGGATCTTCTGAAGCTGCACTACTGACCGGACATGGATCTTAGTTTACTATCTACCCTAAATACTGCTTCTGTGTGTCTCTGCAATGGATGAAATGATCTTTATCTCTTATTTATGGAAGGAGCTGTTGGGAGGTTTTATTCACTGATGTCTTTCAAATTTGGGGATATCTTCTGATGCAAGATGCTTGATTCTATTTTGGGAAGTAATTTCACCCTCTAGGTTTTGACCATAAGGGAAAATTCATTGCATTAACACTAAAACACAGGTTAATTGGCACCAGTGTTTTGCTCATTGAGCTCCTATAATGATTCATATGATGACAAGCTATTTCCAGACACTGGATCTTTCTTTTCAAATGGATGCGTTTCTGTCGAATAACTACAAAAGGCAGCTAAGTGGGGCACTATTCCCAGGACATGGCTTCTGGCCAGGGGAGCGAGATGAACAACATCCTTCGTAGCTGCAGATGTTCCTTCCCTCCACCAGCAGTGCAGAGTAATGACTCTTGTTCGATGTTTTCCACCCACCAGTTAGATGCGCTCAGCCTCCAACAGCCGAGACAGTCGAGGTGGCAGGGTCCCTCCCGCATCCCACCCCACCAGCCTGGTATCTCAGCAGCATCTCAGCGGGTGCCACACCGGCTCACGCAGGGGGAACAGGCGCAGCCCTGCCAGGTAGCACTGTCTGTCTGTTTTACAGAACAATGGGCTGGATCTTGAGCTGGGATAAAGCAAAGTAGCTCCACTGGCATCACGCAGATTTACACCAGCAAAGAACCCCAGGCCTTTTGGCAGCGAGAGCCATTCCACGCGACAGTGGTCTGAAGAGCTACCGGCTGTGTAAACGTTACATAAGCACAGCGAAAGGCACACGTATACAGAGCAAATGTTCTCATACTAGGGGCTTCAATGCATTTTTAAAGCTTCTTTTGAAAAAGCAATATTAACTCTTCCCATATGTAATAAGTGGCTTGGATGCATTAGTACCTCCATTCAAAACTACTTTACATTTCTCCCCTCATTTTTATTCTTTGCCTCCTTCTTACTCTCAGCTGTTATTCTAGCATCTTTGCATTCCCCCTGGAGTTCATTCCAGCGGTGCTTTATGAATCACAGAATAAGATGGCAGCCAGCACTGCTTTAGAGTAATGTGGCTGGCATGATTTCCACTATCCTCAAGGTTAATCAAACTCAGTCTCAGATAATCGAAAGCCTTGGCGGCCCCAGAGGCCCCAGGTCAGGAACCTAAACCCACTTCCCCAAATGCAGTCATGTTTCCTTAGATGCTTGCAACCTTCCTCTGCAATAATTAGATTCTGGAAATCAAATCTTGAGTGGAGCAAGAACTCCAGGGTTAAGCACTAGCAAACTCATATCAGAATTGATGCCTTTGCTACCTGTCTGCAGCCTTTCTCTAGCACCTCCAGCTCCTAACAAGAAAACCCATAGTCTTATTCCTTATTAAATAAATGGAATCAAATTTATAGTAAATGATGTTTAATCTTAAGTGTTCCTATAAAATGCTACATTAAACTCCCCCCACCCCCATCTTTTAAACACTAACTTTTGTTGTTGGTAGGATATTTGGCATGTAAAATAAAGTAAATAAAAGAACTGACACCAAAAAGTGTATGATTTGGGGGCAAGGGGAGGGAATAAAAGAATGGATTATAATGTGTCATTTTATATATGTGTCAAAGGAAACCAATTTCATAATAGGGAATAAAAATTCCCTGTTTAAATACTGTCAAATAAATCCTCAAATGTAATAGGGTTCACTTCTGGGGAAAAGAAAACTAAATCTGATTAAATATTAATGTGGCGTAGTATTAATTAAGAGAGAAAAAAGTCCATCAAGAGAACCCCAATATGTTTACTGTGTCCCCAGGAAGCTGGAAAATTTCACAATCAAGTGTGTAAATGTTCTAAAAAAGGGTCCTGAATATTTTATGAATATTTGTCATAAAACAGAAATAATAACCACTGTGCAGAGCTATTAGAATTAATATTTATGCTGCCCGCCATGAAATATTCATGGGGACAGAGAAAGGGGGGCCCGTAAGACAAGAATTAATTTACATTGGGCTTGGTTTACCCGCTGGCTTGATGTTTAAAGACGGGTTGACAAGCCTCCATATGAATCCGTCAGTCACTTGCAGCAGTAGGTGGGGTGAAGGCAGGGGGAGGCGGGGGGAAACGGGTCCAAGCTGCTGACAGCTCACAGATTGAGTTTCTGACAGCCCTTAAAAAACCTAAACGGCCCCCCACCTTTTTTTCCTTCTTCCATTGCCCAAGGCGCTCTGTACTGCCACCGTTCATCCGATCTCCCCTTCCATCTGCTGAAATTAAGGAATTAATGAGCGCTATACACTTTACAGCGGGCCCCAGGAATGTTTACTGGTGATTAAATTATAATGCAGCCAAGCTGTATAATTCATGAACCAATTAAAGGAAGTGTTAGTTGATTTGATGGGATGAGGACGTACAAAAAGCATTTAACTAATAGGGAACCGTGGGCTGCCGGTCGCTTTGGCTTTCTCGGATTACGCGGCTAATTGCTCTGCTTTATAGGGCTGTCACAGATAGCCATACATATTTCATTGTTCTCAAATACTTCAATTGTTTGCTTTCGTGTTGCTGCTGTAATATGTAGAAGCTCAGCCAAACTTCAGTGTAGTTAAAGCACTACTCTGCAAAAGCAGGTTGCTTTGGGAGGAGGGAGGAATGAGCAGGGCAGAAGGAGAAGGCTGGCTGACAAAGGAGTAACTTAAAGCCTCAGAGTTAAATGTCACTCAGCAATTACATGATTAAAAGGTGCAACATATGATAGTCTTTTGTTTTACAACTTTTTGGACACTAATATTCTATGCTGACTTCACTGCAGAAAAAATATTGGTACGCTCAACTGCATTTTTTTTTTAATACGGAGGAGCAAAAGAAGAAGGGGGAGAGGGAAGTATATTTTAAAAAATCCAGCAGGGAGGAGCCAGATCTCTGCGGTTATCAAGAACAATACATCGTATTTTAACTTACATGGTTCGATATTTGAAAATACATGAGAGATGAAGGAGGTTGATTTCCCATCTGGGAGAATGCTCAGTGTCTAATTCAGAGAGCTGCTGAGTTGTGCTAGCTAGTCAGACCAACAACTTCAGTTTATTACAAAAGGAATGGGGGAATTTACCGTTTCTGCTGTTTTACAAAGCACTTCCCCCCAGCTGACAGGCCACAGGATTTGATGAAACGGATTCGCTTGATTTGAAGAGGCCTATCAGTCAAGTTACTCCTGTCCTCAGTCAAAACCAGGCACATTCTTCAGCAATGAAATCCCCAACCCATATACAGAAGTATATGTGTTACTGAAGAAATTAGGTACTATCAGATAAATATCACAAACATGTGCACTAACTTGTGGTTAGACCCTGAAATCTATTGAATAAAGAAGAAGCTGGGTAAATGAGCTATTTCTGTAGCTCAGTGATGAAGACCGAAAACTTCTATGCATCCTCAATCAGCTATATTGTCACCCACCCGAGGAACACCGTGGTAAATCTTGACCACCTGTTTAATTTAGAGCTTTACAATTCCAAGTGTTGTACAAACACCAACTAAATTACTTTCAAGATATCTTATTCTGTAAAGCTTATAATCTTGGTCCATGCCTTTCCTCGCACCCATTCCCTCCAGGATGTGGCTTTGGACAGCAGTCCCTGCAGAGTGCCCTCACTGATGCCCTGGTATGTGCCTCTCCTCCTCACGTGCTCCACCCTACAGTGCAGAGCATGAAACCCCCTCTCCAAATCTGCCCACTCCAGAGAGACAAGAGGGTGTCCTTGTCCGTCAGAAGCAAAACTCTGTGCAAAACCACACCAGTTTTAAGAAAGGTTTTGTTAGGTAGGGGCAGCCAACAGCTGGTGCTCACGATAACTCTTCAAAACGTGTCAGCTTCACTTTGACATTCCAGTTATGAACCATCTCCCAGCCAAGTGCCACAACATTAAACTAAGAAAATCCATCTCTGCTCTCCTGTTGGAATCATTCTGTTTTGAATAAGAATTACATCAAACCAGAAAAGCAGAATATCTTTGCAGTCCAATGCAGATACTCGCCGGGGCGGCAAGACACTTACATTCAGTGAATATTTACTTTTTTCTAAAAAGCAGAGCAAACCTAAGAAGCCCCAGAAAGAAGGAGCTGAACGTCCCATTCCCATGACAGTTCTCAGATTAGCAGGCTAGGAGTTGTCCAGGTAGAGAAATAGGTGGGGAAAAAAATCTTGTGATAATAAAGAAAAAAGATTTCTCATATAGCTTGACCCTGACGTTAAAAATGTAGTATGCCAAAAAAAGAATTATTTTAAATAATTTCCTTTATTCAGAACTACTATATATTGTTAGTTTGTCCCTAGCCAACCTTGGGTTAAGTAATGCAAAACTTTGGCTTACGACATTAGTTTAATAGGTAGTCTCCGAAATAAGGGATAATGACACCAGTTACACAGCAGGAAAACTTGCCATTAACCCACTGTGTGGTTGAGTAAAATGGGAATTGGATTGCCTGTTCTAGAAAATAGAAAGGTTAAATTGTCTGGGAGATAAAGTTGATCCTAAACTCACCTAAGTGGGCAGTGCCTAGGATCTGAAATCTGACTAGCCAGATAATCATCTGGACACTTATACGCACAGTTGAAAGCCAACATGCGATCTTGGTAGGCTTTCAATTATACCACTTCTGGATTAAACACATCTGCAATTTGGTAAAAACCATTAAATACATTTATGACACAAAGCACCCGGGATAGCAACAAACTCTGTGTGTGTGTGTGTCCCCATGTAGACTAACTAAACGACTTCAGGCGCTGGTCCCTGAAACAGTGAGCTGCATCAACGTGGGCCTTACATGGGGAAAAAGCAGAGGTGAGACACAGGCCCAGGAAGCACCTTCTGCCAACGACTGCTAACAGGAAACATCAGTACTTGGCAATGCAAAGAAATCAGAGGCACTGCAGCAAATATTTCCTTTGTTGCTTTTGAAGTGCCCTGGATACAATCAATCATACCAAAAAAACCTCCTGTATTTTGGTTCAGTGTGGAAAGGGCTATTTGCATTTCAATATGTTCAACTTATCCTGCCAATAAAAACATGGAATCATGAAGAAGAGATCAGGCCACTGGAGTGAAAAACAAGAGATGACATCCTGCAGACCTTTCAGATAAAACAGCTCCTTGCTTGTAACATTTCTGTTGACGTCCCAATATTTCTGAATGATTGGGTTTTCAAATGAGATCAGTCAGCATGCAAATGAGGAAACAGGATCAAGACATCTCCCATATCTGATTGGATAGAGAAATTATCAAAAGACCCTTTTTTCATATCAAATTTCCATCACAAAAGGTCAAACTTTCAACTTCCATTACTTTTGCTAACTGCATTTCACTGTGCTTGCCAGCTCATTGCTGCTGCTGTTTTCAGAGGAACAGAGAAGTAACAAATGATTACATCTTCTCCCACATCTGTCATACAGGATGGACAAACATTTTCTAATCTTATTCTATTTTTCTCTACAGCCCTCAAAATCCTTGCAGCCAAAACATCACTTCTAACCTGATTAGCTATTCCTAGGTTGTTTTTATTTTTCTTACAGGTTCTCTTCGTATTTTCTAGCCTACAGACTGACAAGAGCACCAGCTGTGTTGCTAGAATGTCTTGTTCTACAATTTGGCCATTTAAAATACTTTTTGATGTCTGCTTTTCTAAAATATATTTCCTTGTGCTGGCTGGCTGGACTGACGCCTAAATACTCAAGTAATGGATGTTCCAGAAAAACAAAAGACAAAGAAAGAGCATCATTTCCCCTGAAATCCTCACATAGTTACATTTTCCTTTGCAGTTCATCCCTGACAACAAATGCTGCCTGGCCTTCTGTAGATTTTGATCCACTCCTCTAGCGAACATCTGATCACGGCCTGAAACTCCAAGGCTTTGCCCTGCCTGCTCAAAACACTCAGCTCATGCAAATTCAGAGGACTTGCACCCTTGTGTCCAAACAGAGGAGTAGCTCAGCACCTTGAGGCCTCATCCACTGCTTTTCTCTGAATTTTGGAGCAGCAGAGATAGCAAGTGGGGCAAGCACAAGAAGATGAAGCCATTAGTAAAAAGTGCAGGACTCAATATATTTGTTGCTACTGGTCCCATAAAAATTTTCTCTCAACATTATTATCATTGCAGCATATATAACCCATCAGATTAGTACCTAGAGATTTCTACTCTTCTGATTTCTCTGTTCTTCTTATTACTCAACAACTAAATGTTTCACAAAGCCATTTCCTACAGAAATATTTATGTTCCCAAATGTTTATTGGCCCCTCTATCATGATCAAGCTTTTATGAGCACTCTATACAGAACTCTGAATTAAATACATAATTCCTGATCTATCAGATCTTGGCTCGATGCTGTGTTTGTCTATTTTATACAGCAAGGCACTGTAGTGAACTACAGAACACCTTATAGAAAAACTAATTTATACAGTAAAGATATTTCTATCCAACACTGACTGTGTGGGTTAGTGATTACAGAAAGCTAATGAGGACCAGGAAGATGTCAGGTTTAAATTCCAGCAAAGGCACTTATTCATTGTGTTAGGTTTCCTGAACAACCTTTTTAGGTCATTTCTAGACAGCTACGGCCATTAGGCTCTGTACCATCGTGTCCTGGAAGGAGACGGAAGATGCTCCTTGTAAATGTTACACAAATGCTTCTCCCTCACTTGCTCCACGTCACACAGGTGTCCACAGCTACCCAGAGTAATTCGCCCTCAATTCGGTGGTAACTGCTTGGACTCTCTATTCTTGCTGGCAGCTGCGAGTCATAACCAGTGAACAGAGAGCAGACTGTTTAGCCAGCTCCAGGAGCTGTGCTCCCAGATTACTTCCTTCATCTTTGATTTTTCATTTTTCTTCTCTTGTCCTTTTGACCAAAAGTGCCTGTGGTGATTTGTGAATGTCTGTACGTATCTAGTAAACTAAAATTTTGGCCTCTTTACGACATGAGATCAAGGCAATGTTCTTGGCTCCTTTGTACCCAACAAACGCCAGTCACAGAATGCAGGGAGACTTTGTGCATCTCAGTTCTCCAACAGCAAAATAATGGTGATCGTATTTTACCTATAGGTCTCTACTCTTCACATTATTACTATTGAAACACTAATCATCAGGCCACCTAAATGGATAAAAAGTCATTCTCTGGAAGGTTAAAACTTGTAGTGTTCTCTTTTTTCCTGGGACAAGTCTGGTCAAAGGTTCTTCCACAATGACCTGGGTATCTTAGTCACTGGGTAAGGTCTGGAGTTCACATGATTTAATAATGGGCTCCTCAATGCAGCTGAAAAAATCTAAAAAGATCTGCTGACTGGAAGCTGTATTTGACATTCAGATACATTTAGAACTGAGGTGTGGGTTTCTCATGACGAGTAACTGTGTAGCAAGTTACTCAGCCTTGGATTGATTGCACAGGCAGCTTTTAAACAGAGTGATTTTTTTCATCTAAAAGATACTATAGTTCAAACAAGACTCCATCTTTACGATGTGTTTGGAATTAACCAGACAGAACCTGACATCTAATCAAAAAGAAGAAGATGGATTTTTATTCTTAGAACTGTTTTAGAGAAAAAAGATTCCTGTTCTTTAAAAGGACCAACAACTTTGAATAACTAGAAATAAATTGAAGGTAAGGGCACTCACCTTCACTCGCAGTTTGTACATACTGGAAAAATGTGAAAAGCTGAATGTTTATAGTTATTTTCTCACTAATACAACATAGAATCCTGCCTAACACCATAATGAAAAAACCCCCTTTCACAAAATCAAATCCTCCATTTCTTCCAAGGGCGAAACTCCCAGACTATATAACAATTAAGGATTTTCAAAATATACTGTTCATACAATCACACAAACTCACCGGCACAGCCCTACTTCATGCGCTATGTAAGAATTAGGCATATTTAGAAATATCAGACCTTTGCGGCACATTTTTGCAAGGGCAAGGAGGAACCCAGAACAGGTTTTTGTGGAGGCTTCCAGTAAAAAGCTTACACTGCCATTACCATAAATCACCCCAGAATATCAGCAGTGACATAACATCTTTCATTAAGAAAATACTGCAGCTTCTTTCAGAAGGACTGCCACTTGCCATTTCTTTTAGGTAATCAGATAGCCGTTAATTAATAAACCTGTCAGGTGAATCGTCCTGCTCCGGTCATCATTATCCATTCGGTAACAGAATCCTGCTATCATCACTGCTATCCACCCCATAGCTTCCAGCTCAATTAACTTAATGCTATGCAAATGAGAGGCTCTCCTCATCATTAGCTTATAGCCCACAAATGTTAATAACATAATTGGGCCTTCAACAGGGTAATTAGACACGATTTCTTCCATTAGTCTTACAAGGCTAATTATTGTTGATAGGAGAGAGGGGATGAGTCCCAGTGCTGCATGCAAAGAGGGGCATCTGGTTAAAGCAAATATAGACAAAACATCAACAAGGTAAAACAACAGTTGAGATCTATAGCAGGGTCAGGTAGGGGTGGGGGGAAGGAAGCATGATGAGAAACTTAGGAACCACTGGAGAAATTTGCTACAAGGTAGGAACTAAACCCAAATATTCAGCCTGAATATGGAGCTCTCCTATACTTAGCAGTAAAACAACATGATGCTCAATAAATCAGAGGAAGCTACTCCCAAGATTTTGCAGACAGCACAATTTGGAAGCTGTACCGATTGAACTTCCTATGTTTGCAATGCAAATACACAGCCAAAGAAGGACACAGAAGAGACATTAAGAAATTAATCTGTTCCTAGTTCTCCCTTGTCATTATGTCCAAGCTTCTCTCCTGCCATCATTGGTTTTGCTGTGTTTTATGGGATGATTTTTCCGAGTAACAGCTACTTACTGTAAGAATTACAGAATTGGAATACAAGCAATTCTTTAATAATCACTGAACAAAATGCATTTCAGCTATTTATTAACAGAATGCTAATAAAAACCTGGATTCGGTATAATGGACTAGCAGCAACATTTTTAACAAAAAAATGGCAGCAAATTATCAAGTTGAGATTATATTTTGAATGGTGGAATGGAAGCTAAGGACTTGTTCCTATACCAGCTAATTTTATGCAGTCTCATCCATGGAGGTTAGAAATGTACAATGGAGTCAGAATTCTGTGATGAAACCGTACTTTTAAAAGGAAAAAGTAAACTTTACAAAAATATGGCAAGTTCACCGTACCCACCACTTAGCTTTGACAGTTCAGTGTTTTACTGCAAACACTGCTAAGAAAAATATATGTCAATCTGAAGGGCCCACAGGACTCAAGGGGCTGAGAAGCCATGGGATTTCTTTGTGTCCGTTTTCTTTAACTTTGGGGCACTATTGGCAATTCACGGCCAATACAAATTGTCTGACTGCACTGCAAGTACGAGAGGAGGAACTCTTCCTAGATACTTGGCCTGAAAATCAGCTTAAATTATGTTCACGAGAGTAGCAGCATGTACTAGAAGGTTAAATGAAACAATTATTTTTAAACCTGCTCTACCTTCATCTTTGGTCAGTCATATCAAAAGAACAGACTGTCCTCTGGATCATTCACTCAGTGCTTATCAGTGGGATATTAATCAGCATTCATATCAGAACAATATTAGACTACAATTTTTTAAAAAGTAATTTTTATCATGTGCAAAGCATGACAGTGGTCTTACAGAGCTCAGAAATACAGCACGTTAGAAAAGGATAACATTTAGAAACCTCTGTGGGACGGATAAAAGCCTTACTCAAAATGTATTTCAAGCCTTACAAAGGACAGAGTTCTGTAATACAGAATTTTGTAAACATAACGTATTTAGGGACAGAAAATACGATCCTTATGCAGCACAAAAACACTGGGCGACCAGTTACACCTGAGCCAAAGGAAGCCAATTTAAGTGATGGTGATTAATACATTTATGTGACTGCAGGTGATCCAGGCCAATAGAATTAGATCCAGTGCATCTGTCAGACATAAGGGATCATTCCTACATCTTTCCTGCAGAATAAGCTATGACAGCATTCAGCTTCGCTCTCTTAAATTGCCCTGCACTTGCTAAATTTACTTACTAGAAAATTCTGAGCAAATATCTTGTTCCAAGGCAAACAGCAGTAAATCCACTGATGTTTTAATGAAGATTACACTTTCTAATCCTCATGGCAATGACAAACTAGTCTCCATTCAATATGCAATATACTTGACAGTTTTAATCACCCAAGCCGTATTATATTTGCTACAGACTGATGCACTTGTCTTCCCAGATCTTCAGCTTGCAGAATCTAAGCAAAAGAAGCGTAATGCCTATTCTGCCTGTGGTTTTCAGTATGGGCCAATTTTGCCAACCACACTACCTCTGAGTAATGGCTTACTCTGGGGTTAGTCTCAGATCCAAAGAGACTACTAAATCGGAGCACAGCTGGCACAATCTTGCCCGAAGTTTTTACTCCAGAATTCCTGAATTCTAGTAATCATGGAGTTCAAAGGTAATGTACATTTGTAATGTAGTTCCTCTAAAACTACTGCCCCTGTGCTCTCAATATCAGACAGCAAATGCAGTAACAGCCTTTCATGAACTCAGTTTTACCCTGTACAGATGTAAGGGTGACCTTCCTACATTTACTCAGAATAATATTCAGCCAACTTTTGCTACCACACTGCTGAAGTAAATGGTAAGAGATCAACACAATGTGAGATGCTTGACAACACTGGATAGCCCTCCTTTTCCTATCGTGCTTTCTCAGACACAAAGTGTCTTCATCCACAGTTCTCATACATGCAAAACTCTAATCAGTTTTATCTATATGTGTTCTCTTATCAAATACAAATTAAAATGCTGCTACACCATTATATTTAAAGTTTTCCCTCCCTCAGTTATTTTTCTAAAGTTTTTCTGGTTCCAGTTAGATTCTGAAACCACTATCTTCCTTACAAAAAGCTCCTAAATCCTACAAAATCAGACTTGCATGTATATGGTTCTTATTTGTGTGTGAACTACTGAGGAAATTAAGGTAAAATTTTGAAAATGACTGCTTTAGCCCATGAAGAAATATTCAGAATTGACAAAGCACAGGGTAATATATACCCTCTGAGATCAGTGTTACGTTCCACAAAATGCACTGCTGGTGCATGACTGTGTGCAGCTACATCTTTTCCTACATACCCATCTTGGCAAAATTGTTAGTTAAAAGTGACTCTACACCAAACAGCCTCAGAGAAGAGCTGCAGGATGGCCCCTCAGGTTCAATGCTACAGCACTCAAAACAGCACCTTGAATACTGCTGGATCCCAACCCAGAGCATCAGTCATGGAGAGCAAGATGAACAGAGAGCAAACTGGGAGACCTGAGGGAATCCAGGTCTGTGAGTTCAGTGAGCTCTCAGGACTGCTCTTTGGTGACCAAAATGTGTGAATAAAAATGTAAGCAAAGAGGGTGCAGAGGGAAAAAGCACAGGTTAGATGACTTGACTACTATCTAAATGGTAACACATGGAAACACCATGACTTTCATTTAATTCCTTAAGCAAAAGTTGTGTTCTAGGTGAATGCCCTGAACAACCTTTGTTGATTTGCAGAGATTAGTACCATGAAGTTGTCATTGTGAATAAGAATTTTAAAAGCCTGGTTCTTCTTTCAGGCAGTTCTCAGATGTCCTCTCAGAACAACATATTTTCCCCTGACAAGACAGAAATACGCAAGTTCCCAGTGCTGACCACAGGACACCCCTCATCTCAGCTTCCTGAGTAATACTGGAAAGCTTTAAATGCAAACATGTGAGAACTTGGCTACTAGATTCAGTAAAAATCTCCAGTTTATTCTAGGAACTAGAGACAATCTCAAATACTAATACCCCACAGTAAATAGATTTTGTCTATAGGGACGCAAGCCTGTCCTTTGCTCTCAAGTGACTGAGAGCATGTAAGGGCACAGGACTCTTGTGTTGCCGACCAAATCAGGCCTTCTGGGAT
The DNA here is from genome assembly GCF_929443795.1 of Astur gentilis. Lineage (NCBI taxonomy): Eukaryota > Metazoa > Chordata > Aves > Accipitriformes > Accipitridae > Astur > Astur gentilis. The sequence continues at coordinate 16,432,795 of NC_064908.1, forward strand.
CTTGATTCTTTCTGAAACGTTGCCTGATTTAGCTAGCTCCTTCCAAACGGCAGAGGCAAGTATTCAAACAGAAAGCTACCTGTAATGCTGAATTTGACATCATTCAAAGTTCTTTGACTCTTTAAGATTCAAATACAACCCCCTGTCACCTACTCAAAGTCACCTTGTTCAACTTGCTGCTGCTACACAGGCATCTAATTTTGGCAGCCAAAGGAGGAGCTAGGAGCTCTGCCTTGAAAGCATGGATACTTCATGGCACTTTGTGAAGAAGCACTGAAAGCATTAACGTTAAGCCCAGTGCTCCCACACTTTGACTGTATCTGTTCCCATGTGGAGAAAGCAGAGATATTGCTGGTTCGGTTTACCCTGTTTAAAACGTGCTACCGTCGCCAAAGACATGAAAAGTAGCCCAGACTCTGCTGCTTTTACAGAGTTTTCTCTCTCCCTCTCCACTTAGGTATTGAGTCCAGAAAGGCAATACTTGATACCGGTGGCATCTTCTGAGAAAAATGGTTTCAACATAAGGGCAATCAGGATAGAAGGTCTTCAGGTTTCCTAATGTCTCCTCATTTGTGAGAGATAGCTACTGCAGAAAGATATCCCTCCTCTCAGCAGCAAAAAGAATGAAAGGATTGTGCATGTGGTTTTGGGTCCTTAAAAAATAAAAATAAAAATAAAAATACTGACTTAGAAGTAGAAGCTTTTCTTCTTTCTCTGCCTGGAGACTTAGGAAGCTTGCTGAGATCAGAGATCTCCTTAATTGCTGTATCCAGGATTTCACCAAACAAACTCCAGCCATCAAAAGGAGCTTGTATGAGGTAACTTCTAAAAATAATACCTGCCTCCCACAACTGAAGCCAAATATACCTCCTACTCTTGTTGGAGCAGAATAAGCTTGTGACAGCAAATGCAGCATCCTACAGAAAGCCCATAGAAGGATTTTAAAACTGCATTTGATGTTTTGCTGTTGTTGGCTCAAGATGCATATTAACTAATGCCTTTCCCCAGGATAGAAAGGCTCTTATGGTACCAATATAAGTCAGGCAGAATGTACAGCAGAAGTGACAATCTTTTTATTGTATCATGCAATTTCCTACCTATTGTATTACTTAATAGCAATAGCTTCTATTCAGACTAGTATTATAAGGGAAGAGAGAGCACGATCTACTAAGGAAGAGAGGGAGAATGGAGAACAAGGATTCCCCGCCAATGGTCAAACCTCAGAAAAATGTAAGGAGCTGCTTCCATCAGTTCTGGGTAGGGCAAAAGACGCTGGGTGTGCAGCTTTTGCACTACATGTGGAGAATTAGTTGTCACTATTAAGTAGCCCATGGACATGACTGCTTAACAGAGCCTTCATGCCAGAGCAATGTACACTTTTTTTATGCACAGCTGTTACATATAAGGTAACGGGAGCTTCCCTGATATATCTTGCCCATTATGGAGTGCTCAGCAATGCCTCTTGCAATAGAGGAAACAAAGGTAAATGACTTAATTAAAATCTTGTCAATGAACAAGGTAAGTCTCAAAACACATGCATCAGGAGGTAACACAACGACTGAATTATTGCAGCTTGGAAAAAGCTACAGGGGTAGCAACTGTGGATTGAACTGATCCCACTCACTCAGTGAAGTAGGTGAGAGGAAGATTTGTTGATTTTGCCCAGTAAGCACAATCTGTAGTTGATTTTGGCTGGGAAAAAACCTTGTAATTTTTATCATTTGGCCAGGGTGTTCTGCTCCCTCGGAGCATGGCTATGCATGTACTTGATGTATAGTCAGCATAGCTAAGAGGGTGAGTACTTCCACTGGAGTGGGGAAGAAAAATAAGAATTCATCACCTAAAACACACTTTCCAAAATATGTTTCTATTTCATAAGCATACCATTGACCTCAAGAAGATCCTGCCCCTTTAGCTCCCACTGTCTTGCCCCTTAGTTTTTACCGAACCAGTCAGTCTGTTTGACTTTGAACATGTGATGGAGGAGGAAGAGACTAGCTGAGATGGGAACACTCATACGTGAAGTGGTAATAAAGAGGAAACCAACTAGCATTAGTGAAGACAACAGTCAGTAAACCAGCAACCATATAATGGCTCTGGTAAGAGCGAGCTGCTTTCTAATCAGAAGAGACAAAAAATGAGAATGATTAAAATAGAGAATTGGTCTGTCTTTTTTTTTTTACTACTTGCTTTATAAATTAAGACAAATCCTGCATAAGTCACTTGGACTTTTCCTAGTGTTTCTCTCCCTGGTGCAGGCAAATTTTATTGTACTGATTTAGTACCTTGATAACCACGTCATTTTTCTGGGTTTTTTTTTTTTTTCCCTTGAAAATGAGAAAATAAGAAGATATAACTATTTCTTCTTTGTTGCTCATCAGATTTTTTTACGCCATCAATTAAAACCACATCTATTATAAATACACAATATCAATCATTTAAATTAGGCCAAAGTTTTAAAAATGCCCTGTAAGATTTTTCCATGTTTGAATAATTCAATCACTATTATGTTTCCTTGATGCAACTATTTTGGGACTTAGCTTGTTCCTTGATAGGATTTTAATTAAGTCATTTACATTTAATTTCCAAATATGTAGCTGTTACAGAAGGCAGCAAGGAAATGAAAAGACAAAAAGAAACCTGAAGACAGCCAATCCTTAACAAAAATATCTCTGATGTAGAAATGAATCTGAGGACTACATATTCAACGATAAGTATTCCAGTCCATGTCTGGTAAACTCTCAGATAATGGCAGCATGGTAGGGTCACTGGGGTTCTATTAGCTCAATTAATGAGGAGTAAGATAAGGCTAACACCTAGCTCTTCAAATGGCTAAAAAATAGAGCTGATAGTAATGGAGTTATTAACCTTTGCCAGCCATTGAATTTTGCTGCTGATTCAAACTCCATTTCCTAGTTCAGGCCTCCATTAATAGGCTGTTTATTATCCCTAATCCACATTGGGATCAGCTGCAGAAATATGAAAGCCCCATGTAAAGACCAAATAGTTTAAAAAAAAAAAAATCATCTTTTTTTCCATTCTGATTTTTCCCTTTTCAGCATATTCACAGATTCTACATTAGAAATTAGGAAATTCATTATCCTAAACTGTTTGAATACAGGTTCTTAGTAGTGTGATGAAAAAGAAGCTTTAAATATATTACTTAAAAAGATGACATAATCAGGGATACAGCCACATCATTTTGAAGACCAAATAAAACACTGCTGGAAAACTTGCACTGGAGGAGCTAGTGCTGTTTATTTTCTCTACTGGGAAAGAAAAAACTTTAATATTGGAAAAATGGGTATTTGAAATGTATTATATATGTATTGTTAGGTCAATCCTCAAGTTCATCCCTCCCCTGCCCAGCTTTGTCTGCCTACTTGTGTTGTTTGTACATACTACTGTAATATAATTAATCAATACTGAAATGTAAAATAATTGACCATGGATTCAGATCAGATGGAAAAAAAACAAAGGAAATGATGGAACAAAGGAACTGGGAATCCCAGGATGCATTTAGCAGCAGAGCCCATTGGCACAGATGGAAGGGCTTGCTTTATGGCTTGAGGAGAACTCTTAATGCAAACCTGGCTACAATTTTAAGTACAGAGATCTTGAGTTAAAGGGTCTTTAGCCTCCTTGCTGAGTTTGTACATACTTGGTTGAGATTTGTGACAGTTGGTGATTTTTCAGGATATTTTCAATGAAAGAGACACTGTATAGTTACCATAGCCTACATGCACAAGACATTCTTCCAAAATCTATCACAATAACATCAAAGAGAATATCAGCAATTATGAGTAATGGAGTTAAGATAAAAATAAAAAATGTTTATGCTAATATATATACATCTAGTACACAGTGCTACCCTCATAACTGAACACAGTTCTGGTTGTCCCATCTCAGCAAAGAAACAGGTAGAATGACTAGAGAAGGTAGAGAACAGGGAGAGACAGGATGATCAGAAGAGTGAAATGACTTCTAGTAAAGGAAAGGATAAACAGACCATGGTTCTTTGCCTGGGAAAGAGATGACTGAACAGGCATAGACAAGAGGCTTATAAAACCAGGAGTGTTAGGAGACATGAACAGGGAACACTTATAACTGTTTCTCAATAGAAGAAAGGAACCTGGAAAAAAACACTGTGAAGTATATTCATATGACACCCAGTGAAAAAGTGAAACTCCTTTCCACATGATTTGGTGCAGGCCAAAAGTACAGTGTTGAAAAAGAGAGTATAAAGTCAAGGAAATGGGCTATTAGACAGTTGTCCAGATGACCCCTGGCTCTGGGAATCCTTAAACTGCTGATTGCCTTAAACTGGCCTAGAACCAGCAGACAGCTGGTCATGAACCAGCTGAAGCTAATGACAAGAGATATATAACAGATGACACTGTTGCTGCTGAATCTTATTTTAACTGTAAGTTTGGGGGAGAGCAGAAAGGGATAAGAAATAGTTTGGTAGGTATTACATAGAGGTTTCGGTATATTAGAACCATCCATGGCTAGACTATATATTTCTTATTGTTGCTCAAGCATTAACAATAAAAAAAGCTAAAATACCTATCTACATTCATTTGGATGAAGAACTGAATTCAGTCCTTTGCGTTAGTAGTTCTGAGCTTCAGATGCCACCCTGTAATTGTATTTGGATTCCCACTCACCGTAGGCACTAAGTGGTTAATGGTGTTCTTTTACTAGATAGCTGAGAGACCACTAATAGATTCAGCTTCTTATTTGCCCTAAAGGCTGCCACAGTTCAATACGATTAGGATCCTGTCCACTTAAGCAGTAACTGCTTCATAGGGAGGAACATAGAAAGCAATACATGTCTCCTCTGAGTACAGGAAGAGCAGTTCTTTGGTAGACAGGTTCTGTCTGATACGGGCAGGTTTTCCTCTACCCGTCTGTAAGCAAGGCTTTGCTCTACTGCAAATTCTAATTTAAAGAAAACCCTGTACCTTACTTTTTCAGTGGAAAATGAATTATTTTCCTTTTTGTTCCAGGGCAGTTCTTCGGATGCAGTGGCTGATGCTGTATGAGTTTTTTTATTATTACATTTTAACAAACTTTATAGCCCATTTTGTTTGTTTTCAAATAACTTTATTTTCCTTCTTTTCTACCATCAATTACTAGGTTTGTTTTTCTTTCCATAAGATGGAGGAGTCAGGAGACTGATCCTGCTCAATGCTGTATAATTTAGTATTATGTGTACTAGCTTTATGAGGTGGGAGTCAGATAAAACATAGTATTTGAACACTAACCATTTATTAGCTCTAAGGAATAGATTTGTGACTTGACAAGCAGACAATAACTCTGTGTTCTGATCAGCCAAAGAGGTCTACTTTGAGTTCAAAACACAGAGTAACATACTCTTTCACAAATAATTTTGTTTACTGATGTGACTAGATTTTAATAATAAACTTGATATATATGTAAATTTATTTTAATCTAATTTCATCAACAGAGCCCTCCTAAAAATGAGACTTTGTAGATTGTTCTGTGTCTGATTTATAGATTTCTGCATCCTATTCCCAGATTGATTTCAAGGCTATAATTCTATCAGGTTTTTCTCCTGATGTCAGAAACACCACCTCTGCAGATAGTGTTTTATAACTAGCATCACAACTGAAACTGAATTACTGCCCTGCTATCCTATGCTGCAATATGTCCTTTTGTTTATAATCACCCTTTCTCCCTTATATACCTACTACTTCAGTTTCATGGAAAATATCAGCTCCAAAATCAATCAGGTAGCATGATGCCTATTTTTGTCCCTTACTTCAACCCCTGTATAAAATAGTAGGGGCCAAATTCTTAACTCAGATATGAATGTGCAGAGCTCTTAAAAGAAAATGGAAGCTAAGCAAATGGATCAGTGCCAGATTTCCATACGTACAATTTTATAATGAGTTGTTCTTCCTCACTTGATGAGGTCTCAATACTGTAAAGGAGCACATGGCACACACTTGAGTATTCACACTGATGTCAGGTACTCAGATACATGTTTAGGGATTCAGGACCTACATTCTAAATGTGCATGAAGAATAATCCATGGGAAATGTTATTTAACTGAATCTAGCATAAGTTTCAAGATTCTTTCTCCCTTTTTTCATGGATTCCTGTTTAAGATGTATTTTGTCTTACTTTAATAAATAAAGCTACTGCTGTTTTCACATACTTTCATTTTTAAACCTTGGTAGCATGACTGCTAGCTCCCTCTGTTTTCACTCTCCTTTTTTTCTCTCCAACTCAGTCTTACTCTTTTACATCTTTCCACTATACCCTGGATGGGGAGTAGGGATGAGATTGAGGGCAGCCACACAGAAGACATACGAAGAGTAACTTTGCCAACTTAAACAATTACGTGGGTAATACACCTTTTCCACAACTAGTTTTTAGATAAAAATAAGCTTCCTGGAAGCATAAAGAATACACATTTCCAGTGAATGCCTTTGGAATGGCCACTGTGTCAGCCAGTGGTATCGATTGAACCAGGAACCCCTGGAGGGGAATGGAGAAGCCTCTCAGCTTTGACGAGTACACCAGCATTTCAAACCTTCACCACCCTTGGACCAGCTGTAAAGAATAACTCCATTTTATTTGCTTGGCAGTCATAACAGTTCTTTTTTGATGCTCATTTCTCTTATATTACATTTCTGAACACTTCATTATAGCTCAAATAAAATATAATTCTCATGTTGTTTTTAATTATTTCACAAAACCCAAAAGTCTCATAACGAGCTCCTCGCAATACTAATATATTTCCATAATATTATGCCAATGCTAAAGAAAGAAGATGTAGATCCCCGCTCCTGCTGCAAATAAAATACACCTTCCGATATAATCCAAACTTTAATCCATTTCTTATGGTTTCCCTTTAGAGGCAACTCAAACAAATAACCAGAAGAACAAACCTCTTTTCACTCCCACAGTTTGGCCATCTGGAGGATTTGTAAGGCCAATGCGCTATTTCCTACTCTCCATGAGCAAGACCCTTTTTCTAGCTAAGGAAGGAATAAATAAATAAGATGCAATAGCCTATACAATGTCAATAAAGACCTGTATCTTTCCATAAACAGATTTTTCATCTATGTAATGTTGTGATTGCTAAATTTATATCTTACCTGTTTGGAGTAATATGTGATTTTTGCAGCTGTTCTCCCTGCTCTATGTCTCTTGGGAAGCCATAAAGCACCCAACCATTGGTCATGCAGTCTAGTGCATTTAGGCGTTCTGCCAGGATCTTCATAACAAGGTTGTCTGGGACTGCAAAGGATTAAAAAGATGACATTTATTTTGTATGCTGAGTCTGCAATTAAGGAGGATACACACCACTTTTTCTGGTTAGACTGCTACAGGAGCTAAAACACAAAGAGTTATTCCTGTTTATGATTGATAGATTTTGGAGAGAGGAGTTACTGTTGACTTTTGCATATTTACTGTGCTGTTATGGAACCCCCAAACTCACAAGGAACTGTAGGACTAAAGCAAAGTATTTGGTAAAAACTGATGCCTACATAATTTTGCAATGTACTTTTTCTCTCAGCCATACTGGGCTGATGTCACAATGAAGTGTGTGACACAATCTTATCAAAATGCAAAAATAATGACCTGAGTTGTGTAAAAGAAATCCTAAAACAGGAAAGACATTTCTGTGGCATTCTGTATTTAGCTTAGCAGATGATAATGGTTCAGCCACAGCAGGCTAGATGCGATATTTCTCCAACTTGCCCAAAGGCTTGAAGCTTTTATAACTGGAAATAAATTTCCAAAATGTATTTCAACTACTGTAATTACTGCATTGATGACTCCCTAATTTTAGAGATAAAAATTCTCTTTGCTCTATTATTATTTTTCTTTAGGGCAAGAGAGAACATCAGCAAGATGCTGACTGGGATTACAATTACTATGCAGCTTTAAAAATTCTATTTAATGGGACACAGTGGTAAGGAGGTATCCTCCATATTTTCACAATAGCCTTCATGAAGTACAGTACTTCAATCAAGATACTTAAAGTTATGTATCATGTAATTTTTTTTTTTTTTTCAGAAGAATTAAATTATTAGATTCAACAAGAGTGACTATAAATTTGCCAAGAACTCTTGCAATGTGTTGGGCTTAGTGTCAAATAACCCCAAAGAAAGGCCAGCAAAATCACCTCAAGCTACTTCCCAAAGAAGCAGCCAAAACAATCTTCAAGAAGCAATGAGAGCCCCTTCTCTTTATTTGTACAGTATGTCTAATACACTGTTGCCTCTACTGGAAACAAGCGATAAAAAATGCTACATAAATCCACATCATGGAACGTTGATGTTTTGATACTCACCCTGCCATCACATCTGCATACAAAAATACAACAACAAGTGCTTGTAGGAGAGCATATGCGTCAGATTTCTAACAATGCAATTCGCTTTAGGACTAGCTGACAGGAATGCGCCTGTATTTTAGTAGAGTGTATTATTATCAGTGCACGTTTATACGCTGGGTACAAGCAGGTTTTAAACCGCAATAATAGAACCCATTTGCTTCCTGAAATTTAACATTTCCTAAAGACTTACACCTTTGTCATGAAATTCATCACTTTTCCTTTAAATAATCAAATTACTGAGTTTACAGAACTGCACTCAGGATTCAATGTACCAGCAAAAAGGGAGGAAAACCACAGGGAATTAATTAGAAAACAGATTAGTGTATTAATTGAGGATACCCACTTCACATTATTAAAAAAAACAAGTTAAGGAGAGCAATATTCTCCATCTGCTAAAAGAAAAAAGGAATGGAATAAAACCAGACACTCGACAGAGAGCAAAATGACAATGCAAAACTAGGCATTCTGTTAAAAATGGGATTCATCAAATTAACTATACAATAGTGCAGCAGCAGGCAGAAATGTTATTAGACAGATAACACTTATCTAAGACCTGAGCTGCATGTAGGCATAGAGGGGATAACAGAGGAGTTTCAGGGCAGTTCTCCCTACCCTCCAGGTTACAAGAACTAATACAAAACCAAGACATCCTGGTAGGAAGAAAGAAAAAAAAGTCCCACCTTCTCTTTCCCCAGAACATATTCCATACAAAGACCAGTGGAATTTTCCTGGTAGTCTTGAATTTCTGGTTGCAGCACTAAACTTTCTGTCTTGATGCATGTTATTTTATCATAATTCCTACTGGAATCATTAACGCGGATTTACAAAGGTGCCGAATTACATGGGTTTTTTGGAAACATTTTCAGTATGCTTAAAGAGAGTTTTGCAAAGGATTTGAATGAAACCTACAAACCCAAGAGTAAAACTACACTAAGGTAGGATTCTGCTGGAGCTGACATCCCTGTGAGATGAACAGGGAATCGGGCCAGAGGCTGAAAGCCCCAGGAATGGCACAGAGAACTAAATGGGTATACTGTGCCGTTGAGCTTCCAGCAGATCATAGGAGATTCTCCAGTTCCAGGGGCCAAATTGCTTCCACCCTACATATGGGAAGGAGAAACACTACAGCCCACAAGAAAAATAAAAAGCAATTGTGATGGGAACCAGGCAGCATCTGCTCGAACTGATCTCTTCCCATAGGCCTTCTGTGAATCCTGATGATTGAAATCCTCTACTTTGAACAAATCTGAAGCAATCACAAGAGAAAAAAAAATCTAACAAGATGCAGTGACAATTAATTAACAATTTATCGAATGGCATGCCAGGTTTGGGGTTTTCTGAGTAATGCTGCAGATATGTAGTAACCCTGACATCTTCCTAATTTCAGCGATGACTGACTAGAAGATATCAGCAATACACTTTAGATTGTTTGTACACTCATGTACATATATGCATCACTGAATAATATAGATGCTTACATATTTTCTGTGCCTCCCTCTAAAGCTTGATGGTGAGAAATAAAACATAAACAAGTCAGACAGCAAGCTCTGCTCTCCTCTTGATTAGCAAACATACCTATCACTTCAACACAATAGGGGAACATAGCTTGTTGGCTGTTCAATGGCATTACAAAGTACATCAGTTGCCCTTGAACAGGAACAGTCACACTTAAAACAGCTGCATTAAAACTGTAAAACATCTTCCACAGACCAGGGGGAAGAAAAAAAAAAAAGGGGGAGAAAAAAGGAAGAAAGAAATCAGTATTATTCTTATTTGCTGTGGTACAGACAGAGTAGGTAATGAAGAACTCTGCAGTATGGTATTCCTTTTCACTCATGTGGAACTGTCTCTTGAATGTAAGGCAAATTAATAACCCGTAATTGGAGGGGCACACAGTCTGTAAGTAACTAGCCAGGGGTCTCCTGGCCTTAAGCACATGACCCAGCGGGCTATATAGCAAAGTAAAATTTAGAGCTTTTCTGATGAGACAGTCAATCTACATGCTTTAAGTAGATTATGAAGCACAAGAGCTTTGAATAATCAATTCCTTTTCAACATAAGCTTGTGTGAGTTTCCAACTCTGAAAGTTGGGGGAATGAGACTCTAGAGAGATTTTACTTTATCATTAGAGAAGTCCAAAGATAAGTTTCTTGTAAAAATTACAGTGTGCTACAGAGAGATATCGAGATTAGGTAATGTGGAAGCACATCTCTATTAAGGCGAAAAACCAAGATACTGGAGCAAAATTCACCCCTCAGAAGTAATGCTGCAGAGCTACAGTGATACCCTGTGCTGAGAGCACCGTACATAGCTGCGGACCAAGGTCACGGTGAACCTCAGAAATTGTATCCATGGCAGAATGAGGCCACAACCAGCTCCATATAGAAAGGTAATTCATTCATGCATACATTCTTGCCTAACATCAATACCACACACCATATCTCCTTTACCTCTCAGCCTGTCTCGACCATGTTAATGGTCTAGACTATGCAGCTGAATTAGCAGCTGTGGACCTAAGAAGTGATCTAATCAATTCAAGAGTATGATCAGGCAGAGTACAGGGAACAGAGGCTTAAAGTGCTGCTGTTCATGCTGGAACGGCTGCATGGACACCCAGAGATTTTCTATCTCCAGGGCTGTCAATCAGCACCTTCCAGCAGACCATTTAAAAAATAAATTTACTTCCCAGAGCTTCAAAGGTTTTCACAAGTATAAGGTATTTCTCATGAAAAGTACTTCCTCATGAAACTCATAGGAGTGTGGCCTATTAGCTCTTAGATCTGCAGGACTATTAGAAAACCGTATCAGGCAATCAGTTGACAAAATCATACCATCTGCTCAAGACAAAAGTAACAGAACATTAAAGGCACAGTCTGAAATGCAAAAACACTACTTGAGAGATTACAGGGCACTATTCTCCAATAGCTTCAATGCTGTCAGTGCTCCAAGCTATACAATTATCATATTTAAATTGATTCCTCCTCCATATATTTCTTTTTAACAGCGACTTTTGAAGGGTATTGACTCACTTCTCCAAACCTATAAAAACCCTGATTCTAAGTACAGGATAAACGTATTTGCGCATATAAATTCTGTCAGTTTTGTGCTGTAAAAAGTTTAAGGTCCTTTTGACAGTATTGTCCATTTACCCTTTATCCTTCTCTGGAGATTTTTTTTTTTTTTTTTTAAGCTGGGTCTGAAGACTTTCACAGTTAATTCAGATGCCTGAGGCTTGATCCCAGCGCTTGACAGTTAACATCTTGCCCAGAGTATAAGCTACTGCCAAAGGCTACTTTCCTGGATTGTCCTGTCAATCCCAAATTTAGCAAAGCATGAGATTTGCTTATCTTATTGCTCTATAAACCCTGCATTATTCACAATGGATCGTTTTATTTGGGTCTTTCAGAGAAGTATTCTATTTTCTTGCCCACATTAAGGTCCTCAGAGATTTTATCAATTTGTCCTTAATGTGTTTGAGAATGATTTAATAGCCATTTGCCATCACGTAGGTTGATCGATATTTTAATTTAACCCTGCCAACACACCAGATTCGTGAAAACGGGCTGGTTTTCCATTTCATAGCATACAGCCCGTTTTGCTTACTGCAACTAAGAAAAAAAAATCATCCAAGTGTGTCTTCAACGCAAACGGGGGCGGCGGCGGGAGGAAAACGCCCGGTTTTGCTCCGAGGCGGCAAAGCGAAGGGGACCTCGCCACGGGCTCGGGTGGAGGCCGGCGGCGCTCGGCCCCGCTCGGCCCCGCTCGGCCCCGCTCGGCCCCGCTCGGCCCCGCTCGGCCCCGCTCGGCCCCGCTGCGGTTGGTTGTTCTCTACCGCCACCTGCCGGGCGCGGCGGGCAGCGCGGGGCGGCGGCAGGCGGTACCCGCCCGGCGGGCAGGAGCCGCCGCTGCGGCAGGGACTTGTAATCGCCGAAATCTCGGTAATGCACGGAAACGGAGATCGCTCCGAAGCCTGCTTAGTCCTCCTTAATTAGGGACACCGCCGGGCTGTCACGGAAAAGCTGAAAGCGGTTCTGAGTTTTTGAAGCTCACGTGAAGCCGGCAACTAAAGAGGCAACAACGCAAATAACAATATTGACATGGCGTTTGCAAAGGACCGTAACACTTAGTTAGTAATTTCATCAAATGGAAAATTTACACAGAAAGACAGTCTCCGCTCGCTCATTTTACATACACAGCACTGCTGAGAATGGCTTCCTGTAAGAATTGGAATAATTATTTCAATACAGTAAAATAAATAATATCATAAAATATTTCATTTCCACGTTTTAAATATTTTTCCCTCTTGGAATATATTAGAACCTCTTTTTCTTTTGAGGTTTTTAGCAATGTAAAGTAGGAATTAGCCGCATTAAAGAGGAAGTGATGACATTTTAAAGCAGGTATGATCCCAAATCGGCGATCAAATGGCACATGATAAATTACAACCTTCAGAAATGCATGTTAAAGGAATGCATGATTCTCCCTCACAGTTATGAAGCCAGAGATTCCGGAATCTACATCTGATCACATTTAGTGACCAGCTAAGATTCCAGACCCTTACACTGCTTTACCTGTTAGTGGCATCTTCAGATTGAGCAATGGAAATTCAATCCAAATCCAGTATCCAGCATACAAACACAAAAAGCTTTTTCTTCCCCTAAAAATAGCCTCTGCAATGTTGTCAGTGTCTGTGCGTATTTGCCTAATGGCACAGGCTATCAGTCAGTCACAGGATGATCTAGTGGGCTGACACTGAGGTCAAGATCCACACACCTGGGTTCCCAACCACGCTTGCTCACTGACTGCGGCGTGGCTCGAGTTGAATTAGGGTTTCTGCCTCAGTTTACCCACCTGCAAGACAAAAGCTACTCTGAATTACCGCACAGGGATGTCTCTGACCCGAAAGATTCTAAAACTAGTAACAAAATGTATACTTGCACTACTTTTTACTCCCTCAGCTTCTGCAGAGAGAATACGAGGAGACACAAGACAGCAACCGCAGTTCTAACCCGTCTAAGGTATCACTTCCATTATCAACCAAGTTCCCTATTTCCCCCTTATTTCTAAACTAGTTCAGCTCTACTGAAGAACACAGGGCTTGTCAGAGGGCAGAATTTGGCTTACAAACCCCTTTTTGACAGCGATACTATTAAAAAAAGAATAAATTTTGTCTAACAAACATGGTAAAAAACATCTTGGCTTTCTATACCAAATACTGCTTCACCATGTGATGCGAAGAGAGGACATTAAGGGATTTGTCGCCCCTTACCCCCGATGCCTGGTGCCAGCACGCACTCTAGATCCCCAACAGTGGGATCAGCCGCCCAGTCCTGTGACCCCCCCTTGTCGCTCCTCCTGACACCTACCGGCCACATTAAAGGGACATGTAAAAATGTAAAGCAATACACAAGAGCTATTAAATGTTTCGCTTGTCATTAGAAAAGTCTGTTTCATACAGGAGCCTGATTCTGTATGAATGACACCCAGTGAAATAGAGCCAAAGCCAGAATTTGATGTTGAACTCTAAAGACTGTAAAAGGGGATGCTGCCAGTATGCAACATGCTTTTCCTCCCAGTTTTCTTATAAAACCTCATGTGATTTCCCCATCCCAAACTCCAAACAGAAAATTGAAGAGAATTCAAGCCAGCAGCCCTTTGCTGAGGAGCTAGTGCTGCAAGAACAGTAGCGGGAAAGGAAACGCCACTTTTCTAAGTTTTTAAGAATGACTGTCAGCAATAAAGATCAAAATAAATACTAAAGATTAATACTTAGCATTTATATTGTGCTTTGCTCTTTAAAAGCCCCTGACAACCATGAGGCCCCGTACGGCCAAGGGCCACAACTTCACTCAAACCCCTGAGGGTCTGCGCCACTTTGGTGGCGCACGATGATGCCCGCTGACCAAAAATGGGAACTGTGGGCACCTGATATGTTTTAACTCCCTCATGCAAACCCACAGACTCCAGCAGCACTATCCCTGTGAGCTATGATGCTAATATTGGACTATTGATACTCCAGGAACAATAATAATGGTGAATACTGCTGCAAAACCAGGAGACTGGCAAAATTTATACAGGCGGGACCATATCCACTGACTGACTGATTATCATAATTGCTCCAGAAAACAACTGCACTAGATTCTTAAATAACATCATGTTTATTTTGCCTGATCTGGCTTCCAGGGTTGGCTTTTGGGGGTGGTTTGTTTTGTTTTGTTTTTACTCTTAAGTGGGGTGGCCTTTAAAAATATCTTTGTAGACTGAGTCTCCCAAGTGTTACTTCAGCCCTAAATATCTGCTAGCCAGATATGCCAATTTTGATTATTGCATGTTGTGTACAATAAAGAAAAATATATTCTAGATTTTCAAATAAAGGAAAAAGGGACTCTAATTTATCATATTGTAGTGATTCAACACATAAAAAAAGTAAAATTCAGGAAAGAAGATGACAACTTACTGCCTATATGCCTTCATGTAAAACTTTCTATTCTACAACCTTGCATCTTTTATTAAAATATGGACACCTAAAATGGAATAAAAAAAATTAAATTTTATTTTGTTCTCTTGACCACCAATTTTCTCCTAGCAGGAAAAAAGACTGCTACCTATTTTCCATAAAAAAACCTTTGTAGCAGTCCCAGAGGAAAAGTCAAAAGTTTGACTTGAAAAACGGAGCTACTTCAAAAGCATTGTCAAACAGAGGTGAAGGTTTCTTAAAAATGCATAAATTAAAGTATGGTGTATTCATAAATATCTCTAACTTTACACAGTATATTTGTGATTGAGGCGCACATATAGGTGAACATATAGCATCGTTTTAAAACTAACTTAGAGTAGAAAATCATTTTGTTTATTAGATACTGTTCAGGCTCTGTGTGTGTGTATGCGTGCATGTGTGTGCATGTGTGTGAAAATGAAAGAAAAATGGAGAGTTTTTTCAATAATAAAAAGGGAGTTGCACTGCAGGGCCCCTAAAGCTTGTGAAAAATTAAACTCGACGGATTCAAACTGTCCTATTTCCACTTCAAAAGAGAAGAGGCACTGAGCTCTTCCCAACTTATCTTCAAACGCCCAGCACCCTAGAAAGTTTCTTTAAAAAAAATAAAGTCTCTAGTTCCCCCAAGCACTGTACCCGTTACTGTAGCTGCTGTCTCTCCCTCTTCTAATTATACCCATGTGAGTCTATTAATCAACTTGTAAATTATTTAGAGAGCCATGCGCTGTCTTCAGCTAGTACAAACACACTGCATGCAAAGACTTGCTGAAAACCAATGGAGCTCCCAAAGGGTCTCTCTCCAATGTTCAGACAGCTTGCAGCTCGCCAGTACAGCGCTGTTAAAAACAAGAAATAACACTAAGCTTACCTCCTCAGATATAAAGATTTACTCAGCCTTTCAACTCTGAAACTCTTTGCAAGTTTTTAACAAAGAGGAAGCTGCTCTATTGTCAAATCTGTACTTCACACTTAGTGATGAGAATATTAATTCGATGTCAAAAAAAACAAAACCCAAGTGCTTTCAGTAAGACTGTGATCACAATCACCAGGGGACCCCAACTTTCAGAGGCTACACCAAAAGCACCCCTTTAAAACCATTCCAATTTAAAATAAGGGTGGTGGGGGGGAATCTACATTTGTACAGTAATAGTTTTTATTAGAAAATAGGAGAAATTAGGGAATTCCAGATTTTACCCCCCACATGCAGACTGCCTTTGGGGACAGCTTCAGATATTACTACTTAAAAAATAGAAAAAGGAAGGGGAAAAAACAACACAGATTGTGTGTGTTCAACTCTAACAGGCTGCAAACAGTGCAATGTTGTCTGTCTTCCAGGAATCAGCTCTCTTTACCACCTGAATCTTCATTTTGGTGGAAAAAAACAATTACTCAAACTAATAGCAGTTCTCCCAACTGAAAAGCAGAATCTTACTGGTTTGGGATGGTTTCCCCCGCCCCTGCTCTTCATGCTGTTTTCCTGTCATCTCACTTCTCATGACTCCATTTATTGCAGCCTTGCAAACACATATATTAATTAGCAGTGATCACTCCACACTATTTCACCATGAGAACATGGAAAATTGAACACACTGAAATTTCTTTTCAACTGACTGATGACCTTTCCTATTTTTGTGATGCCCCCAATGCCAAAATGCTTCTGCCTCTATTTTCATTAATAAAATGCAAACATCTCAAGGGGCAAACACCAGGGACATTTGAGGGGGGGAAGTAGATATGCTTTCTGCATTTTTTTTTTTTCTCCCAGGGTACCAAATTCTGACAGACACCTTTAAAATTGTGAACATAGATCCTGCAAACGGAACTTTGAATTAATGTGTGCCCATGTTTTCAATGAGACAGGTCCAGAAGGCAGTCTAGCCCTCCTCAGAATTACAGCAACCTGGGGACACAAATTCTGCATAAAGGTCTTCATCAAGCCTGTGGGGTCTACAAACGGGCTATCTACATATGCATCATTTGTCCGTAGCCTGAATTACTAGAAGGGGAGGACCACTCTCTTCACAACATTTCAGAAGGAATCAGATGTAATGAATTTATGTGAGTTGTCTTGCTGCCTATGGAAGAGTTCTGGCCATTATTCTCGCCTCTTACTCCAAGTGGAAGTCTTCCTAGGCTGCCCAAGCAAACTGTGTATGCTAAATTTAGCATCATTGACCAAGATTTAAACTAACTGGAGTCAGTGAGCAGAAGACTGGTCTCAGACTCCAATGCTGGTAATTTTCTGCCCAGAGTATAGTTAGCAATAATTGCCCAATATTCAGTGGAAACCACAATATCCTAAAGGAAAAGTCTGTGCATTTCAGACTGGTTGTCCAAAGAACAACTATATGTTTATGACAGACAGAAAGCAGTCACGTTGCTGAACTTTTCACTGGAAATGCATTTTTCAATATCTAGTGTGCACGAACTGTAGACTAGAATGTCCTGGGAATTAAAAAATTAATGGGCTCAAAAATATCTATGCTACCTTCATTAAGCAAAATAAATCACCATATACAAAATTGAGAAGTTTGATAAAGCAGGAGAGAAGGTCTTTACGAGACAGCAAACACTGGAAAATACAGAAAATAGGAATGCACTGAGTTGTCTTCTGGGGTGAATAATAGAATTGTCTGGGCTGTTCTTGAAATACATGTTGTATACATGAAGCAGCAGTACAGGAAAAAACAATACAGAGAATGTTTGTGAATCCTAAAACCAAGAAGAGATCCGAGTTAGTCAACCAGAACTAGAACAGAATAGACAGTGGACAGCCTCAATAACTCAATAACGAGTTAGCTTTGAATAAGCTGGGTTTTGAGCTTTTTTATGACACTACAACATACCCTGCTGGCATATCTTAAATGACTAATTGTATGCCATCAGTTGTGTCCACAAGAATGGAAACGACACTGAGATCAGTCCCGAGGGTGAGCATTTTAAGAATGAGGCGTGCTCTCAAGATTTTATGGTACTAGTTTCATTTTGACTAGTAATGATTTGAGCGCAATGTTTCTCGTGGTTTGTCTTTCATTCCAGGGTATTCTGTGATAATATCACTTGCGTGATTCCTGGCCCAAAGGAACAATTAAACTTACTCAGTACATAACTAGAAATGCAAGGAAAATTTTGAAGTTCTAATTGCTTTTCCAGTTATAACAGTCTGCTATTGACTAAACTAACTCTTTTCAAATGTGATTTTCTTGAAACTTAATGTAGTCAGTAATAGCATGAGAATCTTTCCTCTGCATTAACCTGTTAGTAAATCTGTAGCAAGAGAGCAAGGATTCTTTGCCTATCTTTCCTCTTCACTACACTGTTATTTCATTTTCTCCAAGACTCTTGTGAGGGCAGTAATGAATTCTTGTTAGTGTTTACTAATGTAAATTCATTCTTTGTTATCACTGGGAGAGGAGGATTAGCGAAATGACAGAACTTATTATTTCTGGTATTGCTATATAATATTTATTTTTATTCAGCCCTTAATTTTGTAGTATGTCGTACCAAATAAAATATATGTGCATACAAGCAAAAACTAAGGGAGAATTTTTTAGCACAATGCACAGAAATATAGTTATGATTCCCATTAACATTCAGAAGCATTGCACAGCTTTATCCTTGCATGCTATATTAAAAAAAATTAATCTAAACCTGAAATAATTTCTAATTTGGAGGAAGAAAGGAATTACAACTTCAATTTCATTTTCTTGAAATGAAAGCAGCTCCCTTGGACGAAGGATGTGCATATTTTTACGACTGGCTAAGAATTACGATCTGTGCAATTATTTTACTCTATTGGGAATGCTTTTGGTATCTCCTTTAAGGAACTTTAATGGTTAAGACGAAGTTTATAAAATACACAAAGAGCATTTTAGTAAATAAAGCTTTTAAAGAACCTATCTTTGAATAAACAGATCATCCAAACTCCCATCTCAGCCATAACTGAAATTTAGAGAGTGAGGTATTTACAGTGGCTGTCCTCTACTTCAGAGATGAGAAGAAAGTGAAATAACAGCACACACATAAGTTTCTGAATTTAATGGATACCACGAAAAAGACATGGGCCCAGAGCTTAAAATGGTCTCCACATGTGAGTTAGACTGTATACACAAGTAGCCACATTCAGGTGAATCAGACTATACCCATGAAGAAGTTATTTCCATACGTGAAGATCTAGGATACATTGCAATTAAGATATGCTAAGATCTCTTGCCTTGGAGATAAATGGCCATTCTGATTAGCAGTATCTCTAAATCAGAAAATCCTCTCCTAGATCTCCCTGTCTATGTTACAGGGGACCCAGCTTCTCTCTTTCAGGCTGTAGAGATTCATGCTTTCCATTCCCATGGTTCCCACATAAGCTCCTAGTCCCAGCAAAATGGTAGCTGCCACTGAAAATTAATGCATTGAACTAGCAGAGTTAGTGTATTATGAATAAATGCAATCCATTCACTAGAGATGAAGTTTAGAGTTAAAATGTATTGCCTTGTGGCTTGATAAAGTGACTGACAGAGGGATAGAATACCCAAACCTGCAGGCTGCCAAAGGCCTTTTTGAAATGCTTAGAAAAGTACTGAATCTCTTGGTATGGTATCAAGGGAACCTCAGTTAATTTTACAGGCTCATGTTTCAGATCTGTGTAATTCAGTTGCAGAGTTAAGCTATTGTGCAAAAAAGGGGACTTTCAAGCTTTCCACCTCACCAAATGACTTTCCTTGCCAAAAATAAAAGACAATGAAGATTTCTCTTCGCTCAGGGGCGGTTTGCTTAAAATTCCATTAATACTGAAGCTTAACAGAGATTTCTCAATCTTCAGCAAGATTGTCTCCTTATATTTGTATCGTTGGTAACCATTTGGCCTGTTGCCAGAAACAGGACTGAAAGTTCCTCTTCCAGGCCATTGTAATTTGGCAAAATAAACATTCTTCCACCCTACTAAAATAAAACTTATCCTTTAGAACTACAGATCTTTTCTGATTTTTAATACCCACTACATACAGAGAGCTATCCTTGTGCAAGACAACTAACAAACTTGTAAGTTTAAGCTGCTGCCCTAAGGAGCTTACAGTATTTATGATTTATCTGAAATCACTGCAGAGCCTTCCAAAAACGAAGTATGCTTAGATATTCTTTGTGGTAGTCCCCTCCTACAACCAAAAATGCTAATAGAAATGAAGTGCAAAGAAACTTTATTTTTAAGTTTAAAATATTTGCGTGAAAGTAGAGGAATCTACAGTAGCATTCTAAAAGTCAAAATCCACATATGAAAGCAGAGAAAATGAAACACAATACTTTAAATAACAGTTTAAACATTTTACAGTTATACATCTATATCAGAATTCTGATTTTGATTTAGAGATGAAAACATGGAGTTGTGTACAAGAAATCTGAATTTCACTGGAACAGCAAACTAATGATATGCTTTCAAGATATTGAAGATCTTAGAAATCTAGCCTCTGTTACACACTGATTCAAATCACATGTAATGAATGCAATTAATAAAATTCCAGATTACTCTGATGTAACTCAGATTAGAATCTGACCAAGAAACATTTATTCACCATTTATTTTTTGCCACAAATTTGTAACTACAGTGTAATGAGAAAACAACGTGCCCTACCTGGGTATCCATTGTCAATATAAGGCTTAATGAGTTCTCCAAGTTTTGTCTTGTCTGCAACAGCTTCCTTTAGCAGTTGCCCGCAGCAAACTAACAGGAAGGAAGAACAAAAAAGACACAAGGTTAAATTTTAAAAAGGAAGCAACGAAGAAAAGGAAAAAACCCCAGAAGCTGCATACTGGAATAAGGTCACTGAATAAAAGAAAAGTTATAGGTTTTGGAGGTTTGTTGTTAGGATATTTATTTTTTTGGGCCAAGCAGAGCAAAAAGCAGAGACTGAGCAGGGGAGAATGCTGAATAAAAAAGAATACATTTGGCAAAGAACATATTAAAAACAGAGGTAGAGAGAAAGTTTGCACTTTTTATAAACTTGTAATTACTGAATAAAGTTACACCTGCTGAACAGCATCTGAACCGCACTGCTGGAGGTGCGGGATAATACGCAGTTCAAGGAAGTGACTCCCTGGATCATTTAATGAACGTGTAAGAACTGTATTTAAAAAACTGTGCTAATGCAATGTTATCATTGACTTCAAATAGACAGAACACCAGGAGATGCAGATGTAAAGTTTTAGTCAGGACAGTTGTACACGAAACACTGCTACTTTGGGCTTACATAGCACTTTCTGACCAAAGTTACTGAGTCTTACTGCCCCACGTGAGTTAAATACAACTGTCCTGACCCTTATTTTACACAGAGGGGAACTAAGCCATGGAGAAGTTACCCAACATCACAAGTCCTAGTTTCAACTCAGTTTTGGTTAATATTAGGTAACAGTCACTCTGTACATTATTGCATGACCTTTCAATTAATAATCGTAAGCTGATTCCACCCCTTCTGAATTCAATAGCACCAACATCTACATCTGCACTGACTTTAGTGGAAAAAGAAGCAAGCTCTTTCATCCACTTTATCACTGTTAATCACACTGTTTGGCAAACAAAAGTAAGAACGGGAACATTTCTTGGACAAATTTGATGAAGTTTAATGTTTAAGTGACAAGGGATAAACCCAAATTTTAACAGTCTTTAGTTGTCCTGTAGAAGCAAATTCATATTCACAATAAATGGTGTAAAAACGTAATAGAAACTCAGTGCATAGACCCCAATTTAAGACAACTAGTATGTATACACCTAAATTCAATCCAATTCATGACACTATTTAAACATAGGATTAAATTTTTAAGCCTGTGCTTCAATCCCAATGGCCTAATTGGAAATTACATATACACAGAATACTATTCTGAAAAATGATGGTGTTCCGACTCTGTTTTAAATACTTAATTCTTCTAATATTTGGTTTACAGTATACTTAAAATAAAATCCAACATATGGGTAAAGCAGTGGTAATGGTATTTAGTAAAAGGAGCTGCAACTCTCTCATATAATAGTTACTTAAAAAAAAAATATGCAAATTTTGACCTAGATGAAAACACTATCAAACTTGCAGTTTTAGAAATAAAGTTTAAAAAAAATTATTCAGGAAACACAAGAACAAGTTAATTTTCTTCAACACATTCAAACATGTTTTATTTTTCATTAGGCCAATTACACAGTTATTAAAAATACAGCTTTGAATAAATCTACAAATATTTATTTTTAATATGAAATTATAAACCACAACAATATTAAAATAACTGATAGCACAAACATTCTATCAATTTTATTTGTACTTATCAGTATTGTAATATAGATTTTTAAATAATTTACCTTTTTCAAGTTCAGTGGATATCAGTTTAGTCATATTCATGTTTTCTTTTTTAAAGACTAAAATAATAATAAAGATTTAAAATACAAAAATACTAAACCTAAAACCCTAAACTGATAGGTAGATAGTTCCATAGCTGTTTCTGTGCATTTAATGGAACTGCACAAAATCTGCAACCTAGCCATTAGTTGGAACGATTTTATGGAAAGCATACGGCTTTTTCTGAAGTTTGAACTTGAAAAATTTATTTCTTTGCTGAGCAGATCTACTAAACCTGTAACTGGAAACAATACCACTCAGATCTTGATGTTGTTATTCACATGTAAAGCCAAATCCAGGTTCAATGGAATCTTTTGACTTCACCAGGAGTTCGGGGAAGACACTAGCAAACTATAGACAACGGAGTGTGTTCCACTAATTAAAGAATCTCCCAAAGATAAAAAAAAATCACTACCTCCTTAATTCTGATTTTTTCATCTGGTATACATCGAAAGAATACTAATGAAACAAACTTGCATTTTACATAACAAAGAGGATATGACTAATCAGCAAATTTTAAAGATATCAGACATTTGTTTAAAATAATTTATGGCTACTTCACTATTAGAAGACATTATAGAACATGGATGCATTTTGCATTGATCCTATCACCAAGCTGTGTACTCATATTATAGGGCTTTTTAACATTAGCATGCTAACCATGAACAATCCTCACACAGAATTTTCTGGGCCTACTTTACAAAAGAAAGAGAATGCACTTTTAAATAATTGCTTCCTTTTCCAATACCTTACTTCAGATTCACAGAACCTGAGTCCTCATTAAAGTTCAGAGTAAATGCTATGTTAAAAGTGCCCCAATTTTGGTCAGACAGCTGAAACTGCGAAGACATTACTCATGATCCATGGATCTGCAGAAGAATTCAGAGCACTACAGGAATCTAACACACGGAAAAATACTGATGCAAAGGCTATAAAAAATGATGACTAAAGAAATGTTAAAGCTGGTTTGTCACAGAATATATGCTCTACTGGTTTATATTTCTTCATCGAAATACTTTTCACTTCCCTCAAAAATTTGACACCCATAGTAATGGACAAACAGAGAAATTTTATGAGCAAGTAAGACAGCAGAAGATAAATGATCAAAAAGAGAGAAAGGGGGAATTGAGCAAAGTGCATATTTACTGAGAACTTACTGTTGACAACACTGTATTTCTGAGCTATTAGTGCTGCCTGCAGGCTCTTCCCACTGCCTGGGGGTCCACAAAAGATAATCCGTGGTGTAAAGGGGGCGGCGGATCGGTGCCGTGTTTGGACATAGGTAAGAACTAGAACATGAGAAAAAAGCAAGAAATACAGTTTATATCCTATTTTTTTAAAAAACCCACAAACCACACTGATTAACTTCTCTGTTTCTTTAAAAAAGGTTGTCATGTTGATCATCCTTTATTTTATCACTGAAACATCTAGATACTCCAACCAAGATCAGGACTCTGATAAAACTGTCATGTCAGCAACTTACACTGAGGAGCACTTTAGAAATCTTACTATCATTACACTCCTATACTTTCTTTCATCAGTAGATGGCAAACCATTTTAAAGAGCAGATTCAATTAATAATTGCTCTTCTACCATGTTGTTTTCAGCTGTCCTGGTTTCAGCTGGGATAGTTAATTTTCTTTCTAGTAGCTGGTATAGTGTTATGTTTTGGATTCAGTATGAGAAGAATGTTGATAACACACTGATGTTTTCAGTTGTTGCTCAGTAGGGTTTATACTAAGTCAAGGATTTTTCAGCTTCTCACGCCCAGCCAGCAAGAAGGCTGGAGGGGCACAAGAAGTTGGGAGCGGACACAGCCAGGACACCTGACCCAAACTGGCTAAAGGGGTATTCCATACCATCTGACATCATGTCCAGTATATAAACTGGGGAGGAATTGGCTGGGCCAGGGGCAGATCGCTGCTCGGGAACTAACTGGGCATCGGCTGGCGAATGGTGAGCAATTGCATTGTGTATCACTTGTTTTGCGTATTCCAATCCTTTTATTCTTATTGTCATTTTATTATTGTTATTATTATCATTATTAGTTTCTTCCTTTCTGTCCTTTTAAACTGTTCTTATCTCAACCCATGAGTTTTACTCCCCCCACCCCACCGCGGCCCCGATTCTCTCCCCCATCCCACTGGGTGGGGGGCAAGTGAACAAGTGGCTGCATGGTGCTTAGTTGCTGGCTGGGGTTAAACCACATTAGCAGAAGTAATTTTTGCTTCATAGGTACAATTTTACCATGCAAATTATAGAGGGATATAATTACATTTAATACTTTCTGCAGTTTCTGAACAAATATTTAAGTGTAAAAACTCAGTATGTTAAATTAATATGACATTTATCCAGCTATGTGTGTGTGATTCACAGACTCCTAATTACAATATTATAGACTTGTAGCATAGGATGTCACGACACAATGCAGCACAGACAACACATAACCAAGTATAATTTTATTCTTTTGTCCATCATTTTTGCATAACATGTGAAGGATATTTGAGCTTCTCTGTCCAACTTCACTCTTCTACATTTTGTATTGCGTAGGAAATACTACATTCAGGTCAATCTACAGATTGTAAGGGCTTTGGAAAGACCACAGGACATGAGATCATCAACATTGCTGTATTACAGAGATCTGAACTTTGTTACAACCTCAAAAGAGAACCTGATAGATCACCAAGAAGCTAAAAGAAGACATGGCTTGGCAGTGAGGACATATTAGGATTGTATTTGGACAAAGCCAAACACTCCTACTCCCCATGCCCCTTTTATGGTTCACAATACTAGTGAAGAGAGCAGCTCAAGCTTCAGCACAAGTTATGCAAGCTTTCCAGGAATCACAGATTCAAATGCCAAGGCTAAAGTTCATGCCACCGTCTCCTGACTGCCATAGTTACCCATGATTAAAGCAGCATGGGCACACCTACATAGGCTCTGATTTCCTCTGTAATTCCAATGGATAAAATTAAGTGTTAGCCCAGACATCTTCAGTTCAAATAAAAGGCTCTCTAGACTAAAGAGTCCTTGTAATAAAATGGTATTTTAGTCTAACAAATAGGACAGGCTTATACATTAATGTTTGTATGAATCATAAGTCCATATTAAAAAAAAACACACAAAAAGATTGAGGGAGAACATCATAAGGATGAGTATTTTAACTACCATTGTTAACACATTGCTGTATACTAACTAACATTTTTGCTGAGGACGCTCTGCTAGACACTTCTGTAACATTACAAAATCCTTTTGTAATAAAGAAGCATCTCCAGCAAACTCCAGCCCTGCTATTTCTAGATAGCAGACCTGAAGTATTGAGAAACTAACTGAAACTGCAGCCACATGGGATTGTAAACATCTATTTTTCCAGTGCCACAAGCTGTACTGGGATACTACACTGTACAATTGAATTTGATGTCACATATCCTAGTATATGTTAGCAGTAATTGCATTAAGGTTTAAGAGTTTAGAAAATTTTATAATTGTATGAAACGATCCATAATAATACTAATATTGATGAGAGATCTTCTCTTTCTTTTTTACCTCTACATGTAGCAATAAAAACACTTAACAAAAAGACTGGAAAATCATAACAGAAAATAGTGTATTTGCTGCATAACTTCCTAAAAACCAGATATCAGCTACCCAAGGAGTGCTCTAGTTATCCTGAACATTTTCCATAACCCAGTGTATTGAAAAGCACAAACATTACAGGCAAAGCACCCTGCTTACAAATGATGCTTAATTTGCAGTAAATAACCAAGTTAATTAGGAGTAATGATCCCCTAGACAGTCTCCACATCTAATTATTCTTTAAAAAAAAAATCTGGCTGCTTGATGCACTGCAGAAAAAAAGATCTAGAGAGGATTTTTTCATTCCAGTTTTCAATTTATCTCACTACATTATTAATTAATAATAATTAATATTCAGGCACTCGCATTTTTATTTACAATTCAAGGCATGAATTCTTTATGAATGATGATATGAACTTTTAAATTTAATTAAGTAATTTAGAGGTAATTAATGTGTAAATTCAGAATATAAACTTCCTACTTGTTTATCTTAAAAGTGCAGCACTTATTAAAAAAAGACCTTTTTGAGATGCAAAATTACTGGGATATAACAGATCATCTACAGACTGACAGCTACAAAGTACATTATCAGTTGGTCTTTCTGGCAGTTTCCTCATTCTCTTCTTGAAGAATTAACATTAAAAGTCAGATTGCATTACAGTCAAGCAAAGGCAAACAAGAACTGTTGAACAGAAAAGCTACCAGCACAAGCAGCTTTTAAAAAATGAAATGTTACCGGCTTTGAACTACTCCTACGTCTTGTTATCAGACTTGTGGAAGGTACTAGCCCTTTGGGAGATTAACAACTGAGCCACAATGCAGCCTTTTAGAAGAGATTCTTGCAGAAATAACCATGACATTTGTTCTACCGAGTCAGCTATTCCTTGGCAGGACTGTGGAACTAAGACTTTCCAGTTATCTGCACTTATTCTAGTCTTGTAAAATAATTACCAGGAACAGCCGTAACACTGTACTAGAGAGAACACAACTCAGCTGGGAGCTATCTGTGTTAACTAACCCTAATCCTACAAACTGTCTCTAACAGCTAGGAACTACCTTTCAAATAAGAGTTTATCAACTATCAGATGTGCCATAAAGGTACATGTTTACCCTGTGAGAGGACATCCATGGAAGGCTGGTCTGCATTGATTGATTTCAAAACTTTTTGGTAGATCTGGAAAACCCCAGGGAAGTTTCTGTGATATTCCAGCAGTTTCTTTGACATCTCCTGTTCAGATAGATCTTCTGGTTTCACCAAACGCTGCTGTATCAGTGGATCACTTGGCCAGTCAAATGTTGTATGGTACACCTCTGGAAGTTAGACACTGATTAGGAACTAAGAGGATGATTTAATAGGTCTTGCTCAGCTCCAAAAGGTTTCCTAAACAAAATCAAGGTCTTTTTTTAAGCTTTATATTGTGGCACAAGCAATAAACTGTGCACTTCCCTCATTACTTATACTGACAGCTTACTCCACAGATGCACAGATACGAAGTGGCCAAGGTAACTGCCCACCCATGTAGCCAGGACAGCATGATGAGTAAGAACAAGGAACTGGGGATATCCCTCCAAATTCTTAGGCTGAACCTTAAGCAAGTCCTTTGATAAGCAAATCTCCTTTATAGCAAATAAAAGCCATTTCTTTAGTTAAGAACATCCCTCCTAATTCCACTCCTAAAACATCCAACGTGATTTTTTTATTGAGCAATGTCAGGATTTTATTTTGTGATGAATGATTGATAATGATAGTCAACAGACAATACAGAGCTAAGTCAACTTGACAGTCATTTAATGGAAGATACCTAAAAGCATACCTGCACCTCAGAATTAAAACAGGACCTAGCAAAGATGCATGCAAAATGTAAGCTCATACGGACAGACCTAAGCTTCAAGTATTCTGCACTGCCGTGGTCTACTGTTTGCAGGCTCAATACTGAGCTTCATATTTTCCCATATTTTCTGGCACAAAAAAATAATGCAATGTCAGCAAACACTTTTTCCAAACAGTTTAAATTTGTAATTATAAATCCCTATTGGTTCTTAAAGGGATACCATTTAAATTTTAATCCCACTGGTATTAACAATGTTTCTGAGACCAAGCAACACTCCAGTTTCTAGTGGAGATCAGGAACAAACGCGTACTGCACCTGCTGTGACTGGATCAAGCCTTTTCCCGCTGTTCCTCTCAATCAGCACAGTGTCTGGAGCATAAAGCACAACTAGGCACAAAAAAACCAAGCAAACAAACAAACAAAAAGAAGTAAAAAGTGTAGCTCTTGTTAGTTGTTTTATTTCCTGTAACTGTTTAGATGTATCCTAGTCTTAAAGATGGATGAACGTATTTCAAGCACATTTGCCTCGTTCTCCTTTCCCAGTATTCTACCTGCAAAACTTTATTTCACTTTCAATCAGAACTTTGCTCCACCTCCTAAGCAGTATAGTGGGATGAAATATACATTAATCCAGTCCAGTATCCATGAGTACTAGCTGTCCCTGTCATTCATACCAATTAACAAGTTTGTCCCTCACTTACATTGTATCTGGAGCTTAGGACGGAAGTACCCACAGATCACTCAAGACTGATTCTCTTCTATACCACAAACAATTACTTTTCACCCAGAAAATAGTGATAGTGAGACCAGTGAAGCTTAATTTTTGATAACCTCACAGAAAAGTATACAAACTTGATTAGAAAGCATCAAACGATGAAGAATCTGTCAGTTCCCTAGGTTGCTTTTGGCTAATCATCCTCACAGTTAAACACTGTAATTTAATTACTATTTTCAGTGCATTTGATTACAGGTTTCAAACAAGTTCTTTGTATGACTTCCTTCTCTGTATCAAATAGCTCTTTCAGATGCTTTTCTCCCTATTAAGGTACTCATACACTGTAAATCTCATCTCTCAATCTTTTTGATTAACTAGACAGACTGAGCTTTAAGATTCTCATTCAGGTCTTGGTTGCATAGATATAATTGTGAGCAAAACTCAACTTCAGATGTTATTAGCTGTATTAAAAATACATGCAAGTACTAGGCATTAAACATTTTTGCCTAACTCTATTGCAGTGATTCAGAATTCTTCATTAACAGTCGAATCTCATCCAAATCAAACCCAAAGCGACAATTCATCAAGTTTGCTAACATTCTGTTCACTATCCACTGGCAAGCTCTACATTCATCATTTTACACTGCATGCCCCACAATCGTAATAATTTCTTACATTCTAAGTAGGTCCTCCAACTATATTAATTTGGGACAACTGGCTTCTTCTAGATGGCAAGGGCAGCTGTCAAGGTCTTGCCTACCAGCACTTTGCCAGTAAACAAATGTTCCTCTCAAATCAAGTCAGAATTCACCTATTCTCTGAAAGGTCAAGCTTCAAATCATGTGTCCACTTCACTTGGTGGAATAAAGTTTGCTAAGCTTGCATTCTCTAATGCAAAAGAAGGATGAATTTGTATTTAGTACATGGGGAATTGTTTTGGTCTGATGATAAAGGCTGATTTCTAGAGATGGAAGTCAGAGAAAACTTAGACCCACTCCTAGAGCAGAAGCAAAGCTATATATAGCCGCTCAGAGACACTTGCTGGAGTGGTCTTGAATTTACAGAACTCTAACGTGTAAGAAGAAAAGGGTTCATGAAGACAGGGTTTAAAGTCTCACAGGTTACCTCAAGTTTTTGAGCAAATCTGAACCGTACTGAAATATTCTGCTGTCTGGTGACTCCGGTGTCTTCAGTATTGGTATTGAATTTATTGAGGATTTGGGGGGAGAAACAGTTCTAGTCTTTCCTACTGGGTCCAATCACACATAAACCTTGTACTGCTTACCAACATGCCTAGGAATGATGCCAGATGATTGCAGCATCCATGCCTGTTCCTGATTTTCAGGGAAGCCTTCTAAAATCCACCCCTATTGAACAAAAACATGAAACAGTTATTGATCCTGGAAGAGAAAAAACAAAAATTAGCACTAAATATCACTGCTATTTGCACAAAAATTACCTCATTCTCATCCCACAACAGCACAGTATTCGTTCTGGATGCTTGTGAGAGAAGAAAGCAAACATGGAGCACTGATATTTTTGTGAAATGGCATGCACTAATACCACTGCCACAAAGCAATGGGAACTTATGTATTGTAGCAATGATTTTTTTTTTTCATGTTTCAATCTTAAAAAAAAAGAAAAGAAACTTCTGTCTTGAATAAAAACAACCCAAAACAGTTTCTACAGTTTTGAAATATTCAAAAGGATACCAGCCCACACTGTGTATAAAAAAGAGGCTAAACAAATCTAAAGACAGATTTAATGCCATGAACACTGAGGAAAATATGCACGCTTTCATTATTTTCTTAAATTATACAGGAAAACTCACAGTAATGGAACCAGCATTCCCAAAGCTAATGAAGCAACAGAGCAAAAGAAAGAAAAAAGAAAAAAGAGCCTTTTGCTCCCTTAAGTCCTTGTTATAGCCAGCTAAGTGTTGGATTGAGCATCTTTAAAAAAACATTTACAGATCTGTGAAATACTGTAGGAGAGCTGCAGCCTCGCTCAGTTTCTGTGTGATGCAGTATTTGAAACCTAATCCACTTCCCAGTCTCAAGTCTGAATCTCCTGAACTTTCTCCAATTTATCTGTTAGTTGGTTAACCACACATTTCCTTGTCACTATATCCTATACCTTAAAATAACTTTGTGATACTACAATAAATCTGGAAACCATCTTTGTACTGAAATAAAGAAGATATTTTAATATTGCATTAGCTAGCAATCATTATCATCTCCCACATAAATTTGAAGCTCTGTCAGTATGAGGTCCAAAGGTTTTAGAAGTATTTCAGGGAAACATATCTCCATGACTTCTGTAGGAGAAAATTGGGACATTCCAATTATACAAGAAAATAGAGTAGACTATTTAAAATTCCTTAATTAGCCTGCTTTCAGGAACATGTAATCCTGCTGATATCTGTAGAAAATAAGAGACTCAAGTAACTGCAAGCCATTTTTGCCACTCCTAGTGTTTGCTCTATCGAATTAGAATGAACTGCTGTCTAAGGTCACACAGGTGCTGAGAAATCAATTTATCCCTTGGGACTTGCAGAAGGCAAGACTGCACAATATTTTTAGCAGTATGCTAGGAACTTCAGCACTAGTTATGAATATATTGTGCCTGTACAACATATATATAGGCCCAGATCCTCTTCTAGGGAGAAATGGCATCAGTGGTCTGAAGCCAATAAATCTATGCCAATTTACAGACTACAAATCTGGCTCATTTTCTCCACCCCCAAGCGCAACACCTTTGGAAACTAAACCAAAACAAACAAAAAAAACCCACCCCACAAAACCATTGCTTCTGATGAGCTTATTGCTCAAAATCACATACTGAGCAACAGTCAGTAAACACAATATTGTATTTTAACAATGTATAGCAAACTTCATGAGGTTTATATACAAATTTTTAAGGTCCTTAAAACAGGCAATAAGCAATTTTATAGCTAAAAGTTTTCGCAATGTAAGAAAACACAGCTCAATAAGGAGATTCCTGCAACAAATACGTTTTAAAGCACTAAACAAATGCAAAATAAACACACACTACAAAAATAGTTAGCATTTTGGATCTTATTTCCAAAGGTCTCTGAGTTCCAGGGTATCAGTCAGTCCCTAATTAGAATACATTATCCATCTACTTGACACTTCAGTGAAATGTCTATTCCACCACAGAGCTGCAGCTTTGTTCAGAACAGGTTTATTGATATTCTGCTGCATTCCCTCTCCATACCCCCAGTGGCTTGGTTCTGTTTTATCACACATCAAAAAGGCCGTATGCTCAGGGCACCCCATGCACAGCTCAGAGCTGGAGGTCTGAACAGCTGCAAGTAGTATGGTATCACAGGAGGGACAAGCTCCAAGCAGATGTCACAGATAAAAAAAAAAAAGAAAAAAGAAAAAAAAAGAGTAAAAAGGGAGTGTGGCTTGGGAACGAAGCAAGAGGAAAGCAAGACACAGCAGAGCAAGACCTGACTTAAAATATGCCTATCATGCTTTATGCAAACACTGGTCTTCTTTGCCCTCCTGACTATCATTAAAGTGTAATTAGTAACTTCACATGGTAAATTTGTTTCTTTAAGAAGCCATCTATTTTTTGTTCTTGATAGCAGTAACCTTACATCCATGCATGGATTGCACCTTATCACATCAAGGGTGGAACAAAGGCTAAAAGTGAGTAATTCCATGGTGCCTTTACTCTGTGGTCACTGTTCCCTCTCTTTCAGCTGGAAACCTCAATCCTTTCCCACATGAAGACTGCTGTAAATACACCATTCTGGTGCTGCCTTAATGCCAGGTGAAGCGCTCCATGCCATGAAAATCAGCAACAAGGAAGTACTTTTCAAAGCCATCACTTTCCTCTCTGGATTTAAGGAATCTGGGGAAATGGAAATGTTCAGGGTCATTCCCAAATGTAAATCTCATTCCTTTGCTGGCACTACTCTCAGCTATAATACCAAGCCTACATACTTTCACACTTTCTACCCTAATAATAATGACTTCAGTATTAAAGTTCTCTCCTGTTATTTGACCTGTACATCCTCAATTTTTTTTTAATTACAAAATCCAAAATTGACACTGCCTTAGAATAATTAAAAGGGATAGCACAAAGAAATAATGCTGAATTATGTGACATACCCAAAAGAAATCTCAGCCACAAGCATAAAGATCGAAGGTCATGAATACTGCTGCCTTTCGGAAAACAAGTCATCACAACAGTTTTTCCACATCATCAGTATTTTTCAAAAAGTAATACATGCCTTTCACTCCCATCTGAAGAAAGGGGACGGACAATAATGCAAAAAAATAATATCAGTAATAGCTTTGCCAGTATGGATCTAAAATTTCTAAGATTTTCAGAAAACAGCAGACTGAGTGAAGTAGAAAATATTGCCAAGCCAACTCCTGCAGTCCATCAACATTAGCAGTGTGGATGATGAAAGAAGCTCAAACTTTACCAAATTTCCCATTAGCAAGAAACCTTTTATTCCCCACATTATTTTTGTAGGTTGAGTAAGCTGCAAAGCTATTTAAAAAAAAAAAAAAAAAGCCACATTCTTCTTGGAAAACAAAAAAGATGGTGAATGGGCAGATTCTCTCCCCAGATAAATCTATGTAACATCACCATCCTTGCACGGAGTTTCACAGAGACAACATGATACTCTATCTGCCAAGGTAAAACCAAAAAGAACCAATAGCCATTGCTCTCTTTGCCTTCCCTTTCAAGGACAGCCACTACCTTTCTGAACTGTTTAATACCAATCAAAAGTAATTCTGCCACTTCTTGTGTGAATCACTGGCCTAAGCTTAGTTTCTCAATGGTCCTAAGACATCAGTAAGGTTGCTCAACTCACTCTCTCACAAATTCATCATGTAGCAATCTCTTCACCAGCCTTCTCCAGTTCTATAAATTCCCTCCACAACACCAGCAGTCAGAGGTGCCGTAGCCAACATGTACTAACTCTGTAAGATGAAAAGTCTTCATATCAGCTTCACAAGTCCCAGGTTCTAACATAATGCTTGCAATAAGTTTTCTGTGTATGCTGGAAGACCTACCTGTCTGATCCCTCGCAGTCCTAACTACATTTGTATTAGAAGAACACATAACACAGAGTCTCAGCAGAGCTGTTGATCAATAAAAATGTTCTCCTTGGAGAATGCCTGTGACATCTATAAACCTGTGACTGTCAAAACAATGGCACAAAAAATTCTGTATTCCTACTGTCAGTGGGATGAAAGCTGTACAATTAATGCCAAGCCAATGACACCACAAGGAGAAATAAAACAAACAGCTGGTGGTACTATGGTCCAACATACTGCTCCTAATCCATTAACATTTTCAGTAGAAAAATGCTGAGTCATGTTTTGAGAGAAATGGCATAAATCTGTTCAATGATGTAAAAAATCCACAGTATTAATTCTTTTTCCAATCACACAAGGAAAATATTGCAAATAAAATGCATAGATCCCCTTTCAAATGGAAGACATATACAATGTGAGGAAGTTTTATTGACCATGAATTACTATCTATTAATTAAAAGACTTTTAATAACGATCACAACTTTGAAAAGTCAATTAAGTGTGTTTCCTAAAAATAGCTGAAACCTTAATGAGACCAATAACATCCACTCCATTCTTGCTGAATGTCAGGAAAGCTTTATAAAGGGATTTTTTTTCTCCTAGTTCTGTAAGACATCCAGCACCGATTCAGTGTTGCTGGTGATAACAACAGGAACATAAAATGTAGGCAAGACACTATGTAGCTGTTGGCATTTTAACCATCTTGTCACCTTACTCAAAGTTTACATGACCTAATATTAAAATAACAGTCTCCGAGAGATCCTTCCCTCGCTATTAAAAGGAGACCAGGAACCATGCCAACAATTAGAGCAAAAAAAGCATGGGGTGGATGAAGCCTTTGGAGAGCAATGGATTTTGCTTATATGCTGATTGTTAGTAAAACTCACTTTAACAGTATCACAACAAACACTGGAAAAATTAATCAAAGAGACTTATGTGAAAAAATAAGCACATTGAAGAGGTTTTAGAGCTAGTGTTATAAAAGCCCTAAAGTAAAGAATTATTCACGTACTTGCTAGCTTACAGCAACTACTACCATCCAACACCTCTCCTCCAACTAGCATTACAGGACAGATTGCCCCTGCAGCTACCACCTTTGAGAGACCATGTGAGAAAATATTTAACCAAAACTACTGAAAATACCAGAGGTATCCTGGCATCTTCCCTATCCTACCTGCTAACTACTAGTAGCACAACCAGAGCTGTTAGTGTCAAGCTCAGGGGGCCTGTGTTTGGGGTCTGAAACCAGCCTAAAGCCTAGCGGTTAGCAGTCAGAAGAGCAGTTTCTCTTTTGGGTTTATCATCTTTGTAACTTACTTTCATTTCTCCAGGTTTAAAGATATTTTAAACATACTCACTAGAGGAGAAGTTTCACTTGAGATAGATGTTCCACATCTTGCCACAAGGTCAAGGTAGTAAATCATACAATCACCTGACTTACTGTACGTCCATGATATCTCATTGCACAGCTTACATAAAAAATGTTGACATTCATAGGGTTTTTTTTGCTGCTCATTTGCTAGTATATCCAGAGCTGACAATACTGGTTTCTCAAGTGTTCCTCAGCTACAGTCTTTAATTCAAAATGCCACAAAAATGAACAAGATGGTACACCACATGTGTGTTTTTAAACAAGTTCTCCTGCCAATTGAAAGGCCTAAGTCCTGTATGAATTTAGTACAGATAAACAAATACCTTAAATACTACCAGATATTTTATATGGAGTGCTAAATAACTATTATGGGATAAAATAAAATAAAATAAAATAAAATAAAATAAACTCAGTTAAAAACACCTTCAAGAGAAACCAGGCACATCCATGTAATTCAAGCACAGTGACTAGCAATGCCTACTACTTAATTCTACTTTGCAAATTCAAAATTAATAGATCAATTATTGATCTATTGAGTAAGGTATACAGTATTTTGTAGAGAAAAATTTATAACCCTTAGGTTTTTTGCGAATCTCTTTACTCCTTTCTTTCTATGGAATCCAAAAATCATTGTTTCAATACCCCAGATGATGAGGCATGGAGCAAGAAACACAGGATCCTAAAACACACAAAAAATGGTCCATTTGGAAGAAAAGGGGAGGAGGTCATGTCCTTATACATCACAAACTAGAAAATTCTTTGAAAGTCTTCCCAGGCCTCGATCATACCAGTGTAGGAAGGGAACACAAAGAGAAACAACAGCCTAAAACCTGTGTCTCATCTGTATGGCGAAGTAGATTTTATTAGTTCACATTTAGTGGAAAGAAGGCAGGAGGGGGCATCAGAAAAATCCACACTTTGCAATTTAGAGTTGCCAGTACATTTTAAAATCCTAATATATTGGCAATTCCCCATGTAAGCAAATACTGGTGTAGTTTAAAAACTCAGGGTTCAACTCATCATTATGTTACTCCAAAGTTGCAGTAATTCAACCCCATAATGTCAATGGGATTTATATCTGGTATAAATTTAGAATACTTTAGTGATGAGCTAGGTTTCTGTTTCACAAATTTCCGTTCATAAAAACAACATCTCTCCGTTCATAAAAACAACATCTCTTTGAAGGAGAAGAAGTCCCATATCATCATTTGTAAATATGTATCGGAGCCAATAATGCATCCCAAAGTTTTGTTACAGTAAGTCTCTTGTTAAACCTGGATTTAGCTAAAAATGCAAAGGATTGTTCAAAAATCACCCCCATAAGCTTATTTTTACTCCTTCAGAGCTTTCTCTACTGATGGAAAAGGAAGGACTTTTATAGCAAGATACTTCCCAATGCAGATAAGGGCACTGTCATGCACTCCTCTATGACCTGGCAAAAAAAGAACAAGATTAGCTGGGCAAGGAAAGGTTTGTTTTAGCTTAATGACTTTTCTCAGTAACATTAAACACCAGCAGGTAGTATTCTAAATTAAATTCTCATGCAACCAGTGGATTAGATAATGGGATAGGCTGAAGTTTAGCTATTGCTAGTTCTAAGCTACTGCTTAAACAGACCAGCATACTACCTATTTTGCTGCAGCTATATGCTCGCAACAGAAATATGACACAGACAGATGTCCTCTAGCAAACCTCAGGCAGGAACAATTTAAGAGATTACATCTCCAGCTATTCATTACCATCCTGATCAAGTTATCCTTTCCACAGTTCATACACTGTAATTGACCATCTGCTCTAGCTTACACAAGGCAGGTCCATTGAAAGCCACTTCCATCAGTGGCTTAAGCTAAGATAGTTGACTTTGCACTGAAGCACATGAAGACTTCTTTGGCAATCATTCAGTTTATCTGAGTTCTAAAAGCCGAAACCTTCAATCAGGCGCAGAAAATTTTTTCAGTTCTTGCTAGTTTTGTTGATGTTTCTCTGCACCTACAGACATCTCTGTGCTACAGAATTACCATGTTAAAAACTACAAAGCAACGGCCCAGCCCCCAAGAAGATTTTGTTTTACATGGACGGAAGGATCCAGCCCACAGATCATTGCAGACTACACCAAAAATCACAGAGGCAGAAGTACAAGCAAGACACAAGGTTTTCAGCATTTCCAGTTTCTTTCAGTGCCTAATGCTAAGAAGCTTTAGGAAGCAGTTTTCACACTTCAATGAAATGTTAAGTACCAGCCCTGCTTTATTCAACAAACAAAGTAGATGATGATGATGATGTTGAGAAGCAACAGATTTTAATAAAACTATAAGCCTTGCAATATCTCTGTGAGGTCAGGAAGTACTAGTTACCCCCTGACTCAAAGGTGTGGGTGTGACAGAGTTACTGTTCTGAAAACACATACTATTTATCTGAAAAAAGATGTTTAGTCCTTCATGAATGTTAACACCTACTTTGCACTGGACTTCTTCCTCTCAAGAAGTGCATCAAATAACGTAAAGTCTGTATTTTGGCACTGTTTAGAAACAGGGTTTTATCCATTAGATTAGCATGTCCCTTACAAATAATCCCTTATAATGGGCTGATTATGGACTCAATAAACCATAACAACATCTGAGATTTTAAAGGAAACACATAAAAGAGATTTTGCTTTCCTTGAGTAAGGTTCTACATTAAAAGTCTCTACTTACATTCAGGCTAAGCACACAGGGGAAAAAAAAGCGCCACACACTTGTGAATACAGCTAAACCTATTCAGTTGCCTATTTGTGTAAACTAAAAGTGAACATATTAATTATTACCTAGAAGAAAACATATTCAAATGCAGTTTTTTCTAACACAGGAAGAAAAAAGACACAATGAGAAACAAAGAAAATTGAAATGAATAATGTTAGACTCCTTTTCCCCCTTTCCTCAATAAGAGTTAAAATCTTAACTCAACATATTGATTTTTATATATTTTTTGTTTATCTGTTTTGTCCACTATATCTCTGCCAGTTGCCCCAGGCAATCAACAAAGCTATGCTTGTTCAGCCTTTGATCATCTCTGTGCTAGAAGATTAGCATATGCATACTCTCATCCTCCCCTTTATCCTGTTAATAAAGCTCCAAACTCCCTCTGCTGATGTTCAAGAAAGCAATCCGCTCCAGAGCCCCCAATGATTTGCCCCCATTCCCTCCTCTGCTCAGGACTCAGAATGCTAACTACTATGCACGAGTTGTGTAAGTGCTTATCCACCAGCCCTCTGAGGAGCAATTCTTACTTGTTTGATGCAGTCCACATTTGACAGACGTTCCTGGATCAGATTGGCCCAAAGCGCGTTGGGAATTTTCTAAAGAAAGAACAAAAAAAGGCTGAATATTCACAATTGAGTTCAAAAGGAATTTTACCATGCAGGCATATTCTGGTTAAAGGTGAAGTGAGATGTCTTCTTAACAATAAATAAATAAATAAACCTGTGCAAGTCCCAAGTCATTAACATAATATATCAGAGAGTTAATAAGGGCACAAAAATCAGTGTTAAAGGTAAGCTGAACACAAAGCCTACATCCATGCTTTTTGCACACTAACACGGAAGCAGTGCCAAGTTTTGCACACTAACACACACACTGGACATCAAACCTGCAAAGGAATCCATAAGAACATCACATCCACAAGTAGTCCTTTTCACCACAAATATCTGACCCACTACGGCTTCATAGGTCAGTGGACTCAGCATTAGTGATCTTAATAGCTATCACGTCTGATTTTCAGGAATTTTGTTTCATAGTTTCAAGTAACTCTCACTCTTTCATAATCCAGAAAGTTTATTTAAAATACATTTTATAGTTAATTTTAATGTTAGTTTATTTTTAAACTCTGGACTGTGAAACAGGATTGAAACTGCATGTGTCAATGTTTTCAGAAGTGCTATTTCTTTCTGTCACTATTACTTTGCCCAGATCTAGAGATGTTTTGTAAGACAGTATTTGCTATCTGACAGAACAACATTCCATTACAGATTTAGCATTCCCCTCCCCTAATATTTCTTCCTTTATTATGCCAGATTTCCTGACAAGAAATTAACAATACCCTTCTGTCCTGGTTTCAGCTGAGATATAGAATTAACTGTCTTCCTAGTAGCTGGTACAGTGCTATGTTTTGAGCTCAGTATGAGAAGAATGTTGATAACACACTGATGTTTTCAGTTGTTGCAAAGTAATGTTTAGTCTAAAGTCAAGGATTTTTCAGCTTCTCATGCCAGTCAGTGAAAAAGCTGGAGGGACACAAGAAGTTGGGATGGGACACAACCAGGGCAGCTGACCCAAATTGGCCAACAGGGTATTCCATAGCATGGGATGTCACATCTAGTATAGAAACTGGGGGGAGTGGGTGCAGGGGGATCGCCGCTCGGGGGCTAACTGCATGTTGATCGGCGGGTGGTGAGCAATTGTACTGCGCATCATTTGTACATTCCAATCCTTTTATTATTACTGCTATCATTTTATTAGTGTTATCATTATTAGTTTCTTCTTTTCTGTTCTATTAAACCGTTCTTATCTCAACCCACAAATTTTACTTCTCTTCCCGATTTTCTCCCCCATCCCACTGGGTGGGGGGGGGGGGGGGTGAGTGGCTGCGTGGTGCTTGGTTGCTGGCTGGGGTTAAACCACGACACCTTATTTCCTTCTTGTAAGAATTTTCTTCACTGTCTTGTTAGTTTAGGCCTTCATTCTGTGCTGAACTTGGTTAAACAAACTCTATGTTAGCCAGTGTAACTTGATAAAGTCTAAACCTTTGGCCATGCCAGTCACAACAGCTGTTAATCATTTGACTAAATGCCTTGTCTCAGTCTCATTCACTTTGTCATTATTGGTAAAATGAATACTCAGAAAAAATTCTGCAGTCAGATTCTCTACCTCCCAAGTCAAAAAATTACCTTTCACTTAACAAATGTAGCTTGATTCTTTGTTCCATGCAGTTGCATATATTGTGGATTCCCATCTCTTTTTTCTAACCAAACAGTCTGAAGGGCATAATCCTAAAAAAGAGTATTTCTGTAGGCTTTTGTTGTACTAAAGGATTTGGATCGATATAATGAAACATGTCTGACTCTGTGGAAAGATTTCATAACAATCTTCTTCATTAGATCATGAAACAGTTTCACCAGGAGTGGCGGAAATGCTACCATACAAGTCACTTTAAAGTAGAGTGGAGAAAGCACTCCAGAATACACAAAAGAGGAACAGCCCTTGTCTGCCTGTGGAACGGACAAGGTGGCCCAGTCAGGCAGTGGGTTTTCTTGGGTTTTATCTCTATTGTCCCCAGTTCTCAGTGCCTTTCCTAATACCAGCCATTCATAAGCCAACATTCAAGCAGGTAAAAGAGAAAAAGGGAAAGAAATTGCTGTGTTTCTTGAAAGTCAGCAGGTCCCACAGGGTGGTGTGTCAAAGCCTCCTGCAGCCTCTCGCTGCTGGATCCTGGGTCTGTGGCTTTGAGTCTGTCACCTTCCAAAGGTGCATCACGCTGCTATCAGAAACAGCTAGTGTCTTGCTTACTTCTTTGATGTGTCATGTCAAGACAGGCTAGTGACTGCTGGGGGTCCACTCTGCTAAGCCTTGCCAAACCAATTTAAACCAAAATTACACTAACTTCTTTCAGTGCAGTGGTATTCTTAGCCCTCTCTTTTGAGCAGGGTTTACTGCAGAAACACAATCAAGGACACACATGGGGGTATTTCAGTGTTTTAGTTCCTTCTGCTCTCTGTGGCTCAATTCCAGTCTCATTTCCTGGTCAGTTTTCCTCCCACTGAGCAGTGGCCTACAAAATCATTTTCAATAGGCTGCTTGCAGAATGCCTAATTATTCAACTAGAAATCATTAAATCTGATACATATCAGATAGCACATTTACAATTTCTCTCTCATAAACACTCACATAAATATATCATGAGCCTGGTAGATGGGACTGCACCGCCCAGAGATCTGCGATAATGGACAATGACACATATACATTTGATAACTGCAGGACTGTATCTTATCTAAGGCACTCTGAGCCTGTCCCAACATTCAGTTTAGTTAATGGAAAGACCTACTGCTATGGTATTTTGTGTATGTTCAGACCACTGTTCTATACACACTGATTTAATTGCTATTTCCATACTGCTGAAAAACTGTACTCATTAATGATTAATTTTAAATCTTCCATGTTATTTCAGGGACATCATACTTCAACTTACATGCCCAACCTAGTCAGAGTTATATTTCAATGATCTTTTCATAAAACTGCTAGACTGTTTTTTTTGGAGGAGCACTTTCACTAGACATTTTTATTGGAATTTTTGGATATATTTGTTCTGAAAACAGCTGCAGCTAAAAACTTCTGACTTTTCCAAGTTTGCACCTTGGACAGAAAAGCAGTCATGTTTGAAGAAATTGGGTTTAGTATTCTGAGAATCATTCATATTTAGATTTCACTTGTTCAGATAAATACACATGAAAGGCTGGTCTTTTTTATGTATACACAAGACTGGAACAGTTCCTATTTGTTCCTTCATAGTGGCTTGTCCTGGAATAGATCAGAATGCTGAACATACATAGATAAGGATGCCTTGGGTTTTCCTCTCTTCTATTATATTTCTTCTTAAAAAGCACAGGGATACGATGCAACTCTAGAGCAGTTTTAAGTCATTAACTAGTATGCAAACACCTTAACTGCAATTTAGTATAGCATTAAGAGCACACCCAT
The DNA here is from genome assembly GCF_929443795.1 of Astur gentilis. Classification (NCBI taxonomy): domain Eukaryota; kingdom Metazoa; phylum Chordata; class Aves; order Accipitriformes; family Accipitridae; genus Astur; species Astur gentilis. The sequence goes on from NC_064908.1 coordinate 16,474,339, forward strand.
CCCACAAGCCCACAATTACCACAGTTGTTTCAACTTCTTATTTTATCCAGTTAAAAGGAAACGTGAAACATGCAATAGCTCATCATTAGACTTCACTATAGGAAAAACCTGAAGGTGCTTCCTATTAACATTATAATAACTAGAGATGAGGGAATAATTTGCAATGATTTATCCAAAAATGTAGCCTCTTTTTCTGTTCATGGAATATTTATTGATAGCTCATGGTTCTTCAAATTTATTGAATATTCAAAAATACTTGACTTCTTTTGGAATATTTTTACATGCAGAATGATCACATTTTGCTTTGAACAGTCAATATTTAAAATTCACTACCTGAGCTGTGCTCATTAGTAAGTGGCCAGGTGCGTGTTAGTGAATGATTGCATGTCCAACTTTAAAAATTGAGCTTCAGAGAATAATCACGTATTTTAAATACACCTTCCATGAATTCTTGTGCCAGGAAAACTCAAATGCTTTAATGTTCACTGGGAGCGAACACAAAAGAGATGAAAGCTTGGCTAAAGATAAGTAAAATACGTGAACAAATATTTGCAGACCTTTTTGCAGCATTTGCCCAGATCTAGTAACATTGGTCTACTGACCTAAAAATGAATGACCTTTGGCACTGGGGTTAATTTAGCCACAGTAACCTTATATGCATCAAACCTTCCTCTAACAACATTAAATTGTGTTATATGATCTTCACACCAGACTTTCAAAAACACAGTCTTCCTTCCTGCTTTTTCTCTTTCCATTTATTAAATTGCTTTGGCCAGGACTACAACTTTTTAATGCCCTGGTTGTATCATAGATAGTATAAACAGCTATTGTTCTGTTCCTGAATAGACATTCAAACCCTCTTAGAGCTAATGGATGTTATGTATGCTAGAGGAGTCAAGTTTACCGCTTGCTTCAGCAGAACCAGGGGTCAGTTACGGCAACAGTAGATTTAGCCAGCAGACATGAATCAGTAAGGGAAAATACAGCTCAAAATGATAATTTGGCTACATTTTAAGTCATTGTAAAGCTTGCATTGATTTAGAGGAAGCAAGGAGCTCCCTCCTAGTTTTAAGGAGTTACATTTGAAGAATCAAACTCATATAAAGAAACAAGAAATGATTTAGTGAAAATGTTCTTCTAGGATCTAACACCTCAAAAACAAAGGCAAACTGCACAGTACTAAACCACCACCAGACTCTGCTCTTCGGGTACTCCTTACTACCTGATTAGCCTTGACATTTTTGACTTTCATCTTCCACACCATCCATCTTTTTAACTCAAATAAGCCCAAAAGGACACCCTTGAAAGTGTATCTGTATAGTCTGAAATATGTTAATAATTACAGTAATTAAACCAAAGGGAATTTTTGTTTTAAAATTCTCCCCCTCCAAGTTGAAATTTATGAACCTAGCAGAACAATCTTTAATAATTAGAATGACAATTTCAAAGTACATATTCTCAGTAAGAATTATTTTATATCATCCCAGCCAAAAGCAAACCTTTTTGCCAATAAGTTCAGTGAGTTCAATGAACTCTTTCCTCTCAGATTTTTTAAGTATATTACTCAAGGCATGTCCAAACCTCATTCACTAATTCAGTGCAGTAAACACCACCCTATTTTCAGCCTAATTTTCTAAGGAAAAAAATTCATCTACGTATCACACTGTGTACCATCTCAGCAAATTATGACTCTGTTAGCCAATTCAAATCAAATATAGCAGGGGTGTAGAATTCTCACAGATCTGAAATTACTTCAATTTTTACAAAAATAGGTGACGAGGGAGAAAATATGAACTCATGGTCTTGCTAGAGTCACAGAAAACCAGACTTCTTCCATTCTATTACTCATGGAACCCCTTGACATCTGGAGAAAGGAATCAGCTAAAAGGGCAGGAATCAGAAGCAGAGATGCTTGTGTATTCAGGATATTCTTTCAACATATTTTTCCAATCTACCTGTCACTAGCCTTGAATAACAAGACAATTACATTGCTGATAAACTAATCCTGCAAGTCATGACATCTGGAAAAAATGTTCTTCAGACCAACTCCTTTGAATATTAGTTAGGAGGCCCACAATAAAGCACGAAGGGATTTAAAAACCTGTCTGGAGCAAAGCAGGTACTCAGAGTTGGGTAGAGTGCATCAACCCAAGAACTGAAAGATCTCCTGAGTTGGCTGCTATTGCCACAGCTTGAGAGCTTCTAGAGTTTTCAGTAACTGAATGGATTGTCATACCGCTTTTGAGTTAAGGCACCAAGTTAGTTATTTGTGTCATGCTACAGAGAAATCAAGCATGCACAACTAAGTAGCACTGTCACGTCAAAAAAAGTTCTTTGTGTACATCTTTTCCAGAGCATTTTGTACCGAAGGAGACCTCAGAGATTAATGCTTATTTTACTGAGATTATCAAACATGCTGAAATAGAAGACACTTTGTCTAATGATATAATGAACCATTCTTTATATATGGTGCATACCTGGACTTCTATCAATTCTGTTGCTCATGTCTAAGGTTAATGTTTTCAAGACCTCCATTACTTTACATTGTCTTCCTCTCCTGCCCCTAGTCTATGCTCTGACACATTTTTATCTTTGTTCTTATCTTCTTATCTAGCAGAGGGTACCCTGAAAGACCCTGTACCTACATATACACAAACCACTCCACAAACCACCATAGATACAAGAATATTTACTCTGATCTGCTCAACTCATAGCACTGGAAATCATGAGAATGCCATATAATTCCTCTTCTGTGACATGAAAACTACTATTATTATATCCTCTTACACACCTGTTTTCTTTCTTTATACATCTTTGCTTCCCTTGTCAGTGCTAATATTTCCTTGACTAACAAAGTCTCCTGAGAGATACGTATGGCATCCAAATGTTTACAAAGCCACATTGCCTGAGGGAAGAAGAAAAAAAAATACAGGTTGAAATATTTGGAAGGAAAATGAAACATTTTTTCAGAAGGCTGCAGAAAGACAGAATATTTTCCTAGCCTTCCATTTAAGTTTACAGACTATATGTGTAACTTTAAGCAGTTTCTTATAAGGATGTTGAAGAGTCTACAGCTTTGAGTAAGGTCTTTTTCATCTACTGTACTATAACACAGACTTTAAAGAAAAAAGCATTCTTCCTAGCATGCACACACCACCATCATCTGCAGTTTCTGTGGTCAGCTTTCTCTGTGGTTCAAATACAATTTTGACATTTTCAATCAAGCAGTATCAGTGGACATGACAGACAACTGGCCATGCAAATGGAGAAATCCACAATATGGGAATACCACAAACATGTAACTATGGTACTTCTCCCAGGTTAATTAGTCCTGCTAAAAAGCTCAGAAAACAAGGCAGGCAGAATTCTGTTGCATTACAGCAGTATCACTACCACTACCTATGCAAGTTCCTGTAGAGCTTACTTGAGCATTTCCATTCAATTTATAGCGTAATATACAGGCATAGCCCTTAGGAATGCCACCCTTCAATTTGTCTTGTGCTCTCCTATCACTTAGATAATTATGAAAATTATTTTCACAGAATAAAATTTTCACAAGTGCTGAGCTCAGTAGAAAGTAAAAAGGTAAGTGGACAGCATTATAACATTGAAGATAGTATACTTACAACTGTAGTTTTCCCAGAAGCAGGTGGACCAAGTACACAAATTCTTGGAGCTATGAAACAAGAATATGTGAATGTCAAGATGCAGAACAGCAAAAATCCCAACCAGTTTCTCACTATTGCATTGCATAATATAAATGTAATCACAATGAAACAATTATTTCCATTGGAAATCTGCCTGAATAGAGACCTCAGGATTGGGCTGCACTGGGGAAAAAAGGGGGGAACACTAAGTCAATGCCAGCTGGGTCTTCCTTTAATCTCCATGGTCAATGAGATTATTAATCTGACTAAACATGCCACTTAAAGACACACATAAGATCTCTCTCTCTCTCTCAATCAATTTAAACACATGGATAGCTTAGTGGGTGAACCAGAGTGTAAGATATGAATATTTCCTTATCTGAGTTTGACTTTTATTCCCAAAACATTGATTTAGACCTAACACATTTTGTGATGACAGGACTATTTAAAAGTGACTATTATCATAACCATAGAATGGTTGAGAGTGGATAGGACTTCTTGAGATTGTCTCTTCTCTCATTTCCCTTACATAGTATGGTAGTAAAAATGTTTTACTTCAGCAAAGCTTTTGGCTCTCATCACAAAAAATGCAATTTCACTTTTTAGTTTCACCTAAATAGGTTGTGTCAGGGTTCAGAGATGATTTAGATATTTCAAAATTAAGCACTCTCTCTACTCTTTTTGACAGCTACTTTCAATTTTTCTAGTCATCATTAAAAGTAATTTTATTTGTATCTTGTGTTTCTTTACTGCATGTCCCTGTCCTTTCCTTGAGGGGGCAAGGTAGGAAAAACGCATCCCAGTTCTGAGGAATTTTTAATCTAATGCATATAGGCAACACAATAGGCATTACCATTGTAAGCTTCATTGGGCATGAATTAGAGGCAAGACAAAAATGGGGAAATGGAGTAACTCTTAGAAGAGTATCTGGGACTTTTTCCATGGACACACCTTGGGCTGCAATCCCTTGAGCTGTCGTTCTAAATTAACATCTTTGAGGCTTTTCCCTTATACCTTGGGGAAAAAACCCAAACCAAAACACACAATATACAGAAGGGACTGACAAGTATTAACTGGGAGTAACATGGGTCAAAACAGAGGAGGGATCTATTCACCCAAAAACCTCTTCAGCTCTTGATAACCAAGGGAGATACAGTGTCTGATGGCAGCAGACAGGGAAGTATGTGAAATGTATTTTTATGAGGCCTTCCATGCACTTAACAGTTATTGGGCAGGTGCAATTTTTAAACATACATGAAACCAAAATTACAGATTCATCTTTACAAAGTTATCTGACTTGGAAGGTTTAAGAAAAACTCCCCCCTTATTGGTTCTTGCAAGTGCAACAGAACTAGTACACAATGTAGAAAAATACTTTAAAAGGATACATCAGCTGTTTTTATCACCTAATTTCTTTCAAATGTAATGTGATTAAATCCTACTTTTTTTTTTTAATCTAACACCTTGAAACTCCAGCCCGGTACTTAGGAATTATTTATAAACAGCGTCATAAAAGAGTGCTCGGGTGCCAACACTAATCAACTTCTTCAAACCACTTCAAAGAAAATCAAAAAACCTTTCCATCCACAGATCCTTTTGAGGTTTAACTAGGAGCATGATTTAAAATTCACAAGAAAACCCTTAGGTATTGAAGCTTTAATACACAGCTTTCTTGGACAAACGTTTGATAAAAAACGAAACATACCATTATATACACCATATCATGCTTTAATATTGCCCAGGGCTACTGTAAATGCTCACTTTGTACTAAATCTGGTTTTCTCTCTGCTTAGTGGCTGGCAGCAGATGGGGCAGTGTAATTCACTGATTTACTCATTTGCACACTTGTAAGACTCCTCTAAAGCATTCTCCCTAAACATATGACACAAGGGCACAACCAGGACACCACTGTATGTAATGTTTAACCCCCTCCAATCAGCAAATAGTCAGTATTTAATACTGGAGGTCTGAACCAGCGGGTAAATGAAGTCAGGAAAATCTAGAAAATGCCTTTTTTCTTCAGTAACAAATCAAATTTCATTCCATGTTTAGTCTTGACGAGATGTTACAGGATTTACTCTTCCAAGCAAAGTAAGTTTTAACATTCAACAATGATTTTAGCAGTAACAAAATTAATCCTGGAATAATGCGAAAGAACAGCTGGACTCACTGAGTTCCATTTAACTCCAAAAGATTCTATGATTAGTATTAATGCAACAAAATTTATTTAACTTGTAAGAGAAATCCTTTGTCAAACAGGAAAAGCACATAATACATGATGAACATTCTTGCAGAACTTTTTTATGTTTCTTCAGAGGTTTGACTGTAAAGGAAGAACTCACAGAAATGCCGCTTGGATCCTGAAAGCTTTTTTTTGTTAGCACAAACCAAGATACAATGTAGAAAACTAGCATCTTTGTGTATGAAAGAATTATCGGTCTTCATATGGTTCTTTAAGGTTTTGAGAAGGAACACATGAAAAAACAATAGTACAGAGCCTTAAGCACAAAAGCTTAATCACACCTTTGACCTACAAGATTTTCAAGACAGTTGTAAGCTATAATCATCATTAGACTTGTTTATATTTTTAAGAGTACTTTAGATCCTATTATTAATTAAAAAGGTTTTCTAACTTCACACCTGGGATAGATGCAATGCTTCTTTTCCACACATCTCTGTTTGAAATTTTCTCTAGGGCTAAAACTGTCTAGCAAGGCAAGATCATGAAAATTCATCACTTTACTGATGGCTCTAATAAGGTTTTTTTTTTTCTTCTAAATAGTCAGCACCTTCCGCCATGATCAAAAAGTAAAATCAACTCTGCCACAGATTTCTGTTACATTATTTTCCTATAATTTATTCTTAAAACAACATTTAGGCTTTAATTTTAATTGGAGTTCCTTTCCTTTCTTAATAGGTTTTTCCAGACTAAAAGCAGAGAGCATTTTTCCTTTGACAAATGACTGCTGTAGTTCTATCTTTAGCCTCTAAGTACTGAAGTCATGAAATGGAAACCTGCCTAATTCTGTTCAAATAATACTGTGGGGCTTAAGGACAAATATTAGCTCAATGTGAAGAAATTTGATCAGCATTCTATCAAACCTCATGAAATTCTTCCACATATTTTCCATGGGTCTATAAAACAGATTGATTACTCATGCTGCCTGCATCAGAAAAGGCTGGACACAATTTGCAGGATTTGATTTTTTTTTTTCCCTGGTATTTAGCAGCATTTCAATCAACATCCATCTGATCACCGCCACTAAGAGCTCACAGCATCTCTAGTGATAACGATTTCATTGATGCTGCAGCAGAACTTTCATAATGGTTTACTATGGTTTTAAAGAAACATCAAAGCAACATGACACCAGCTACCCCTGACAGCTCATGCAGAACAAAAATTATAGTGCAGTTGTGCATATCCAAATATAATCTGCCTAAGGGTGAACAGTTTGTAAATCAAATAATTTGATTGAGTGTACATGCTTTTATTGTGCAGAATACAGACTTCCTATTCAATTTACCAGGTTTTGTTATACATACAAGTAGGCATGCTCACTGTTCCTTCATCTGAGATGCCACTGAGCAGTGGAACTCATTAACAGCAGCTAGTAACTAACTAATCAAAAAACAGAGAATCTGCCAGCCCAGGTAGAATAGGAAACCAAATTTACACCTGACAAAAGGAGTAATTAGCAAGCGTAAAGACAACAGGAAATATCAGATGGGGCACAGAACACATTAATAATTGATACACTAGAACTCTTTGTTATTCCCTTAGAGGGTTTCATTGTTATAACTGTTAAAGTGCATTTTTTATTAGATTACCCACTAAAAAAAGAAATTAAAAGCATCTTACCTATAACGATTCCAAAACGCTCACCTTTTTCTCCTCCCCTGCCTCAAGACACAGTCTGAAAAGTTTTATCCATCATCTGCCAACTGAGGCGCATCTTTCAAACAGCTGTTTACAAACAAGGAATTGAACTAATAAGGTGTCTTGATTTTCACTTACCATCATCATTGTTCTGCTTTAAATGGTTTATCATATACTGAATGGGATCATCTGGCTTATGAATTAATAGTTCTTCAAGCATATTCTGAAAATAAGTAGGACAAAGTCTGAGGAAAATTTAACATAGCTATGCAGTCATGATATATTGCATTTTTACAGCAATGTTACAATGAGGATCTTACGAAAATAAATAAGCATTTAGAAACTCTTTAAGGCCCCTTTCACTAACAAAATTGAGATTATGAAACCTATGTTAGATGGTGAAAAACTGAAGTAAAGCATGATTAGAAAATTGCCACTAAAAACAACAACCTATTTGCTTTGGCTTATTTATGATACATACGGACACCAGAAAGGTTTGGCTTGAGCAGTCTGGTGTCAATAATGGTTGAGTCAGCATTGACGTAAAAACCATACAAGGAATTTCAAAACCAGAGTCAACTTAAACTAGTATCTCTGCAGGGCAAGCTAAACTTCTTAAGCACATTCCCACAAGTTTCTGGCTAGCCTGACCAGACAAGACCTGCAGAAAACACAAAAGCAGCACATCTCACTTTTGTAACTGTACTAGTCTTTCTCCTACATGAAAAGTGGTGGTGGTGGGGATATCTTAAAGCATTTCCTTGAATGTCTGTTTTGGAGCCCATTTTCATATTAAATGTTTGATGTTATACACGGCCTTGCTTCAGCTCCCACCGATAGCAGTGGGGATCTTCCACTGATTTCAGTGAGGATTGTAGCTTCACAGGCAGAGAGAGGAATAACACCAAGAAACACTAACTCCATAGATTTTCTTACAAGACATTTCAGCACAGCCAAGAATTCTGTAATTAAAACTAAACATCAAACAGCAAGTAATATTCTGACTTAGATTATCTACTGAAATGCTTGCACTGGAGTAGGACATCTTCTTCTAAAAATCAGTCATAGCACTTTAATATTTGCAAGTAAATTCCATAAAGTTAATACATTCCATAGAATTTTATATTCTAACCAACTGATTGTCTTTTATTGGAGTGGCCTATTTTCCTTTTCTTCTTCATCCACTTCATTAGAATAATTAAAACATTCAATTCTGTTTATAATTAAAACATTCAATTCTGTTTCACATGCAAGTTCTGATGCTTCAAGGTCTGGGTGGTACATAGCATAAAGTATAAAATTTGTATTTTTATCGGAAGCTTGTTAAAAATTACTTCTCAGCAACATTTATTTAAACTAAAAAAAAATCTGAATTTGGCAAAACAATTATCAGCAGCTTTAAAAATAAGAAACCTAAGAAAATCTGGTCTTACTATGATTCAGAATTGCTTAGGCTGACAGCGATTGATACTTTCACTATTTCATGCCCTACTCCTACCAGAACTTACATGCATGCTTCATTTTATTCAGTTCTGCTAATCTCAGTTTAATTTTGACACAAATAGTTCGGTCAATCTCTGGGGGAGGTTAACGTTTTGGATGTCAGGTTTTAGGTTTCACATTTTGGGTTTTGTAAATGTTTAAGTTTAGGACAATAATTTCAAACTGTGTTTGTTTGTACAGCTGCTACAATTATGCTGCTACAACATAATTGAAGGATGAAAAGAAAACAAGATTCTGAGTAAATCCCACTAGCGTTTTATGTAATATGAGGTCCTGCAGCTGGATTCAATGCCTCATGGCATCCAAAGCACAGTATTTCCATAAAAGCCCCAGAAATATTATGCCACAGCAGTCATACTAAACCACCTCGAGTTACATTAAAAAAAGAAAAGAGGGGGGGGGAAAAGAAGAGGAAAGAAAAATAAGCCTTTGTGTGTTTTCTAGTGAGATTTGGAAAAGTAAAAAGGCCTTATAACATAGACAGGGTTATGAGTTCGGAGCTGTGCAGAGGGGGAGTCTCTCTGACAAGTTCTTGTACCAGAACAGCACCAGAATATTTAGGCTCTCGTGCAAGCCTCCCCATGCTCGACCAAAGGTCTTTTTCCAAACTTACGGAACAAAACATACCTTTCTCTAAGGCAGGGAAACCAATCTTGCTATTTACTGAAATCACAACGATGTTAGAAGTGTACTTCTTTTCGGAGCTGTGCAGAGGGGGAGTCTCTCTGACAAGTTCTTGTACCAGAACAGCACCAGAATATTTAGGCTCTCGTGCAAGCCTCCCCATGCTCGACCAAAGGTCTTTTTCCAAACTTACGGAACAAAACATACCTTTCTCTAAGGCAGGGAAACCAATCTTGCTATTTACTGAAATCACAACGATGTTAGAAGTGTACTTCTTTATTTTTGACACACAGCTCCACAGAAAAGCCACAACAGCAGTAGGAAGGCAGGGAGAAACAGTTTTAAACGGACAACGCTGATAAGCAGGCTGCCACACCTCACCTCAGCAGCCCATCTCTCGGGAAGGGCAAACCCTTCATCTCGGGTTTTCCCGCGCTCGATTTCTTACTGCCTCCTCCTCCTCCTCCTCCTCCCTGTCCTGCCAAGCCTGCATTGCTTTCACGCACTCAACCCTTTTCTTCCCCAGGCTGCCGCTTTTTTCCGCAAAAAGAAAACGACACGCGCGAACCCTAGCAACCGCCAGGCTCTTCTTAAAAGAAGTTAATTAATAAGACAGCCCTCAGCCGGTACAACTTCCCTCACACGGGGACACCCGCCCGCGCCTTTCCACAGGAGCCGGCTGCCGGCCGCTGGGGGAAATGGCCGCGGCGCTGCGCCGCCGCCGCCGAGCCTTCCAGGCCGGGCTCGGGCCTCCCCCGCGGCCGACACCGCGGGACTCCCGGCCGCCGGCGGAGGCCGTGAGGAAACCGGGGGGGCCCCCCCGCCTCACGCCACCCTGGGGCCGAGCCAGGCCGGTGTTCGCCGGGTCCCCCTCACCGCCCCCCCGCCCCGCCCCGGGTTCGCCAGGCCGCGCTCCGGAGGAGACGGCGGGGAGTCCCCGCGGTGCCCCCCGGGGGGACGGGCGCGGCCCGTTCACCTGCAGGAGCCGGAAGAGCTCCCGCTCCTCCGCGTAAGCGCCCACCGGCGGCGGCCACGGCCGGGCGGGGGCGGCCATGGCGGCCCCTAGCAACCAGCGCCGCCGCGCCGCCGCGTTGCTAAGGAGCGCGTCATCACTCCGCGACGCCAGAAGGCGCCCAGCTCGGCGCCCCGGGGTGTGTGTGGGGGTTGACATCATCGAACGGCGACGCGGCCCACCCCCGTTGCCAGGGAGACGTCGGGAGATGCCGGAGCGCCCCGGGGGAGGCCGGTCAGACCCTGCCCGTACCGGCTCCTCTCGGCGGGGCTGCCGCGCCGCCCCTGCCCGTCCGCCGGGCTGAACCGGCCGGTAGGGAGCCGCAGGGCTCGCTGAGCTGCCGGGGGCGGGCGGGAGGGAGGGGGGACTACGGGGGGCCGCTGGGCAAGGTTTCCCTCAGAGCGCAAGGTCACCAGTGGGGAAAATTCAGGCCCCCGCCTGGGGCGGGCGGGGACTGGGGGGTCAAGCAGGGCCCCGGGTCTCCCCAGGTCTGCCAGGATATACTACCTGCCGAGCTGGCTTCGTGTCGTGTTCGAGGTTTTAAGCCACTTGGGCAATGGTTTTACACCGGGTAAGAGAAGGCATCTCTCCCTTCGGCCCTTTCACAGCGGTGTGTTTGATGCATTGCCACATTATGTTTACAATAGACCCACTAGGGTTTATGGCATCTGATTGTCAGTGGTCCCCTCTGGGTTCTCTACCTCTTTTTGCAGCATCATTACTACCTCATTGACTTACTGTTTGGGGCTCTGGGACTGCAGAGCTTTGACACAATATATCTTCTCTTTTCTCCTCTTTTTTTTTTTTTTAAAAGTTTTCCACTAACCTACACAAATCCAACTCAGGTAGAAGACAGTTACATATGTAGAATTGCATCATTTCTAAAAAGTAGCTTCCTTTCTCTCCTTCTCTCCCAAAATCCAGGAGGGGGAAAACATGAATGAGGTAAAGGAGGCTCTAAGAAACATAGAGCAGAACTACAAGCTTTTCCTGCAGCAGCAGTTTACATTTATTGGAGCACTGCAACACACCCGAGAGAATGCACATGACATGATCAGACCTGTGGCAAGCATCAGCCAGGTACAAGTATTCAGCACAAAGTTCTCTGCCGATGAGAACAGGGACCAACGCAGTGCTGTCACGCACTTGGGTCTAGTTCTGGGATGAATAAATGTTTTTACTAAGGGAAGATGCACAAAAACTCTCTAGTAACATTTGTGTATAACTCTGCAAACCAGTGGCAAAAGATTAAGTAGGGGAGAGAAATACCTATGTTAGGTCTTCCCATTTACAGAGACGAAATTTTATTGCTGAGCATCACTTTATGATTTAGTTTAAGGCCGTCATTTCGCTGCTGAGGCATAGCTAGAAATACAGGGTACAAGAAAACAATCAAACCAACCCTCCTTCCCCAGCCACACATGGAATCTGTAATCCTTAACTTGTAGTAACCAGCATGCTTGCCTCTTCCCCCTGGTATTGGTGCTGCTGTATCTTTCTATAGTGCTTATTAAAAATAATGGCAGTGTTACAGAGGTAGGATGATGGATTGAGGGCTGAAAGTCCCAAGTGGGCTAGGGGTTTTCTGGACTGGTAAGTGAATTGTCTTGGAATTTTTATAACATGGGATGTTTTAAGTAGTGCAAAGAACTTAGACCACCTGCAGACAGAGGGGGAAGAAAAACCTAAATAAAATTAGAATTGTGGATTTGAGACAGTAGAACACAGGCACAAAACCCAGATGGATGCCAAAGCCAGAGTGAAAGCCAAGCTATTATTAGGATTAGGACACAGAAGTGAGCTGGTTGTCTTTTCTAGGGGCTGACTCTCTATAATATAAGGGCTTTGCTTGTAACATTGAAGAAGATCACAACAGACATTACGCTAAGCCATTTTTTCCAAAAATAGGCATTGAGATTTTGTATAACATTATGCTGCTTTTCAAAGTGCCAATATTTCAGTGGTACTGAGCAAGCTTGGACACAGCCTCTTGGCAGAGGTAGAAGGCCTGCTTGTTGTGGGGGGTGAAACCTTGCAGGTAACGACTTCAGCAATTACATTGATCCATGGCATCATTTGTGATATAGTAACATAGAATCATTTAGGTTGGAAAAGACCTTTAAGATCATCGAGTCCAACACCACCATGCCACTAAACCATGTCCTGAAGTGGCTTGTCTACGTGTTTTTTTAACACCTCGAGGGATGGTGACACCACCACTTCCCTGGACAGCCTGTTCTGATGCCTGACAACCCTTTCAGTAAATAAATTTTTTCTAATATCCAATTTAAACCTCTCCTGAATGCAAACTTAGAGGCAGCAAACTGTACTGCACAGATGGCACTATGTTACCCCAGGGGGAGGACAGGAAAGGGAAAAGAGTTAGTTACTGGGGAGAACAGGGAGCAATTGGTACAGTACATAGTGGTGATGCTTTGTGCAGGAACTGAACCACTACACCAAAGAAAGTTCACTGGGGACAAAACCAGACATCCATTTTGTTTCACTGCCATTCTCCTGCTTCAACCCAACCCTATTTTTAATTTTGCATGGGAGGGCACAAGAATAAAAGCAACAAATGCAGAAATATGCGTGATCTCAGTCTACAGCTGACTTGACTGCCAGCTTACTTTGCATGTGAACACAGACACCACAGAAAAAAATGATACTGCACTTGAACATGGCTGCATTTCTAACCCCTAAAAGCTGTACATGGTAGCATTTTTAGTGTTGAGTGATGACATTTCTCAGAGAAAAGAGGAGATCACAGTAAGGTGGAAAGGTGGAAGAGCGCACCACAGTCAGGCAATGGTAACAGCTCCTTAAAGACTTCTACATGGAGAAGAGTATAAAGTCAAATCCCAAGTGGTTTTGTGAGACAAGCTTCTCAGTCATTGCTTCAGCCAGAGATTCAAATCACCCAGTGAGTCCTGGCACTGCAGAGCCTGGCTGTGGTCACAACATCGGCCCAGCGTGAACTCCCCTGGCAACAGCTCAATTGCTCATCAGCAGTTGGCTAATGCAGAGCTGGGCAGCCCTTGCAAGCCATCATTCTGTAGTCCTGGTCCCCATCCTGGTTACACAGGTGCATTAACTCTGTTGTTGATGTGGACAAAAAGTAGTCCTGTTAGCCCATTGGTGAACATCCAGGCTAAAATGCTATTCTCTTTAGGACTATATCTGCTCCCAGCAGCAATGAAAACTCCTGCCATTCACAAGGACACAACACTCAGCAAACAGTGTGGAAGGAGGAAGCTGTAGTGGAAATGGACCCTTAGGGGCCATTTTTTATTTTTCCTACAAACCTGCTGAGAATTTGCCCAAGCACATAGCATGGCTTTTCTGTATGCAGAAACCGTACCAATGTTGGAACAGCTACTTCGTTCTTGTCTTGAAATCTTAGAGAAAGCACTGAAGGTGTTAGAGTCCAGCTTAGACTGCCAACCAGCTGCTCAGTATTTTATATTCTGACCACTCATGTCTGAAGTGCCTGGAATTTCTTTGGAGAAGATACTTAATCTCTTGGCATAACGCTTCCTCATGCTATGCCATTCACTCTGAGTAACAAAAATGCTCAAGGCAAGTAGGGAATGTCATTGCTGTAACAGGTTAGTAAGGACAATTAAGTTAAATGGGTTTAGTTTGCAGTCACATCTAGTGGTGCCAAATAAAGAACCATGAAGAATGTATGTACGTGCAAACACATCCACACTGCTACTCCAAACCAGGCCCACTTTGGTCGCTGCGCTCACCTCCCACCCCACTCTGCCTAAGTGGCCATGGCAGTGGCAGAGGGTGCCCTGCTCAGAGCAGACAGAAAACTCTGCTCACGCTCAACCCGTTTCTGCAGTGCTTGCAGCAGAGCTGTGGTTTTGGCTGCAGTACTCCTACACTTTCTTCAAAGAGGGAGGAATGCTCACTGGTGTGCTGACAACTGGATCCACCATCACCTCAGCCTTCTTCAGTCACGATGAATGACAAGCAAGGATCTCAGGCATGCGCTAGAAATCTTACTACCTGCCGCTGTATTGCCGTTTCCATAGTGGCTCATGCCTGCAGAGTCACAAGAGAAAGCAGCTTCTCATCACTAATTTATACTGCAAAGTTGCTTAAGTTAAATGTAATTTAACATGCATGACTCTGTCTTTCCCCATGTTGCACTCTACAGGTACAGTCCTACATGGAGCATCACTGTAACAATTCCACCGACAGGCGTATCCTCAACATGTTCCTAAACATCTGCAATGATCTAAGCAAGCTCTGCCACAAGCTGGAAACCGTGCATTCTGGTAACAACATAACCAATGGCATTTTGGAGAGATGCAAGCTGCTCCTTAGCCACAGCAATGATCTGAGCACCATCCGAGCTAAGTAAGTCCATCAGCTTAGTTTCTTTGAGGCAACTGTCAATGCCAGAGGACTGTCACAAGAATATGTATTCCCACTTGACTTCTCCATCAATTCCGTTACAACATCTTTGTGGCTTTAGTGAGGGTACAAGGTGCTACCCAGTTTACTATTCCAGTTGTTGGAAAAACACTGCCAGCCTCAATTCACAAAAAGGGGGTTGGTTTGTTTATTCATTCTCTTTACTGGTGCATGGAAGGGCATACACAGGCAGGTTAGTATGCTAAAGGCCCATGCAATGTGCAGGCAGTTCACTTCCTCCTTCCTCCTATTCCTGCCCTGCATGTAGCTGATTTCTGTGGGGCAAGTGCCTGTACATGCTCTTGAACTCTTCCAGATCTAGCCCAACAGCCAGGATAGTGTGTTTGGCAAGACTTGCTTCTCAAGATCGAATTCTATCTGTGCCTTTCTGTTTTGGGGAAATGGCTGTCTGTGCATTTCTGCTCTTCCCAGGGGATCTCAGGGTGGCACTGTGGGCTCACCAGGGTTGCATGTCTGGGACTTCTCTGCCCACTGTTTTCTTCTGTCCCACAGATACCCCCACGATGTTGTGAATCACCTGAGCTGTGATGAAGCAAAGAATCACTATGGAGGTGTGGTGAGCCTCATCCCCATTGTTCTAGACTGCATGAAGGAGTGGGTAGCCCACATTGAGAAGCTGCCACAGCCCATGCTGTATGATGTGAGTGGTGGAAGTGCTATCTCTGAGAAGAGGGCACCCCAGGATGCACCAGCTAGGGCAGCCATTTCCCAAACACCACTTTCTGTGCGCCTTGAAGCTCAGACCTCAACTAGTAACAAAGATAATGTACAAGTGCAGGGGAGTAAGCATATCCAAAAGAAAAACCTAAGTGACACAAAAAATCACAGTGGGAAACTTAAAGGGCCCTGGAAACCACCAGGTAGACACGCCTTTTAAAGGATCAAAGTTCATGCATCTTCTGCTTACCCCCTTTAATCAGGTGGCTGATTAAAGATAGTGAAATGAATACTAGAGATCTTTCCTATCCGAGTCCACTTTCTGAAGAGTTAGCCCTGTAAGCCAGTCTTGGACAGGTACATACTCTCTCCCTTGCTGACGTTTCCACTCTCCTCCTTAAAGCTGTTTCCCAACAGAAGTACCTGTAGCACTGGCGCTCATCCCTTTAACCAGCACTGTGGTGAGAGCAGGCAACAGTCAGGAATAATCAGGTTTTAATCGCTCAGATACATATCTTGGGGGAGCTACTTGAAATGGGATTTTACACTTTCTCAGACTTCTGAGGAACACCCACTCACTCACCAAAGCCAGAGGTGTAAAGAACCTGCATGTCTGAAGGACATGATGCAGAGCAGCAAAGGTCTCGTTATGGATTCAGACTTGTCCCTAAGGTTCCCTCACCCCCACTGAAATTGCCTGGTTATTTGGACCAAAGAATCAAAGTGGACGACACTAATTATGTCTCCCTTACAGGCCACTGGCTACAGAAAAGGTCAGAGTGCTTTAGTTGCACCGACTGCTCTCCTGCATCCTTCTTACAGGTTCTCACACCATTGCTAGTACACCCTACTCGGAACATCTTCCCTTACACCTGTTTCACTCCTTTGCTGTCAGAGCTAGAGATGAAGTTTGTTCTCCTTTACCTTTTGCACTTAGTTTGGTGTGCTGACAATACCCAAACTTGAATAAACCACCCCTGTCCTCCCCAGAGCTCTTTGTTAGCAAAACTAACGAAGTCATTTCCAGTCGACGTGATTCATGGGAATCTGGTGAGAGCAGAGAGGCTGAGAAAACTGTGGCCATTTTCAGATCATTCCTTTTCAAACTGCAAGTTAAAATGTCTGTGCTTTCCCTTTTTTGCAACGAGAATTCAGCTTGCCTAGCTTTCAAGGATGTTATGAGTTCATTAAAACTGCAAGGCATTTGAGACAGTCTCATGCTGCTTTTATACCAGCACTTCACAATTCCAGCACAGTGACTTTATACCAGTGCTGAAAACAGCTTTCTTTCCAGCCTGCTTAGGGAGGGTCAGCAGAGCCATGGGCTCGCCCCATTCTCTGGAGCTGATATGCATTTTTGGTGCTGCTTTTATTCAAGCACTGTTAACTGTGTACTTAAGATCTCAGTAACACTGTCTTCCCCGTATCTGACTGCTTTTTTCCCCTCCCACAGGCAAATTAGCTCCTGTTCTTTGCTTCCTGCTGGAAGACAGTCCTGAATAAACAATTTCCCCTTGCATACCTGGCTCGGTTTGCTAAAATTGTGAGAAAGCTTTTGCCTTAAGATGACCAGATTTTGGCAACAAGCAGCCGAAAAAGGAGAATTAATACAGAGAAGAGAGCGTAGGAAGGAATGATAGGTCAGATGAAATGGAAAGTTTTTTCAGGAGCCTTTGTATTCCTCATATAACCCCACCTTCTTTTGCGCTTTTTCTCCTTCCGCTATCCACTTGCACTGCAATGCAATACATGTATCCACTCTGGAGTAGAAGCCTATTTTTAGGAGACGACATGATCCAACTGAATTGAGCCTTGGTGAACTCAAAAGGGTAGCGAAGCTTGCCAGGGTCACCCAGAGACTCCTAGGCACTACTGGGGCCACAGCCAGCAGAACGTGACCGTTACCCTCTCAGGCTTTACTCAAGAGCCCTGTTGCAGAGGCAGCTTCAGGCAGAAAAATCAAAGTTACTCACAGCTGCCCTATGGTGTTTCATGCTGCAAAGACAAGTGCCCGATGACAGTTGCTGTCTCAAAAGTTTTTCAGAACAAGTACACTCTATGTGGACTAAAAGATGACAAGTGTTGGGGACACAAGGGATGCTATTCCCAGATCTTGTTTCCAACCTTCCTCACCCTGTCATATAGTTTTAAATTTGAACATGCGGGCTCTGATAAGACCAAAATTATCCTCCAGTTTGTACTTCAGTTTCAGCTTTCACAATACAGCACAGCACAAACTGCTTGTCAGAACAGTCCCAAACCCCGTCTACCATCTCCCCAACGCTGCTGTTCAAAATGCCAATGCAGTTGTCCATTTGTGCATGACAAAGGTTATGATACATGCAAGAAACAGTTCCCAAACTTTAATAATAATTTCTACCCTAACCTTATCCTTTCAATCAGTCTTATTAAAACACAAGCAGAAAAAATGAGTGCGTAAAACTTGCAGTCTGAGGTTTGGTAATGACATGACCAGAATCTGTTGGAAGACTGCAAAGTTAAGTCTCACAAAAACATCTAGACAAATTACTTAATTTCCATACAAGTTCTCCTCTTCCAGAGTGGATGGACACTTCAAAAGACAAAAAGATACAGCAAGAATTATTTTTCTCCACTACAAATCAAGCTGTTTGAAGAATTTACATAAACAGGATGTAAATGCCAAACACAGAAGTGCAATAAAGTTTTACTTTAGCCTCTGTGAGCATAAAATTGCAAGATTCACACTGAGAAACCAGGCAGGGCACCAAACTGACTTACCTAGAGATCTGTCAGTTAGTCCAGGAAATAAATGCTGCTTTTTTTGTTCAAAAAATGAACTAGAGATACGGGCTGGTACTAGATGATCTCAACAGAATCCTGGCATCTGTAGGCTATTAATTACCTTTGTGCTCCCCTCGATTAAGGGTCAAACCAGGCTTTTGTCAACCTGTAATCGGGTCAAAACCTTCCGTACCTTAAACATCTGGTTCCAGCGTCTCAGACGCCGAGAGGATGGGGTATAGCTCAGACCTCAGGAAGTTAACATCGTGTCAGGGGTGGTGGTGGGGGTCTTAAAGGAGGGAAAGGGGGGCGGTTCGAGGGAGAGGAGAAACTCAGCATCCCCAAAATGTCATCCAAGCCGACGCAGAGCGAAGTGGCAGGCTTCGCGGGGCCTCTAGTGGCCGCGACTGGGAGCGCGGCGGGACGGGGGGGAGCGGGGCCCCGGCGGGACCCCCGCCGCCTGGGCTCTGCCCCGGCCCGGGCAGCCGCACGTCAGCGTCCGGCGGGCGAAGGCTCTGAAAAGCAGTTTTTAAAAAGTTTCTGACCATCCTGCTATGTCTCTCCCCCACCCCTCCATCCCGAAACTAAAGGGGCTTTTGAACGCTTGTCACAGGTAAGCAAACCCAGGGGCTGCAGCCCCGCACTCCCCCCGGTTGTTGGGCCAAGACTCGAAGGGCAGCTGCGGGGCCGTCCCCTCAGAAGCAGCTGCCATTTCAGAAGCGTGATCGGCTGTTCCCCCCTCCCCGCCCCATTTGTAAACGCACCGAAGCCAGGAGGATAGCTCTGTTTTCCCAAGAGTTCCAAATTCACTTGGGGGGGGTGTAGCACCAGTTTAAACGGAGCTTGTAGTCAGCTGAAAACCGAGCACTGCACCGCTGAGACAGAGAGCAGAGACCGCTTCGAAGAAACCATAAATAGCATTTGGCAGACGTTAAAGATCACCAAGGGAGTCCAAAACTAGAGGGTGCGCTTGGAGAGGACTTCAAGAAAAAAGGTTTAGCCAAGTAAAGCCCACAGACACCGAATCATGAAGACGATCAGCCAAAATTATTTGGAACAAATTTTTGTCTGAAAAGTAAAGCCTATGTGAATGCTAACTAAGCTTTATTTGCAAAAGCTCCTGCGTGTATGAATGTATGAAGAAAGTAACTCAGCTCCTGCTGATTTTCTAAACTATTTCATAACCACTTACTACTTTCAAACCCCACCATTTGCACCAGTAGCTAAGTAATTCCAATAAATCAAGATCAATCAGCAAAGATACTTCCAATTCAGGAAATGAAATTACTTCCTTCCCTAATGTGTACTGCATGTTTATTAGCTGGGTTATAAACTACCAAACATACTACTTAGCATTAGTGAGTAAGGAATGTACTTGATTTTTCTCTTTTTATACCCTAGCGGATGTACTTCTGTGGGTAATATATATCTAATTGTTTTTTTTTTTTTACACTATCAAGTGCAGCTTTTCCATGCTAAGCTTGTTAAGGGATATGCAAAATGGATTTAAAGTAAGAGCCAGTCAAATTCACTTTCTGCTTTGTTTTCATTTCACTCACACCATGCTGTAGAACTCACCCCAGTGCAGAAGGCCCAAAACAACTTTCTCTATCACCTAACCCCAAGATAATATTTATGCTAACTTTTACATAAAATTCTCCATAACAACTGTTACTCAGCCAAAGTATGTTCACAAACAGACTGTACATCAGTAGCACCATCCCCTTCACAGGTGTCGTTCAAATTTAAGAATTGTACTTAGTCCTTACCTGGAATGCTGAGGTTCATGTATGAATTTATAAATTGCTTTGAGCAACCTTTCAAATATTCATTTATTTCAGGGGGGAAAAAAACACCAAAAACCAAAAGCAAAACAGTAAGAAAGTGCCAGTCTGGAAAAAAGACAAAACAAGAGAACAACCTTAACCTACTAGGTTAAGCTTACAGTAAAATGGCCCCAAAGTTCCCATTGGTTTGAGAAACTGTCCTCCTGCGTGCACAGTGACTCTTGAGCAGGGTACAGAAAAGAATGTCAACAGGGACAGAGCAAGCTGGCCAGCTTCTGACAGCGTCTCCAGCTTTACAAACAAGTCTCTGACATTTTCAGCTATTAATTTGTCTAATCACTGTGTAGTCTCTAGACTACATAAACAATGTTATACAGAAAGCTAATACGCAGATTTGCAGTACTGAATTGTTTGCAGTTAATTTATGGATTATACTGGCATGTCACTGAGTTTGTTTTTCACAGAAGAAAAAAGGCTTTGGCTCCATGCAGAAAAAATGAGCTTCTAATGACAAACCCCATGCAAAAAGGGGCAGTACCACTTACCTGCTCTGTACTATGCAGATCTTGGAAGATGTTTCAACACTGAACTTGTTTCTGCACGTTTCGTCTCACCACAGCTCAGTCCCAAAGAGGTCAGCTGGCAGGGAATTTAACACAGAGTAGTGCAAAACAATACATTTTATTTGTTCACAGTTAAACACAAGCAACTGCCTTGACATTTTAGAACATTCTAATAAGGACAGCAAAACCTCCTTTTGGTTTAAGTTCTCTTTAGCTTACGATTGTACCATTTCCTCGTATTTCATATTTATGGCATTTAATGTGGATTGTTTAACATGCTTACAAAGAGCGAGGCAGGGAACAGATTAACTTGACAAAGACAGCAATTTTAGATTTAACTAAAAGCAGTCAGTTAAAAAAATCTGTTTCCACTTCACTGATGGGACCCCTTCAAACGAACTGCAAGTTAACTACATACAGCAGATCCATGATTTTTAGACTTACAAAAAAATTGCTAAATTTGTTCCTCCATAATCTTTGTGGTCCATAAACAAACCTAAAGTGGTTTCCATTACTATCCCAGTGTTTAAAACCTTTTTAAAAGAAGAAAAAAGCCACCTTATCAATGAGCTTGCATTACCGCCAGGGCATTTTTGTAACCGACAACAAAAACCTCCTCTCAGAACAAGTGAAATCATCATATAAGCAAGATACTCTTCTGGGCTCGGCAAAGCAGAAGGATGGGCGAATGCACTCCTCCAACACAATGGCATCCAACGGCTGAGCCAGCCCTTCAAGGGCAATGTGCAAACCATTCACTCCTGGGGCTGGGACCCGGTGGGGCAAGGGGCAGGAAACCTCCAAATCTTACCGAAACATACGCTACCACATTTGCTACCGCTAAGTCTTAGAAAGCCTATAGACATGTCGACAAAACCAGTCTGTCACTTACAACCAACTCTCTATTTTCTATTCCATGCAGATTCAAGCTTTGACAAAACCACTGAAGTTCACCTTTACTTTCAGAGTTAGGACTGACCAACTGAAAGGACACTGAGAATAATTTAGACAGGCAGAAATGTATTTAGACCCTAGGTGTTATGGAAGAAGCGGAAGTGGGAGGAAAAGTACTGTCAGGCGCAACTTAGCATATTGCCAGGCACTTTGACAGAGTCCTGTTCCTATTCAGGTTAAGAAGGGATTTGAACTACAAGTGCAAGTGTACTTGGATTTGATTTATATGTGAGACGATTCTTAAACAGCAGCTGCCACCCACAGAATGTTTAAGAAAAGAGGCCACATGTGATGCAGGGTAACTGTGAAGCCTGATATGTCTAAGTATGCCTGGACCCAGACATATCTAACATTTAAAACAAGCACACTGCCTTCCTAACAGCGGGCTCTGTTCTGTCACGAAGGAGATTGAGTCTGACCACTGACAAGCCCTGATCCCACAATCCTCCTTCACAGAAGGCTCATCATTGACTTAAAACATGATTAACACAGAAAGGCTTCAAGACAGAATTCTGATTCTCAGTTTGAGCAGACTTCCTCCCCAGCCTTATCTTCTAAGGAAACGGGATGAGGGCAAAGGGGAGATACCTAGAGCCAAATTGACATTGCTGAGCTGAAAAATGTGCTGCGGTCTGAGCAGAACAGCACTCAAAGGAAACCATATTCTGTAAGTCAAGCCTGAAAACATATTCCCAGGGAAGAATGAAGCCAATTTCTCGGACTCAAAACACAGTGGTCTTGCTCAGACAAGGAACAAAGACCAGAACTATGAAGGAGGGTCAGACAGCACAAGTATTTCCCTGACTAGAGAAACAAATGCACTTCTGCAAATCTTCATAAGCTTGCGATTCTACATACATGTTCTGCACGCTCTCCCTACTGAGTAAAGCTTCCTCTTCCCTCTTCTCCCACCCCAATTGCCTTCCCATATGAACCAGTCTGAGGTCAGTACCAGCCTGTCAGGCAAACACTTAAAATACCAAAAAGATCAGAAGCTAGTGTTTTAAGAAGTCTTCAGCATATACGGTCTCTTCCGCATTACAAGCTCCAGTTCCTTATTGTCTGTTCAAATGTAACTTTCCAGGAAATGTTAAGGACAATATAAACAATGATCATGAATTAGGGTGAATGAATTGTTTTGCAGAGGTACACTGTTCTTTAAACATTTAGGTATTCAATCAGAGTCCAACTTAATGAAGACTGGGCTCTGAGGGATGTGGGACAGTGGACAGGCAAAATAGAGACCTTTAGATGAATGGACTAGAAATTCTAGTGCTGATTCTTTCCGGGATGAAAGCAACTGAAGTCACCCGGACAGGCAGCACAATTAACTGCTCTAAATTGGAAGCTTGCAAGGAAATACAAAGCATTCATAGGAGACTCACAAATGTTAATTTGGCCTCATATTGCACTCAAGTTCATAAACGCAGCCACTCAACTGGGGACAGGGAGAAAGGGAAAAAAATACTTGCAAATGCTAACAGTTGTCCCTTCAAATTAGTACACGCTGCTAAGGACTGAATTTGAGAAAGAAGCAAGAGTTAGGCTGGGCGTTTCAATTCCAGACCCAAAAATCCACTTTGCATTTGTTCAGCAGCCTTCTTCCGTTTCTGGACATCAATCCTATTCCGCTGCATGAGCTAGCTGCTCAGACCAAAGAAACATAAAAGCTTTTAGTTAAACTTGCATTCACGCCTCCTGTTCTATGCCAAGAATATGAAAATAACACTGATTGACTATCTTCCTTTTTAACTGTGGTCATGATGAGTTTCATTGTAGTCCATGATATGAAGCTGTCCAACACTGCTTTCCTGGATCTTAGGCGAGACACTAAGGTTATCAGGGCTTGGAGAGGCCTTTGTCTCCATGCTTGGATCTTTACATAGTTCAGTCTTTAGAGCATCGGAAAGCCTGTTGATGGTTACACCCTCCTCATCACACTGGCTCTCACTCTTGTTGCGAAATAATTCTCGTGCCTTCATTCCAAGGAAGCTCTTGGAGCTGGGAAGTGAACCTACAGTCAGTGGGACAGTACTCGAGGTCTCCAGCAACACGGATGTCTCCCAGCGACTGCTGAATCTCTGGTTCTGGGGTTTTTCAGGGGTGGAGAGCTCACTGCTGCTGCCACCCTTACTGCTACTACTACCTCGAGTGCTGGGAGGTTTGGTCTCTCCATTTCTACCAATGGTTTCTTCACTGTATCCCACCACAGCATCTTCATTACCACAATCCAGCCTGTTTTGGAAAGGGAGAGGATATAGTGTGAAGGAAATGGTAGCAACTGTTTACAATGGAAGGGGAAATGCTGGGGAAGGCAGGTTAGAGTACTTTGCATTTCTGCTATGGCAGAAGTACTTCAACAGTTTTCCTTTCACAGTTTTGTAGCAAAGCAGAAGTGACAAAGGGTAACCAGAAAAGCATCACACACTAAGCTTTGCAACATCCAGTGTTTTAAGTCCAAAGCTGACAATAATCCCAAAGCAGAATGGAACTAGATCCTGATCTGCTAAGGTAAAGGAAGAGATCTGTACATCTTCCTTGGATTGTAGGCCTTTCTTTTTACCTAACCCAAGCACAGGTGATCGCCACAAATCTGCTGGCAGTGCAAGAAATTATCCTGATGCTGTAGCAGAATCTGGTGTAGAAAAAAAAAAGGTATGATCTGAAGTAAAGTCCAGCACTACCTAGACAGTTTAGGCAGACATATGTAAAACAACTACGTAAGAACAGTGTAGCAATTTGTAAAGAGACTGTTTTATGAGACAAACCAGAGATTTCTCTCAAACTTTGAGTAACAGTTCAGCTATCTGAAAAGTACTTCATGGGCACTTCCAGTTTTGTCAGTGACTCTCAGTAACCTGGGCAGAGTCCTGAACCAGATTCAGTCTGTAAAAGGGGGAGTAACAGAAATACTTCGAGATAATGCATCCAAGTGCTAAGAATTCCACAAGGATATCAACTTCCAAGGAGCTGGCCATGAGTCCAGCATATTTTTACATCATCACCCTTACCTTTCTTCTGCTGCTTCAGCTGCTTCTGTTTTATCATCTTCAAGTTTTTTCAGTAGGCTGCTCTTCTCCAGCCGGCCAAACAGATCCAAAATCTCCAGCTCAAATGCCTGTGTGATTCTTTTCTGGGCCTTGTACCTACTTTCTACTGCTTGCAGCTGACCTCTGAACAGAAAAAGAAACCAAAGTCCATCAGGTCCAGTGTCGCCAGATTCTGCCTCAACTATGATAGTGCACCTGTCAATGCATAGCTAAAATTTTACACAGGAAACCCCTACCTTGCTTGGATTTTTACATCTTCCAGATATTTCTTTTGCTCCAGGAAGAGGTGGTCCTTTTTTGCAAGCTGAGATTCCAGTTCAGCTATCCGTTTCTGGGAAGCATCAAGCCTTTGGCTTTGCTGCTGAACACACAATTTTGCTTTCTCCAGTTCTTTCCGAAAAGCAGCGTGCAACATTTCAACCTCCTCAAAGGAGAGAACACAATGTTAAAGTATAATTTGTGTGTTATTTTTATTAATACTTAGACATGTTTCTGATGCTATAAATAGTCACATTTTTAAGCAAGATGGAATAAAAGAAACATTTCTAAAAACAGATATAGAAAAACTGGATACTCTGAGGATGTACACTATTAAGTAACTGTGAAAATAACTACACATCACTGGAATTTATTAGCACATTAATGTTCCTTACAAAAAGCCCTTTTCAGCAAACTCGCCAGTTCTGCACCAGATTAGGATAGACAAAGTCAATTTTAAAACTCTTTTTGCAACATGACCTTCATTAAATACCAGTAAGAGGCTTTTTTTTTTTTTGGCTTATTATCCACCTTCTTTAATTACTTGCTCTCACGCAGAAACAGTTATATTGTTGTGTAATTTACTTGCTTCTAATTAAAAAAAGGTTTCTTTGAAGTCAGGAAGTAAAACCATATGAACCACAGAAGTTTTAGTAAAGTTAATACTAACTCTTAATGGGAAAATGACTGAGTGAGATGAGTAAGACTGCTTGTTTTAAAAGAGCACATCACAAAACCCGGTAAAACCCTGGTTAAGATCTTTCCACAAATTCTAGCAAATACTACCCTACGTTATACACACTCACAAATATAAGAGCCCAATGTTACTTTACCAGCAATAGTCTGCTGCCAATTACATTAAAAGCACAGTAAAGTCTTGGCCTTTGGCAAGAAAAAATTGGTAAGAATTTACATCACATGACTAAAACTGACTTCAGGTGTACCCTAATGTCCCCTTCTTGGCTTTCAAGCACAGAGCACTGAATAGACTCTGTAACAACACGGTGCACAAAATATCTGAACAGAAGATTAAATATGAAATCCAATCCCTGAAAATCAATTTCAAAACCAAGTATTTTAAGTTATGAAGCATTTCCTTCATTCTGAACACAAGGCTGAGAACAGCTTGATGATGACCCTCAAGTGATCTCCTCCCAAAAGGCCTCCTCTGCAACTATGCAATCATACCTTTGTAGTGTCTGTGTGCTTGTGCTGCAGCTGCTCCAGGTACAACTCATTGACCTCTCCAAGAACCAGAAGTTGCCTGTTCAAGAACTCCATCTGCTGTTGCACTGATTCACTGTTGGAAAGCTTTAAAGAGAAATTGAACAGAATCAAACACTGGAATGAACAGTTCAGCAGGAGAGTCATAGTTGACATGCACTGTGTTCACAGGGTATTTTTATAAAGGGAGACAAAGACAAGAATCCAATGCATCATAGGGAATAAGTGTTAAATAAATTAGCTTTCATAAAGCTGGTGACAGTCCATACAGAACTTCACCATATAGGCATTGCTTCCCTTAACATAACCATGTTTCCACTTACACAAGAAGTCCATTCTATTTCTGATATAAACAAGATCTCTAAGATGCCAAGATTTAGCAAGCTTTAATACAAGTTCATATTGCTCAATCTGCAGATTCCTAGTGTGGAAAAAGCAGCCAAAATGAGAAGGCTCAGAAGCCTTTGAACTGAGTTTAAAGTTTCTTCACCACAATACATTTCTCTATGTTGTTTTTGTGCAATTAATATCAGATTCTATGGAACAAAGCACAGGCTTCTTTCAACAAGAAAGCACCTGATAAAAATTACCAGAAATAAACAGAAAGACACAAAGGGACCCTAAGAACAGTGACTTTTCTTACCTTTTGAGAAACTTGGCTAAGAAGCAATTCAGTGTGACACACCTTGTTGTTAGCCTTCTTTAATTCTAACCTCAGATCTGCAATCATATTCCGGCAGTCCTCCAGCTTGGTCTGTTCAAATGGAAAAAAAAAAACCACAACAAACCACCCTTACTCAGGGTTCTGAAACTTTAAATAAGGACTAGCAATGGCATATGGCTGGAGGGCTGTAACCACCAGCACTGTAAATCAAGTTATACTGAGCACATGTGAAAGCCCCAAAGCCAGCTAAGACACTGCATTTTCTTATTTCCAAACTGAAGACAGGACAAAACAGAACCATAAAAGGATGATGACTAAGTAAGGCATTTCCAATTATGCACTACCTTGTTCTGAATTAGGACAGTATCTCTAATAGAGATATGTAACTTACTTTCAGATATTTCATGCCATGTTATTAGGAAGGTTATTTTTAAAACTAGTAAGTAGATAACGTAATTTTGTTCAGTGTCATGCTTCATACCTGCAATTCCTGGCTCTGGTTGTAGAATTCCTCTCGGTCATGCTGCAGCTGTCTGATCTGGCTGTGAAGCTGAGCCACTATATTTTCATGTTCCTCCTGAAACTGGTGGTACCTTGCCTGTTCTTTCTGCAGACTCAGTTTCAAGGCCTGGATTTCTTTTTCCTGTAGCTTCAGTTGATCCTTCTGTTAAGAACCCCATAGAAAGCATCAGACAAGACATCTGCTTTATCAGTTAGAACATCTGTCTTAAGTCGCTAGTTAAAGCTATCAAATTAATAGCATGCAGGCATAACAAATTTCCATAGATAGAACATTCTATATCAAGCATGTTCTTACGGCTTCTAGGGCTTGATTTGCTTTTTGGCCGAAAAAGAGATTAAATGGTGATAGAGTGGACAGGTGGAAAACTCAGTCACATCCAAAGGCACAATGAGCAATAGCAGATTCTTCTACTGCACCTCACGCTTTTGACAGGGACTTGGGCTTCACAGCTGAAGCAACAGTTCCTCTTCCAAAAGCTATCTGGAAGTCTATTTTTGGCTCTTCTACTGAATTATCAAAAGGTGAAACTGTTGATGAAATTAGCTATAATATGGTGATACGGAATTAAAACATGCCTAAATCTGTAACGAGACATCCTTCAATGCGCTTATAACTTCAAATTTTACCACAGTAAATACCTCTGGAAAAGAACATTGGAGTTTTCAAAGTTTTTGCTATTACTCCTCAATTGAGGAGTGAAAGGACAGTACTTCTTCAAATAATGCAATAAGTTGTCTAGCTAGGCATTATGTAATCACTGCACTAACTATGAAGCCTTTAATACTATCCAAAGGTAAGTACTGGCAGGGGTCAAGCATGCCAGCATCCACTGATTCAGTTGCCTACAGACAAATATAAACTACTGGTTTTAATAATCACAGCGCATGTAACTTGTCCACAAGTCATTCCACAAACACTGACTTTAATAAGGTGAGAAATGAGGCTTCTATTTTAATTGAGCGGTACTGAAAGATACTGGCCAAACCAATTAATATTTCTTCTAGCACCAGTGCATTTAAATCACTGCTAGAGTTGTATCCGTACTCACCATGGCAGCATTATGTTCCTCCAGAGCTGTTGCTTTAATCACTTTTCGCAAGAGTCGACGGTTCCGAAGAGCATGTTGCTGTCTTTTGAAGCGTTCATACAATAACTGGTTGTGCAGCAAAAGCAATTGATTACGCAGGGTGTGAATCTCATCAGAAGGGGGAGAACCTGGATTAGAGTTAAAAGACAGAAGAGGTTACTGAACAGTACTGCCCCTGTTCCACATATGGGAAATATTTTCTAAAATAAGCAAATTAGATTTCTTTTAAATTACAACTTAAAAGCCTGTCTGCTCCATTTGATCTCCAACACAAACTTAAAGTTTTAAACATTTTTCCCAGAGCAACATGTATATGCTTCAAATGCATTGCTCCTTCGATTAAGAAGAAAAAAGCCAAGCTCACCACCGCCATAGAAGCCTAGGAGCACAAAGCTATGACACAAATGTGAAGCAGCAAAAAAAACAATCACCAGTTTTAGATTCAGATAGCATTGAAAAGGTGGAAGGATCTGTTAGATGATCAGCATCACTCTGAAAGCTAGCAGATCTTAAGTGGTCAAAAGCAGAAACATCTAGAATTGTGGGGAAGGCAGTTTTCACTTTTCAAAGATGAAAAAAAGCAGCTCATCTCACTGGAACGCAGATATCTATCTGCTAAGCAGATAAACCATGACTTAATGGAGGGCACCATCTTTCTGCAGCATTAGTTAAAAAAAAAGTATGCAGGTCATTGTTTAAGCAAGTCTAATAATAGAGGAACAGATTGCCAAAACACGAGAAACTTCCTCACCTCCAAAGTGAGTCCAGTCAGCAGATTTGCTCGGCAGAGACAATCTGAAAATGAAAATACAGCATTAACCAGTAAGTTTAAATATAAAAACACTCTGCAAGTCACTTTAAAATGGAATGCCCACCTCAAAAGAGCTTACAGCCTAATAAAAGAACAATTATGGTCAGTCGGTATGAAAGTAATAAGGAGGAATCGTGCAAGCAGCAGGTTGCAAGTGCAGAGGATGGAGGGCATAATTTCTTAGAAGTTGGAGAAAAACTCTCTCAGACATAGAAAAGGACAAAATGGAATACAGGGTAATAAGATGAAAATAAAGAATACAACAGATACACCTAAACCTTAAAGCTGGTTCTCCAGTTCTTAGCTTCCTGTATATTAGACAGAAGAAAGTGTCAACCTCCCTTTGGCCTCTACATTTTCTTTTGAGTATCTAGCATAGGACTTAAACCTGATAAAGTAAACAAATCTCACTAACAGTGGTACCAAAACCAAACCTGCAGCACAGCCAATAGCCCTGCTTCTTCATCATAAGTTGTCAGTGAAGGCAGTAAGAGTACAATGATCACAGTCCCTTTTTTTTTTATATCAAACATATTACCATTGCAAATATAAAAATCCTCCAGCCAGAACACCTAGCTCAGTTAACAGTAGTATTTCACAGAACATGGTTTCATTGTAGACTTCCAGACATGGCTGCTTTTCAGGCACATCTATTAAAACAAAGCCAGCACAAAAGGAATAACAAGAAAGTTTGCAAAGTAAGATTTTCAGTCACCTACTTGTTCAGCTCCTTAGTGTGTGCATCCGCTCCTTGCTGTATCAGTCTGTCCAGTACTTCCACAGGAGAAGTAGAGGACATGCAGTCATCATCCTGGGTTCCCTTGGCTTTCTTTAGCAGCTCCTCAGTCTTCTTGCCAACAAAGAGGTAGGCAGTCTTTGGTAATGCAACCTCAAAAAGGTGCTCATATAGGGGAGGCTGCCCACTCCCAAACACCACTCTTCTTTGTGCTGGTACTTTGCAAGGGCTGGGAGTGAGAATACTCGTCTCCCCAGAGGTTCCTTCCCTGTTACCAGCAGGGCTTTCACCAGAGCCTCCACAGGGCTTGTCTATGGGAGTAAATGTTTGTTTGGGCGTTTCCCGCGCACTCTCAGGCCCAGACTTGTCCAGAGAAGATGTTAAAGGCTCAGAGGTCTGACTGTGTCCCTGAACACTAGAGACTACCGAATGGGTCTTCTTTTGAGAGCCTGACAGACTTTCATTTGTGCGGTAAAATGGAGAGTCAAATCCTCCTCTAGGCACCATGTGTTCAGCATCAGTTGTGATCTCGGAGATCTCTTTAGATATTGCATCTGAGAAGGATGAGGGGGGGGGGGGAGCATAATTATGTATCTTGTATTTCAACATTACAAACATTTCCTTAGCCAAGATGTACATAAGGAAGACAGAAAATTACCTTCCTCTCTGTCCTTTTCAGCACTATCTTCAAAAGACAAACCACCTAAAAACTCTGGAAGATCATTTAAGGTTACTGAACTTTTACTACCAGGTGTGTCTGAAGGAAAAAAAAAAGAAAAGAAAAGAGAAAAGTTAGTTGTACAGATGCTGTTTTCTTCAGCCTTATCACAGCACAAAACAGAAGTCTTCTACTGCTGTGAGGTCCTTAGAATAAGCTTGCCCCTCCTTCAGATGCTTCCTCAAAGGAGGAAGCTATCTGACTCCTGTTCCATTCCATGTGGAAACCAGTTCAGAGATCAGTCACTGGTTAGTCCTAATCCCAAAATGTAATTTTGTGAACTTCACATTTGCTATTGCACAACAAGTGTAGGCAACCGCCTCTATGAATAAGGATGTGCTGTTTGAAATTTAACCTATTAAATAAATAAAAAAAAGTGGCTTAAGTGTAGTATGACTACTATACTTCCACATTAGCATTAAACTCCCCCTAGCTTCTGATCTGGCTACACAAGGACACAGTACTTACCTGAAAAAAGGAAGTTTAGCAAACTGATATAATACAAACTTGACAATATGTGGCTACTGATAAAAAACTCTTGGGACGGCTGCCAGGGAGATACACACTAAAGCATGCAGGATAGAAACCTCATGCTTGCAGCTCAGTCACAGATTAGGAACCCAGTGAAAAACCTAGCCTGTTCTCAACTTGTAATTCAGAAAATTCAGATTCCAGTGTTGCTATAAAACTTCACCAAGGAAAACCAGCTTTAAATTTCACTATCATCTCCACTTCAAGGACAGTAAAGAATCACACTACAGAAGTCTCAAATACAGTACCAAAAGCCCTTTCTACAGCTGTCACAGATGTAGATGACAGAATGGAAAATGGAATCTAGATTTACCTATTAGAAGCTGAGTTCCTCAACCATCCACTGTTGATTTCAATATTCCACAGGACTTTAAAAAAAGGTTCAAGTACAGCAATATAATTGTAGATAGAAAACAAAGTTTTTCCAAGAGCCTTTAGAAGGGAGCATCATATCTATCCTTATGTGCAGCCTTACAGTTTGATCCAGACATGTGACACAAAACTTGTTCAAGTAAGACTTCATATACAACTTGCTGCTTCTAATAAAAAAATTCACCCTCAAAGAATCAGCTTTAAAAAAAAAATATTCCTTTTTCAGCCTCCAGTGTAGAACTGTGTATTTAAACATGCATAAGAATGCATGAGGGCCAGTTAAAAAAAAAAAATCTGCAAGCTATTTCTGAAGATGAATAGTTAAAATGAAATCAAAAGCATCACAAGAAGGTTTTAAGTTGAATCACAGGTTAAGGCAGAATCCTGGAACTACAAAGAACTCGGGGTGGGAGGGGGAAAGAAAGAGAAAAAACCTGTGGAAAAGTGTTTCGCAATTGGAACACGTGTCAATAAAACCAAGATTTGTTTACAATAGGTTATTGTAATGGGGAGAGGAAAACAGTTTACCCAATGATTTATCGCTGTTTATGACATTTTGCTGTCGGGACAGTAAAGGCCTCCCAGGATCTGGTTTGTCCTCCTGAAAAAAAGAAAACAAAAAAACCCAAAATAGATTCTCTGCATCAGACATTTGTTGGAAACAAACCTCTTGGGCGGTTTCATAGAAAGGAAATTCCTGCAAATAGATGGCTTAAATAGCAAACCAATATAAGAAGTCTTAAAACTGTGCAACTGACGTGGCAATAGTTGTCTAAACTTAGAAGAAAATGAGTTTTTGCAATGAAATGCAACATTTTTTTGTAAATCAGTTACTCTGATTTTTTTTTTTTTCTCCATTATGGTCACTACATGTATGGCAAGTCAATAAAAAAAAATCAGATTTGTTTGGCAGAATTTTGTTATACCTTTTTAGGAGGTGTGGCAGCAGCTGAAGGGAGTGAAACATGCACAAAGTCATCTGAAGTGCAGGGTGGAGGAGGAGATGTGGCTGGCGTTCCCAAAGGTGTTCCTTTCCCCCCTGCTGAAAAGGAGCAAAGTTTTCTCAGCAGGCTCCCACTTCCTCCTTTCAGCTGAATATTGTATGTGAAAAATTGTTTAAAACATTCTCTCAACCATTTACTTCTTAAATCTTTCAGCTATTTAACAAGATAAAAGTGCACAGTTTCCAAAAGGCCTGCTTCAGACTTCAGCACTGAGTTCACCGTAACTTATTTCCTATCTCGGTGTTTGCATTAGCACTGCTCTACATGACCAGGTACTTGGTTCACAGAAGTAATGACTTAAGCCTATCAAATGGCATGGCATGGCATTCCCATTTAAGAAGCTGGCAGCAAAATTTACAGCCAGAATTTCTATTATAGTAAACCTTGAAGGTCTAATTCCAAAATTCAGCACATACCAGATGTGCCAGCTTTGGTGTAAGGTTGTGATGCAGATTGGGATGACTCTGACGGGACAATTCCAGGGGAGGTTGGTGGAGTGGTCATACCACAAACTGCAGAAGGACTCCAGATGGTAACCTGTGTAAAAGCAATACACAATAAACACAAATCAGTGAAGCTCAGAAAAGGAACATGTTAAGTACCTGTATCCAGGTTCTGATACAGGAAATCAGATGGGGATTGAATCTGAAACATACACTAAGTTCTGAAGAATTCACAGTACTTCTCAGAAACATGAATTTTTAAGACCATCACGACAAACTAGGAACAAAGTGCAAAGCATTAAAAGCATGCTGTGCTTTATCTTCTGCTTTACCTGCTGTGGCTCAGTTGACAGCCGTACTGACTGGGGGCTCAGAATCTGAGGTAGCTGCCCTGGCATTTGTGATAGTGTTAGCCGAGGAGTGGAGTATGGGGTAGAAGTCCCTGAAAGTTTAAAAAACAAAAAAATAATTAAAAGTATCCAACACATCAAATACAAGTCAATGATTCTTCTGGTTAGCATGTAAAGGCTTTTAACCAAAACATTTCAAATCCATTCAACACACACATTCGCAGCTAGCAAACAAGACTTTTCTTCCAGCCCAAGAAAATTTCTATTGAATATATTGCATACTACAGATTTTTTTATTGGTTGGTTCATTGTTTAGGGGGAGAGGGAACAGGGGAGGAAGAGGCAGTGGAAAGGCAACTTTGCAAACATGGTCTATGTCTGCACAACCAGAGCATATATCTATGTGTTTTTTTTTTTTTTTTAAGACAGTTTATTTTCTGGTGCCTAAGAATCAGACTTGAAGTGGGATAAATTAGTAAGAAGTCTTTTTGCTATAGGGCCAGTTTTCTTCCAGGAATTGGGTATTCATTAACCGTCAGGCAGGCCTTACCATAGCTGCTCTGTGTGTCAATGTAATAGCTGGCACTGGGGTCAGTTTGATGATGTTTTAAGCTTGTGCAGAGTTTCCGAGACACAGAGTAATAGCCATCTTCATACGAGGCTTCTGCAGGGTCCAGGGAGATTTTGGCACATTCTATCACAACATCATGAGTTTCTAGTCTTTTCCACCTGCAGACAGTTTTTGGATCCAAAAGAGTAAGTTAGTCAATTATTGTTACAAACAAGGGTTCCTGGAGATATGAGGAATTGGCTTGTAGGATGGCTCATTTGTTCCAGACAGCTTTGCATGCTCCCAGCCAAAACTGGAACAAGGCACCATACAGAAATTGTAACCAGATGACTTGTAAGAGGGGGTCTCAAAGAAGAGACAAACAGCTTTGACACAGAGATCCATAAAGGTCTGCCATGGAGCACTCTGGAAAGGAGGAACAGCATACGAAGACTTGGTTGATCCTGAGCTTCAGCAGCTGTAGAAATCAGCTCAACTAGACTCAGATGTTGGTAGTCAAAATTTAGACATGCCAGCAGTAAGGGAATCTTATATTATTTAGGGCAAGCACCATCTGCAATGCCAGTTTGAGGTCTGTGTTTTTCCTCCCAAGTTTTGGGAATATTTTATTATACTACCTCCTTGATTCTGAAAACTTTTTCTCACTAAATTAAGCAGCCATATTAGATCTGCCCAGTATTTCAGGGGATGGAAGTTCACTGTAAAGAAAAGAAAGCACAGAAGGCTGTCTATTAGAGGCTGAGTTGCTTTTGAATGTAAGATATTATGTGCAAGATACCAAATCAGAAGGCTTCAACTAGTAGTTTTGTGCCAATTGTACTCCTTAGTGGTGCCACCCTCCCCCCTGTCTGGGAGAAGCCTGCAAAATTGAGCATTGTGATATTCAATAGGTTCCCATTTAGTAGTGTTTTCCTAGTGGCTCTGAAAAGCAGGGCAAGAGCACTACTGTGCAGCAACAAGAGTCAATTTCTCCTCTTCAGTGGCTGGGCCTGTGGAGACAAGAGAAAAGCAGCAAGTGGTGCTGCTGCAGGCAAATGAGCCTATTTCTAAAGAAAACTAATACAGCTGATAATGTTAAGACATACCTGTTAAAAGAATTGATCTGTTAACTGAACCAATATCTAGGTACCAAAACAAGACACACTGAAGCCATTTTAAACACTTAAATCCCACCAAGTACTTCAACAAACCAAAAAAATATGACCCAAACCTTAAGCCAATGAAGCAGGTCAGTGGTAGTTTCTCTTTATTCGTTATAAGCAAATTCTTTCAGAACTTTGAGGATTTTTGATTGTTAAATCATAAAATTAAGACAAAGTCGTGTTAAGTAGAACACAGATTCTATCCCAGACACAAAATTAATTTAGAACCCCAACGTTGTTAATGGCCTTTCACAACAGTTTTTGCTCATTCACCCAGCTGTAAGCTTGGATGAAGAAAGTCTACATGTTTTCCTGGTGTACCTATGAATATGGGTGGCAAAACACCACTGGCACACACTGCCGCTGACAGAAAAGGTTTTGCTGTAAGCCTTCTGAAATAACTCAGCTAAAAGCTGCTCATTTATAGCCTTTCCTAATAGCAGAGTGAACATATATTTATACCTTCGTGGGTCCAGTTCATGGTCCTTAGATCCAGTCACTAATTCTGGATGAATTCGCACATGTTCCATCATTGGCTGGATGAGCAAGAGCAAGAAGAAGTACGTATTATCAGTACAGCATCTTTTGATTGCACTAAACTACACAAAGCTGATGAACAACATACTGATCCCAATAGTTCAGAATGTTACATTTAACAGATAAAGCTAACATACATCATCACAGCTTCAAGAGATGATCTTGCTCCCAACTGAGATTTCAGTCCTCCAATAGCCAGTTTTTATTGTTTTGTTGAGCAGCCCTCAGTTAAATCAATGTAGTGTATTAGATTGGCAAATACCTGCCTTTATACAGCTATGAATTCCTTGTCTCAGATAATATAGAGATGAGCAGCATTTTACCTTGACCACCTCTTCAAAGGTCTCCAAGTTTTCCTTCATACTGTAGTGAGAACGCAGAAAGGAGACAAAATTGCAAGGATACATTCCATAAAGACGATGAAAGAGAGCATAAACGCTGGCATGAAGATGGACAAGATAAATCTCTGCCACATGACCTGGAAAAAGTATTTAGAATCTTTTTCATTACATTGAAGAAAAGAACTTCTAAGCATGCAAGCAAAGTACTTTTAAATTTGAAAGGTTAACTGGAACAAGTCTTCTGAGATACAAATAGTTCCTAGCAAAACCGTGAAGTCTTCTGAGAGAACAGGCAACACTTACTCATCAGCTCACAGCAAAACCAAAAATTAAGATATAGACCATTAATTCCAACCAGTATCCTGTCATTCTCCAAGCACAGCATTTTCTTTATTCAAGTTAAAACCCGAAACCCCTCTAGATAGCGAGCCAGAGTTCACAAGACTGTCTGAATGATTAAAAAAGAAAACTGTTTGCTTCACTTCAAAAGTAAAAACTAAAAGCTTGTATCCAGAAAAAGCAATCACAAGACTTGAATCTTACTAGCCATCTTAAAAGTTCCAATCCTACTTGCAATGGAAAATGGCCCTGTAAATAGCATCTCTATGTGCTTAACACAGCATTTGTTCATCCAGCCATGAGACACATACGTAGATAACGCTAGTGTTAGATATCAGACACCTTACAACAAATTCAGCAAAACCAATTCATCAGAACCAATGCTATAACTGAGAAAACTAGTTTTACCAACACTTTCATGACTATTGACAGTTGCACATTAAAAGAAACTCTTACATGTTGCTTCTTGTTCCTCCCCATCCATACCTGGAAATCTCAAATTCCCAAATATCTGCCTCAAATGTTAGCATTTTCCCTTCTCTATCCATTAAGATCAATCTCTGCTTTTCACTGTCATCAGGGTAGCATTTTGGTCCAGTGAAACACTTCATGTAGTAGCAGCACCACATGGAAGAATCTAAGAGACTTCTAAATTTTGAGCAAAGCAGCACTCCCTGATGCTAACTATCAAAGAGCAGAATAGCTTGCGGGCTTAATACATCATTTTTCTGCATTTAAATAATCTCAGGCCATTAAGAGTCTCACAAAAGAGTGTGCTCACCAACTGTGTAAGAGTCACAAGGATACTACTAAACCATAACTGCATGCAACAAAGTTGAAATCTCACCTGGATTCTGCAAGCACCAGGCTGAGAGACGCCCAAAGATACCAAAGAAATCATGAAGGTACTGTTTGCCAGACTGAGGAATCATTGGCAACATGGTTATTAGCACTAGGACACCTGTGGTGAGTACTACTACATCTGTGTCAGTCTGCAAGAAGGGAAAAAACCTGCATTAGTCAGTTAAAAGTGTTGAACTTAATTTTTTTCCAAGGATGAAGTGAACACTGAATCATCATCATGGAAAAAGTTCTCTACTTTGAAACAGTCCCTCTGAAACTTACTGTAACTTAATGAACCAAGATTATTGTCTCTTTCATCCAGAACAACTAAGAAAAAAGATTTCTGATTCTTGCTCCTATTCTGCTGCTGCTTTTCTCTATAAGGACTTGACTTAGTTAAAAAGGAAACACCACCACAGTTCCACAACTGAGTAGAAAGAAAAACTACTAGTATGTGAAGCATCTTATGTACCACCTTCCTTCCTTCCCAGAGCTAAAAACCACAGCATTCAGAGCCTAAGAAACTGCAAATCTGATCAGGGTATTCAAGGATGTTGGCCAGTTACCAACACAAGGGTCAAAAGCTTTTCTGTCAAACCTGGTTGATGACTCCGGCTGCTATATATTTCATAAAGCAGCAATTCAAACAATAACTAGAACTCCATGGCTTACACCGAGAGAAAGGGATGTGCCAGTAAAAATCTTTAGCTAGATGAAACAGTAATAGAGAATCAGATTTTAGGACAGGATACAGAAAATGTTGAAATTCTTTCCCAGTGGGGTCCCTACTTGCTTCCCCAGCTCAATGCACATTTTCCTTGGTAGTAGCTCTGCTTTGTCAGGATAGGGGTGTAAACAGCACAGGTAAGCCTGTGGCCAGATGCCACTGAGGTGGTCTTGGTATCTCCCAAGAGCCACTCCGGCTGATTGGACATATTCAATGTTACAGATTTTTCTTCCTCTGTGTAATCTACGGCCTCTACTCTCCCTCAGTCAGACATAACCTTTCACAGTCCATCCCTATCCCTCTGTACACATTCCTAGCACTTCCACATTTCTGTTCTACTCCCACCAGCTTTGACACATTTCACTCCTCTCACAATCAGGTAAGACTCGCACTGAAAAGGATAACAGAACTCATCAGACACATCAGGAGTTCCAGTAACAGCACTTGTAGCTTCTTCTTTGGCAGTTACAAATTCATTGTGTTTTTGTTTTGAAGAGCACTGGCACTTGACTACATCATGCATTTTAATGTGACTTAAATGACTAATGCAAATTCTTCACTATCATATTAAATGGTATTACTGACAACGTATTCTAGGTCTCAAAACACCTTCCATTCTTTGTTCATTGTTACAATACTGTACAATATTATAACTGATAAATCTGCAGATGGGAAAAAAAACCCAAACCATGGGGAAACAGCTACCTTCTTGTAACCCATCATGTCTGTAGCTGAGAAGGGAAAGTCTGCTAACTGCAAGGTAATTTCACCACAGAATAGTCTATTGCATGGCCCATCTACACTGCAAGGAGATTATATTACCTTACGTGCACAAATTTCAGAATGCACTAATGGCAAGTTATCGACTTCTCATTAAGTTCACATCCAAGATATCCATCAACTTCACCGATGGCCCTCTGTCTTTAACTTACTTTTAGAAAAGTTTTAGTAAACTTTCCTAACTCAAAGTTATATAGCGGCAGTGGCTTTTAGAAACAAGATTGTCAGTAATAACAGGATCAGCACAGACTATTTAGTTGATATAATTCCACTGTGGCTCAGCATTTTAATCAACATTTTATCTCTTCTCGCAGCTTAACTAAATGACATCAGAACAGTAGACAAATGCTGTGCATTACAAGTATGTATGTTTACATCAGGTGTAGAAGTGTTTTATGGACAACACTGACAGTTCTTACCTTGAGACATTTAAGTAATGAAAGTAGGAGAGGTGCTTGAGAAAGTTTATGTTTCCAAGATGGTTGTCGTCTTATCACGTGTCCCAGCAGAGAGAGAGTGGGTAAACGAGTAGCAGCTTTGCCCATATATTCATTAATTTTGTCCAGTAGATGCTGATAGAGGATTTTACAGAGAGTGGTAGAAAAAGGAAAGGTATTTATATTAAATGGTATGTATTCTTTTTCACCAATCTCTGTTCAGCAGTTTGCCATTGCCAACTAAGGAAACTAAGGGCATTTTACAAATATACAGGATCCAAGAGCAAATAAAATCCAGCAATAAATTTAAGTCTGCTGGTAACAAAATGCAAACTATTTAGTCCAGAAGCAGTCACTGCACTTCAAAACATTTATCATAAATAAATAATAAAAAAATTCTGGTCAGCAGAAGTAAAACAATTGGTAGTGCCATTCTCTCAATCTATTTAAAAATCCTTACTTGCTCTCAAAATACCCAATTTGTTTTAGGTTAACATATCCAGCATTGAACAAGCAGCAGTATCATTGCAGAGACACAACATAGTCCTCAGAAGACTTTCATTTATAGAAGTTCTTTGCTTAATTGGGTCAGTTTAAGCAACCCAAGAAACAGAGACCTTTGAAGTTTTATTTTAAAACTTAACTACTCTTACTACAGAGATACTACATCTCTACAACAAAGTAATTCTATACCAGAATGGAAAATAGAGTCCTAACAGATGCTATTTAAAGGCTGCTTCAATATCTGGCTATAATCTGCCATACTTAATAATGGGATTTTTTTACCTTGTCATGAGGCTCTTGCAGTGTGGACAGTATATGCAGTGCCTGCTGAGAATTGGTTTCCAAGTAATAGTCCACTAGGTTGTTCACAAGCATAGGTCCACGGTCTATCAGTTTGTTTATGGCAAGAAAAAACACATACATTCTCAATACACTAAAAATGAAGCATTTGTTACAGGGACACTGCACAACTTTTTAACACTTATTACACCATTTATAATATCAACCAGTACTTAGGGTTTGCCAGACCTTTAGGAAAATGAGACCTCTCAACTACATTTTCTAGTTTCTGAGCATTTAAGCAATAGCATTCGGCTCAGGGAAAGTAACTAGTTTTTTTAATAACTAACAATTAGTGACTCACCTTAAAAACCTAGAGGCAGCTGAACTGCAAGAGTATTTTACCCAGCACAGGTAAAGAGTTCAGGA
Source organism: Astur gentilis (assembly GCF_929443795.1). Classification (NCBI taxonomy): domain Eukaryota; kingdom Metazoa; phylum Chordata; class Aves; order Accipitriformes; family Accipitridae; genus Astur; species Astur gentilis. The sequence continues at coordinate 16,514,875 of NC_064908.1, forward strand.
ATAACTTTACATTCTCTGCCTTCAGCAGATAAAGGAGAGCACGTTCAGGGACAAGGACACCGACAGTGCTCTCATGCTCTGAAAAGGGTCTATCAACAAAATGGATGCCTTAATAGCAGCAATATTTTTTTCAAGAAAGTCAGGGTCTGTTGTTTTGTTTGGGGTTGAGTTTTTTGTTGTTTATTGTTCAAATTAACAAAATCCAACTGGTTCCCATAATGTGGATGACACCTAATTCTCTCTAGATACACTTGACAAAGAAAGTTTCATCAGCTCACAACTTGAGGTTATGCCCCAGGAAAAGCTAGTAATTTTATAATAGCATTTTAACAATTATATAACAGACCTTCCAAGAGGCATGCCATTAAGCAAAATGGACTGAAGAGAAGCCTCAATCCTTAAAGCAATTTCAAACCCAAGTATCAAGAGTTTCTTTCAAGTTGCATTTGCAAAGACTGTGTTTGATAAAAAAAGAACCCCATTATTCCACCTTTATTGGTAGAAAAGCAAAACTGTTCCTCGAATTACATAAAAGGATACATACCACAAATGAGATTATCTTTGAATGCAGCTGTTATATCTTCCAGGACACCCAGAATTGGAGAATCCAGCATTGAGAGGAGCTCACCAACATTTCCTTGCTGTGCCATGATGCATGTACTAACATGAACGTGGAGGTTAAAACTTCAGGAAGTTCCTCATTGGTGCCTCTCTACCAGACTAGGAGAGAAGAGAGCAAAGATGAATGAACTGTCTTTTTTCCCTTTCCATCTTAAATCTCTCATCACTTCCCTATTTCTTTTCTGCAGTATTGCCCATTTAACACTAAAAGGACTCCTAGAGTTTACACACCTGCAATAAAACCTGTAAGAGAAAAGTTTCCAAAGAAGCCAATGAGTCACAAGCAGGGTTTTCTTCATCTTTTTAAAAAAGACATTAATCTGTTTTGCGTAAGACCTGAGCTAGCATATATAGACTGTCAGAGCATTCTATTACCATATTTTTTTAGTTTGCTCTCCAGGTCAGGCAGCTAAGACTCAAGTTTTGAATATAATGCAAATAGCTCCCTGAAATCACTCCATTCTTGCTTTCTTACAGCAATTCCTCCTCAACCAACCTTTCAAGTCCTTTGCATAGTGGTCTACGGACTGGAGAACATATGCATCGCAAGATCCTTCTCCACTCCCGTGGCTAGATTAAATTCACTGCCCTTGGCTTCGCATTATTGCATACTAATAGATTTGTGCTTTAATACTTGCAATGTGGCCAAGTTGCAGCTGTTAGGAAACTCAGTTAGGGTTACTACAGCTGCTATTCCTCGGCCACCCTGTGCATACCAAATCACAATCTTAGCAGCACAACACACCTTCTTTTCATGTGTATAATTTGTGAACAATGTATTAAAAACGCTGCAATGCAAAAACTGTATAGATTATTAAATGCAACAGTGTGCAGATAACATGACTGGTCAGCTTCACAGTACTAAGCAGGAGTAAACCTAAGCCATTTCAGGCTTTTAAGATGGCTTCCTCCCATGTACCAGCAATGGAGGGATTCAGGTATCACATCCATCTATCTGTCACAAAATGAATCAAGTTTTTCTTCATCCATAAGAATCCTATGCTGAACCTTTCCCAGTGGCAGAAAGAATGTGGCTTCACATCACATCTAATTTTATTAGCTTCTTCTTTCCTCCTACTTCCAGCTAGCATACATTTTTCACTTCCTCCATGGAAGACAAGACTGACACATACCAAGTTTACACACAAGAATTTTTTTTACTGCAATTGTGTATACAGCACCTGTTCTGTGGATGAGTTGAGCTTCTGTCTGCAATGCTGTCAGCCATACACCTTTCATGATCACTAATAAAGAAAAAGCATAAAGAGATTAACAAAAAGCACAATTTATTTCTTCCTTATCAAACCTTTTATATTCAGAACAGCATTAAGTTCTTTATTAAGAATAGCATAGCTACGTACCTCCTGCATGAAGAAAGTCAGCCCTTAGTCTGAAAAACACCAAAAGGTGTTGCATAGTTGCCCCTTCCAGTATTGTCCAAGGGTTAAGCTGTGCAATTGCCTCAAACCAGATGGCTTTCACCTGACTCTAGTTTTGTACTGTGAACCTTCAAAAAGCTTCTGAAGAGTTTTATTTATGATAGGTAAAGTCTTACACACAAAGAAGTCTTCTCTCATCCTACTAAATTTTGAACCTAGAATAATTACCGTAACTGTTTAAGCCTTTAGATTCTAGTCAAAATGTTGTTAGACATTAGACAAGGATCATATATCAGTGCTCTATTTTAAATGATAATACTGCAATTACTTATATACATATTACTTTCTTGAAAACCTATGTTTAACAATGTTACTGGACAGCAGGAGTTAACCTGTCTACCAGTAAACTTTGTCATTTGCAACATATCACTGTAGTTGCAGAACTGCCCAAGGTCACTTTTATTAGGGCCACAAGACATCAGCTTACTTCATCTGGCACTGATTGCAAATTCAAAGGTGATAATATGGCACCACACTCACAACAGGCATTTCATTAGGAACAAACTTTAAGTGTTCCAGTAATCACCATTACAGAACAAACAAAAAAAACCCCACCCTCAGTTTTCAATGATCATAGCTGCATAGCTGAATAGTCCAAATAAAATTTCAGTCCATCCACAAGCAGCTAGCAGAGTCTGCTCACTGAAGTGTTTCAGATTTAAACAATATTTCTTTTCAAGTCCCATGCTGGCAAGACCTTAAAAACTGCAGACTTAAAACTGGCTGGTAGTGTAAGCAAGACTTTCAACTAAAGATAAAAAAATAGAAACTTGGGGTAGGAGAGAAGAGTCACTTTTTACTCAAAAACAGAATGGATCACTGTTTTCCAAAAAAGATTAGAGGTAGGATTTGTTGTGGTTTGGGGTTCTGGTTTTGTCTTCATTGTGCAGACTTCCAAGCTTCAACTTCTTCCTCAAAGAGCTTGCTGTTTAGAAGGCAAGCAATGTTCAAAGAGTGACACCATCCTTTCAAAAAGTTTAAAGCCATTCATCCATGCAACCTAAGGAGTCACCCTTCCACTTTGTTACTCATTTTCAGGAGTCAACTGCTTTTTTTAGTTTCTCATAACCACTGTGATATTTAATTTACTAAATTACAGTTATACTGAGATATCCAGAATGCATGCAGAACTATATATAGTGAAATAGTTTACTACAAGTAATCTATTCCTTTATTTCCGAGAACACTGTCTTTGAGACCATAAAGGGCTTGCTAACATAGGTGCCTCAATTTCTATCAGGATACAGTCTCAGCTATGGTTAAGCAATATATATTCACCAGCTTCCTAAGCAACAAGAATTAGTTGTTTAAACTCTTGTTAACAAAAGAGATGCATGACCACACCCCCAAACCAGCTGCAAGCAAAACCTGTTTGGAGAATTAAAGCAGCATAAACGCTAGTCTCTGCTTTTTTACTCTATAAAGACCTTGTCAACTCTCTTTTCTTTGATTCCCACCCCCCCACCAGAGTGAAAAGAATGCTTTTATTTCTTATTTTCCTCTAGTATTACTATTATACTTGGACCAGATCTTCATCACACCAGTGAAAACCTCAACAGCAGTTTCAATAATTCTGGTATTGCCAAAAGAAAAACTATAGCATGGCGAAGTCAAGAAACATGCCTTTGCAGACACTCTAGATGTGTTCTGGAAGTCAGGTTCAACAATACACTTGCAGACAGATGGGAAAAACACTGGTTTCAATGTTCAGGATGTAAGAGGATTTCAAACTTCATGCTATTGGCCTGATGGCATGCACAAACACTAGGATCAGATAAAAGCAAGGTTGATAATGCAAGCTTAGTTGCTGATAACTATACACATAGGTAACTAATAATTTCCCAAGCTCCCTAAACTAAAACAGATGGCTCAAGTGACCTTGTGCCAATAAATCCAGCGTAGTTTAAATAAACTTGTCAGTCAGTCAATTGTGCACTGAAGTACTTTACATGAAGTGGAGCAATCTCCACTCCAAAAGCCCGTATCCAAAATACTAATAAAAGTATTTCAAACCACATCTAAAAATGAGACAACGTTACACATAGGTACTTCACTAGGTGGAAAGTTCATCTGCTGAAGATATATAAACACCAGTATAATATTGTCACCCTGCTATACATAAACAGCCAAATTTTAAAAAAAGCAAATCACAGCTTTCTCAATGCAGGATCTCTTGTGAAGTCATTTGTGAAGAACGGATTTGAAATCCTAAGTTAAGACCAAGATCCTCTAATCATATAGGGTCCATGATGCCCAACACAAATAACAAACCAGGAAATTCCAGCAATAGTCTTAAATCGCGTCACACTAAGCAAACACAGCTGAATAACTAGTTTACAGGCAACGGGCTTTTAGCTTCAGTCAGAAAACACTGCTTGCTGGTAGATGGAGTACAGTTCCCAGGGCCCATGGTGTCAGCGTGATTTATGATCAGTCCCACCAGTAATTTGTGATGCGATTTTCAAATCTTGCAGATAAGGAACTCAGGACAGGCCAGGTCAAGGAACTTCCATTACCTTGCAAAACAGCAAGATCATCCATTGAATGCCACAGCATTTTGTACCTGGGATTGATACATCATCTGTGGCGAACAGGATTTCCCTTAAACCTTTACAGTATCACATCATGACCACGTCTTTCTTCTCAAATACACAGTATAGAAGATGAGACTCTTTAATGCTTCCATTTCTAGCTACTGCAATCATTCCCCTATTAGAAGAACTTCCACATCCCTGCAGCCATACTTGGAACTGACAGGATTAAAATAAAGTCAATAACTTTTCCATATGGTTTGAGCCACTGATTCTTTACTAACTTTTAAAATCAGTTTTATATAAAAGATCCAAGGCACTAGATAGTAAAGAGTAAAAAAAAAAATCTGTTTAAATACCTTTTAAAATGCAACATTTTAATCTCACTGGAAGATATAACACCAATAGCAAACTTCTTATATTCAAGAGCTTTCATAAAGACAGATTTTAGTAAAAGGTATTCATTTTAAGCACCAATACAACTTTGGAGCCAGCTTACAGGAGAAAAAGGAGAAGCCAACAAGCCAAGAATCAGTTTGTTTCAAAAAAATTTTTCAGTAGCTAATTTAACCTCAACACAATACAGTTAAGCTACAAACTCAGAACAAAGGAAAAGACTGTAAAAATATTCATTGGAAAAGGCTAAATAAAAAAAAGATATAGCAGAGTATTTCAAAAGATTATGACTTCTGTAAGTATTTCTGTCAAGAGAAGATGTTCTTCTGTTCAGTGTATTTTTATCTCAAGCCAAATGAAAAAGCAGCTGGTAGTGCCAGTTATGCTTCTCTGAGGGGTGGGGAGAAGGGGGACACACTCAACATAAATGCACACTCCTCCCAGAATGTCCTTAGCATTTGCTGTAACAACGCTGAAATTCAGACACCAGAAGCACTTATTCGGGGGGGGGGGGGGGGGGGGGGGGGGAGGGGGGAGGGCAGGAATCAACATCAGCATTTCATCCCTCTTCATTAATCATAAGTTAAATTTGGGGCACGCCAGTATATATTTATTCTCTCCCCCCCCCCCCCCCCACCCCCAAGAGAAAAGCGGGATTTCAACATTATAAGACCACTGCTGACAGCAATGAAGTAAAGCCAGACCTCAATACTTACACTTTTCCATCTGATTTCTACTGCAGATAAACTAAGGTCCTCAGGTACTGCTTTGGCAGAGGCCATGAATGAGGACAGAAGTATTTTACAGCAATCATTGTTTTCAAAGAAAAATTCAGGCTGGCAACAAAGCAGCTCTTCTCACTCAAACCTTTGAAGTGTTTGCCATGAAAGAATAAGCCTCACTCACTCCTATCCGATATACAAAAATCCAAGCCTGTTTTATATTTCCTAACAATTCTCAATTTTGTATTTTCTTCACAGGTAAACTAAACACTGTCATTATACAAGTGACATAAGCAATGAATGAAAAGTGACAGTAGGGAGAAAAAACACTAGTGGCAATAGGAGAGTAAGCAGCTGATCATTCATTCCCTTTTTCACCACCCAGAAATAATAACTCTAAACACTTTAAGCCTCATTTCAAACTGAATTAGCAGTACAATTAATTTATTCTTTTTTAAAGAGTGAAGGTGTCTGGCTTCATCTAGTAGTCCATATTTTTCTGGTTATTTTAAGATCTGAGACCCCATTCCTAAACTCAATAATTATTTATAGTTATAACTCGATTATTATATACATTCTCCTCTACTTTGTTACAGGTGCTTAACTGATGCAGGAACAGGAAGATCACAAAACCCCAAGAACCTCAAACAAAGAGAGAGAATAATATTCAGCAATTTTTAATATTCTTTTGAAACTATGCTGTGCTAATACACTGTGCTAATTGCTACGCATCAAATTTCTGTCAGAGGGAAAATTGTTTAAAAGCAATAGATGTCAAAAAAAAGCCCAAACATGGTAGAGCTGACACTTAACCCTTTGGCAGAAGCCATGCTAACAAGCCAGTTACTATCCTGAAAGGGAGTAATTTAAATTCCTTATACACAACTGCATATCTTAATAGAAAATAAATAAGACCAAGCACTGTTTTTCTCTGTCAATTCAATTAACAGTACACAAGGAAAATAAGCTCAACTAAGGAACCTTTTTAGAACCATGAACACGTAAACAAAGAGCTCTAGACTTTGCAGTATCACAAGGAGCAAAACTCCTAAATCTCTGCAGCAGGTTGTTTTTTTGCCACCAAGAGAAACCTTTCAGCATATTCAAAGAGTTAGGCTGCAATTCAGTAAATCTTGAAACCACTGCAAACTACCGAGTGTACTCAGTTGAGGCATTTTAACTACTCTAGGAATTAAAGTAGGCATTACACAGAACAATACCAAATAATATGTAACTTTTTAATTAAAACCAAAAAATAATAATACCCAGGAAAGTGATAGCAGTTCACCACTACAAGAAGTTTGCTCTGTATCTTAACGTGCTACCCAAAGAAATGCTAATGCTAAAAAGGAAGTATTATTACTTGTCCTCGTTATGTTTATTAAACTACATGAAAATATAGCAGCTACATAGCAGACCAATATCCTAAGCTGTAATATTCTTTCAAAAAATATACACCAGTCTGCAACATGCCAGAAAATCTAGTACCCTTCCCCTGCCTCCACCATTAAAAAGTGCTCTGATTATTTGATTTGCTTATTACAGAAGGTATCTTTTCCAAAGATATATATGTATGTATGCTTGTGCATGCACATGCACAGGCGTATATGTTATAAGCTATTCAGTTCTTAGAGACTGACTTTGGTAATGACATCACCAGCTCATATAAGGTGTTTGGCAGGTTCAAGAATTTCAGGGATCCGTACAAGTCAACCTCCCAGCAGTCTGAATAGGGCCAGCATTCATTTTAAGCTACAAATACTTACTAAAGTCAAATGTTTGTTTAAACACCAAAACACTGTCGAACTGCAGATGTATCTCACTTGTGAACCCCTAATAATGCTACTTTTTATTAGTCACCATAAAAGTAAATTCTCAAGTAACAAAGAGTTAAGGAGCCAGGATTAAACACAGCCAAAGATAAAATCATTTTAATTAAAGCTTATCTCATGACACATTAGATAGTCTGACTATATTTTCACCTGAGTAAGTCTCTGCAACTCCCCATAAAGGCAATTTAGTCCTGGGTTGACTAGGCTGTTAAAAAACTAAAAAACCTAAAACAAACGAACTAACAAAAACAAACCAAAAAGACGGTTTTAATGAATAAAAGATTTTAAGCTCATGACTTTAAGCTTAAACGTGGCATAGCCGTTTCTGATAAGCAGTGTACCTGATCGCTGCTTAGCAAAGTCAAGTCAACTGCAGACAGAAGTATGTAATCCCAATGCTTGCACCAATTATTAAAACTTCCTGAATTTTCAAAGATTCAGTTTCTAGTTGTTCATAGATGTAAACTGAAGAGGAATTTTTCCACCTAATGGCATCACTTCAGTAGCACGTCGATTATGACGGATTTCTAACAACTTGCCACCGAAGTTAATGTCAGGAAACTTCAGGATCAGACCAAAGAATGAAAACCTTCTGTATTAGCATCCACTGGAATGTTCTCTGGAAGCAGCAGTTCTGGAAACAGTTCTGCACACAAAACCTGATCCCGGTTTCTGTGTCATTCCTATGGGTTTTGAATCATATACTCCTTTAAGGCATGTTCTTTCTTTCACTCATTGCCTTGTAAAAGACTCATTACAAAAAACAACACGAAAAACAATGAGAAGCACTGACTAAACTGATAAAACAATGATAGACGCTGCATCCATAGCAAACAAAGGGTGAAAACTTCAGAACTGCAGTCTTCCAAGTTCTTTGTGATAACAGGAAGCAAAATGTTTTCTTGTAGAAATAAACAACATCCTGACTCCACTTACCTACCCACGAGCAAGGAAATAAGAAATGCCTTCCTCATCAAGGGGACAGACTTTTAACAACTGCTTTAACACCTAACCCCGGACGAGGGAACCTCCTCAGCAAGTAACTGAGGCAGGACAAGTCTGGAAATCGCTACTCAGCGTTTGAAACGGAGGTGCTGAACCTTTTTCGATAAACAGCGCAAAATTCAAGGGGCGCGCTGGCTGGGGGGGGGGGGCGGGGGGAAGGGGAGGCGGGGGGGAGTAGGGGGGACATCGCCCCCCAGCCCAACCCCCCCCCGGCAGCCCCTCCACCGCAGGGGTGGGTAGCGACCAAGAGCAAGTTGGTGAGGGAAGGAAGGAAAGGGGACGGGGGGGGGGGGGGGGGGGGCGGAACACCGCCCCCCCGTCAGGCTTTACCCTCGCCTTCCCCATCCCCCCAGCCCCTTCTCTTTCTCCCGCCGCCTCCTCCCCAAGCCCTTTCTCCCTGCCTCCCCCCTCGACTCTTGTCTCTGCCTCCTTCTCTCCATCCGCCCCGTCTGCCTCCGCTCTCGCCCCGCTGGGGGAGGAAGGAGGAGGCCCAGCGCACTCACCTCTCCTTCTCCTCCCCTCAGCTGTTTACCACTCAGGGCTCCTCTAACCCACAGGGCGCCGCCATCTTGGCCCTGCCTCCCCCTCCCCCTCCCATTCACAGGCCGCTTCTCCCCCCGAATCCCTCCGCCGCACAAAACTAGTCCCACCTCCCCTCCTCACTTCCCCCCTTCGCCCGACACCGCGCCGGTCCCTCACCGCCCCGCTCCTCTCTTCCCCCTCAAGGGCCTTCCTCCCCTTGGGAGGCGAAGTCGGGCTAAGGTGACGGCCGTCGCGCCCACCCGTTCTCCCGCGGCGGAGGTATCTTCGGCGCGGGAGCGATGCGGCCCTGAGGAGGTCGCGTGATTCTGGGGGCGGTGCCGCGAGGAGCCCCGGGCGGCGGGTACGTCACGCGGGGCGGGGCGGGGCGGGGCGGGAGCGGGCGGCGGCCGGTAAACAAGGCCCGGCCTGAGGGGACGGTGGCGGCCGGCCCGGGGGACGGCGGCCCGGCTTCGGGGCTTGGCCTGCCCGGCGGCAAGGGCCCTCCGTGTTCCCTGTTTGCCCTCCGCCCGCGGCGCCCCGGGGGTGTGGGTCGGGACCCGGGTGGCCGGGGGCCTCGGCTGGGCTCGGGACAAGCCGGTTGAGGCTGCCGTGGCGGCGGCAGCCGGGAACCTGGTGCCGGATTCCGGCCTGAAAAGGTTTTCTAAGTGCCCGAATGTGGCGAAAGGGAATAAAAAGGTCTCAAAAGTGCTTCTCGTGTGTGTGGAGTGACGTTAACGGGACAGCGGTGTGGTCTGTACTGCAGAAGTCCTGGGAGGAAACTCCAGGGCAGGCACCCAAAACTGGATTGCTTTCTGCTTGATGAATATGCAAGGGTCATTTTTTTCTTCCCATTTTGGACCCCATAACACTTCATGCAAACCGTGGACAAGGATTATTTTCTTTTCTTGCTGAAATGCAGCAACTATACAACATAAAACATTTCATCCTTCTTTCTAGATAAGGTTTATTTTTCCTTGTGGAGACTCTAGAGTTCAGGAAAGAAGAATGGAAATTACCTCAGGGCAGGTTCTCCAGCCTTCAGTTTTGTATGCCACACCAGCAGGTTTTCAACTCAACGTTTCAATCCCCAGACCTGCGGGGTCTCATTCTCTAGGAAGGGGCGGTTCAGTGGGGATGCACCGAGGGTCGTTGGCAAGCTGCTGATCTAATTCTTCAATCAATGTGAATTGTCCTCAGATGCTAGTAGGAATCAGAGACGCTAAGTTTGCAAGGTAGAAACTAGGTGTAAAAAAATAAAAACAGATTAGAACCCCATCTGAGAAGTATCGGTTGACTTTTAACTTCTGAGGCATTAGTTGTGGTGTTTGACAGCTCTCATCCCTGCAGGGCTGTGATAGTTACTTCATGCTGCACCTGCAATAGGTCATCCTGCTTCTGGAGGAGATAGAGTTGCTTGGAGCCAGCATGTTTTTAATCTAGTCCTGCCTTGTGCCTGGCAATTAATATTTATTACAGTCTGGACTGAGTGATGGTATTTTTTCCTGCTGTGCAGAAGACATGTTTATTTAATCTGCCACAGAAAAGAGTGGAAATTAGGATGAGCTTCAGAAAAGAGCTGGAAGCAATTAGTCGTGTTATTTTACTGTGTAATTGCCGTAACATTCAAGCTGGCAAAGAAAACATGGATGCTACAGGAGGGGTTTGCTGCTAGATTTGAAAGGGAAGACGACTGCATTAGAATGGACATTATGTGCTATAATTAACCTGTTTATTATTACTGAGTTATACATTTAATTATTTACTTAGGATGCACTGGAGCATACGCTGTAGTAAGAATTCATGGCAATGCACAAAACAAAACTGTCCTCGGGCGCAAGCAGAACTCGCTGTACATCCACCATAGCCCGTGTGGGTCAGGGCCAGCAAAAGCCTATGTGAGCCCAGATAAGCCCTTTGCAGCTCTCTGTTCTCTGCTGGCCCTGAAACAAGAAGAGAGAACAGGGAAAATTATATCAACAGGAAGAACATAAAATAAGAATGACCACACGGGGTCAGCTCAAAGGTCCTTCTAGCCCCAAATGCGTCTCCGGCACTCTGTTTTTTTTAATTCAGCTTCTATAAATCGCCTTTTGATAGCAATTTCAATGGAGAGGAGAGGTCACAAGTTTAACAGGAGCCATAAACAGAAATCCAGGGAAGAGTAAGAACACAAGCCAAGGCGATAGCTGACTGCGCTCCCATCCTGCAAGTATTTGCTCCATAGGAATGCTTGAAGCAAAATAAAGAGTGAAGGGGCAGGCAAGAACTGAACCAGACACAGCAGTGTCCTCATCTCTCTTCAGGCATTCTAGCGTAGCAATAATAGTCATAAAAGAGAGTATCTGTGCCCATTATCTCAGGGATCGGTTTGTATGCAATTATATCTGGGCTTTGCGAGATGATGGCTACTTGGGGAAGCAGAACAGCTGATACAGATGTTTTATTTGCAGCTGCTTTACGCATAGGTTACTGACTCTGGGAGATGTAGTCATCCTCCTTCTCCGAAGAACTGTAACCAGTACTCTTTGGAGCACCTCTGAAATCAGCTAGCTGTTGAGGTTTTACTGAAGATGCCATTAGATTTTTTTGCACTACTAGTTTTCTGTAGGTTTTTTTGTGTGGCTGACTTGCTTTTACTGTCTCTAGTTTAAGAGCCACATTCTGCAGCCATTTGCACTTTATGTCAACGGGAAGTCTGTGCTCAGGGGTGCTGGCAGAAGCCAGCTCCAATGTTTCATAAAATAACATCTCAGTCCTTTCAGCAGCTTGTCATTTTCCTGTTTTGTTTAATTCCTGTAACTGTCTTCATATGAAACCCTAAAGCTGCAATGTACATTTTGGTTTTCTGTTACAATGCTTGTTTTTGTAGTGGGAAATGTAATCCTTCAAATGCCTGTGTTTAAGAGGATGCAAATCAGCTTCCTAGCACAATGCCTTGGGAACGTTTCTTTCATGCAAAACCCAGCTAGATAAATAAGGAGGGGAGGAGGGAGAGGGAAAAGGGATTGTTTGCTTCTATAAACAACAAGAACTAATTATGTTCAGTAAATGACAGATGGGTTAAGATGAAAATCTGAATCTTTCTCAATGTGGGTGAAACCTACACTCCTATCTCCGAGTTGCATCAAAACCCATTGCACAGCCTGTCCGGTGCTATGGGGCAATGACAGGGTGCGATGACAAGAGCTGTGACTTGTGGCTGTCCCGGCAGAGAGCGCTAAGGCCAGCACGCCTGCCACCACCGCCTGCCACGGTGGGATGCAAAATACCTCCACTGTGAATCTGAAGTGTCTCTGGACCACATCTGCTCCATCAAGGAAACACCAGCCTACCGCTGACCCTGTTGGAGGGCAGAAAAAAGGTTATTGCTTCCCGGTGCTTTCACTACCCTGAGCTGCCGTAGGAAAAGGGACCCAGCTGAGTCCTGGTTTAATGCAATTGACTGTAGAAAACAGTGAAATGCATTTGAAAGCTCACGGGGAGCAGAAAAACTCCATGCTATAAAGGCATTTCTCTGATGGCAATGTCTCAGTACTCGGCACTCAATAGCTGCATGGATGCTTATATATTTCTTAAATTACAAACTTTTTAGAAAGTATCTTTGCTGTCCCAGTTCCAGCCACGCATGGAGCGTGCTCTAAGCGCAGGAGGGGATAACCGAGGACACATACAGCTCATGCCACTGTGCACTTGCACAGTCAGGAAGATTGTGATAATCAGAGAATAGATGAAATCAAGGAATTACTTCCTGCTCCACTCCAAGCATTTGGGGACATCAGTTCTCTTTGTTTGTCCCCAAATAAGAGTTATGCCCAAGGATTCTGAAAAGAAAATCACTGCTCTCCAGCTCCTGTTCCCACCTCTGCTAGAGAACAACAAGGTGATCTGAGAAAAGTCACTTGGCCTCTGCTGCTTTCTCCCTCCTTCCACCCTGCCATTACAGGGGGGGTTTAGCAGTCAATTATTTCACATTTGCAAATGCATTTTCAAACCTTTTCTGAAAGCAAGCGATAGAAGTGCAAATTCTTATTATTGCTCTTCAAGAGCTTTTTGCAAAGATGCTTGTTAATGAGCTTGCTTAATGAGCTTTCTTAAATCTATATTTATATCCTATATACAGCTGTATATAGATAGAGCAATGCCTAAAATATGTATGGATTGCACACACATATGCCTAGGAAAATGAAGGCTGATTAACACACATCTTTTTCAGTTATTACTGTGCAAGTATTTATTCCTTTTTCCTTGGAAATTGGAGAGATAAAAGATCCATTCTGGAATAAAATAATTTTGTGCATATGTGCTAGATGGTTTTGTTTATGAGACTGAAGTATGTGAGTGTGTGTATGTGAGACAGATGGTGTGTCTGTTTGTGAAAGATATGATGCGTGGATGAATGTGTGTAAAAATACAGGTTTCTTAAGAGCTTTTTTTTTTTAAAGAAAAGACAAAAAAATGTCTGCTGGGTACCTTATTTCACTGTGTCATGCTCTTTGTCAACATGACAGAGGAGTATTCCTGCAGAAGGCAAAGCTGCCCCAGAAAGTGAAGGGTGCTGCCCCTAGGGTTTCGAGCTGGGCATCACGAATTCTCTTCCAAGTTTTCAAAGTCCTGGAAAGTTTTGATAAGCAAATACTTTCTGGGCTCTGCTTCTCTATTGGCTGTTTCTTCACCGCCAGATTTTGACACAAATAATCTGATTGAAAAATCAGGGAGGGAACAGGGGCAAAAAAAAAACAGAAAGAGAGAAAAGGAGAAGTATCTATTTCAGCAGACTGCGACTAAGTGAAAAAGTGGAAGAGGAGTCCAGAGAGAAGACGACGTCTTGCTTGTCTGGGGAGATTTCAAGGCGAAGCCAGTAAAGCAAAGTCCCCCAAACAGGTGATTGATTTATTCTTTTAAACACTTTTAATTTCATTGTTTTTCTCACTTCTCTGATATGTTTTTCTAAGCTTTTTCTTCTTCTTTGCTTGTGTTTGCAAATATGTAACATATTCCACTGTGTAAGTCAGTTGTCCTGAGGATTCCTTTATGATAATGGTTCACTTAATTCAAATGAGTCAAACCTTTTAAAATTATATACCATATACTTACTTCACTCTCACATGTGAAAATGGTAATAGTAGAACAAAATATAAAAGATGTGACAATGGTCTCAGATACCTGCATCCCAGCAAGCTCCATGCAGAAGGAATAGTTTCTGGACATAGACTTTTGTACTTAAGCGTTGAGGAGAGGGCATGCTATATTTTTCCTTTTAATTGCTCTTTTACAAGGCCAGACCTTTAAATTCAAACAGCAGCACACCTCTGCTGACATCAATTAATCTGTGCCAGTTTTGCTAGATGAGAATTCAGTCTCTCCTGTTTAGGATTTTTGCTTCAAACCTATCTTTTATTTTATTATTTTTCCATCCTTTCTAAGTATAAGCTGATTAGTGTAACGATTTTTAGCATATGGAATTAGCTATTTATAGACGCTCCTCATATACCAGCAGATTGATTCAATACATTAAGCAGGAAAGCAAATGATTTGCAAGTTCACACAGTAAGTGCATCTATATATTAAGGGGATATAGAATTTGTTAGATTGCACTATATAAGTCTATTTATCCATGGAAACCTAAGGTAAAGTTTGCTACAGCCAGTGGCGTTCCCAACATCACTAGGAGCTAAAAGAGGTTTCTAAAGAAGAAATGCTGCAATTGTATTCTAAATGTTTTTTCTAGGTACGACAGATGTACAAGCATTTCTGTTCCACTTCTCAGACAAAATTTCCACCACAATTTGCTACCGCTGCCATAATGTCCATTTGCCCAGTCTAACCACAGGAATTAAATAATGTTCTGCTCATTTTTCCACTAAAAAGCCACATTCAAATTACTTGCCCCAAGTACCTTCATTTTTGCAAGGGTGGATTAGTGAAGACATGATTAATTTTGTTATAAAGTGAAATTCTTTTTTAATATGACTTTATATTTAAGGAGTCAGGAGTCCATAAAACCTCTTATTTTATCTTAAAAATTCCAGACACAGGTCGTGGCCAGTTTTGTGCTTTTTTCCTCAAAATGTAGCCTTCTGAAAGACAAACTATTCTTTATTTTTGTAAGCTTCACCTTTGCCAGAAAGAACAGAAAAAGCAATATTAAGATTTAAATATAAATTAAGCAATGGGAAGGAAATAAGCCTCTTTTAGCCTAAAACTTTGTATACTCATCAACTTATATGAAGACATATATCAATTGCAAGTTAAAATTAAGTATTTCTGCTGAGTGTAGTGGGAAAAAGGGTTTCATCTCTACAATTACCCTTGTAAATTCAAAAACAGGATTACTTGAATTCAGAGAAAAATGAAAGCTGCAGAATGGAACTTGTGCTGCAAATTGGGTTCCTGATTCAGTGTGGCACAATCTTGCAAACACCTGTTCCCAAATACGGTGTTTCATGTTATGAATCATTTCACTGAAGGAACCAGAGGGGACAGCTCCGTAATCTAATTCAGTGAGAATATGAATTTCTTCTAAATTATATCGAAGGGCCCAATCCTGTATTTTTGGGTACTGCAAGCTTCCATGCAGTGAAGCGGGAGTTATGGCTTCACAAGGAACATAGGATCAAGTGAAATTAGGATCCTGAAGTCAGAAACCACCCCCTAAAAAACCCCAACCCTTTTAATTTGGTTCTTGCACAATCTCCAGTGTTCCAATATTACTTTACGGTTTTACATATGATACTCTGCAAAGTCACTAGAGAGCGTCACTGAGGAGTTGGAACATAGGAGGGGAACATGCAAATGCTGGGTCCACTTTCAGATCTGACTGGGGAATTTATAACTGGTAAAAGAAGCCCTTCTAAGGTGCTTCAAGTTAGGTACCCAAAAAATAGTGAAGCAGTTTTTTTTCCATTGGGTCCGTTTGGCTGTCTTTTCCTCAGGGCAAATTACTACAACATTATTGTACAGCTACTTGAATGGCAAACAAAGAAGGTCAATTCTAGCTGGCTACTGATTTTATATCCCGTATTGAATCCAAAAAATGCCACGACACTTCCATTTTGGGTAGGCACTCCTGCCCAAGCAATGAACTCCCTTGTGCACTTGCCAGTTAAGGTAGAAACTGTTGCCACAGGGGCTGGCAAGAACAGACTCCATAAAAATAAAGTTTAATTTTTAGCAAAAGGTTGAAGCTAAATTCTGTCAGAAGCTTCAAGGACTTTAAGATGTAGCGGGGTCTGTTGTCCATAGCACTACTTTCCCTGTGAAATATAGTTAGCCATTAGTAGCAGCTGATGACTTGCTACTGATAATCTTGAGTTTCAAGGAGAGATAGTATTTTTTCTCTCACAATCTGTGCTTCTAGCTTTCCTCTAACCCAGTTGTGTGAATCACAAAGATGGTCCAATGCAGTTGTTAATTAACTATGCTTTGGGCTCCCAGTTCCTGTTTTCTCTGTAAAATGGGGTGGGGGAAGGTAACTTCCTTTTGTAACGTTCAGTAGTACATTAAAGATTGTTGTGCTCAGTAGAGGCCCTTATCAGCAGTCAAGATACTAGACCAAATTTGACTTTTACATATGCTGGGGCAAACACATCCAGGAAAATCCTCTCGATTCACATGCACCTACTTTCGACCACCGTCAGAAGAGAGGGGCTGTACTTAGTGCCTTTGTGTACTTAGTGTGTGGGTACTACCATAAAACACTGCAAGCTTGCTTATGCCACCCATCTCCAACCTCTAATTTACCTGGCTAAGCTGTCTGGCTAATGCCATGGAGTCCTCAAGCCAGTGGGCAGGGAGGGTGACCCTTCCAGCTGGCACTGCTGGGTGCAGGCTCTCACCCTACATTCAGAGTTACCCACTGCCAGAGCCTCTTCCTCCACTGTGTAGGAAGCCCAGGGAAATTAACTGGTTAATTCAGGCAGAGAAATCCGGTGCCTAAAGCTTGCTGATGTGAATACACTCCATTGTGGACACAGTCCTGCCCCACCACATGGGAAAATCCCTTTGACATGAATGGAAATTCCATGTATCGAGGGGTTGTGGCAGGACTTTTAGGGCACGTCTGTATTGCAGAGTGCAGCTCCATGCACAGACACCCCATCTGGGACTGACCAAGAGCAGTGAGACCCTCTGAGCTAAGCACTTCTGCTAGGATGCAAGATGCACAGGCTCAGCAGAGCACACTACTAAAAGGGTTATAACCACTGCAGAACACTCCCGTGTTTGTACCAAGCTGGAGGTATTGCTGCGGCCACAGCTCCTCGCCAGGCAGAGATACAGTTCACTATACTTAGAAGGAACCTCATTAGAGAGTTACAGGACAGCAAATACAGCAACGTACTTCACTGCCCCTTCCCTCAAGTGCATACTTACGGTTCATTCTCAGTGTTGTTTTGTCCTCTTTCTAAAATTAAATTAACAAATCTAGTCTTGGCCTCTGTTTTCTCTTATTCATCTCAAGTTATATGCAAATTTCCTGGAAACAGGCAAAGAAAAACAGGTGAGTCATTTCAGAAGAAAAAATGGCTGGAGACACCAAGAGTTATCCCTGAAGTCATAGAAGAAACGGTGGGAATCCTGGACCAGCTTTAACTAGACAGCTACAACTGCATTTCCAAAGGCAGCTGGGCTGGTGAGCACCTGACTCTCACCGACAACAGTGGGCTTGGCAATCCACCTGCCCACAGCAGACCTCGCTGGGTGCATTCCACCGTACACATACCTGCAGCTGCAGGCACCACTGTAAATGTGGCCCTCAGACATTTAAACAAAACACCACCAGGCTATGTAATTATATTTAGCATGTAGGGATAGCACGGGCACTTCTGCACCCTAGGGAGCAGACCTTTTCCATCCCTGGCTGTTTGGGATTCCAGGAGCCTACACTGCTCTGTCCTGACTTACACAGACGCTTCAGGTCATTCCTACTTAACAGGAGCAAACTTTGGTTTGGTTGGGGTTTTTTTAGTAAATAAGTAGGCTACACTTCAACTGCTGTCAGGAAAAAACAAAACTTAAAACTGCACTTTCCCATCAACAGAAAGCCAGAACTTGCTGCTGACTTTACATATGAAATATAGCAAGATTTGCTTTTACTGCTACTATCCTGAACAATTCCAAGGGAAAATGCAAATACGTATGCAAATAAGGCACCAGCTGATATTGCCATCCAGAGCATTGAGCCTGTTGTCATACTGCCTACATGAGAACAGTTAGTAGCCATGGGGAGAGGGCACAGGGCGGGCTGGGTTCTGGGTAGTAAAGATAACAGATGCATTGCAAGAGAATTTTGTATGATTAAATTTCAGCATTTTATGTTTGTTCCTAACCAGTCATTTCAACGGTCTATGATATTTGAGTCAGATCCAAAAGGTAACCTCTCTCACCCAGCACTTCTGCTCGACTGTTGTTTGTCAGCCAGAACACAAAATACTCAAACTACGGCCAACAAGAAGGAAACCCACCACACATCATGGCTGCGGAGATTTTCCGCTGGGTCTCTCCTATTGATGTTGTTTCTATAATTATTATTTGTATAGCAATTTCACAGAGAAGCCCATATCATGGCTTGGGACTGCATTCTTCTAGGTGCAGTACAAACACTAAGACCCTTTCTCAAAGGTGTGATCTCCAACCCACGGTCCCCACTGTGTCCTCTCGGGGAGATTAAGGTCAGAGATGCGCTGTGTCCTGTAGCCAGAGCAAAGAGCTACAAGACAGAGCTCCTGGCTGCTAATGTACCTTTGCCACAGGCCCACTTTTGCTCTGTAACACAGCACCCAATTTAAGCGTGCCTCTGTTTTTCCACCTACGATATAAATATAGCAGTAGTTCTTTGCCTCAACCTAGGAGTAGGTTGTGAAGTGTAATTTTTATGGAGTATACTGTAATCTGTAATCTGCAATCCCATCTTCAATCTGCTGTCCCATCTCTACATTCAGTGGCAGAGACTATCTCGCAGTAAGTTTTTCTGCTTAGCCCCCTCCACAGCTATGTGTTTTCCCCAGAGTTGAGATCCATCAGGCGCCTAAACCCACACAACCACTCCCTGCTCTTCAGTTGGGTGGAAGGACCTTTGAGATGAAGTCTCTGTCTCCCTAGTAGAAGAGTTTTAATTCTCATCACTGCTGCATACAGGGTTGATGTGCTGGGGAAACAAATGAGAAATTACCCCCCAAACCACAGAGATTTACCTGCTGTTTTTCTGTGTTTCTGCCCAGGCAGTGAATGGAAAATGCCACGTTCTTTTTTGGTGAAGAGCAAAAAGGCTCATACCTATCATCAGCACCGCTTTGTGGAAGATGACCTGCCTATACTCATGTGGGATCCAATAACCTCTCCCTTCACTGGTGAGTTAAGCCATCCACTGGGCTTCTAAGAATACACTAAGGCAAATTAATAATTGAGTGGGCAAGCTAAGGGAGTAGGATGAGAGAGCTAAAGAGCAACTAAGGGCTTCCACACAGGGATGTCAATCTAAGGACAAGCTGATCCCGTCCAGTATGCCCTCTTTCTCTAGGCCAAATCCACACTGTCCCACTGAAATCAAATTTAGATCCTCCCTTTGTTTCCTGCTGGGTTGCTGGGGACATTTGAGATATAAGATTTCTGTGTGGAGTTCGTCACATTTGGGAAAGATGGCTAACTTCAGGCAACTAACAGCTGGGAAAAGAGCTTGCACTTGGTTGTCAGTCTTCTACAAACTCACAACTCTGCCACCTCGATCTCCAGCTTGCTATGTTCTCTGCCTGCATTCTCTCTGGACCTACATCTTCTCTACCTCAGTGTGTTACCACCTCCTCCCCATGATTCGCAAGGAAAGTTACAGCTAGAGTGAGAAAATACTAGTGATACCCTAACAGTGACTGTGAAAGAAGTCCTACACGCTTACAGGTGAAGGGCCAGCTGCTATATACTATATTAACACCAACCAACACTGCTTCTGCCTCCACCTGCTGTCCTGCCTCTGCTCCTGTTCATGCTCTCCCACAGCCATCCATGCAGTGGTAGGGCCAGGTCAATTATCTTCTTCTTTCAGGCACCATTCAAATTTTCTTTATTCAAATCTAGGATCAACTTATCCTTTGTTCTAGCCCTGGCTATCAAATTAGAGTCCAGCCCTATGATAAGTTTGATAAAAAAGAAAGGAGGTGACATTTTAATTTCAATTCCTGCCACCATCCTTTGGCCATTTGTTGTGTTTCTCTGGCACGCAAGAGGGTTTGGACGACAGGTGAATATTGTCCTTCAGCAGCCAAGTCCCATCTCTAGCAGAAAGGAGGCACAGGTATTGGACCTCTGTCCATTTTAGATTCTTACTATAAAGTCCACTTCTAACAAGTGCTGGTTGGTCTCCTTAAGGGCTGGGACAAGCATGGAGAAACGGGAGTGTAGGCAAGAGGAGACAAGGCTCTGTGGTCACCTTTGCAACTGCGTAAGCAGTTACCTCCCCTCTCTGCTTCCCTGCATGGCTGTCCATAAATTCAAGTTAACAATACTCAACTCTCTTAGGAGAGGGGTGGGGAGGTTAATAAGTTAGTGATTGTTAGTTACTCACACAAACGAAAATTATTTTAAATGGGGAAATGATTTTTACAGACATGTGGCTTCTAGGGTTAATTTTCTCTAACTATATAGGGTATCAAGTGTCCTATCATTTCTTCCCACCCCCCTTTACCTTGCCTACCTCATTCTGCTTGGAATTTCCCTTTGTCAGCAATGGGCAGACCTTGATTGCCATGCTGATTGCACCACTCTGCACTTATTCAGGGAACTGAGCATGGGCTCACGTAGCCAAGCATGAGTTCATACATTAGTACAAAACTCACCTGAATAGACTCTTAGCAGCTAGAATAAACTAACTGTGACACTACTGTGTGATTACAGCCATAGGAGACAAGACACCAGAGGATACCAAGAAACAGGACCTAGAATGCGGGGTTCCAAAACAAGAAAAGGACCCGTCTGAACTGAAGGAAGAAAGTGTCCCTGTCCAGTACCTAAGCAGGATGCTGCCAGGCCCTTCAGCTCAAGGTCTGCTACCCAAGACCACAATTGCAAAAGAGGTCAGGGCTGGGCTGGCTTATGGACAAGCATGTCCAGATTTTCATTAAATGGCAGCTCTTATTTTGACATCAACAGTCAAACTTGTCCCAGGCAGAGCTCATCAAGAGCATTCTGTATTTCCCTTTATGATTCTGGTCTAGATCAGCATCTCTCTGAAGGATGACACTATGATTCCCAATGAGTAAGCCTCCAAATTTCAAGGACTAATGGAGCTCTGTGCTATATGGGTCAAGGCAGGTGTCCACATGATACTTTTTCAAACACCACACGAAGCAGGGCTAGTGGGGGGGGGGGGGGGGGGAGGTAATATTCCCTTAGCATCCCCTCTCCCATAAAATTTCCTCAGGTTGAAATCAGTCATAATAGGAACTTTGTATGGGGATCAGGATTTGAACCAAAGAAGGAGGAGTTACCAACTGCAACTCCCAAGGTCAGGCAAGACATTAAATGGGGGAGTGGTACCTGGGGAACTTTTTTACTGGTGCCCAGCTGCAGGCAATGGCATGACACTCATTTCTCCCTCTCCTTTGCAAACTCAGAGATGGCCATCCCAGGTCTGCAGATCAAAGACTGCAGTAACACGACAAGCACCCCTACCTTCTACAAAACCGGCTTTTCTTGGGATGCTTTCCATTTGCCATACAGCTACCGACAGATGTCTTCCACCATGCAGTCAGCCCTCTTAGAGCACCCAGTTAGCCTGTATGGAAGCCACCTCCTGCCAAGCACCGAGCCCCCTCTGGATTACAGCATGCATTACTCCTCGGACATGGAGACCTACCACTGTGTGAAGTGCAACAAGGTGTGCCACAGAGGAGAGCCTCAGGGGTGGGGAGGGGCTGGAGTGATTTTCATTGCATACATCAGCATTTCACTGGGTTACACCAAAGTGCAATGCATGCGGCTCAAAACGGGTACCTACTTTTTCTCCTGACTAGGGGACAAGGGTGCTAGGAGTGATGCAGTTCACATGGCCCATGAGAGGGAAGAATCAAAGAAAGAGAAGGAATTGAAAACAGAGATGGAGACACAGCTGCCGCATGCCAAAAAAATCACTGGCATTTTGTTTTGCAGGTATTCTCCACTCCCCATGGACTGGAGGTCCATGTCCGAAGGTCTCACAGTGGGACCCGACCTTTTGCTTGTGAAGTATGCGGCAAAACCTTTGGACACGCTGTAAGCCTGGAGCAGCACACCAATATTCACTCCCAGGTGGGTAGCATGTTTCCAGAGAACCAGCTCTCCAGAGCTTGAGTGTTGGACCTTAGCTGTTGCTTACTCTGTTATAAAGGAAGCAACATTTCCTAGGTTACAAATGTGATGGCTTTCCTGTAGCAGCCAATGACAGTGATAGGAGCTCTGAAGACCATAGATCTTGGTCTCACAAATCTCAGACTGCCCTTGAGAATTCCTTGGATGGGAGGGGAGGATCGTCGCTACTGGTTCTTCTGTGCCTCGCCTCCTCCTAAGGGGTGCAGGAGTTTGGATCACAAGATGTAATCCATTTCCATAAGCAACCCTTCCCACATTCTCTTTGTGCTGCACCTAGCATGTCAGTCCACGAGCTGAGATTTGCTTATCAAATCTACTATTCTTAACAGTCTTAGCACTCTTCAAGCTCTGTCACATGTCTTGCAGCCACATACATCCCATGATTTTCTTTCCCTAACAGGAAAGAAGTTTTGAGTGCAAGATGTGTGGGAAGACATTCAAACGTTCCTCCACCCTCTCCACTCATCTCCTGATCCATTCAGACACACGGCCCTATCCCTGCCAATACTGTGGCAAGCGCTTCCACCAGAAGTCGGATATGAAGAAACACACTTACATCCACACCGGTGAGAAACAAAATATTCCCAATAAGAAAATGCAAATTAGAGTCCATCATGTTAATACACATATATACTCCCCAGACACAGAGATACTGGACCTGGGATAAGTGTCCAGAGGCACTGGAAAGTCATTCTTCTCTGTGCAGTAAGACAGCAGAAGGTCTAAGCATCACTGAGATGCATGTCCTCAGTGTGACCAGGAGGTGGTTATTGACCAGCCTTCAGTGCATGTCATGGTTGTACCCAGCCCTGGATGCAGACAGGGCATGGGTCGCACAGCTGGACAGGACTGCCTCTGGTTCTTTTCACCCTCTGGTGCTGAACCAGAGTGCAGACACATTGGCAGGACAGCTGGGCTGGCAGCACCCTGATGCCTAAGCATAGCCAGTGAGGTCTGAGTCTACTAAAGGGCGTTTCTAACTCCCTTCTCTCATCTGCTAAAGTGTTTCTTACCATTTTCTCTGCCCTGCAGGGGAGAAGCCCCACAAATGCCAGGTATGTGGCAAAGCCTTCAGCCAGAGCTCCAACCTCATCACTCACAGCCGCAAGCACACAGGCTTCAAGCCCTTCAGCTGCGAGCTCTGTGCCAAGGGCTTCCAGCGCAAAGTGGATCTACGGAGGCACCGAGAGACCCAACACAGTCTCAAGTGAGGGGCAGCTCCAGGTCTTTTCTGGAGCTCCCACTGCCAGTGCATGCTCCAGGGAAGAAGACTCTCCCCAGCATCTCCATCCAGCATGCGGCTGCCCACCTCATAAAGCTCATATAGCATCCTATGTTCCCCTGGGGACTGGCATAGTCATGTTACTGGCTTTGGTGTTCCGGCACTTCAGAGCCTTGCACATCCCAGTAGATGACAAAGAAATCTGTGGGAGCTCTCACTTTTCAATTACAGCAGGTACCAGCCCAGATCTGACATCACCTGCTCAAGTGCAAATCCAGAGAAATTCCTCCAAGATCACCATTACTCTGGATTTACACCGTGTGCAGAATCCAGTTCATCAGACTGACCAGCAGCAAGGTGGGAACTCCTGGGCTAACGGCAGCAACAATCTGTGCCAAGCTAGTGCCGTAACCATGTTCTGCTTTGATGGTTAGGAAGATAAGGCTAGGGCATGCAAATAGATTGCATTCAGTGAGCTGTGTTCAACCTGGACAGGGCTTCTGCAGAGACTTGCCCAGGTCATAAATTCTGGCAACAGGCACCTAAAGTCATTTTCTTTCAGCAGAGCATTTACTGTGATCAAATGACAAGTTAACTGTGTTGTATTTTTAGCTTGGAGTGGGAGGAAAACACTGAAAAAACAGCTCCTATCCCTAGCTGATGGCAGGGGTCTCTAAATGCATTCCTCACGCGCACCATGCTGCAGAGATCCCTGGGTTAGTGGCAACCAAGCAAGCTCCAAGAAGAGCCAAGTCACAGCGCTAGGCATAAGCTAACAAGCCCCATGTCTCAGTACCATGCGAGAGAGACTGGCTGCTCTTGGAATCCAGACTGGTATGTCCCACAATAGTTCACTGCATGCTGGACATACCAACTTAGAGCTGTCCTGGGCAATCCTGTGTCACTGTATGGTCAGGAATGGCCCTTGGATATCAATGTCAAGGGCCAGAGTTCTGCTTTCCAGCCACTTTTAAAGGAGGAAGTGACCTAGCCTGTACACATTGGCGTAGTATGCAAGTACCTTACAAATATTATACAGAGAAGTGGTATTTCCTCCTTCTTCCAGGTCTAGGGGTTGAAGCAAAGCACTGGAACGAGTAAAGAGCCAGTTTCCCTCCAAGCTCTAAGTTCTCACTATATAACCTTTGGCAAGTCACTGCACTGGGCTTTTTTCTCCACCCCTCCTGGTGATGTGGAGTCATTCACTCAGGTTTGTAGAGTCCCTTGAGTTCTTAACAGGAAGGACAAAGTATTATTATAGCATTAAAAAGACAAGCGCTTTCAGTTAAGCAGGGCATTGTAGCAGCACACAGCCCACTCTGTAACTACATCCCTGAACACATGGCCTTGGACAACGACACTGGTGGGAAGTAGCCTGGAGAACAGGCTGTGGCACTAGCCATTTCACTCCAAATGCTTATGAAAGAAGGCTGCCATCATGGGCAAAGAAGAAATGGTCCAAGTGGAAAATTCATTTACTGCCAGGAGAGAAGAGGTCTGTCCTACCCTCAGTTACACTGCTGTAAATCCAAAGCCATTTTTCTAAGACCTAAAATGTACTTGCCCCTATTTTATGCCGTGCCTAAGCTGTTAGTTATTAATACGCATTCTGGAAGCTCAAAACAGAGTCTGTACTCCTGGCTTTACTTGTACACTGTAAATATGTATTTATACTTATTCTAATGTATATTTTTATTGCACTATACCAGACAGTGACAACATGTACAGGCCTGCTGGGATTTATCTGATAAATCTGTTCCCTCTTGGTAACTGGGCTAACACAGTGTATTTCATGTTAAAAACATCCATTTCAAGAAATGAAATATATATGTATATATATATATACACCTCGGTCTGGAGATTCAGGCAGTGGGGATGGAGGGGCAAAGGAGAAGGGAAGGAGTACAACATTGCCTATACAGCTCAAGTGGAACTCAAGATGGAAATTCACATGCAGAACAGGGCTCCCATCAGGAACAAAGCTCCCAAACTTAGACATGAAAGAAGTCAGATCCAGGGAGCAGGGGCCTGTTGGCTACAGAACAGCCACGAACAACGCTCAAAGCCTGGGATCAGGGGACATTGATCTTCAGAGACAGATTCGTGCAGAGCCCCAGACAGGCAGCAAGTCAGCTCTCCAGAGCAAGAGGGCTGTGCCGCCACAGCCACATCAGATGACACGGGATTGTGTACCCAGCAGATGGTGTTATCGAAGCCCCCATTAAAAGTCTGTTGGCCTTTCCTGGGTCATGCCAGAACCTGGTCAGGACAGGGACTCCCAGGGAAGGTGTATAACCTGTGATGGAACTGGGCTTAGGGAACTGGTCCCCAGCTCCTGACCATGACACCAGGCATGCACGCACACACATGTGAACACTCACACATGTACATATGCACAAGCCTTACACAAGGTAAAGTAATTTCAGCTTATTAAAACTGCTGCCAAAACTCTGTTGTTATTGCCCTTGTACTCCACAAATCTGCAAACAGAATTATTTAAAGAGCATGTCAGCGTCTGAACTGCTCAGGAGTGAATACCCTCCAGCCCCAAAACACACGGGCACACCAGTACAGACTTCCCTGTCTGTGTCCTGGGGACAGCAGGTGTGTCTGACTCATCTGAACCTCCCCAATTTTGGCCATTTGGGGGGGGGGGGGGTGGCGGGGAGTGCTGGCACACACTGATCAGCACTGTGGCAAGACTGCTTGTAAAACCGCTCATAAAAACAAATCAGACAGCTGGTTCTTCTGAGCCTGCTGAACAAGGGCTACTGTATCCATTAGATTTCCATTCCTATCTTTGATTTCCACAGTACAGAGGAGGTATAACCTTCAACGGGCAGCTGGGGTCTCATGTCCTAAGGCTGTGCTTCTCCAGCCTGCTTCTCCCTCCTAATAAAGCACAGATCACCCCAGTCCTGTCTTTTATTTCCCCAGGACTCTAGGGCAGGCAGCTGCTTTCACCATTTTTGCAATTTCTGAGCACAGAGATTACTGAAGAGCAGTTACACTGGAGAAGACAGCGTCAGCCTTACACTTACGTTTGTCAGGAGCCTGGAGAGCACATCCCCAGGAGACGCAAGGACTGCTTTAGATGGATGGGCAGCAAGTAGAGAAACACTTTGGGATGGCCTTAGGCAGTGTGCTGCTGCAGAGCGGTGCTCAGGAAAACATGTCTGTGGCCAAAGCAGCCTGGGGGGGGGCCAGGCTGACCCACTCCCACAGGCGCTGGGAGCGTATCTCCAGAAACACAGGCTGTGGATGGAGGCCAGCTGGCAAAGGCACCTGTGAGACAGTACAGCCAGAGTCAGGAGGTGACCTGAGATGGGAGGAAGAGCAGAGGGAATTAACTTACAGAGTTCGCCACTAAGGCACTACAGTTTCTTCCCCCAGAGTAACAAGGTGCCACTTTCAGACCCCTGGGTAACACTGCCTGAGCCCCATCCTTCCTTTAGGACTATGGATGTCAGCAACCCAAAAGAAAAACTGGGCAGAGCCCCACAGCCCCTTGTTCCCTGCAATCGCTGATCAGGGAGAGCCGTTTCCCAAGGAAGAGGATGGAAGGACCCAGCTTGGCTCTGCTCCGGAGCAAACAGCGGCACCCTGCATGGTTCCTCGGGCTTTCATCTGCACCCCCTGAAGCTCTGGAAATGCAGGTGAAGGAACGAGGAACGAAGCAGATCTGGCATTACCCAAACCTCACCACACTGGGCTGGGGGAGAGCCTTCCACTCCCTACACGGCACCAGCCACGGGCAGGCCTGCTGCATGGAGCAGGCAAAGGGCTTCCCTGATCCTTGCAGCCACTGAATGCACACAAGGGTTACCCAAGGATGCTCAGCACCGGTCAGGATCAGGCCATGGCCGTCACCAACTCCAAACACACCTGGCCTCGCTCTCCAGCCATGCAAATCTTCCCCAGTTCTGACCACTCTGGAAACAACCCCTTTCCCACCATCTACCCTTGCATCAAAAAAATATTCTCGTCGGTCAATCAAGGAAACAGATAACAAAAAGCAAAATCTCAACTAATCTTTGTGGCCGAAGAAAGAGCTGATTGTTTTTGCCTCTCTCTGAGCCCGCCCTGTATCCTGCACTTCCCCAGTCCTCTTCACACCTTCTTCCCTTTATTGCCAGGGAAAGAAAATCCTGGTCTTTGGGCTGTTTTGTTTAGCAAATGAGGGACATGCAAAGCAATAACCCTGGGCATCTGTCAGAAGGAGAGAGGTGCCTCTGTGTCTTCCAGACAGCCTTCAGGCGCTGAGAGCAGCAGCCCAGAAATACTATGATCAAGGGTGGATTTAAGTTTGGACACAGGATGCATCTTTCTCTTCCTAATGAAGACAGAGGCACAGAACACCTGCAGGAAGCAGAGGTGTGTTCCCAGCTAGCACGGCATTATGCTGAAGCTTATCTTCAGGTTGTATTAACCTCCATGGAGCAGAATCATAAGGAAAGCAAAACCCTGAAGTTTTCACGTGGTGTTGGCAATGGCTAGGGAAGGCCTAAAAGGAACTGAGAGGAAGGACAGGGAAGAATTAGGCTCCAACTGGGTACATGTTGTATTGGGAAAAAAATTACTTGCTGAGTTCAGTTGCTTCCTGCCCTAGACTTCATGAGGAAGCATTTTCAGCGAAAAAAGATAAGAGCAGAGTCCCTTGTCCTCGCAGCAGGTCGTTCCCCCAGGGCCACACAGCCGTAGGTGATGGGGACACACCAGCAGGTTAGTTCTAACCCATCAGCACAGCACACAAGGCGAAACCTGAAGGCTTTAGACAATCTCCCAGAAATAGCTGCATACATACGTTTCCTTGCGAACGTTTCTGCCTGCCATTAAGGGCCTAACTTGGGAACAGATAGGGAGCTTGACCTGCAAGGCTGCTACAGAATAAAAAAAAAGTACATCCCACACAATTTTTTATCACTTATTCTGCTCACAAAGCAGAGATGTTTTTCCACTTTTGCCCTGGAATAGCACATGCAACACAGAGAAGACAACTCAGAACAGCCACACCAAAATTATTCAATGACAGTAAATCAGTCAGTTGCCTCTGTGCTGGATGAGACCTAAGAAAATGCAGATCCCTGCAGAGTTCCTCACCCACCATCTTTCAACTAACAGTCACCATGGACACACTGATCTTAAGGCTGCAACCCTGAACTGAGACTTGAGATCTGTCACACATTTCCTGCATGACCTCGGGCAAGCCACGAGCGCTGGATTTCTGAAATTGTTCAACACACTGTGAAGCTCACAGAAAGCTTCACCCCATCTGTGAAAGGAGGATAATTCCCCCTCTCATCTTCATTTCACTTGTTTATTTCAACGGTAAGATAGTCAGGAACGGGACTGCCCCTCCTTATCTTCTACATACAGCACCTCGCACAATGGAGCCTTGATCTCGGCTGGAACACCCAAGTGCTACTGCGATACTAATAACGAGCGATAGAAACTTAATTTGGCAAAGCAACCTAATTCTGTAACTGGCTTAGAAAGAAATCCTCTAAGCGTGCACAGCGAGACCCCTACATTAAAACCACTAAACTGCCAGATGAGTGGAGAAACAGGGCAAGCAGAAACACCAAGAGGATAAACCAGCCATGTGCAGCATTTCCACCGGTGAATAGTATTCCGGGGAGAGAGACAGAGCTGGGTGTGGATGCTATGAACATCCCACTTGACACCCTCATTTTAAAGGTGTTGCTTCAATACAAGCATTTTTCAATCTGGTCCTTGGGCTGATTTTGACCTGTTGGCCCAAGGGTGATTTGTGTTCACTGTACCAGACGGCAAGGCAGGCAGAGAGCAGAGTCCCCAGGAATGGGGAAATCTGAGGCTGGGGAGGAGCTGAGCATGCACTGGGCTTAGCTTTGGTCTGATAAGTTTATCAAGCACTGCCGGCTGCTAACTGTCAGCCGGCAAAGCGGGCCTGTTAGGGAGGAGGAACAGCTCCCAGGGCGAGATAGGACAGCCCATGCCTTATCGGAGTGCCTGAACCAAAGAGAGAACTGGAGAGTGAGCACTTTCCAACCACTTCATCTGAACAACAGACAGATTGGCAGGAAAGGCCTGTCAGCCCTTTGCTTCTGCCACCCAGGCATCAACAGGGAGCCCCCATCCATGCAAATAACCCTGGTAAGTACAGCATGAGAGTTGCAAATGTGAACATAGGGGCCTGAGGGAATGCACCGGGTAGGCTTTCTTAGGAAAATTGCCCAGGGGGGAGAGTCAGATTTACAGCAAACAATTCAGATGCTTACTGAGCAAGCTGCTCCTGTTCAGTGCCCAGAGCAGCAGTTCTTCCCCACACTGCCTTCCCTAGGTTTGGGAAGGGAATCTAGCACTTCAGAATAACACTAGTCGCTAAGTTCTGGTGTACAGATAATTGCTTTGTTTTCCTTTACTGTTTCTGAAAAATAGTTAAAAAAACCAAACCAACTGAACAGAAGAGGAAAAACCTGACCATTCCCATCTGAGCTGCAAGAGTGTGGGCCAGCAAATACCCCTTCACGCCTCTCTTAGGGCAGCAATAACTAAATCTATACCAATAGAGCTGCAGCAGAGAGACTCTGCTATATTTGGATGAGCTCCCTTGGACCTGTGCAAGCTACCTGTCCTTATACCTCAGCCATGACAGGGAAGATAAGAGATTCCCACATGCCACATTCTCCGCTTGGTTTCCCTGCTGAGGATGGGCTGTGCAGGATAGAACCGGCATCAGATCAGCAGCTTCAACACACTGCGTTCCTTCAGTCTTTCAGATCACACCGTTATCAGGCCACTGCTCATTTAGACCATAAGGACAGCTGTCATCCTGCATCCCACCCACCTTTGGGTCTTTGGCTGGGTCCAAGCTGGTGACTTGGGTCCTGCCTGTATCAGGGGATTTGACAGAACGCTGGCCCCAGTGCAAGCCCTGACCCTGTGCTGGGAGGAGGTGTTCATACTTTGCTGCCTGGGTGCCAGTACTGTCTCAAGCCTTCTATGGGGTACGAGGCAGGAAACCTTCTGCAGCAGTGATGTGGGCCAGGATATCTCCAATGTGAGCTAGTCACTCAAAGGTTCCCTTTCTGGTAAGTAACATATCTAGGAAGCAATTTAGCTCCTCCTAAAGCACATACCTAAAATAGGACAGAAGTCATGTCTTCAGCGCACCTACTTCTCTCTCCTTGAAGAGAAAGGGAGCCTAATATCTGTAGATATCTAAAGTTACATGAGATGAGTCACACCCCTGTGGTTTCTGCAACACTCTGGGACCAAATTTGTCACAGCTCTTTCTGCTCCAACCCATAATCTACTGTTCTCCAGGCCATGAGCAGCCTCTAAGCTGTTTAATTCCTCTGTGCATCAAGGGCTCCTAAGCAAGTTCTAAGTATGGCAGCCACATTCAGCACTGGCCAACAAAACTCTGAGGTTCAAGGCTTCCTCATGAAGAATGAGGAGTTAAAAAACCCTATCCCATTGATTCTGCCTTCCTCTTGAAGAATTTTAAAGCAATGGAACTTTATCTTACATCCCAGGCCCTTCTATATTAGGAGCTTTGGTGGGATTTTTGGCAGTGGTCAAGTCCGCTGGTTTCGTCTCTTTATAAAATAGAAATTATCTCTTGCCTCAGTTGGGGAAGGGGAAGTCAGAGATGATGGAGCATTCCTGTTCTTGAAAGGGCCCCATCCTGAGAGCATGGACATGGTGAACCAGTGTGTCAGTCAGACATCCCTGCCCCAGCTCCTTATTTAGATCCAGCCTGTAGTAGCTTGACTGTAAATCAGTCAGGCTCAGTGGACATCCAGGTCTGACAGCACCTGGAAAAGAGAGTCCAGAAACTGCAGCTGCATTTTCTGGTATCATAGCATCATGGAGAATGCTAAATATGAGGCTCAAAACTCAAAGAGGGATTATTCCTGGCTTTGACATTGTCAGCTGATCGGAGCTAGTCACTATCCCTCCCTGTGTCTCAGGTTTCCCCATTTGCAAAGTGAGGATAATAACATGGACACGCTCCGAGATCTACAGATAAGAGCAAGGTAGAATTGCTGCACATGCACGGTAATCTTACACTGGAGTGGCATTGTGAAAAATCCCACAGAAAACACATAATGCATCAAAGCAAGGTCTCTGCATTGTAATCTGCCAACCTGCATTTCTCACTTTAAAATATTTGCCCAAATTTCAGTAGGACAACTAGAAATGGAACTTGGGTCACCTGGACTTCCACTTTCTATCTTACCTCCTTGAAGTATAACTAAGTTGAACATCCCAAGTCAAAACTC
Organism: Astur gentilis; assembly: GCF_929443795.1. Lineage (NCBI taxonomy): Eukaryota > Metazoa > Chordata > Aves > Accipitriformes > Accipitridae > Astur > Astur gentilis. The sequence continues at coordinate 16,546,770 of NC_064908.1, forward strand.
TGTTCTTAGGAAAAGTATCATGTACTATTGGTAAGATTTTATTTCTGAGTTCTGGAAGATACTTATAAAAATATCCACAAAACTAATTTTCTAGCGCCTTACATTAAAGGCAGAGCTGACAGAGCAGAAGGCCTTTGGTTTCAGAGTGAATACGCAAGGGACAGCTCAAGTTTCCCATCTTAATTGGAACTTAAGGAAATAATAAGCTAGAAAGTCAGAGAGCCATGTCTGCGTGCCTGCTGCATAGTGCCACAACAGTGGTGTTGGAGGACTCACAAATACTAATGATACTTTGCGTTTGATAGCACATACTACCTAAAGATTTCAAAATGCTCCACAAAGACGGAAACACCTTATCCCTGTTTTACTGCAAGGAAACCAAGAGCCAGGGAGAAAGTAACTCAAGGTCATACAGAGAGCGAGTGAAAGACCTAAGAAATTAACTAAGGCATTTTAGCTCCTAGCTTTTATTTCAATCATTAGGCAGTGTGCAAAAATCATATAAAGAGCTGCATAAGTTGTACCAGTGGAATTCTGTGCATCTTCTCCAAATAAACAGGCTCTTGACTGTCTCGGAGTCGTGGCACATCTTTGCTCACACTACACCTTGCTACTGCAAGTCTGGAAGCAGCCACTACATACCATGACCTATTTCAGGCCAAATCCCACTGAAGCGGGCACAATACACAACAGTCGGCAGGATTTAGCCCCTACCCTGCAAGTTTTCTCACAGCATCATTATAAATTTTGTGGGAGATGATACAACACAAACCTTGTGGTTGTCAGGATCAATAATTTATATTTTTGGGGTACCACTTCCTTGGCCCCACTTCCTCAATCCCAAAGTCCCCAGCAATCTTAGCTCGGAAGGGAATGTGACTCAGGCCTTCCACTGAAGGGCTGTCATCTGCAAACCCTGAAGACTGGATGTGGCCGTGGTTTTATCACTGGCCACCAGCTGCCTCTAGAGCTCTTGCCTCCTCCCCAATGATTCAGCAAATCTTCTTGGAGGAGAAAAACAAGCACACAAGTGAACAAATCACAATGTCAGATTACAAAGATGAGCAGAGAGAAACTGCGGCTCAAAGGAGGGAGATAAAAGCTGGTGAAGTCTCACGATCCAAGGACTGAAAGGGCTGGCAAAGACTTGTATTTTTGGAGGACGGTGATAATAATGTGAAAAATAGCGTTGTAGTTTGGATTCTTTACACTGTGAAACATTCCTAACTATAAAAGAGAACACTGTGGAAGGGAATTAAGCATATTCTGCCCTCTGCTATCTGGGCATTGCACAGGGCTGATACGGATTTTTACTGGTATAGCTGAAACGTGAACAGTCCATTCTGGTTTGCACTGGAACAAAGTTCCACTAAGCAAACTATTTTCAGAAAGAGTTTCTGCTCTCTATAACCAAGACTTTCAATAGTTTGGAAGCCTATTATCAGGCACTTTGAACATCACTGTTCCTGAGAAAAAAAAGTTCTGCAAGTCATTTGGTATCTAAGGCATGGCAGAAGGCAATTAGAAATAACGTTTTGACTTCTGACAGTTTGGCTGCTGTATCATATTTATATATTATAGCCCTTTTCCATAAACATTTTGTTTCCTGCTGTAACCACTTCTGAGGTGAAACACCTTATCAGCTTAAAAGCTCATGGTACACAGTCTATAGAATAGAAAGTAAAGAAGAAACTTCAGCCAAACCTTAGGTGGGGGATGTAGTATTTCCCCCCATGGCATTCAGCCCTGACACTCTGGGCAGAGCCCAGACTTCCAAGAATGCCATGAAACCTTAATGGAAATAAAAGTATTTGCAATTTATGGAGAACTCATGTCATGTTTGTGGAATCTCTCAGCCCAGTGGGTCCTCTGATATCTGTGAGACAGAGAGGCAGCCTTCCACTAGATTAAATGCAACACAAAAAATAAGCACAAAAGGAAGAGGAGATTGGGAACTGTGTGTACACATACTGTGGATGGATAAACTGAAGCTGACTTTGGTCTCATATTGCTTTTACACTCTTGCTGATTTGTCTTACTAACCAGCACAGAGATCAATGTTTTGACACTGAAGTACAACTAAGCAGGACCGACTTACCTTGCTATGGGTTTGTGTATTCTCTGAGTATGTATTCACCTCACCAACAACTTTCAGCTCACAAAACCTCCTTGACCCCTCTCCAAGGGCTCCCAGAGGGAACAGGGTTTTGGAGTACATACTTACAGTCCCTGCTTCTCTTCCCTAGGAAACACGAAGGGAGCAACCACAGCACACGCCAGAGGACCTCCTCTGAAGCTCACCCAGGGAGTTAATACTATGTTAGCCATGTGTAAATAATGCCAGGGCTGTCTCCTTTTAAAGCATTTCCCTGTGCGGTGCTGCCACCTGCTCTCACAGGTTTGGGGGTTTCCTCTCAAGTCTAACAATAATCAGGTGTGTTCTTAGAGCTCCAGTGTCAGAGCCAAGGGAATTACAGTTTTTAAGCTGAAAGGGGAGACCTTATCACCATGTTCCAGTATTTAAAGGGTGGTTACAATGAAGATGAAGATTCCCTTTTTACAAGGAGTCACATGGAAAAGGCAAGGGGTAATGGGTACAAGTTACTTCTGGGGAGTTTCCGATGGGATACAAGAGGAAAATTTTTCACAATGAGAACAGTCAGCCATTGGAATAATCGCCCCAGGGAAGTGGTGTATTCCCCAACATTGGATACTTTAAGATTCAGCTGGAGGAGGTGCTGGGGCATCTTGTTTAGACCATGCTTTTGCCAGGAAAGGTTGGAGCAGATGATCCTTGAGGTCCCTTCCAACCTGGTATTCTACGGTTCAGGGATCCTATGAAAATGTGGTACTACTGCACCCTACAGGGTGAAAACAGTGAATATATAATTATTTTTTTTTTTAATCGCAGTTTCTAAGCCAGGCTCATTGCTTTGGGGAGGGAGGCTGGCTCATGGCTCCTGGGTATTTGCAGCTGGTGGTTCCACTTCTGCCCCATCGCAGAGCTCTCACAGAACAAACACACCCATGGCCCACCCTGCTAGGACAAGCAGAAGGAACAGCAAGGCTGTAACACTAACACACAAACACACATACACAGAGAAATGCCACCAACCCTGACTCAGGGACTCCGTGGCGGTGGGGAAGCAGGGCTCTGCTGTGCTGGAGCTGTCCCGCATGTCCCGGCTGCGGTGCACAGGGTACCCACGGGAGAGGGGGAGCTCAGGGATGGGGGGGAGGTTGGTTGCACGGTGTGGAGGTGGGATGGAGACCTTCACCTGTTTAAACTGCTGCCTTGTTCTGTTTCATCCCTCTTGATTTGGTACAACAGAGGCAGGCATGCTTGAGAAACTGCCTGGAAGCAGAAACCTCAGCAAAAGTCTGCTTGAGGGTTTGATAGCTGAGGGGACCTGGTGATCTGGTGACGAACGACTGCCTCCCCCAGCACGCTACATGCAGCATGGGATGCAGTGAGCCTGGCTTTCTGCCTGCTTCCAGTGGGCTGGAGCCAAGGGGAGAGCGTGCAGGAATCGATGCCATATGTTCCTGTGACCGCACTCACCGGACCTGTTCCCTCCTGGCGCCCAGTTAGTTTTGCCAGAAGAACAATCTGTGAGATCTCCCACAAGAAACATCTTTCATTTTCTCACTGTAGTCCTTCATCAGCACTTCTTTAAAAAAAAAAATTATCTTAACTGGATTTCCATCTTGCCTTGTCCCTGCACCCTACTGAGCTGCTGTAACTACAGCAGAGCAAATGCAGAGCGTGAAGCCTTTTGTGCTGCAAATGCATTTCATACAGATTAGTAGCCAACTGCCTGAGGATTTTCTGTCAGATAGTGCAGAGGACCTCTGTCATCAGGCAGCTGTATGTAGCTTTACAGGGTTTTTTAATTTACATTTTCTTTCCTCAGTGGTGCCACAAGAGTCTTTTATGATACCAGTATATGATTCCAAAATCCACGTGGAAGTGGGACCAAAGGTAAAGCAAACCATTGCTCACGCAGCTGAGTCCCTTCTCTTCCGAAATCTGGAGCACAAACTTCCATTTTCGCATGTTCCCATGAAGGCCCAAGTCCGTGTGTGCCACAGGCAGAAAGCAAACCCGATGCTTTCCCTTTTTCTTAGGGAGGGATACAACAATCCCCAGGTGTCTGGTGAGAACCTGATTGGCCTCAGCAGGGCCCGTCGCCCACACAACGCGATCTTTGTGAACTTTGATGATGAAGAAATCCCAACTAAACCCCTGGATGCTGCTGTACACACCTGGAAGAAAGTGTGCACCAATCCTGTGGATAAAAAGGTGGAGGAAGAGCTGAGAAAGGTATGTGCCTTATTCCTGACCTGAGCACTATACTGCAGCATGCAGACCTCATCAAAAATTGTTGTCATTGTAACTACTGCTGGCTTCTCTGAAAGTTTTGTGATTGTGTTTCCTGTTTAACCTTGTTAATGGGTGAGATATGGGCCTGTGTAATTAGGCCAGGAACCCAAATCCAGGCTTTTGGGTTCCACTCCAGTTTGATATCAGCTGTCCTTTTTACCCTTAGCAAAACACACATTTGTTTTTTCTGTTCTCTAATCTATCAAACGAGAAGGGCTGTACTGGCATATTCTGCCAGGGATACAGGAATATTTGGTGTCCTGAACAGCTGCAGCTCCCCTTGAAATGATGGATGGGGTAAAAATTTGTTCAAGGCACGACAATGTCATGTCAGGAAAGTGAGTGAGTGGGACATATCTGAAATGTCAGCCAGGGCTCTGGAATTGTATTCCTTAGAGTTGCCTGTGTTCTGAAAATGAATTTTGCAATTTGCCTTCTGCAGAGCTCTCCAGCTCTTTTGGAGAGTAGACTGGCTGCTGGACAGACACTGTTCTTCTGAGGGTAATGATGGGCAAATCCAAAGTTTGACTGATAAAACAAGTCTCAGTAGACACCACTGAGACCACTGTGTTCATTTCCATGGTTGTTTCTGTATTATTTTAGCTCTTTGAAGTTCGTCCTGTCTGGTCTCGGAATGCAGTAAAAGCCAATATCAGTGTCCACCCAGACAAACTGAAACTTTTGTTGCCGTATTTGGCCTATTACATGGTGAGTCTGTTATATCTGCCCTTGTGCCTGTCTGAGGCTGCTAGGAGACAGAGCAAGGGAGCATCAGCCGGGTGTTCCTGGTTCTCTACGTCTTGTGCAGGACACTAGGTCTCAGACCATAGGACATAGGGTTCCCCTGCTCTGATTTTGCAGAGGGCAGGTTGAGAGAAAGGACTTTCTGAGGTCACCTAAGAAGTCCATGACAGAGCTGGCATCCAGTCATTACCATCAGAACACATCTCCCTCTTTCTGGGTTAAAGGCTTTTGTTGATCAGATACCTCTCTTCTCCCCACCTTGCTGAAGTCAGCATATCCCAAAGACCAGACTGCCTTTCGCACACCAGTCCAGCACTTCTGTTACTGAGCTAGGGATATTCTGCAGGGTGCTTGCCCTCAGTTCAATATTGGTTTTCTTTTTTCACCTCTAGGTTATGCCCCTAATGATATGCCTGTGAAAGCAAAACAAAGTCTGCCCGTCACTGTCAAGGAGCAGGGTATGCTGTGCCAGCAGAAGGGCTTTCTTTGGTTAAACAAGTGGTGCAGATTGCAAAGAGCAGCTGGCATATGAGTCTGGAGAGGATAAGGATGACGAAGAGGAGGAGGATGAAGAGAACTTCAAGCCTTCTGATGGGAGTGAAAATGAAATGGAGACAGAAATTCTGGACTATGTGTGAACTCAGTGACCAGTCTGACTGCTGTTGGACACAATCTTCTCTGCTCTTGTTCCTTGAGAGCTGAGGGTTCAGCCACCATGCCCAGGATGTGGGAAAGCAGAACTTGTACTAAGATGGTAATGATCTCTCTGCACCGACTGTGGTGCCTGCTGATGGCTGTCATTCTGCATGTTTGGGAGCCATTGCCTACATTTTCACAATCGCTGGCTAATAAGCCCTCAAGCAAGCTCAACAAACTCCCAAGAAAGAGCCCAGAATCCAAGCCATACACCAGAGAAGAGGAGAAGTTGCATTCCCAAATCTCTCCATGTGTGGGAAGTGCACTTTGGCTGGGTTGGTGGCCACGTGGACAGTAGAAAAGGTGCCTGAGGAGGTGCTGGGGGAAGCACTCCGGTGCTGCTGGAGTCCTTAAGGCAGGTGCTGCCCTTCTGCTTGCCTAAGGGGAGTGAAAATACTGTGCCATGACTTCAGCATTGAGCCCCACTGGCCATCTTGGAAATAAAGCCTGCAGGAAAACACACTTTCTGGCAGTGAATAATTCCCTTCTGTGGGAGGTAGCGTACATTGTCCTCACTAGCTGATGCACTTCTCAATTCTGTCTTGACTTCCCCGGTAGTTAGCAAGGACTGAAGGAAGCAGGCAGTGGGGCAAGGTTTCGGGTCCACAGAGGTTGGCTGCTCTGGCCATTAGTCTGCCACTGCTGGCTGGATTGCTACCACCCTGTCACAGAAATGAAGGCTCTGCTGGCATTTCCTGAGCCTTGTGCATTCCCCAGTGTGTTATGAGTGCAAGGTTTCTCATTTGTGGCCGATAATATGCTCTAATGCATGGTTTAATATGATTTCAGCCTCCTGCACTTGTGTGAGGCTTCTCAAGGCTTCAGCATTTTTTTATGTTCTCTGGAGTTTTGTTAGACTGAGATATTTCCTTAGGTTTGGCCTCCAGCCCACAAAAGCAACATCTGCAGGGCTCTCACACAGTGACGCCAGTCTGCCTCAGCCATGGTTTGGCCTCAGCCTACTGAAGGACAAGTGTGTAGAGGCTGCCCTAGTTTACCTTAGAGCCAAGACTGGGTCATGGCATTGACACACAGCTGCACTCCTAGATATATATATATATGTAAGCCTCCATGTGGGAATTGGCTCCTCAGGTGTGCACTCACCATGGCTCGCTGGGAGATCCTGTGCTTTGCCTTGTGCTCCTACATCGGGGTAGCATGGGCTGCAACCGTAAGTACCAAAACACTTCTTATGGCTTTGCAAGACATTTTGCCTGTTCCTGCCTGAATAAGCAAACTCCTGCTACGTCTGGTCTGGAGCCCATGAAAGTGGGCCTGTGGACCATGACAGCCAAGGCAGGGTGTTTTTAGGTGCCCTAAAAATGGCCAAGACTCTCATCAACATTCTTCCAAAACTTCCTGCACACTTCTGTGTCAGGTCTGGCCTGGTTTACATCTTAAGGCTGTAGGTCCTCACCTTCCGCTGTTTGTCTTTGGGACTGCAGGGGAATTGCCGCTGCCCATCTGCTCCAAAGGGCAGCCTGCAGGACATCTACATGGGCACAACTCCAGTGGCAACTACCTGTGGGCTTTCCACAAGGGTCCAAAGGGATGGCTGGGGAAGGTGGGCTGTGAGTGGGTCCATCTGGGGGACCGAGCAGGGCAAGGTGTGGGTGCTGGCAACATGGGAAGCCAGAGGCATGAAGGACTGTGCAATGGATTTTTCTCTTCTCAATGGTGCCACATGTAGCTGGGTGTGGTGTACACCGAGGGCGGTTTTGTGGAAGGCGAGAGTAAAAAACTGGGACTCTTTGGGGATTACGTCGACATCTTCAGAGGGATCCCCTTTGCTGCCCCTCCAAAGGCTCTGGAAGACCCCCAACCTCATCCTGGCTGGGAAGGTAAGATCCAGCTTTTGAATGCCTTTGGTCTGGTGTTTTGTTTTCACTTCTCTCTCTGTAGTCCATTATTGGCAAGCCAAAGACGTTTTTGCCTGCTTTCATCTACTAAGCAGAGCCAAGAAAAAGCTCTTTGTCTCATGGTGGGTATGAGAGTCTGCGTCTAAGTGTGCCCAAGCAGCTCAAGTAACCACATGAAGTAACAAATCCGAAGCATGGCACCTGCATCTCCCCTACCCATGTCTCGGCTGTCCAGAACTAGTTGACATGGGAAAAGGTCCCACTTTGTCACTCCCTCAGGCCGGTCACAGGGGCTGGGGAGGCTTTGCTGCCTCTGTATTGGACTCACGGAGGAGAGGATGGATGGATAGACAGTTTGCAACCAAACGATGGAGTTGATGCCTCTAACTAGGACCTGCTGTCTTCCCTCTCTCCTCTCAGGAACACTGCAGGCAAAAGAATTCAAAAAACGCTGCATTCAGATGACACTTACACAAACTGATGTCCGTGGAAGCGAGGACTGTCTCTATCTGAACATCTGGATCCCTCAACAGAGGAAACATAGTATGTGCTTGGCAGAGACCTGGGGAGGAGATTCTCAGTTGCCTTTTGTGGACAAATTGCTCTGGAGCATCTCTCAGCAGCTATGTTCCCATAGTGGGCAACTGCAGGAACACTGATTTTCAGCGGGAAGGGTGGGAGCCATGTCAACCAATGTCCCTCAGCTGCAGCGTGTTGGGAGTTTCAGCCTCTTTACAGAGCGTAGACTTTCTTGGCCATAGGCTATTGCACAGCATCATGTCTGTTCCTGCTCAGGTGGAGCGACGCTCAGCGAGGGGGTATGGGTGTGGATGGGCAGCACCTTCTAGCAATGTTGTAGCTCACACTGCTTTTCTTCCTCATCTCCCAGTCTCTACCAACTTGCCAGTGATGATCTGGATCTACGGCGGCGCCTTCCTTGTAGGAGGGAGCCAGGGAGCCAATTTCCTCAATAACTACCTCTATGATGGCGAGGAGATTGCTGTGCGGGGCAACGTGATCGTGGTGACCATCAACTATCGCCTGGGGCCCCTAGGCTTCCTGAGCACCGGAGACGCAAACATGCCAGGTACTGTAGCTGCTCCCTCTTCAGGGGACCCTGTCACGGGTCCCCAACTTACTGGCTTTGCTATGTCCTTGCTCAATGGTGGGTGCTCTCTGTTGCTCAGGGAACTATGGGCTGAAGGACCAGCACATGGCTATTGCCTGGGTGAAGAGGAATATCAAGGTCTTTGGGGGTGACCCAGAAAACATCACCATCTTTGGGGAATCAGCTGGTGCCGTCAGTGTCTCCCTGCAGGTGTGTTGTACTTGTTAGACCCCACCAGAGCCACTTCTTTTCTCCGTAAATGGGAGAGATGGTCCCCTTGGCACTCCACTGCTTTCCTCCACACACTGCCTGTTTAACATCTTCTTCTGCTCGGGGACAGCAATGCTCAGCCTCTTCACCTTGTAGCCGCTCCTCCTTCTTCAGCTTAATCAGCTCCACCTCTGCAGGCACATGTCCTTGCTTTTGGGACCTCTGGTGAAATAGCATTTACTTGCCATGTCCCCCTATTCTGCTCCTCTTCTCACTATATCACCTTTTAACTTTAACTGCTGAGGCTGTTAAATAGCACGAGAGCTGGCAGCTTCCTCGGGGCTGGTGCACAAGCTGTGAGGTGATCGGACAGGTCTGGGAGGCGATGGGCTTTTCAGGAGTTTGCACCTGAAACCCTCTTGTCTCTATTTTGTACCACAGATGTTGTCCCCAAAGAACAAGGGCCTGTTCAAGAGAGCTATCACCCAGAGTGGTGTCGGTCTCTGCAGCTGGGCCATCCAGAATGACCCGCTCTCCTGGGCTAAAAAGGTAACATGCAAGCCTTGCTTGAGGGAATGGAAAACAAAAAAAGGGATTCTCTAGAGAAGAGCATAACTAGCAAGGTATTCAGCAGGATCCATGCTGCCAAATACAGAGCTTTGGAAACATGCTGCTTTGAGATTAAAACCCACCTCTGCCCTGTGAAGTTGGTAACGAAGCCTGGCTTCAGAGGGTAGTGCTGGGAGCTTTCTCTCTCTCCTCCTGCAGATTGCACAACATGTGGGCTGCCCCACAGACAACACCACCGCCTTGGCCAACTGCCTGCGCGTCTCTGACCCCAAAGCTGTGACACTGGCCTACCACCTGCAGCTGACCAACCTGCCCTGTAAGTTCCCTGGTCCACGCTGTGGTCCGCCACGCACCATGCCTTTGATGAGACACTGGGGTGATTGCCAGGAGTGTTGAAGCAGTGCTTGTGTCCTTCAGAAAGGGGACAGTAATGACAGATCTCACAGTTGCCCTTCTGCAGGCAGGTGCGCGTTGCGCTGAATGAATGCCATTCATCGTGCAATGGCAGCGGTGGCAGAGGAATTACCCACGGGCCATGCCTTGGCTCCAGAACAGCTGTTTGGGCTTTCTGTTCTGTGAAAGCAGCAAGAGCATTCCAGAACACAGTTTACAAACAAAAAAATAATTGACCACAACCCTGCTATTTTCATTTGAGTCGCTGGGTGGAGTGTAGGACTCTCACAGCAGGTAGGGAATGCTTCTGCTTTTACTGCCTGTGAGAATTTCTTTCCCAAGAAGACTCTCCTCTGTTTGCTCTCCTCATGCTCCTAGTAAACAGCCCCAGTATTTAGCCTTGCCCAGGACAGACAGTGGCCAAGCCACCACTGTGCAGCTGCACTGGCCTAAGCCAGCTGTCCTGGCAGTGAGTGAATGCAGCCAGATGGGGTGGGGAGAAGTTCTGCTCTTCCATACCTTGGACTGGGCATTTTGGGAAGGGGCTGGGGGAAGGAGAGGAACTGTTGATGACACCTGCCTGTACTTGGTTGGCAGATGTCTTGTTCATGTCCCCCAGCTACAGGCATGAGGTTTACTGAACGTGATTCCGTGGTCACGCTGAAGTCACCACCCAAGCGCTCATTCACCTTAGCCTATTCCTTTGACAGTTCCTTGAGCCATGGGATATGCTGGGCCACACATGTCTTTTCTCAGTTCCTAACAGACTCCGGTTTTGTCTCCTGCTGCAGCTCCCCTGGTTCACACACTTGCCCTCACTCCTGTCATCGATGGAGACTTCCTCCCAGACATGCCAGAGAACCTCTTTGCCAACGCTGCTGACATTGACTACATTGGTGGGATCAATAACATGGATGGACACATCTTCGCTGGCATTGATTTGCCTGCTATCAATCGCCCATTGGTGAAAATCACTGCGTAAGTGAAGGATGCTCTTAAAACCCTTAACAGGAGGAACCCTATCTTTAACATAGCCCCCAAACTCCAAGGCCTTAGACCTGAGTGGACAGGGCACTACCTTCAAAACAGGATGTCACTCCAAGCCAGGGTGCCTAGGGCATATGCTGCCAAGTCCAGAGCCTTCAAGAGAAGGGGCCAGCTAGTGGGGAAGCCTCCCCATGTACCTTTAAGGTGCTTCTGAACTCAGCACCAGGGACAGGCTTGGCAGCCCTGATGCTCTCTGTCCAGAGAAGGTACATGCCAGACATGCTGGGTGCCCACCCCTTAATACTCCTCTTTGCGGAAAAAAGGAGCTTGTGGCCAATTTGGCCCCAAGCTGTTCTGCTGAGAAGGCTAGGAAGCACATGCCCACCATCTAGGACCTGGAATGAAATCACTGGCTTTTACTCCACCAAACCATTGCTAACCACAGGGTTGGATATGAACATCAATGGGAGCTGAGATCCATTTCCACGATCCCTGCCCCACTTGAAGCTGCCAGTCTGTAATTAGTTGATACTACTTGTCTTTTCAGGCAAGAGGTCTATCATTTGGTCAAAGGACTTACTGTGGACAGGGGCGAGCGTGGAGCCAACGCGACATACAACCTCTACACGCAAGTGTGGGGTGACAACCCGGACCAGGAGGTCATGAAGAGGACAGTGGTGGACCTGATTACTGACTACATTTTCCTGGTTCCCACACAGTGGGCACTGTATCTGCACCTGCAGAATGCCCGGTGAGCAGCTCAGCCCTGGCAGGAGCCCAAAGCCCGCCAGGGGCTGAAACGCTGTGTTCCTGGCACAAGGGGATGAGGAGTGGGTTAAGAGGGCTGAACTTGAAGGAGACACGCTTTTTGGTACTGAGCACATGCTTACATGTACCTTGTACAAACACTACTTCTCTAATGCTGCAAGGGAGTCATGCTAGGAATTTGTTTTAAATTTCCATTAAAACAAGTTTTTGCTTCCTCAAAACTTCAGACTTCATCCTAGCAATGTTTGATGCCATGAGACATGGCAGTTGGATGATATGAGGTTTAGGGTGAGAATCAGAAATGGAAGTTAAAAATTACCAGATAGAATGATGTTTTCTCCTGAGACCACCTCTTAGATGCACATGAGCATCTTCCAAGGCTGAATCTCTGTCTCTGCTGGTATTTGGAGCGTGGTTATGAATCTGCACCCCTTCCTCTGATTTTCACTCACATCCACTTAGCATGTCTATTTTATTTCTCCAGGAGTGCCAAGACATACAGCTACTTGTTCTCCCAGCCATCCCGAATGCCTGTCTACCCAAGCTGGGTAGGGGCAGACCATGCTGATGACCTGCAGTACGTGTTTGGGAAACCCTTTGCCACCCCTCTGGGCTACCTGCCCAAGCACAGGACTGTCTCAAGTGCCATGATTGCTTACTGGACCAACTTTGCCAGGACAGGGTGAGTGATTCCAGTTCCACATTTGGGGCTTGCTGCAGCACTTCAGCCTGCTGCTCTTGTCTATTAACTTCTCAGGAGCCATTCCCAAAAGCGGGGTGCCCTCTCTGTACTTCTGTTGTGCGCCTGGCTCTATGTCTCCCGGTGGTGGAGTTTCCTCTGGGTCATCCAGAGAACACCTGGGGACAGCAAAAGCATTTTCAGAACTTGTGAACTCTGCTTAGACTTAATGATGAGGTTTGTTTCCGAATCCTGCCGTTCAGACAGGAGTTAAGCCCCTGCCTGCAGCCAGGGACGATGCTAGTGGGGACCAAGGGAAGAGACTGCAGGTCAGCAAGTCACTCCTAGCAGGCAGAATTGCTATTTCTTGTCCCAGCATCAAACTCTCTCTTTGCACTTACTTGAAGCCTCACTTGAGCAGACGGGGCCCCTGCCAAACACCACAAACCTTGCTGCATCCACAAGCTGCCCTGATAAAACTGAACTTCTATGTCTCCTTTTTCTCCAGTGATCCCAACAAAGGGAATTCAAAGGTGCCCATTGCCTGGCTGCCCTACAGCAATGACGGCAGTTACTACCTGGAAATCAACAACAAGATAAACCAGGACTCTGTGAAGCAGAATCTGAGATCCCGCTACGTGAACTTCTGGAACACAGTCTATCAGAGTCTGCCGCAGGTTGCCAACATCTCCCTGACTGAGGAGCTGCTGTGAAGCTAAGAAAAAAACACACCTTTTGAAAATAGGCCAAATTCATTAAAGGCTTGCTTGTAACTGAGCGATTACGGCTTTTCTTTGTCTTTGCCGTGACAGGATTTTCTCCCTAACGTTAAAGCCAGGCAATGAGCAACATCCAGTCTGTGGGCAAAGCGTGTTCCCCTGTCCCGTAACACAGCAATGTCCCGGTGAAGCCGCAGACACCGGGAGCCGCGGCTCGGCCTGCTCTGCCAGCCGTTGGGCTCCGGGTTTGTTTTTCCTCATCGCAGGACAGGCCCTGTCCTCTGGATATCCCCACGTTACCATCAACACCCACGCTAATAACAAACAGCCCTTAGATAATTACAGTTGTAACCTACGAACGCAAACCGACGGGTGACCTGTTGCCCTACGTGCACGGAAATCAGCTCCGAAACTCAAAGAGGGTGAAATAAACCCAATGGCGGGAGGTTATTCCACACAGGTTTATGGGCACAAGTCCCGTTCCACCCCCCCCCCCCCCCCCATGCCTTGGCAGAGGCCAGGCTGAGCTGAGGAGTTCCAGCTCCGAGCCCGGGCGAGAAGAGGAGCACGGGTGCTCGCCCACCTCCACCTCCACCCCCAACCCGCGCCCCCCCACCCCGGGCCCGGCCAGGCCCCGCACCGCAGCAGGAGGAACCGATCTTCGGCGGAACCTTTGTGCCGCGGCCCGCGGCGCTGAGGAGGGGGGCGAAGACTGGCGGGAGGGACCGGGGTGGGGAAGCGATGGCGGCGGGGCGGCAGTGGCGGGAGCGGGGTTCGGCCGTGTTAGAGCTGCCCCGCACGCCGCGGTTGGTGTGTGTGGAGTACCCGGGGCTGGTGCGGGACGTCGGGGCCATGCTGCGGACGCTGGGAGGAGAGCAGGGGGTGTCGCGGGTGAGGAGGGGGAGCCCCGGAGGGGCGGGGGGGGGGAGGTTATCCGGGCGGGGAGCCCAGCCCCGGCCCTGAGGAGGGGGCTGGAGGCGTGAGGGGGGCCCGGGCCGGGGCCGAGGAGTCCCCCCGCTGTGGGACCCCTTCGTTCGGGCCCAGCACGTCCCCACGCAGGCTCCACGCGTGGTTTCGGGGTAAGGCCGCTCGCCTGGGCCGCGGCTGTCCACGGGAGAGGAGACGGGAGGTGTCGGGCAGGGTGGGAGCGGCTGCGCGTCCCCCTGACCCGGTGTGGGTGGAGCGGGAATTCATCTCCCTGAGGCGGCGTGAGGGGAAACGGCTGGTGAGGGTGTGAGGCCGGGGCCTGGTGCCAAAGAGAGTCCAGGGGAGACGGGCTGTGCGGGCGCAGTGCTAACGGAGACCGTGCTTGCCCTCGCTGACAGATTTATGCGGACCCTGCCAAAAGGCTGGAGCTGTATTTTCGCCCGAAGGACCCTTACTGCCATCCCGTATGTGCCAATCGCTTCCCCACCTCCACCATGCTGCTCAAGGTGAAAAGGAGGACCAAGAAGAAAAAGCAGTTGGACACCGAAGAACAAATTCAGCCAGAAGTCCGGTTTGAAATGGAAATTCTTGGGACTGTCACCACCGTTTACAAATTTCAAGGTAATACTTAGGTTTGTGTCCATGTGGCTTAAAGACGAGTTTGTCTCATGGGATGGGGAAGTGTTTCCCTGTAAACAACTCAGGACTGGAAAGAAAATCAAGTATCCTGTTGTTACAGCCTCCTTGCTGTATAAACATTTGCATAAACTTATCAGACTCCTGCTCCTGAAAGTTGAGTGTTGTGAGAAATATGGTTATATTCACAATGAACTTCACAGTCTTTTAAATTTGTTTCTCACAGGAATGTCTGATTTTCAGTACCTGGCAATGCACTCTGGTCCTGATGGCAAACAAACCTCCATGTATGACAAGGTTCTAATGCTCAAACCAGAGAAGGAAGAATTTTTCAATAGGGAATTACCTCTCTACATCCCGCCACCAATTTTCTCACGTCTGGACACTCCCGTTGACTATTTTTATCGGCCAGATATACAACACCGGTTAGTGCCTTTTCTCATAATGTAGTAAATAGCTGTGTTGGTTCTGGAATGGACAGGTAGCGAAACATTTTGGTAGTTTGATGTATACTTCTAACAGACAAGCTTTCAAGTTAAGATTTCCTTTTTGATCACTTGAAGATGCCTCCAATCTATTTTGACTTCAGTATTATAATACGATCTATGCTCTTGAAGCATCAGAGCAGGACTAAATACATCATTCATGTATTTCACCTGTTTAAGCTGCTGCCTTGTTGTGTTTCATCCCTCTTGATTTGGTACAACAGAGGCAGGCACGCTTGAGAAACTGCCTGGAAGCAGAAACCTCAGCAAAAGTCTGCTTGAGGGTTTGATAGCTGAGGGGACCTGGTGATCTGGTGAAGAATGACTGCCTCCCCCAGCACGCTACATGCAGCATGGGATGCAGTGAGCCTGGCTTTCTGCCTGCTTCCAGTGGGCTGGAGCCAAGGGGAGAGCGTGCAGGAATCGATGCCATATGTTCCTGTGACCGCACTCACCGGACCTGTTCCCTCCTGGCGCCCAGTTAGTTTTGCCAGAAGAACAATCTGTGAGATCTCCCACAAGAAACATCTTTCATTTTCTCACTGTAGTCCTTCATCGGCACTTCTTTAAAAAAAAAAAAATAATTTATCTTAACTGGATTTCCATCTTGCCTTGTCCCTGCATCCTACTGAGCTGCTGTAACTACAGCAGAGCAAATGCAGAGCGTGAAGCCTTTTGTGCTGCAAATGCATTTCATACAGATTAGTAGCCAACTGCCTGAGGGTTTTCTGTCAGATAGTGCAGGGGACCTCTGTCATCAGGCAGCTGTATGTAGCTTTACAGGGTTTTTTAATTTACATTTTCTTTCCTCAATGGTGCCACAAGAGTCTTTTATGATACCAGTATATGATTCCAAAATCCACGTGGAAGTGGGACCAAAGGTAAAGCAAACCATTGCTCACGCAGCTGAGTCCCTTCTCTTCCGAAATCTGGAGCACAAACTTCCATTTTCGCATGTTCCCATGAAGGCCCAAGTCCGTGTGTGCCACAGGCAGAAAGCAAACCCGATGCTTTCCCTTTTTCTTAGGGAGGGATACAACAATCCCCAGGTGTCTGGTGAGAACCTGATTGGCCTCAGCAGGGCCCGTCGCCCACACAACGCGATCTTTGTGAACTTTGATGATGAAGAAATCCCAACTAAACCCCTGGATGCTGCTGTACAGACCTGGAAGAAAGTGTGCACCAATCCTGTGGATAAAAAGGTGGAGGAAGAGCTGAGAAAGGTATGTGCCTTATTGCTGAGCTGGGCTGATCACTATACTGCAGCATGCTGTGTAGGAAAAAACTGCATGCAGCCATTTTCTCTGACTTCCCCAAAAATTCTTGGTGATTGTAACTGACTGATACAGCAAGTGATAGTAGGCGCCACTGACACTGCTGTGTTAAGTTCAATTATGCATGTCAAGATTTGAATCTGTCTTTGCAGCCAACTCAATACATTAAGTTCCTTTTTGTGTCACTAGTTGTTACTTTACCATTCTTCTGATAGCTCACAATAAGGGCCAAAGGCCCCAATACAGAAGACAGTCCACTTGAAAAGCTGAACTGCCACTGGTAACCTCCCTCCCACTGTTTCATGGTTGTTTCTGTATTATTTTAGCTCTTTGAAGTTCGTCCTGTCTGGTCTCGGAATGCAGTAAAAGCCAATATCAGTGTCCACCCAGACAAGCTGAAACTTCTGTTGCCGTATTTGGCCTATTACATGGTGAGTCTGTTATATCTGCCCTTGTGCCTGTCTGAGGCTGCTAGGAGACAGAGCAAGGGAGCATCAGCCGGGTGTTCCTGGTTCTTGACTGTTTCTGAGGTCCTACCACTAAGTACCTGAGCTTAATGTTATGTAAAGAGGAAGAGGGAAGGAAAGCCTTGCTTCTGAACAGAAGTTAAAGCCATGGAGGATTCAGTTACTGTTCACTCCATTGGTTCCAATTGGCTTTGCTGTTCAGACACTCAGATTGACTGTCCATCTGGCAATGGTAGTAGAATTTGTCCAAACAAACACTTTATTTTGACCTTGCAAGTTAGTCTGTAAAAGCACACAAGTATTTGTACTTCAATGCATTGATTGCCCAAGTTTCAATATAAAAATACTGGCGTGGCAAGTGAGGAAAGAGCTGGTTAAAGAAATAATCCTTGGGCAATGACAGGAAGTATTAGAATTTTCTAAGAACCTCTGCAACACTTTACTATTTTTTTGTAACCATCTTCCCCTATGTGTGTTTATGCAGTTAACAGGTCCTTGGAGAAGCTTATGGGTTAGGTTTGGGTATGACCCCAGAAAACACCCTGAAGCAAAGATTTATCAAGTACTGGACTTCCGAATTCGCTGTGGAATGAAATATGGTAAAAGGGCCCAACCCACAGAGACGTTCTCTCTGCTTTCTGGTTAATCCTGGTAGTACTTTTCTTTTTACTTGTTTTTCGAACTCTTTTGCCATATTTCTGCTCTGATGAAGATGACACCTTTTGAGCTCATTGCTTACCATAGTTCTTCCGTAAACTCCTTTATTTCATAGTATGCAATATGTCTTTCCTCATCTGGCACATTCCAAGCTCAATGGGCAGCTGGCTGACTTTGCTCCTCCATGTGTTCAAAGCCCAAATGGATGTAGCAGACGATCTTCCCTCTCGCTCAGGGGAGGCACTGAGCAGTAGATGCTGTTGTGTACATAGTAGCTTTTTCTCAAAGACATCAACATCTTGTGCAGGACACTAGGTCTCAGACCATAGGACATAGGGTTCCCCTGCTCTGATTTTGCAGAGGGCAGGTTGAGAGAAAGGACTTTCTGAGGTCACCTAAGAAGTCCATGACAGAGCTGGCATCCAGTCATTACCATCAGAACACATCTCCCTCTTTCTGGGTTAAAGGCTTTTGTTGATCAGATACCTCTCTTCTCCCCACCTTGCTGAAGTCAGCATATCCCAAAGACCAGACTGCCTTTCACACACCAGTCCAGCACTTCTGTTACTGAGCTAGGGATATTCTGCAGGGTGCTTGCCCTCAGTTCAATATTGGTTTTCTTTTTTCACCTCTAGGTTATGCCCCTAATGATATGCCTGTGAAAGCAAAACGCAGCACGTATAACTACAGTCTGCCCATCACTGTCAAGAAGCAAGGTATGCTGTGCCAGCAGAAGGGCTGTCTGGCTCTTCTGTTTCTTTGTTTACCCCATCCTAGTTGCAGGTGGTGAAGGGTCTTTCTGTGTTCTAGCTGAGCCAAAATTGGAGTTTTATTTCTGGTTATGATACGGTGCTGCTGTTAAGCCAGTAGAAGAGTCTCCTGCTGGGAAGTGTTGTGAGAGTCTTGGATGCGTGTCTGGCTGAGCTACAGTACCTGTTAGCAGACAGAAGGGTGTTGTGCAAGCAACGGTGTGGGAATTCAGCATTTGCTTCTGTTCAGTGATGGTGCAGAGTAAGGGGAGAGTTGTTCTCTTTCCTATGTCAAGGGAGGGTAGAAAAGGTTAAAATTATGAACAAATGCACTGCAGAAAAAGCTGCCACACTCGCCACCTTTCCAGTGACTGTCCAGAAATGTCTCTGAAGAACAAGCAACACATGCTTAGTTGCTGGGTTGGTCTGGTTTTTGCTTACCAGCAAAGTTGAATCAACATAGAGAAGTGACAGTACAATGCCACAGAGTGAAAGATGTCCCTCATTAGGACTCCTTTTTTTGTCTTTCAGTAAGTCATACAGTCAGTGTACACGATCTGAAACAGGGCCTTGGTACATCTGGTGCATCTGGTGCAAAAAAGCCTGCTTCCAGCAGGTATAAACTGAAGGTAAGCATTACTTTTACAAGAATCTTGAAATAGCTTAGTGAAAAAATGTTGTCAGTCATTAAGGGGACATTTTTGAGTGAGCTGATGTACAACTAGCAGTTTCCCAGGTAAACCTGAGGACATGTTACTACAGAACTTCACCTGCTGTGCATTGAATGTGTTTCTTACATGTTGCAAGATGGCACTGGTACTCTCAGCCCTAGTCTTAGATGTGATGAGCATTTTGTTTCAATTGATAAAATTGGAACTTTATGGGTGGTGAAGTGCAAAAACTCACCATGTGTTTATCAGGTTGTCCTGCAAAATCCAGCAGGGCAAAATAAATATTTAAACAGGAGTCTTTCATTCTTCCATTTTTGCCAGAATGAAACCTATGATCCACTGTTACACAGTAACAGGCTGCAGATGGAGCTGCAGTTTGAAGAGATGAAGTGTGTTCTCTGCAAAACTGTGCTGTTGTGACTATGGCTGCAGTGAAATTTTGCTGCATTCCTCATTCAGCTTTATCTTTTGCCATATGCAGACCTATGCCTTGGAATTGATTTGTGTTGGAAGTGCCTTGTTCTTGAATCAGTCCATCAGAAGAACTTCTCAGTTATGCCAGAGTTGTCACGTTACACCATAAAATGCACACTCATCCTTATCTTCTTTCCTCTTAGGAATCCATCTACATTTTCCGAGAAGGAGCCTTACCCCCTTATCGACAGATGTTCTACCAGCTTTGTGACTTGAATGTGGAAAGGTATTGCACGCTGGCAGCTGAGTCTTCTGTTAGAGCTAGATTTCAAAGCCTATTGTTTATATTCAGTCCATTCCCCTCTCTCTCTCCTTGACCAGAAACTTAAGAGGTGTTTAGCTTCTGAATAAAAATAGAACAGACTTTTCACACATGAACTTCCTTTCCCATATGACAATTACCTTAATAACCAAATACACTATTCTAACTCAATGAAGTAAAGTGGAAGTAAGCCATAGTCTGTCTCATTTGAAGCCTACATCTGAATGTAGAGGGCTAACGTTTTCCTTCCCTTTTGCTGCTTTTTAGCCTACAGAAAATCATCCGTCGGAATGATGGCACAGAGTCTGAATGCACAGAGCGGGATGGGTGGTGCCTTCCAAAGACTAGCGATGAGCTGCGAGATACCATGTCTCTGATGATAAAGCAGATAATCAGATCCACAAGACCTGGTAAGGATTATTCCGAACATCAAAGTGTATTACTACCTTCCTGATGGTGTTGAGATGTGAGCTGAATGAGGATATTGCAGTCAGCACTGGGGCAGCAGCGTTCCTGTATTTGCCTCCTCCTTTGTGCTACATCTGGTGCTCTTTGTGTTCTAGCTCTTTACAGTGTGTGAGCTGAGGGTGTTGTCCTGCAGCTTGAACTGGGGTTGGGATTAGGAGTGGCTGGGAGTAAAGGTTTTCTGTTTCATCTTCCCAGTATCACAGCCTTCAGGTTTTAAATGTCTTTGCGTAGTCATAATGAGGACCTTATCCTTACTGATGTATCTGTTGGTGGCATTTTACTTTTTATTGATGTTATTAATTGAACAAGAAGTGAGGAAATTATTTTTGCACAATGCTGGGCCAAAGCAGTATCCCAGTGAATTAGGTCAGAATCAGCTAGGAGAGGAGGCACACCACTGCAGATCTGCTGCTGTTCTGCCAGCGTTCCTGGAGTATGAAAACAGATTGCTTTGGGCTTGATGAGATTCTACTAAAATGTGCAGCACTAGCTGTGCCCCTCCGGCTTCTGCCTTCCTCTCGCTTGTTTTATGAAGTCTATTGCAAATGCCCCCAGGTTTCACTAAGAGGTATCACAGTGTTTTTCTTTCTTCCCAATTAAGCTCTTTTCTCAAATACAACAAGCAGTGCAGATGGCAAAGAGCAGCTGGCATATGAGTCTGGAGAGGATGAGGATGACGAAGAGGAGGAGGAAGAGGACTTCAAGCCTTCTGATGGGAGTGAAAATGAAATGGAGACAGAAATTCTGGACTATGTGTGAACTCAGTGACCAGTCTGACTGCTGTTGGACACGATCTTCTCTGCTCTTGTTCCTTGAGAGCCGAGGGTTCAGCCACCATGCCCAGGATGTGGGAAAGCAGAACTTGTACTAAGATGATAACGATCTCTCTGCACTGACTGTGGTGCCTGCTGATGGCTGTCATTCTGCATGTTTGGGAGCCATTGCCTACATTTTCATAATTGCTGGCTAATAAGCCCTCAAGCAAGCTCAACAAACTCCCAAGAAAGAGCCCAGAATCCAAGCCATACACCAGAGAAGAGGAGAAGTTGCATTCCCAAATCTCTCCATGTGTGGGAAGTGCACTTTGGCTGGGTTGGTGGCCACGTGGACAATAGAAAAGGTGCCTGAGGAGGTGCTGGGGGAAGCACTCCGGTGCTGCTGGAGTCCTTAAGGCAGGTGCTGCCCTTCTGCTTGCCTAAGGGGAGTGAAAATACTGTGCCATGACTTCAACATTGAGCCCCACTGGCCATCTTGGAAATAAAGCCTGCAGGAAAACACACTTTCTGGCAGTGAATAATTCCCTTCTGTGGGAGGTAGCGTACGTTGTCCTCACTAGCTGATGCACTTCTCAATTCTGTCTTGACTTCCCCGGTAGTTAGCAAGGACTGAAGGAAGCAGGCAGTGGGGCAAAGTTTTGGGTCCACAGAGGTTGGCTGCTCTGGCCATTAGTCTGCCACTGCTGGCTGGATTGCTACCACCCTGTCACAGAAATGAAGGCTCTGCTGGCATTTCCTGAGCCTTGTGCATTCCCCAGTGTGTTATGAGTGCAAGGTTTCTCATTTGTGGCCGATAATATGCTCTAATGCATGGTTTAATACGATTTCAGCCTCCTGCACTTGTGTGAGGCTTCTCAAGGCTTCAGTATTTTTTTATGTTCTCTGGAGTTTTGTTAGACTGAGATATTTCCTTAGGTTTGGCCTCCAGCCCACAAAAGCAACATCTGCAGGGCTCACACAGTGACACATAGCTGTGCTCCTGAATACATGCATATGTATGTAAGTGTGTATGTACACAGAAGCTGCATCTGCGACTGGCTCCTCAGGTGTGCACTCACCATGGCTCACTGGGAGATCGTGTGCTTTGCCTTGTGCTCCTACCTCAGGGTAGCATGGGTTGCAATGGTAAGTACAAAGGCATTTTTTACAGCTTTTAAGACTTTATAAGGGGAGCTGTGCATGAATTGGTCTGTCTGGGGGCACCAACAGCCAGGGTAAGGTGTAGGTCCTGGCAAGGAGGGAATCCAGAGGCACGAGGGGCTGTGCAACAGCCTTACCCTTCTCAAGGCAACAGGGCACTGAAAAAAGGAGAGAGGCACTAGGCATACCACTGCCAGGTAAGAATATGTGCTCAGGTATTCACAGGCACCAAGAATAAATACTCTTAGAAATGCTAGGAAAAATACCCGAACCCAAGCTTTCCATCATAGGAGGCCCAAGGCTAAAGCAGCCAGAAATCACTTGGGCCAGAATTCATTTATTTCCCAGCCATTTTCAAAATTCCTCTGTTTGGGAAAACTGCAGTGATGTGGATGTTTAATTCTGCCTGAGTAGGTAACGGAGTTACCAGCCCTGTCTGCACAATCTGATCCTTTCATTTCCAAAAGCCCAGACTTTAAACTAATCTACGTAGCCAAAGGCACAGAGAAATTCTGGACAGTGCACCTGCATCTGTTGAGACCCACACTTAGAATTACCACACCATCCAAGTAATCTCCACTGATGTCTGTGGAATTATAAAATAGAAAAAAAACCATGCTGGCCATGCTAGAAAATGAGTCCTTTAGTGCCAAAGGAAAGATGCCTCAAACCAGGGCAGACCACTGTCTCCACACCATAAGGAATAACCATTGCATTTGCTCTTACAGCCATTGCTTATATCAAAAGGTGTAAAACCAGTAAATTGGACGTCACATTTATGCAACTGAAAAATGCGGCAGTCCCAACAACTTGCACAAAAATCAGGCACTGCTCCCTCAAACAAGCCTGTATCTTAGTTCAAACACAAAACAAAGCTCAACTCAGCAGAGTTAACGTAAGGTACAAAGGACAAGCACAAGTGCCGCCTCCTCCACAGTCAGGTCCACTCCTCTTTCTCCAGTAACTTGCCAGCATTTTTGGGGAAGGAGGACAGGACAACCCCTGCCTTGGGGCAGAGCCATTTGAGCATCAGTATTTTATTGCAAAGAATACTTACATTGCTGTGTACAAGTCACACCAGGCGGTGTGCTCCTTCATTGAAGTGGTACAAAATACATATGGTACAGCCAGTCCCTCCAGTGATGCTGGGCTGCTGGGGGACACCAGTGGGAGGGGAGGGGGGACAGTGGGGGCCAGCACGGCCCCAGGGTGGGCAGGAGCTGGCAGGCACAGAGGAGAGGGAAGACCCTGGGGTGCTGGTGCCCAAGGGCAGGGGCTGGGCTTCAGACAGCGGGGGGAAGCAGAAGGCTGCCCCTGCGTCAGGGAGCCAGGGGCTCCCATCATGTGCAGTGATAGGCGATGCCACCCGAGGGGATGCGGGGCTGGGAGAGCTCAGTGCCGGCCACGCTCGCACCCAAGCAGCCTCTTCCCCACCAGGGGCCTGCAGCCCAGCTCCTGCCACCAGCCCTGGCCCTTCTCCTGGAGCTGGGGAAGGCACTGCACCCACCCAGCAGCATGGACAGACGGGAAACAGGAAAGATGTGCTGGAAGGAAGCGCTTAAAAAAAAAAAAAAAAAGAGAAAAAAAAAAGAAGAGAGATGGAGCCAAGAGCAAAAAAAGGTCCCCCTTTGGTTAGTGTTTCTTACAATGATTAAAACAAGCATCTCTGCCTCTGCTCAAGCAACTAGTGGTAGAGAAACGAGGGTGTGGCCGGCAGGGTCTGAGCCCCACAAGCACGGCAGAGCGATGCTGCTGCTGCTGCCAATATCCCTCCCAGCAGCCTTAAATACTAGAGTAGGGAGAGGAGAGGGACTGGGCCGCAGGGCAGGGGGAGGCTGGATTAGTAAAATGTACAAGTTCATCTCTTCTATTTACAACCAATAAATATTGAAGAAAAAAAAAAATCAGTAAACTTTTTTGTTTTATACAAAAGAAGTCTCATTGCTGCTTCTCCCATGGTCAGTGTTTGAAAAAGTCCGGTTAAAGCCCAAGGTGAGTGGCACTTTCTGTGGGTCAGGCGGTGGCAGCCGGGGCACGCAGACCATCCTGAGCTCTCCGGCTCCTCACCCACCTGCGCAGACCCAAGGTCTCTATTTACACAAATTGGGACAGAAATTTGCTCTACTCCTCCTCGTTAGGCTGGCAGCGCTGGGGGCACGGCCCAAAGCTTCCCCCGACGGTAGAAGAGACACTGGCGTTTGATCTTTGGTGCAAGTTTGAACGCGGGCCGTCAAAAGTCCAGCTGGAGGATGAGCTGGATCAGGGAGAGGAGCGAGACCACGCAGGCTTCCAGTTGTCGAGAGCATGAGGCACCTGCTCATCACGGCATGGACGCAGCCCTCCTCCTCTTCCTCCTCCTCCAACCGGTGTGGAGCTGCATCCTTTCCAGCTCGCCTCCCAGCCTGGGGCATCTGCATCTTCTCCCGAGGGAAGAACAGGCAGAGGTGCGCAGCGGTGGCGATGCCAGTTATCCCGGGGAGGAAGGACGTGGAGGTAAAAACAACGCCAGGAAAGCCGGGAAGGAGAGCACCCCACCACGGGGGAGGCTTTGCAGCCCCGGGGTGATGGCTCGTGCTCTGCTCCTTGCAAACGGCACCTCTGCGAGTCACCGCTCCCCGGCTTGCGCGGACACAAGGCACCTACGGCAGAGGCGAGCTCCAGCTCTGGGCTGGCCGGCGGCTGGACTAGTGTCGCACCGTGGAAGGTTTTAAAAAAAACAAAAAAAAGAAAGAAAAAAAAAAAAGAGAGAGAGAGATTCCCTCCCCACCCCCCCCGCTGCCTTCCTGTGTAGAAAAAAAGACCTGATTGAAACGGGGGCTTGTGCAGAGAGAGACGGAGGCTGACGAAGCACCCCAGCTCTCGGTGCGGGAGGGAGATGCGCGGCCATCCCCCGCGGGCGAGGGTCGCTCCTCTTGCCATGCCAGGCGGCACAAGGACCGACCACAGCCAAGCCTGGAGCAGCCTGCCCCCAAGGCCCCGTCGGTGATGGGTGGCAGTGGGGCTGAGGCTAGAAGATGCCTTTGGCAATCTTCAGGCCTTTCTGCTTCATCCTGGGCAGGGTGGAGCTGGAGCCATGCTTGATCTTCACCCCCTTGGAGAAGCCTCGCTTCTTGAGCACAAAGTCATAGTTGGCGGCGGAGTTCATGGCATAGAAGACGTTGGCGTTGTCGGGGATCTTCAGCTCTGGAAATGACCAAGGATGGGGGTCAGTCGGGCACCCTTTCCCTGAAAGGGGCCCAGAGTGGGACTAAGAGTTGTCCCTGAGTGCTGGGACCCCTCTTGCTGTCGCCTCCAAGTCCAGCTCTGACCTGGTGCTGCCCAAGCTGCAAGGCTGCATGGCCAGCTGGGGACGCAGCCCCCAGGAAAGCCCTCCACACCCCAGCACACACCTCTCTCCTCCGAGATGATCTGAACAAGCTCATAGTCTTCAGGCCGGTCCCCATCCAAGTTGTGTTTGGCCATGGCTTTGCGAATAACGACTGGGGTCTTATCCTGGCTCGTCACCTGTGAGAGCAGAGCGTTACTAACCCAGGGGCTGCAAAACGCCACAAAGCCTCCCACCACCGTCTCCTCCCAAAATGGGCCATGCCCGCATCCGAGCGGGGCGCGTCACCGCAGGTGTCCCGTACTAACCAGGATGCTCTTGTACATGTTGCCGTTGTCCACAGCCAGGCTGACGCGGATGATGCAGCAGTCATCGACCTGCTGGTTGTAGAGGGGCAACGAGAGGGAAGAGTAGCTGGAGATGCCGGAGACCGAGCGCTTGTGGGTGCGGGAGGCCGTCACCGGCGTGGAGGAGACGGAAGAGGACGAGGCACTGCTGGAGCCTGAGCCGATGCCCGACGTGTCCAGGGAGGAGAGGGAGGTGGATTCCCAGAACTGGAGGGCAGGGAGGAGAGGGGATGCGGAGGACACAGTGGGTTTAGCTTCTCCATCGGCCACAGACGGGGTGTACCAGCGCTGGGGGAGGGAGGCCAGAGGGATCTCACTGACCTGTGACAACGGGGGACCGACACGACTACAGCCGCCGGAGGCGCGAGAGCCCTGCCATGCTGCCGGAGCAGCAAAGGGCAGGGGCCTCCCTTGCCCCGGCGGGTCGCAAACAGCCCCCAGGACCCCCACCCGCTTCCCCCAGCCCCAGCACCGAGGCAGAGGTGAGGCAGTCCCTGCACAACGGCCGCACCTGCCTCCGGAGGTCCGGACCCCGCGAGCTGCCCCGTACCTTCTTCTCCTGGCAGTCGGGGGACTCGGGGATGAAGCTGATGTTAATCTCCTCCACGTCGGAGCTGCTGGAGCCGGCGGAGGTGACGCTCACCGAGTCGGTGGCATCCCCGCTGCACAGGTACTGCCCGCACTTAAGCTGGTCGAAGGATTTCGAGTGGGAGCTGCCACTGGCACAGGGCTCGGTGCTCGGTGGCTGCCGGCTGCCAGGAGAGACGCGGGGCAGGTGAGAAGGGAGCAGAGCGAGGGTGGATTTGGCTGGCCAGGACAGCGGCCACCGCAGCCTGATCCCCTGCGATGCTCAGCCGGAGCTGCCCCGCACTGGTCCCCACCTCCACCCCGCATCCCACCGGGGATCAGCAGACTCACTCGCTCCATCGCTTGATGATGCCCGTGTTTTTCTTCGCCTTCAACGTGTTGCTGGCCGACTCCGACAGTGGCTCGATCTCGCACGACAGCCCGTAGCTGGGAAGGGAGAGATGAAGGTTTGAGCTCTCTGTGCCACCACAGCTGCGGCGAGCACCGTGCCGGCATGGCGAGGGAGGCAGAGCAGGGAGCGGAGCACGGGGCAGCAGCTGCTCAGGAGCCGGAGGAGACGAGCGGTGGCACCTCTTGATGCACCGGCAGCAGCACAGACCTGGACCACGCTCACCTCTCGGCCTCGCTGAGCCTCTCCAGGCTGTGGAACCATTCCACAAACTGGTCCTCCTGCGTGAAGCTGTAGTTGTTGCAGGCCGACTGAAGGAGCTTGATCTGGGCGATGACTTCAAACTCCTGCAGCAAATGGAAGCCGTGAGACCAGACCTGTTTGCCAGCCCCAGCCTCCTCCACAAACAGCCCAGCCGCATGCACGGAGGCAGATATGAAGGACCAGAATCCCGTTCCCCCAAAACGAAGAACATGACAGCAAAAAAGGAGAGGGATCAACCCCAAAGTGACTGGCACAGTCTGGGCTTGCACCAAGTCAGCCTCCTTCCACCCTGCTGTGCTGCTGTCAAGGCAAAGCTCTCACCTTCCTTCTCTTCTCAAAGTTGATCAGCCCACCCTGGAAAAGAAGGAGCCGAATGTCAGCGTGGAGCAGGCAGAAAAAAATTATTCCCGTCCCTCCCGGTCCCAGGCTCACTGCCACTGCCTTGTGGGCATCCCTGCCAAGGGGCAGCGTGAGAGCGACCCATTTCCATGGGCTGACAGAGGTGGATGCGTGGGGTGCAGTGTCAGATATAGGATGCAGAAGGTGCAGTGTCAGATATAGGATGCGCAGGGTGCAGTGTCAGATATAGGATGCAGAAGGTGCAGTGTCAGATATAGGATGCAGAAGGTGCAGTGTCAGATATAGGATGCGCAGGGTGCAGTGTCCGGCATAGGACGCATGGGGGACCCACCCTCCATTTATCAGCCCAGGCTCTGGGGTGGTTGTACTGAGGAAGGAGAAGAAGCAGAGGACTGAGATGGAGGTACATACGTCCAGGAAATCCTTCATGGCGGTGTCGAGCATCACCAGGTCCGTGAGGAAGGTGCCAAGGTAGGGAATGGTGCCCTGCATCACACCCTGTGGGGACAGCGAGGGACAACCAGGGTCAGCAGAGAACGGGAACCAACCCGGGCAGCCGCCGGGGAGGGGGCAAGGGGGTGGCTGTGCCAGACTCACCATCTCTCGCTGCTGCTGCTGCCGCTTCTGAGCCCTCTTTGGGTTGATCTCCAAGGTGGCAAATTTGGACGTGCCCTCCTGGATGTGGGGGGAGAAGTGAGGATCAGCCCGGCTGGGAAATTGCACTAATAGACAAGCTAAAATTCAGCCCTGCTTTTATTGGTACAACTTTCCTTGTAGAGGGAAAAAGGGATGAGGGGAAGAGGAGGAAATCAAAGCTGAGCTTTTTTGTGGCTCACAGGGAGGAGAGGCTTAGTGAATAGGAACTGCTGCTCCCATTTCCAGCTCTGTATAAATAGCTCCTCAATGGGATGTTTTGTTCCCTTTTGCATTTTGTGTCCTCTCAGCCCCCAAACTGGAAGAGCTAGGCTGGGAAGCTGCGGAGAGGCTCCACAGGGAAGGACATTTTTGCTGCAGCCTTTCACAAACCCTACCACCTGAAATCCAGAGCACTTTGCACCGGGCTGCTAAAATGCAGCTTCCTCTGGGGAGAAGCCGTCACCTGGTGCACTGGATCCTATCCCACTGCTTATCTCTGCTTGCTGAATTGCTTTGCAAGCTTCAGGCAATGACGACTTCTGGGTGGAGAAGCAGAAAGCCCAGCCTGGTCCAAAACCCCTGCCCGTTCCCCAGACTCAGCACGCCCTGCCTGCACCCACGCCTGCAACCCTGGCAGCACTGCCAGGGCTTTAGCCTGGTGGCTGGAACACTGTGGAAACTTCTGCCAGCATCAGCCCGAGCTCCCTGCCAGAAACAGGGTGCCACTTCCCCATACCTTAATGAGAAGTTCCCGGCTCAGCGAGTGGTTGTTCTCATCGGAGAAGATCTCTGAGAGCTCGTGGAAAGTGCGGAAGCTCTCCCTGCTCAGGGAGAAACATGGGGGGGAGTCAGCAATGGTGCCGCCCTGGGGTCTCCTCCTCGGGCTCTTTTCTGCTCATCCAAATGATCCCTGCAATGCTCACAGCTCTAGCAGGGCCTTGCTGTTTGGGGGCTATTCCAGGGTGTTTTGCATGGAAAGGAGGAGGAGGTGATGGTGCTTTTACGTCCTCACCCTCTTTAGGTCCCTGATACCTTATGCTGGTCCCTGGGTTTTGGGCACACTCCAAGAGGCAATGCTGGAGCTGAGAAAATCCCACCTACACATTCAAGGGCCACGGCCACAGCACAACCTCCCCCCTGAAACCTCCCTGCAGCTGCAGGAGCCCAGAAGACACCGCTTACCGTAGAACCTCGTCCCAGGTCTTCTTCAGCCGGTGAACAGCATTGCACTGCAGAGCCGAGAGGATGGCTCGGAGGGAGGAGAAGTTCTTCAGGATGCGGCACTCCTGGGGGCAGACAAGGAGATGACAAGGGGATTCAGCATTAAAGAAAGCCCAGGAATCTGCTGGGATTCACCCACCGCAGAACCGCAGCCCCGGGCCGAGGCAGGAGGTGAGCAGGATGGCAGGCTGTCCTACCCGAGCCACTTCGATCCACCGCTCCACCACTTTAGCCCTCTGCTGCGGCTTCAGGGACCGGTCTCCGAGACACGTGGCGATGACACAGTTGGCCACGCTATTGAACTGCAGGACCGTGGCACGGATGGTGGGCGCCAGGTGCTCTTTGCCCTTTTTGTCTCGCTGGGACCAGATGCAGCCCAGGCAGTGGTAAGGCACCACTTTCTTAAAGAGCTCCTGGAAGATAAAAGGGATGGACACGGGTCTCTTTGGGGTCCCTGGAAAGGGAACAGGCCAGGAGGAGAAGATGGATGGGAAGAGACAGGCCTGTGCCCAGAGCAGCAGGTTGCAGGCAGGCAAAGCACCATCGACCTGGCTGTTGAATGAATACTCACAGCATCCATCAGCGTGAATTGTTCTGCCACCATCTCGGGGGAGAAGGAGAGGAAATCTGGCTTCCCGTCCCCAACCCCGTTCTCCTCCACCAGCTGGAAGGTGCAGCCGCCATGGTCCACAGCTGTAAGAGACAGCATGAAGCTGAGCACCGCTGTGAGCCAGGGCCCATGCCGACCCACGCCAGCCCTCTGTAGGCACCTACATCCCACCTCCTGGGCTCTTAAGTCCCATCTGGCTTCACACCTCAAGAAACGAGGCTCAGATAAAAGGACAGTCATTTTAAACCTGGACACAAGTGTCTGCAGAGGATTAAAGGCAGATTAGCTGCCCACTTAGAAATCCCACTTCTGGTTCAGTTGGATTAGCTTCCCAGTGTACCTCCATGTAAATGCAGGCAGGGCTTATGGGGGTTCAGCCATGTGGCAAGACCTGAGGTTTTGGAGACCGTCAATGCCAACCAGTAGCACTCTTGCCACCTGGAGCCCCAAACGACACCCTGGCAGTGGGGAAAGGACCCCACCTTCTGCTTTGGACTCGCTCTGCTCTTGCTGCTGGAACTGGGCCAGCAGGATGCGGGCTCGGCGTTCCAGGTCTGAGCCGGGGATGTTGTGGTGCACGTAGGAGATGAGCTGCTTGAGGCAGGTGAAGTCTGGGGGCTTGCGGAAATCCTCTGAGTACTGGTCCAGCCAGGCGCCCAGGATGGAGGAGATGGTGCTGCAGGGAGAGGAGGAACACAGGCAAGCCTGTGTGAGAATCGGGTGCCATGAGAAACCCGTGTGCACCCCAACACACCCCAGGTACCAGGAACAGCATGGGATGAGAACTGAAAATCTATCAATGAGAGACACCCTTCTCTTGTTCGCCCACAGTGCGGTCAGACTTACTTTTTCAGCTCCATCCTCTCATCCACAGCGTGCCTGGCATGGTCCCCATTCGCCTGCACGTGGAGTTTGCCGTACCTGGTGGGGCACAGCAAGAAGGCAGTGAGCATCCTGGACTCGGCCGCCTATCGGTGCTGCCTCTTGTCCCTCCACATCACTCCCAGCTCTGCCAGGAGGTCGGGATGAACCTCCCACACACTGTCCTGCTCCCTCAACTCTGCCACAGAGGTGCAGAGCGAACTCTGCATTACGGGAAGAGGGAAGCAGCCAGCACTGG
Source organism: Astur gentilis (assembly GCF_929443795.1). NCBI lineage: Eukaryota > Metazoa > Chordata > Aves > Accipitriformes > Accipitridae > Astur > Astur gentilis. Next base: position 16,577,732 of record NC_064908.1, read on the forward strand.
CCACCTTGCAGCAGGGTACCAGCTGGAAGGGCTCCAGCTCTCCGGGAAGTTGCATCCTCCTCGTCCTGCCCCAAAACCTTCATGCTGATGGATCTGGGAGAAGCCCACCAGCCCTTCAAGGCATGGCAGCAGAAGATGCTGGGGCTCTCCCGGCCGAGTGGGCTCAGAAACCGGCCACCCCCAGCTGAAATTCAGGGCTCAGGGCTGCCTCACCTGTTAAGCAGCAGGTCCAGCACTTGCTTGGTGGTGGCGAAGGCCCGGTAAGTGCACAGGAAGATGGTGACGTAGGTGGAGTCATTGCCCTTGAAGGCTGAGACCAGGTATTCCACCAGTTTCTCCAAGGTCCCAGCTTTTATCGTCCGCACCTTACACGTCTCATAGAGGTTTAAGGCCGACTCATTCTCAAACTGCCAGGACAGGAGGAAAAGTCAGTGGGTCGGGTGAAGACAGAGATGTTCAAGTGCAATGTGGTCCCAACCAGCTTCACGAGCCACCGTTCGGGTCTAGGCTGGGACCATGGACCCCCTGCAGTGCCTGGGGCTCTCGTGACAGGCCTGGGGAAAGGGAAGCCGGGTCTCCTCAGACACCAAATACCAGCAACCCAGCTGAGGAGCCTTGAGCATTTGGGAAATCCCAGGAAAGGCCTCAAGGTTGCCAAAATCTAGATGCAAATCAGAGTTGCCCTATTTTGCAAAACGGGGCTTCAGATTGTTTTCCCCATGCCCCTTCCCATGGGGCAGCAGCCAGCAGGTTCTCCCATGCCCCAGCTTCCCAGTGAATACATGATTCCCAGATAAGGGTTGGGAGGACCTCCCAGGACAGGAGTGTATGAGGGAGCAAGAAGAGGGCAAGACATGGGCTGGTATCGACCCAGCCAAGCCCTGACATCAGGTCACCGTGTCTCTGGCAAGGGAAACATCTTAAAATACGCTGTGTCAGGAAGCTGGCGGAGCCCCCAGCTTACCCCCAGCCATCGCTGCCCTTTGTTGGCCGTGTGATGGAGCTGCACTTTCCGGAGCGATATGCTGTAGATCACACCATCCTCCAGCTCTTCTCCGATCTCCTGCGTGGAGCTCTGCACAAGAAGACAAGATACACCGTGAGATAAGGAGAGTAAAGCGTGGCAGAGATGTTCTTGTGGGCTTGTACGAGGCATCCCAGCAAACCAAGGGCAACAGCCGGCAGGCAGCGAGAATCTCCCTTGCCTGCTCAGAAATGCAAACCAGGCGACACCAGTCTTTCTGGCCAGCTTAACCCTCGGCCCACCTGAGCCTGCACACAGGCAGAGCCAGGACTTTGGGAAGCTGCTCTCGGTCTGCTCCATGTCCCCTGGCTCTGCCTCTCAGCCCTTCTGCACACCCAGGCTGTGCCAGCGCCAGGTGCCGGGCAGAGCGGGGACCCCTCGCTGGGCAGAGAGGGGGACGGATGGCAGCACACCCCTGCACCCAACCCCGGCTGCTTCCCTCTCCCCAAGCTTTTGCCTTTGCCGTAAATTGACATTGCTGCCTGGTCTGACTGTAATCTCGGTAATCTGCCCCTGCGGGAACTGAGCACCTTGGCGTACCTTTGGTATTAAATAATAACCATGCAACCAAGCCGCCCGCAAGCTTCAGCAGCACTGACCACACACGCAAGGCAGAAATCCAAGGGGGGAGCTCAAAGCTGGTGGGGAACCCCAGGGAGCAGCGCTGGGGTGGGCTCGGACATAGCTGGGAGAGGTCCCTGCACCCCTGGGGGACAGGCACCTCTGGGCCACAGCCTGACCCAGCTACAAGGCTCACATTTCTGCTCTGGGGGGATGGAGACCACCTAAAATTTGGTGAGGAAAGAGAGGATGCTTCTTGGGGCAGGTCCCCAGGTACATGCCTCCCCCAGCCCCACATGCCAGCGTGGGACGCGGTGGTAACTCCAGCCCCACAAGGACAATTTGGCTCCCTTCTCCTCCTCCTCCTCTCTCACCACGCTCTGCTGAGTCAGTGCCTCTCCTAAGAGGATTTATCCAGATCCTTTTAAACACCGCAGGGATCTCCCCCTCCCTCCATCCCCCACGCCAAATGGCGGGACACGGTGTAACATGCGGCAAAACCCACTGCTCAGCAGATGGGGAAAATGCCCAGAAGCAATAAGCTGGTTAGCAGGGGGAGGTGACCTCATGCTGGGGCACAGGGGCTTGGGGACAAGTCCCCCCTGAATATCACACGGACCAGCCAGGGGCCAGAGCCAGCCCGTGGCTTTCCCTGCAATCTGCCTCTCAGGAGCACAAAAACCCCCAAGCGATGGCAACAACGCAGGGTTCACTGCGGAAGAAGCTGCCGTGGGACAACCCAGGATGGGGCCCCAGGAGCGATGCTGCTCCCTGCAAAAAAATCCTCTTCCCAAACGGCTCCTCGTGAATGTGGGAACAGCCATACCCCAGGGCCCCGGCTTCAGACAGCACTGCACATCTCAAGAGACACTGAGCAGAAAGTGCCAAACATGACCGTGAGCTATCAAATGTGCACCTAACGTGCTCTTTAACCACCATCCTTTATCATCACCATCACAGCAGCGGTCACCGCGCTGTTATCACACCCGGCTTAAGTCAAGTGCTTGTTATTAGCAAAGAATCAAGGCAGGGAACCACAGCAAGCCCAGAGAGTAAGGGGAAAGCTTTAAAAAGCTTCTTGTTCATGGCTGTAATGAATGAGGACAGCGAATCCCCCTGGGCAGGGTTACTCAACTTCTTCCTCACTTTCTGCTGAACCTGCTCTTCTCAATTCATGCCAGAGTATGCAGAGGTTTGGTTTGCTGAAGCTCGAGGGGTTGTGAGGCTCCTAACTTTGGCTGTGCTGTGAACATCAGAAGTCTTTCCGGGGATTCACTGGCTTCCAGACCAACCCTGAAAGCACTCGCACAAGGCAGCAGACAGACAGACGTCCTTCTGTCAGTCCCCCTCTTGTTCTGTGCTCTGGGATAAACTATGGCATAAATTTATGTTCAAGTATAAACAGGTCTGAATTTCAAGAATGGAAAAGGCACCCACCAGCACAGCGTGCCCCGCACCTTCCTAGACAGCGTGACATGAAAATACATCTCCCTCCTGCCTCGATAAATCTGACGGGCAGGTCTCCAGGTACATGCCCTCGATAAATCTGTGGGCTGACGATGCTGGCTGCTGGGGGTAGCGCAGATCTGAGCCCAGCTTGCCCCCAGCTTAGCTGGCCCAGGCCCAGGCAGCCCTGAGCCCCGAGGGTTGGCACCACACAGCCCGAACACCAACGGGGGCACGAACAAGCCCCTGAGCCCACCCTGACCCCCTGCTCCTCTGCAGCCCCACGTCACGTCCGCGCTGGGAGCCCCAGCAGCCACCCGTGACATTGGCCCCGGTTTGGGGAAGACGAAACCGTTTAAACACGTCAGTGAGGGGAAGCTGAGCTGGTATGTAGCTAAAGGCACTGGCAGCCAAAAGAGCTGGGCTTCTCCCCCATTGCCTCTCCCTCTGTCCACCAAAAGCTCACAGGAATGATGTGCTCCTACACCAGGTGAGCCACCCCTGACCTCAGGAGAGAGCTGCTGGCACCGCTGAAGCCTTGCGTCCGCTCTAGATCAGGCTCTAGATGGTACCTAACTTGAGCCCAAGTCAGCCAAGTTGTTTTTCTTCCTCCTATAGATGCTCTTTCCAACAAAAAAGAAAGAAATCTGTGGGAACTCTTCCCAGTTTGTCCACACAGACCATCAGACCCTGGTGCCCACAGCTATGTGCCGTCCTCCAGAAGCGACAGCAGTGGATGCCTCTTGAGCGCGCAAGCCCGCTGCCCAAGGGGCAGTGATAGAGAAGGGGGATCACCTCCAACAGTGCTTCGCATCAGCTCTCCCGGGCTCTCTCCCAGCCTTTATCACCCCTTTATCACCTTTCTGCACCCCAACCTGCAGATCAGCCCTACCCTGCGTATCTTCCAGTTATGCTGACTTTGGGCTGGAGGAAAGCTCTGGGTCCAGCAGGACCAGACCCCTGTCCAGTCTAACTCAGAAAACAGATTTGGCTGGGCAGTTGTAAACCCCAGACACAAATACCAAGAAAAATCAGATGCTTGTTGAGATGCAATTAAATTAATAAAGAAGTCAAATCATATGGGAGGACAAAATGTCCCAGGATCAATTCATGAATCATTAGCAGCTGCTGTGCAACTACAGTGGAAAGTATTGCCGTAACCGTGCAGGGGTTTTCACTACGTATTTTGTGTCATGTGCAGAGGATACACCCAATTTTGATGTGTGTAGAAGCAAATTTCATTTCCTTCCCATATCCAAGACTGTCAGATTCATTCAGTTTTTGTCTTGCTGACTTATGCGATATCCCCCAAAGTTCCCCCTTTGCAAACCACACACGAAGTACGCAGCTTCCCAGCGGTCCTCAGCCAGGCTCATGCCAAGAGCCGGGCGAGCTGCTACACTGGTACATTTTAAAATTTGGCTATTTATATTCTGTGTGAGCTTCCTCTTTCCTACCGCTGCTTCTCCAAGATGCTGATTGTGCATTCTGCACATGTTGGTTGAAAACCAACGAAGCAAAAAGCAGCAGCAGGATGGAGCCAGTGAAGTCCCACTCCAACTCCTGCACCAAATGCACGTTTCTCCCTTTGCAGATGAGGAGATGTGGGGTGGGAGCAGGGCTGGGAGAGACATGAAACCTTGGCCTGTGACTTATGTACGTGCCAGCCCTCAAGAATGCTGCTATCTTAAGTCTGGTACTCACACCAGGATTTCCATCAAGTCAACCAAAGATGAATGTCTTCAAAATGGTCCCTAAAGAGCTCTGACAGTCAAGTGCTGGCAAATATTACTGCAACAGCCATTGCTCCCCGTTGCCTGCCCTACAAATCTGCTGGAGTTTTCTGCCCCTCACAGCAGAAGGGAATGTGAGTCAGGCCTCAACCAGCACAACCGCAGCCCAGCACCCATGTGCAAACCCTCCTTCATTGGTGCTTCAACCCAAATAACTGAGCACCACACCATGGCAGAGATACAGGTGAACAGTTCCTTCCGCTTACTGCATCGCATTGGTAGAAGAGATGCATCCAACTGGCCCAGACATGACTTTAAATGGCTGCAACAAGATTAAGCAAAGCTTTCTGTAAAAGCACTAACTCTGAGCACGTTGATGGTTACGGCATTTACACTTTTCACAAAACTCATACAGAAGGGACTCAGCACTCCAGAAAGTGAGATCCAACGCATTTCAAGATGGGCATCAAAAAAAAAAAAAAAAAAAAAGATGACACAGAAAATGAACATTTGACCACAATTTCTCCAGCTCAGTGTGCAATCCTGCTCCTCTCCATACAGCAGGAAAAAGGCCTCTTGATGGAGGGGCACAAGGGAAAACCACATGTTTAACTTAGGGGTATCAGACGCCCAATTCTGCAGAGTTGGAGGCTTTTGCAAAAGCAGCCGTAAGTGAACTCTGCAGGAGTTCATCCCCTGAAATATGAAACTGGAGGTCTGCACCAGATGGCTTGCCTGGTTTTAGAGACTGCCGCTTCCAACTGCAGATAGCCCCGGGCTGCGTGAGCAACAAGCTCCCCACCGATAGTTCAAAGCATTGGTGACTACACCGGGGAGGAATTCCTGCTCCGTGCAATAAACTCTTCTGCTCTCTGGTGAATGTTCTAGTACACGGCGTGGTGTCGAACCCCACGTCTTCACATGGAGGTTTAATAACGAGCTCTAAGACACAGCCAAGGTTCACGAGCCTGGAGGAAGGGCTGTGGTGTGAGGGACCCTCGCAGGAGCCAGGCAGAGAGCAGCAGGGAATCTGTCTTCATCTCTTCTCGCCAGCTCGAGGGAGGGGAAAATGCAAAAGCCAAACAGCAAAGCAAAATATTGGCTAGGGATCTGCATTTTGGAAAGCGTTTGAGATCAGTCACAAAGGTGGTTTTATTAAGACAGGAGCAAAGTACAGAATTAAGTGTGAGCATGACAGCATCCCTGCACGTTACACACAGACAATTAGCCAACAATTACCAGGTCTTAAGAGCTCTGGTCCCACGTGTCCTGGGTTAGCGCATTGGCCTCCAAAGACACAAAATAATGAACTGTTATTGGAAAAAGGTATTAATTTCAGCACACGTGGAAGAGGCAAAACTGCTTAAAGTGCTTTTACTGATGCTCCGTGGACAACAGCTGGTTTAAAGATCACGACGTTTGTATTACTCTGTTCCCTTTCAGCTGGGCTACACAAAATGCCTGTCTGTTATACAGACAGGTATAACACAGCACCGTACCTTTGCACCGTGATTTCAAAGGGCCCCTGCTACCAGCCACAAGGGAAAAGCAGACGCTAACTCTGCCCATGGGAAGCCGGGAACCTGCGCCTGTTGGGAATTAACAGTCTTACTGGCTAACGAGACAAGAAAAGGCAGACCTGAGCCTCAGAGGCATCACCGGGAGTTTCTCATTGAAACTCCGTGTTTGCACAAGTTCGAAAGGACTTGATGAAAGACGGTAAAGCCAGAAACAGAAAGTGGGGGTTTGGTCTTTACAATCCCCAGTCCCTTCTCAGAATAATCTCTTCCCACCAGCAACGGGAAATGGGCCTTTTCAGAAACGAAAGAAACTGGCTCCGCCGAGGACCGCATCCTCCACGGTCGACACAAGCCCCGAGTTAATTTTCGTTTCACTCTCAGGAGCAAATCCCAAACTCATGCAATGAACAGCAGCAACTCTGGGGCCTCTGATGCAAACCGAAGCATATAACATTAGGTAAAAGGAAATAGGAAAAAAGCCACCCCCATCTAGTGAAAGGAAAACAACTGCAGTTCCGTGAACCAAAGAAAAAGACCACAAAAGCAGAAGTACCCAGTCCTACACATCCAAAATAAGCGCACACAGCACAACACCCTTCCTCATGGGGACTTCCAGGCAAAAAGCCCTGCGGTGGATGTTCCCCCACGGCTCCGCCGGTCAGGATTGTCCCGTCCGCTCCTCACACTCATCAGCAGTTTCCTTCCCCTGGCTGCACTCAGGAAGGCTACAGAGACTACCCAAAGCTGGCGAGGAAGCTGCCGAATATCCCCCGAGTTCGGGGAAACGAAAGGTGCCCCGTGCTGGTGCCTGCCTACCCCGGTGACCCACGGCATGTGCTTTGGATGAGCAGCCCCATCGAGGGCTGGAGCACTCTTGCTCCCAAACACAATCCCAGCGATGACCGTGGTTGGCACTGGGGTACAATGGTTCTCCCCGGCCAACGCCAGCCTCGGGCAAGTTGATGTCCCGGTGTCTCCTTTCTCCCCAAGCCGTGTTCCCGTTGCCACCGATGGAGCGCGAGTCCCCCGCCGCAGCTCGGCTGCACCCAGCCCCTGCCCTGGGCACTGCTCCCCGCACAGAGATGTTAGACAGATGGACACGATTCCTTTGGGTTTTCAACACTCTCCGCCTTCCTTCCTGCCTGCTCAGAGCTGCCTCAAACCAGGACTGGTTCCAACAGCCCATTAAAACATAACGACAAAGGGGGAAACAGGAAAAGAACAGAAAAAGGGCCAGAAGCTAAACTTAAACCCACTATGAAAAGGGGGTGTTTTTGCCAGGACACCAAGACAGCGGCGACAGCTGAGAGCCTGTTCTCGCCTCGTCAGCTGCTGGGCTCTGCAGCCGGGCTTTCCTGACACTCAACTCTGTTTTCGCTCTGCTTCAGGTGTTTCAGCATGGAAAGCTGCACCCAGTGCAACAATCCCAGGGCCGTGCATCCCCCAGCGCCATACACTCCTAGGGAGCAGGATGGGGCAGAGGGAGGGGACACATCACCCCGTATCTGCCTCTTGTGGGGACTTCAGACCTCCTCCTTCGGGGTCTGGGGCTGCCCGAGACTGACGGCAGGTCTGATCCTGTGTCCGTAACCCAGAGGGGTTAGAGACAATATTCAAAGGCAGCCTTCTCCACCCTCACGGTTTAGGAAGATGAGAAAGCAGCGGCTGGTGGATCTGTTACAAAAGCATCTTGTGACTCGCATGCAGTGAGTCAGTGGCTGGAGTGAGGATTAGGAGCTCAGCGCTCGGGTCCAGGAACGAGACAGAGCAGATACACAAGGTTCCTCCCCCATTTGCTTTTGTTTTGCCTTTAAAGAAAAGTAAGAGCCTTTCCACACGTAGAGACTTTTTCGCTCTTTTTATGGTCTGGAAACCAAGAGTCAAAGATCCGCAAAGACGCTCCGTGTCCACTCCATGCCTCCCAGGTCTCCAAGGGGCAGGATCAGGCCCCCTGATGCAGGTGCTGGGGGATCAGCCTTGCTAGGAGGACTTCCCAGGGAAAAGCAATCTCTGTCTGCAACTGGCAGTGCCAGAGATGCCAGAGATGACTGCTCAACTCCAAACCCTGGGTTTCTTACGCCCGGGAGTATAGAAGACCACCAGCACCTCTACCTAGACATTTGCACCCTACGTGAAAACCCTACCAAAGCAGGACTTCCCTCCCGTTTCCTACCAGCGGACGCACTGGGATGGGCTCCCTTCGGAGGCTGCTGAAGGTTAGAAGAAAACTGAGTGCAGCAGGTTTTGCTTCCTCTCCAAGTTGATGGAAAAAAGATCCCGCCGACACAGCAGTTCTAGCTCTTGCTCCACAGTCCTTAGCTTTGTGTTCGTGATCACTTCGGCGTGTGTTGCGGCAGCATCCAGGCTCAGCACCAACGCCTACACAGACTCAGGCTTGCATACAAGGGACGCAGCTGGCCTTCGCTTACAGAGCAATTGCTCCGCTACAAACTTGCCAGAGCCCGGAAGGCAATTACTGGAAGCGAAACCAGAACGACATGACTGGTGAAAACTGGTGTATAAAAAATTAATACATATTGCTCTGTAAGGGTAAATAAAGATTGAGTGTCTCATACTAAGTCATTTCAGCTCAGAACAACAGTCTGTATTTCACCAAGATGGAACAGAGAATTCTGCAAAAAACATAACAGTTCAAAAATTGATTATGTTTTGTGTGTTTACAGGAGCACCTGTAAGTCACTTGCAACATGACAGCTCTACAGTGCCTTGTTCAAATGCAAAGAAAAACGGGTGTCTGTCCCAAAGAGGTTACAGTTCAAGCCTGCCTGACCTAACCTTACTCTGTTGATTCCATGGCTGAAACAGGGCACTTTTGCACCAAGTGTGTTACTTCTGTGGCAGCAAGAACTGCCATATGCATTTGGAAAGGGATGGTGATTAGGTTGGCATTTGGAGCTGATATACCTTGAAACCGACTGGTATGGTCCCTCCTGAAATGTCATTTATGTCTTAACACATGTCAACCAGAACACACAGACTTGTTCGTTGTTGCAACTCCAGGGCAATGCTTGTCCCTTGCGTGTATCAGCATCTGCAAGCTAGTGAGTTCATCTATCCCAAAAGTCAAGTCTTTATATTCTCAGAGACACAAAGCCTTGAATAAATATTCTCCTGCTCTCAGCTCGTAGGCCATGTGCCAGTCCGGACAGCCAAAAAATTAATGTTAAGGAAACATCAGTGGCTCTAAAACCAGCTGCTTTTGTCAACCCCCCACCTCGCCCCCAGCATGTACCTGACCCGCGGGAACGAAGCTCACACCTGGGCACGCACCTGCGGCACGAGCGAGGCACGTGGGAGACGCAGAAAGGGCAACGCGATGATGACGGCTTCATCCAGCAACTGCCAGGCGTAAAACATCAGCCCGGACCCAGGAGGTGGCTTTCAGCCGCTCGTGCCATGCTGAACCATCCCACCGGCCCCATGCCAATATTCCCAGGGAGTTTCGCCACGCGCCATTCCCGAGCAGCCTGGATAAGCTGTAAATGGCTGCCTATGCAGCAACCCACCCGCTGTAACTTGCGGAGGGAAAAGGAAAGCAGAGAGTCCTAGCTTTCAGTGATTTTGAAGGTGCCTAGATTGGGGTGGACAAATTGGAGGCTGTCCAAAAGCCACGGCCCTGTCTGGCTGCAGTCTGGCTTACAGTAACTGTGCCGTCACCCTTTGTTTCAATTTGAACAAGGTTAATTTCAATTTAGCTCAGACACATCCTTAACTTAGATAAGCTGAACCAAAATAAACCCTCGTGAAAGAAATGCGTCCACCCATGTGTTTACACTGCCTTACGTCAACCTACCTTCCCTCCCTTAAAGCTGGTGCGATTGAAGCACGGGCAAAGCCAACGAGCCCAGACCTCTCGGGCCCCCCTCCCCAAAATCCCATCACCCCAGCCCGTGCAGAGGAGGATGCCTGGGGGGCTCCGGATGCCCCCAGCCCACCCTGACCCGGGAGCAGGGCAGGCTCAGGCGCTCTCCCAGCCCGGTTCAATGCCACCACTGTGTTCCCCGGGGCCGGAGAGGGACTCGCGGTGCCGGTGGCACAGGAATGGCCTCGCCGGATGGCTCGTTCTTTGTGTGCGTGTCTGCATCAGGGTGACCCAGTAAACAGCTGAAGCAGAGAAAATGCAGGAACAATCCAGTGCGGGGAGGCAGCGAGGGGCTGCCCGTGAAAGGATGGGAGGAATAAATACGAGCCTTTGTTCTCCGGCCGTGCCCCTTGCGCCCGACTCCCACCCGGCCGGGATGACGTAGGATGCCTCCGTTCCCTGCCGGCGTGCCTCCCGGGACGCCCTGCACGGAGATCCGGGCTGAGTCCCTCTCGTCCCAGCCTCCTCCTGACACCCGCAGCCCCAACGTGTCCCACCGCATCCCAGCTGCAGGTCTCAGGCCATCCCCTTCGCTCTGGGAAAGGGCTGGGAGAGATCCTCCTCTTGGATAGTCTCCCCTCTACTTGTTCCCCTCCCTGGGGCGCCTGTGGGAAGGTGGAAGGGAGGAGAGCAAGCGCTTTTGCTTTGTAATCAAGAAAATCTCACCTTCGGAGCATTACTTAAATAGGTGTCAACGAGGCAGTAGGTGCTATATAAGCAGGTACAGGGGCAGGAGTCAACAAGCCGACACCTGGGATGGCCTGCAATCAGGATGCTCAGTCAACTGAGTCTGATTTCCATAGCTGAAGCAACTGAGAGCTGAAGTTTAATTGGCACCTTTGGGGAGAAAACAACTGAGAAACAAAAATATTCAAAAAAATCCAGCTGTCTTCAAGTGCCTGAACATGCACACCAGGAGCCCAAGCAGTGAGGTTTGGACCCAGGCCCTGCCCCGAGAGCTGGGTGTGCCGGATCCTGCGCATCCAAAGGGTGGAAAGCAGCTGCGGTACAAGGAACGCGGGTGTCCAGGCAGGGCATGGGCAGCCGGGGTGGTGGGATGAATTCCCTCTCCGCACCTTCAGCCCTGCACGTCTAGGTGCGGGTCCTGCTGCGGACCACGTCCGAGCATCAGCCAGAATGGGACCTGCAGGCAACCGACCCTCCACCGGGTGTTAGCCAAACCCGGGGGGTGGCAGGGAGCGAGCAGGCAGCTTCACGCTGCGTTGCTCCACTTTCCCACCTACCCTGATTCAGCACAGACTTTTGGGACCATGTTTTCTCCCGCCGCTTAAGACACAGCCCTTTCCCAGCGATGGCTGATGACGAAGGCGTATCAGCATCTGCAGCAGCACACCTGCGTCTGCTGGGGGACACCGGGCATCGGGATTTCAACCTGGCGCTGGGTGACCACAGGCATTTGCAGGCAAGCGTTCCCTCACGTTCCATCTGTTTTTTTCATGGCAGGTAAAACACCACACAAGTAAGCCTGTTCCTCCTGGCCACAGCGCTTCGGTGAGCCAGTACAGGCACGCTCCCACCCCGACTCGTCTGTTCCTGCCACCCTGCCCTCTTCATTCCCTGGGATTACCAGTTGCAGGTGAGCATCCCTGCAGCTCGCCCTCCCATTTAAAATGATTTTGAGGGGACAAATCCTGGGATACCCAAAAAGCTGATGTGCACAACCACCATGGGGCAGCATCAGTGCGAACAGGGCAGAGGTGCCCACCTTCCTTCCCCGGCTCCTTTCCTTTGACGTTGCCTGGACTAAGACAGATCAAGGCTCAAACAGCCCCATCCTCCCAGAGCTGAGTTTTGCAAAGGAACATGCTGAAATCCATAGGAAGGAGGACTGGGAGAGATGGAGTTTGTGGTATACCCCCCCAACACCCGCCAGAAGCACCTCGGGGAATAAGTGTTTGTTATGACACTGGCGTAAGCCATAGCTACGCTCTGAGTCACCCCCAGCACGCTGCGAGGGAGGGACCAGCCGGGCCTGTCTTAATGCCAGTTCTCACTGTTGCAACCGGGACTGAATCTAGTAAACCACATTGTCTAGAAACCCAGTAATCACAGTGCTGGTCACCAGCAATGGGCACTGCCGCCGTATTGCTCAGCACAGGGATCCAGCCAAGGGGTCCTGACCAGCAGAACTGCAGCTGGGACCAAATATCCATTAAAAAAATATAATCAAAGGAAACAGATAGCAACATTTGGAGAAAAGCTGGGCTGCTTTAAGTTGATAAACCAAACCAAGCATTAGCCTTGCTCTGAAAAGTCTGCAGCGATCGTTGGGGTCGCAGCATGGGAGGAATGGGGGTGACACCCCCCACCACGTCCTCCAGCTCACCGGCTCTGCTGCCGCTCCAACGCACGGAGCCAGACCTCACCCGCAGCAGGCCACCGGCTGAGCCTTTTAGGGAAGTGTCTTTGAACTAAATCCCTGGGGTTTTGGCCTAAACTGGAAGGTGAGGTCCCGAAAGTCCCCACCACATGAAGGTGGGCGCTTCAGCATCCTTGTTCGCTTCCCACAGCTGAGTTTTCACCCTGCCAGTCTTGGGCAACACGCTTCACGTTGCCCAGCTTGGCTAAACAATGGTTTCCTGAAGTTAGTTCCAACTCTAAGAGGCAAACCCAAACCAAACACATCATTTCAGAAATGAAAACGCCGTCTGAGCAGGGAGCCGAGGGCAGGCTCTCAGCTTGCGAGTCTCCATGGTGACCCGACCACTGCAAAGAGCAGGGAAAGGTTGCGTGGTTTTGCTCCATCACATGAAAAGAAGTTCTGGTAAGATGGGTAGCGAGCCCTTTGAAAAGCAGGTTTCCACACAGGCCCTCAGCTCAGCTGCTGTTTGTTAAAGTGTGGTTAGCAGAAAGAAAAGCCGCTCTAAAAATAATGCCTCAGCATTCCAGATGAAGTTGCCTCCGATGAGTTTCCTCCTCAATCTGCTCTGTTTGCAAGTTAAAACAACTTTTTTTTCCTCCCCTGTCAGCTCCGAGGACTCGGCTGGTGCCTGGCAGCTGGAGCCATCTCCATCCTGCCTCCGCCGACACCGGGGCTTGCCAGGCAGCTGTGCCCACCGGCCCCACGGCACGGGCACCCAGCACCCCACGTGCAGAGCAGGAAGATGCCCTTTCCCGTCCCAGCATGTTTCTGACAGCAGGGCTCATCGAAATACCAACTGTGTGATGAAAACAAACTCGCTGGTGTCAAGCTATGCAAGTGAAACGGGCTACGCATGTGCCTCTGCGTGTGCTTAATCTCCACTGACATTTCGCTGTCACATAACTACTGACCCTCAGGTATGTTAAAGAGAAACTCTCGGCAGTTATCTAATGTAAAAGCGCTGCGCTATAAGAACTTGTACCAACGCAGCCCCAGGAATGCAACCAAAAACTTTAGAGATTATTTGCATAACATCATAAAAACAAACCAAACAAAATCAGGTGGAGAGGGACGGAGGTTTTAGGTGCTGCGGAGTTGCCACTTCGCTGCACCGAAGGAGACCAGTGTTTGCTCACTGCAGCCCACACAGAGATTTAGGAAAGGACTTTCCTGTCGCCTCTGGGAGAGCTGCTCCCAGGTGTTAAGAGAACAAAAGGCCCATCCACAAAATCCCTTCTGCAAACACCAGATTACATGTGAGCAAAGCTACTCCTGCGCTAGCCCGCGGCACACGCTCAGAGCAGCCTTGCCGTGCAGCACCCTCGCACCTCTGTCCCTGCTCCCATCCCCTCCCCGGGTCTCCATACGGATTGCCAACCTGCGAGGCAGAGCCAGGAGGGCTGGGGGCTGCTGTGATGTACGGGTGAGTCCCCACTCGGGGACAGGAATGAGACGAACCGACAACTGAAGTAGCCGAAAGAGCTCAATTCTTCCCCTGCTGCCAGTTTTCCCAGGCAGGCACGCTCCAGCCAGAGGCTGCGATACAGTTTCAGTGCGATGCTTAACATCCCTCCTCGTAAGAGCCCTCACGCCAGCCTCACCTTTCAACCTACAGATGCTTCTCGCTGCAGAATGAAGGTCCCACAGATCCCCCGCAGCGAACATCACACGTTCTGGACAGGCCATGGATGCTGCCATTGGGTCTAACCCAGCACCAGGCAGGGGATAAACTATTTAATCTATGAGCCCTACAACTCAACTCTTTCTCCCCAAGGCCCGAGTGATGCTTTGAATCCTGACCCCCCCCTCATCCAGACCCCACAGGTACCATCTCACCAAAGCAACGCACAAACTCTGACCCACCACGAGCTGCACTGGAGCCCCCCGGGCCCCCCGCCAGCAGCTCGGCCAGCTTTGTATCCAAATCCCGCTCCTTAGCAACGACATTTTTTCCCCCTCTTGCTGAGTCCGTGGGAGATGAAGAAATATTTGAGAACTGAAACAGCCCTGCTACAAGTATATGTTTAAATAAAAGGAACACGTCCGCTTGAAAGCCAGTCACTAGGCAGCTCTGGAGAGAACGGTGTTAGAAAAAGTACAAGTGGGGGATGCCCATCCTTTAAATGTGGTCTAGAGTGACCTAAATAAGGTCTCTGCTCCTTCAATTACACGTCCCTCGGGGGACAGAGCGGCTGGCAATTAGAGAGCTGGGAAGGGTGATGGAGGAGTCGGTAGTGGTGAAGCCCTTCCTATGGCTGGACCAACTCAGGTGGCCCTCAAACCAGGCCGTGCTCTGGTCCTAGTTGTGGGGTGGTCACAGCCAACCCCCCAGCTCTGGAACAGCGGTGTCGGCTGAGCGGGACCCATCCTGCAGGCACAGCTGGCCCGATGCTCCTTTTGCTTATCGCACCCCAAATCCAAGCACAGGGAAGCGTGGAAATCCTCTGAGACTGCATTTAGTTGCCCCTGCCCAGTAATCCTACCCCGACAGCTAGAAAATAGATGGCCACAGCGGAGCAACGGTGTGATCTGGGGGGTTCTGAAGCACCCTGAGGTGCAGCACGGGACCTCCTGCCTCTCCCATTGCAGGGAGCCCCGGGAGCCAAGCCGAAGCACAGCGTGGCCTCGGGGCGAGGGGCTGCCCATCCAGCCTGTGGATAAACAAAGATTTCAGTTTCCAGGGCTGCCAGTCTGGTATTAAATCCACTAAAACCTCAGCAAGATCCCAGTACTGGAGGGTTTCCCCACCCCTATGGAAACATGGCACAGCAGCCTCAAAGTAACGTGATCCTTAAACACATTTAGAAACCTCTCTCCAACTTCTCTTTAACCATATCAAATAATAACAAAAAGATCCTTCCCACCTCTGTTATTCCCACCCTGCAGCAGCCACCAACAATCAGCAGCATCTCAGCCTGCTCCCAGCCCCACCGCTGGCTCCAAACCTTTCTGGAAGGGAGCCAGAAGGTACGTCCCCATCCAAGAAATACCAACAGATGATGTTCATCTGGCAAATTGCAAGGGGCATATCAGGTTGTGCCTGGGGGAGAACAGGCTGGGAGAAAAGGATCTTCTTCCAAAGGCACCATAGGAAGCTAGAAGAAAATGGCTTTTAAGAGCTATCTTTGCCCCTCCCTTGCCTCCTTCCCAGCTGTAAAGAACAAACACTGACCTCCAAGGCATCTGGGCTGAGCAATTCAAGTTTTCGAGGATGGTTTAGCAACTGAAAATCTCCTAATTGTTCAGAAAACAAAAAGAGCCGGAATAGCAAGGAGACAAGCTTTTTTGCTACCCGTCAGCCCAGCCACTTGTCTAGAGGTTCGGCAATGTCAGCTTCATGGAAGTTTCAGTCTGTGTCATCTGCAGGGGTGTTTACAGCACGCTTGTCCAGCAAGGACAAAAAGGAGGACCACCAAATTCACTTTGCGGCTGCCACTGGACAGGAAAGATTGACACTTGCTGCTGATTTGGGACCGATTGGAACTGGAAAAGACAAAGCAAAAGGTCTGCAAAGCTGCTCTGTCGATCCCTTGCTTAAGACAGTTTAATTTTTCCACTCCCTGTGGTTAAAATCACGGCGAGAACACTTGGCAACACGTGGCCACGAGACCTCGAGTAGGGCCTCAAAGCGATGCCTCGGTGATCGATACCGTTGCTGTGGGATACAGGCAAAGGTCTGCCCTGCTGACATCCATGGGGGCTCGGCCGAGGAGCGGAACACAAGATCTGCCTTCCCTGCAACCTGCCCAGCAGCTTTCCAGGGATCCTCTATTCCCTGTGGGACCAGACTATCCACCCCATAAGCTGGCACAGCTCCGCCAAAGCCAGCTCTGTCCCAGCGCGGGGAACATGTTGAGCCTGGGAAGCACAGCTCCCTTCGGCAGAAGCAGCAGCCCCAGGCTCCCACCGCGGATCCGGGGACCGGCAGCAGCGCTGAGAGGGTATCAGTGGGGCTTAGCAAAACTCTGACGGTCTCCAGGGGTTTTCTTATTCAAATAATCTGCCTTCTCCTCCTAGCGTGCATCTTGCAGAGATACTCTACCTGAGGATCATAACCACACCATGCTGCTGCCGGGCCAGTTGGTGCAACACTGACGCTTATTTTTTTCCCTTTTCCCAGTCGTGCACTGCAACGCCGGCAAGTGCAACCCATCCGGCAGGGCTTAGCGAGCAACGTGGAGGCCCTTGCATGGGAATACACTAGACGTTAGCGAGCATCTCAAAGCTGCTCGGGAGGCAGCGGGTCACCATACACCACTCTGGGTGGGATGCGCCTTTTCTTGCCATCGCTTGCCAATGGATGGTACAAAGAAAGGAGAAATTTATCTGCAAGTTGTTCAGAGCTGGGAGAAGAGCCCAAGCAACCAGATACCGGCGACTGCGCTCTGACCATTACGCAGCACAGACCCATGTACAGCCCAGAGCAGAAATCTGGACAAAGACGATTTCAGAGGAGGCCTGGCAGGCAGTCGTCTCTCTCTGCTGTGCTCAGGTGAGCGGGGGCCATGCAAAGCCACCCTCAGCCCCAGCGACTTATGCCTTTACAGCCTCCATCACCCAAGATGCTGCCAAACCTTCTCCTAAGCTCCGGAGCCTCCTCCGGCCGGGGTGCACAGAGCCTCGTACGTGCCAGGCAGCCTCTCCCCTGGGTAAGAGCAGCACGCTGCATCATCCCCTCTTTTCCTCCCCACTCCTCTCGGTCTCCCTGCCAAAAGCGTGGCCCCTCGGCCTCCCGGAGCGCGGCGGGCCGGAGAGGCTGGACTTCCTGCCAGGCATAACACGAACCAGATGATGTACTCCAAACAATGTCAGTACGCCCACCCCCAGGAGAGAGAAGCAGGGAGGGGAAAGGGGGGAAAATAAGCTGGATGGAGCTTTCATGAACTCTCGGCAGAGCTGATGAGTCCCTGCCACCAGGCCAGAGGTGAACCGATACAGCCGGAGCTTGAGATAATCCCTTCCCGTCCGTGGCTGACCAAGACTTTCCATCGCAGGTTATGGGGTAGATCGTTAAGCGCTGGGAGAAGCGGCCATCGCCCCCTGAAACTCTGGCTGCCCTCCCCGGATATCTGCACGGTAACTCAAAAGGTTTTAGTGGTGATTCCCCTGCTCCGCAGCCCCCCTCCAGCGGGAAGCATCCAGAGCCAGAGCAGAGAAGCACATCTGCAGCTGGCTCTAAATCTCAGCAAAGCCAGACTTGCTGACCCTTGCTGATATTAACCCCTGCACCACCAGTCCGCAGGGCTCGGGCCCTGCCCTGAGAGGACCACCTCTGAACGCCAAAACCTTCCTCCAGCTGAGCTTCTCTTAACGCACCGTTTGCTCACAATCAATGACATTCCTGGCACGCCGAAGATGATCATCCATTACTAAGAAAAAAGGCAAAGCTCTGACTCAGATTATTTTGGGTGCCTCCACATGCCACTGCCATCAACAAAACCACTCGGGCTGAGACTTCCAGGGGACCAGTGTGACTCTGAACCGCCCGAGGTCGAACCCAAAGAAGCACAAATATTTTGCATCCTCCAGCAAAGTCCTCCCGATGCCCGTAACCTTCCCAGAGGATGCTTCTGCGGTTTGGACAAGCCTAAAGCTTTTACAAGCAGCTTAGATCCGAGCAGACTCCTGCCTCCAACAGCCAGAGCCTCAAATAAAATATTAAAAGCCCTGAGTTTTAGCAACGTGCCTCTTCCCTGGTTGTCTTGAGGGAGAGCGTCTCTTTGGTTTCTCACAGTAGAGAAGCCGGCCTGCCAGTCAATGGCACGGGGACACACGGCAAAAAAACCACCGAGCAAGGGCACCTATTTATTAAATAAAATGAAACAGCACTATGCCTAACAGACTGCCCCCAGCCTTCCCGAACGCCGGGCTGGCTTTCGCCAGCCTGCCAGCGAGCGCAGAGAACCCCAAACTAGAGCAGTGCTGACCCCCCCCCCCCCCCCCCCAAAAAAAAAAAAAAAAAAAAACCCTCACAGCAGCAGTTCCACCCCCCAACCACCCCCCCATCCCCACACTCACCTCCAGCGGCGGCAGGTCGGGGTCGAGCTGGGTGAAGCTGTGCAGCACCACGGGGCTGTTCTCCCCGGCCACCTCCAGCCTCACCCCCCCCCAAAGGCTCCGCGCCCTCCGGCAGCCCTCGAACATCCTCTCGGAGGAGGAGGAGGAGGAGGAAGAAGAAGAAGAAGAAGGGGGAGCCGCGGCGGCATGGTGCGGCGGGACTCGCCGGCGGCTCACCATGGGCACGGCCGCCGCATCCCCGGCTCCGCGCTCCGCCGCCGGCCCCGCCAGCGCCCCCGGGATGCCCGGGGAGACGCAGCGGGGAGGCTTGGAGGAGGGGGGGGGCGGCGGACACGGACGACGACAACGGGACGCCCGGGTAGGGAGATGGATGCCGTGGGTGGGTGACCGGAGCCGCGGAGGTGCAGGGAGAGCAGGAACGGGCCAAGGTTCGGCGGGGTCGGAGCGGCCCCGGAGGAGCGGCGGGAGCTCCCGCAGCAGCGGCGGGGTAGGCGCCGGGAACCCGCAACCGGGCCCCCCCCCCCCAGGAGCCTGATGTCACCGCGGGGCCGGGACGGAGCCGGCGAGGCTGCAAAACCAGGCACTGGATTTCCTCTCGCAGCCTCCGCCCGCCCGGGGGCCTGGCTCGGCTCGGCACGGCACGGCCCCCGCAAGGAGGGAGGCGGGTGGTTACGGAACGGTGGGAGGCGGCCGAGTCGGGAAAAAGCCCCGAAGCTCCCAAAAAGGAGAGGCGGGAAGTTGCGGGTGGTGGGGACCCGCAGCTGCCCGGAGGAGCGGAGGTTGGGGAAGGGGGGACGGGTTGGAGGGGTTTTAAGGGGGGATGGGGGGGGTGGGGGGGGTGGGAGCAAAGCTGTGCAGGCGACAGCGGCTCTGGAAGAGCATCCCTGTATCACCAGGGGTTCCTACAGCACCTAGGTCTGGGGTTCACCCGCCACCACCCAAAGAAAAAAGTATTAAATTCAAGTGCGTGAATATCGACAGCATGTGTTTTCATCCGAACAAACAAGTTTAATCTCATCACATGAGCTCAGCCGCCCCCCCCCCCCCCCCCACCGCCAACAGTGCTGAGTGTGTTCAGAGCACTGCCCAGCCCTTCGCTCTCCACAGCTGGACTTTACGGGGCGACACGGTCACCGTGGGGACGGCGGGGAGCATCCCTGGGGGAGATGAAGGGATGTGACTGAGGGCCCCGCTGCGAGTCAGTGGCAGGAGCAAGGTCTGACCCCTTCCCCATGCCAGGACCCCGATGCGCACGCAAAAGCGGGGGAATCGGGGACCAGGGCACCTGCGCTCGGCCCAGCAAGGACTGTGGCAAAGAGAAACAGGCCCGGGGGACAGCGGGGCTAGAGATCCCGCTTTAAAGAGGCCCTGAGCCTCCAACTCGAGGCTGAAACCCTGCAACGTAATTTTGTTTTCCGAAGCAAAGAGAAACGGGCAAAACTCTTTGTCATTCATCATCCCCCCTGCGCTGAGCACAGCGTGCTCTCACCCTCCCCTGGCTCTTCCCCTTCCCTCCTCACATGCTGCCGATAAACTATATCACAGGGTCTGGGCAGTTGCTGCTGACAACACCAAAACCCAGACTTTTACGCCCGGGCTCCCTGCGCAGCTGAAATAACATCAGCCTCCCAGGGCCTTCCAGCCCTGCGGCTTTATTTCCAGTGAGAACATGGAGCCGATGCTCACATGTCCAGCTTTGCCACGGGCACCAGTAGCTCCTGCCTGGGCAGGACAGGATTAACGAAGCTGCCAGGGATGCCATACGCTCTAAACTTGAAAGTTCACCAGGCAGGAGGATGAGCGAGGACAATGTGGGCTATTGTCCTGCTTATCTACAGCCACAGAGGGTCAAGGGGACTTCCCCAGGACACCCTGAGAAACGGGACCCAGCCCTGAGCCAGGGCCTTGCACTGCCCAAGGCAGCCCTGCACCTTCGGGATGCTGTCTTGGGGGCGATGCGGATTTTAACCCCGCCCGGGCACAGAGATGCTGGCCCAGGTCACCCCACGGTGCTGGTCAGGTCACCAGAGCTTTCTCTGCTGCAGAAAGGATGTGATGATGCTCGGCACAGAGGTGTCCTTAGACCCAACTGGCGCATCACGCGGAAACCGCGTGATACTGCAAGATGTGCTACGAAATGAGATCGGTGGCGTGCATCGTTTCACTCGGTACGTACAGAAATCGGAGGCAGAGCCCGGTTCTCTAGCAGAAGGCAGTGTTGCCTCTCTGGGCTGCAGGGTGTTTGGGAGGAAGACTGCTTTTCTTCAGTGTTTATCTCTTAGGGCAGCGTAATCATGGCCCACCACTGGAATTGCTTGGTGCTGCTTGAGTGCACGTAATAAATAACGGCACTACCCATTTTCAGTTGGCAAAACCCTTCAAAACCCTCCAGCTTCGTCTGACCTCTACGGAAAGATGCAGCTCTGTTTGATGGGCAATTTTCATTGGTCCCTTGGTTGACCACTAAAGATGGTTTCAGGGGAGAAACACTTCTGATAATGGATAATAAATAATATAAGGCAGGAAGGCAACTGCGAGGGTTTAAAAATAGCAAGCCAGTTTCCTCTCTCCTCTCCTGGGAACTTTCTGGGTCTGAAAAGCAAAACACTCAAAGCAGGGTCAGGAGCCCAAGTTCAGGATGTTTGCTCAGCGTAGCTAACCCCAAACACTCAGCCAGCCGTCAGGGGCCAGGCTCTTGAAAATCATGAGATTCAAAACAAATAACTTTTCAGAGCTTATTTGCCTCTAAGCATAGAGCCGAACAGGAACACGCAGGATCACATCCTCAGGTTTCTCACCTACACCCTTGGAGGTCTAGCAATTGTTGAAAAATGCAGTTAATTTATATACACGTGACTCCAGGAGCAGGGAATTTAAGAAAACGTGACTTGTTAAAAAAAATAATATATATCATTTTACACTTGGCAAACTCAGCAAAAGCTTTTCACAACACACTAAGCATTTTTCATTGACGTCAGCTGTATATGTCCCATTGACTTCAGCAGGCACAGGAGCAAAGACGGGCGCAGGAACCGTGTGCTGCGGGAAATCCCTTACTTCGTTTCTTTCCACCATTCTGCAATCAGCACTCAGCTGAATAAACGCAAACCAATACAGCCAACACCAGAGCACCTACAGATCACAAATCTATGCTCCTCTCCCGCAGTCTCCAGCCTGCAGGCTTCCCTGCATGGTAAATATCGCGGAACGGGTAACACAGAGGGGCTTCTGCAAACTCTAAGCCAGTTTCCTGGTTCAGCTCAATCCATTTAGGTCAGGACCTGCAGATTCAGACCTTAGTTTGTTGCGTAATAACCAGACTCAGCACGGACCCCGAGCCATCTCTCCCCGGCACGTACAAGCTCGTACACACAGCCTTCGAGCATCCCCCTCAGCTCCATCCTCCAGCCCTCCCAGCAACTGCCCTCCTTCACTTTCATCTCACTGTTCCACTTCCAAGAAGGGCTTTCCAGCGTATTTCCTACAGGACAAAACTCGTGGTGACCCAGTTCCTGTGCTCGATACTGCTGGTGGTTTTTTTTTTCCATCAGGCCACGGGCTGAGTGAGTGAGGCTGCCCACCGCAAAGCATCGCTCAGAAATGCTTTGACAGGGCTTGCTGCCTCCTGCATGGCATCGAGCTGCCTCCAAACACCCCCAGTGCTCCTGCCACCGCCCCGAGGGCACACACCAGTACCGCCTCGCAAAACCCATATTTTCTTTGAACCTCAGTGAACCTACAGCAGGACAGATGCCAGAGCAGAGAACTGAAAAAAGCTGATCTCAGCCCCAGCCACCTCTCGAGCATCGCACACCACCAGCTTTCGCTGTTCCGACAAGTGAGTGAACTGGGACCCAAATCAGCAGCCTCCGATGGAAACCGGGCTGTTTTATGTGGGAGTTGCAACATTATCCGGCCTCTGTCCCAAGCTCTGGCACCAACTCACGAGGCGCGTTGACTAAATCCCTGCAGTGCTGTGTCAGGCCGCTCGCTATAAAATGGAGACGATAACACTTCCTTCTATTGTAGGGGCTGGGGAAGCCCTTTTCATTGCTGTTTGTAAGGCATTTTGGAGGAAAAGTGCTACCGATAGAAAAGAATTGTTAACTAAAAGTCAAGCTGTTTGTTACACTTGCATCGAGTCCTAAATCAAAACTTTTGGGACATTCAGATTTTAATTTGAAACACTTTCCACTGCCCAGGCTCAGCTGGAAGATTGGTTTATAAGAAATAATAATAATAAACTAGTACTATCTCTTCTACTTCAGGATGAGGGGAAAAAAACCTCCAAGCTTGTGCAAGAAGGGAAAAACTATGTCCCCGCTCCGTTCAGTAGTGTCTGTATACAGATGTTAATTAGAGCAGTTGCTCCCAAAATTTAGGGACCAACAGATCACAGCCAGCCCTCAGTCCCTCCCAGACCCAATTCTCACTTGCAAACACGATCAATGCCTCTAACTAGATTTTAGGGGTGAGCCACACATTGCCATGGCTTACAGCAAGTGTGGGTTTTAGGAAATTCTCCACTGAGTGTTTCAGATGCAGGGCAGTTGGATCACTCGCTTTGCCTCCAGGTTTTGGGCGTTTCTCAGGGCTGTTTCCCTGGCCGATCAGGCACTACGAACTCTTTGCGCTGGCAGGGAGGAAGGCTGATTCAGGCTCTCCTGCACTTTGTGGCCCTTCTGCCAGTGGCACCTGTTCTCCAGCTGCAACACCCTCTCCTCCCCATGGCCCCCCATGGGCAGCTATTAAGCGCAGGGTTCATTCAGGAACCCAGCTCTCCTCCAGCCTCTCTGAAGCACGCCAAACCTCTAAACACAGCAAGGCGAGCTCCTCATTATTGTCAGTTCCTAGCAGAGGAAGCACACCAAATCCCCAGGCAATTAGGATCTAAAACTCTCCATCCAGCTATTCTGTGTTTCATTTCCTGCAGCCCCTGCGCACAGCTGGGCTACGGCATCTCCTGTGGAGACTGCAGACTCCTGAAGCTCAGCAATGTCGATGCAATTATGCTACAGGCCTTGGAGACTCAAGAGCTTGCAGGAATATTTCTCCTCGATCCTACTTCTTATGCCATCCACTTGGCCGTAGTATTTGAGCATCTTCCATTAGGGTGGCAAGTGACAACACAAACATCTGTTTTTCAAGCTTGCTGACCTCTAGAAACTCAGCAGAACAAGGCCAACACAGGCGTGGGGAGGAATCAAGCCACTTTCTAAGAAACAACTGACCACAGCACGCTTTGTGCGACCATCTCTGGGGAGAGGTGCCTTGACTCCTTCGCAGCAAAGCATTGCACAGCCATTTACAGTGGAAAATACTCAGAAAAATAAGAGCCAAAACATAACTACTAACATTAAAACATGCCCAGAAAGCCAAAGACAACAGGGTCCATCTTGTGAAAAGCACCAAGAGACGTTACAGAATTTTGCAGGGCACTGGCAGCAGGGGGATGCAAGAAAACTGGCACGAAAGCTCGCCCAGAGCTCGCTGTTTCGAGAGAATCACAAAATACCCAGTGAGTTTTGTTACGGGCCATCCCCACACCGAAAGGGAGCTGCAGCTGCAGCTCTAGGTCGCAGCTTTTTCCTTTTCCACGTGCTTCTCCGCTGCCGTCCGTGTTGCTCCCCTGAGTGCAGAGTTCAGCAGGCATTAAGCTGCTGAAGCCTGACATGCTGCAGACACGCCAGAGCTCCTCTGGTAAAGACTATTATTTCTTGAGCTGTTTGTCTTTAAAGGCAGCTTTTATCTCCCTATCACCTTTCTGCCAGAATGTTTCAGTCAGCTCTTTTAACAAATACCACCTAAGGTGCCTGTAACCAAAAGAAAAACAGGAAAAACATTTTTCTGTGTTGCTTAGCGATCAGCGTACGACGAGTTCAGGCTTCCCAGGTGCTCAGAGTTATTCTAATTTCCACCTTTGCTTGCATGGGACTTCTGCATAACAGTCGGGAAAAGAAATATCACGGGTAGAAAAGAGGAGAAAGGTTATGAAGCCACAAAAATTGGCAGGGAAAGATGGGAATGGGTGTAGCCCCTGAAGATAGAGGAAACTCCTTTCTGAAATCAAACCAGCCCTTCTCATCTACCAGAAAAATAAAATGACATAGTGAGATTTCATTATATATTGGAAACACGTATCTGATCGCTGATGGTGGGCAAGGTCCAGCGGCAGCAGTTTCATTGGCAAAGCACCCCGAGCCTTGCAGGGTCCCCCAACAAGTCCCCCCCAACAGCTGGAGTCACCTTCCCACAACCAGCGCAGTACCCCAAGCCCCTCGTTTCCCGCAGGGCACCCCGAGTGCTGCTGGCCCCTGCCCTGCCACGGTCAGACACAGAGTGACCAGGGGCTACGCAGATGCAGAAAGCAAAGCTAATCTGCCTCCCAGCTGCATTGCTTCCCCAAAGAAACTCAACCTATCAAGGAATTTACTGGCCATAACTTATTCCCCTCGCTACATCCTTTGGCGAGGAAGGTTACGCGCTGGATTTTCTGCACACGCGGCTGTTCCTCCCTCCAGCACCTTTGTACTGAGCTACTGGGGCCAGACTGGGAGCAATAGTTCAGTTCAAAAGACTGCTCTGTTAAATATGCAAAATATGTACTGCAACAACCAGCTGGTGACTGCCTACGAAACAGAGGGCAGCATCACCCGCTGTTAGGGCTTTGGCACGCTTGTGTCTCTGCTCGTGTAGGGCTGAGCAGCCCCATTCCTCCCCGAACCCCCTTTCAGCCTAGTGCAGCCCCTTCTAAATCACCCAGGCTGCAGCAAGTGCTCTCCACGGCCAGGCTCGTGAGCCCAGGTGGAAAAGAAACCGAACGAAGCTCTGGCTCTGCTCACCTTTCAAAAATACATTCAAGGGCAGGCAGTACATTTTTTCCACCAATGACAACCAGCCAAAATGACACGTTCAGCTGAATCGTGTAAAAGGAGACTCTCAGAAACAAGAAACTCTGGCAACCGATCAATAGAGAAATCCCAGCGGATAACAAAGAAACTTTGCAGAGTGCCTGTCCTCATCATCAGCTCCTCTCCTGGCACGTTCTCTAGCCCTGCTCTCACTTGTGCCTTCCCTGGCTGACGCAGGCAGGCTGCGCTGCTGCAGCCACGAAGGCGACACGTATACCCACCTTGCCCGCACCAGGCGGACAGACAGACGGGAAACTCGGACCGGTCTTTGGGTCCCACTCTCCATCCAGGGGAGCGGGAGGGCAGCTTTATTCTGGCTGTCACCCCGCTGGCTCTCCTCCTGGGCTAGAGAAGGTGGAGAGAGGCTCACCCCCTTGCCCTATGCCTGGGTGATAGCTCCTACCAGCACATACGGGGCATCGCTGAGCGCCTGCACTTGTGTTGTATCTGGGGACGTGCTCTGATCCCACACTGCTTGTTCTCCCTGGGCACAGGGATGCAGGTTTGCATCTGTGCGACTACCTCGACTGATGGAAACGCCGCACAAGCACGCTCAGACTCAGCTCCCCGAACCTGATCAGCACCATACGTTCCCCTGTCGCTGGAACGACGTGTCTGAACACGTGTAGGGGAGGGAACGGGGCCACGAAGCTGCTAAGAAGTCCAAGAGAAAAGTGATGCCATAGTACAAGCACAGGGAAGCAGCGCATAGAGTTGGTATGTTGCACAAGATTAAATTATACCCAAAGCTCAGTTTAAACGTGTGACCCAAACAGGCTGCAAGATGCTGGGCTGCAGTACCAAGCTGATCTGAAGAGCTACAGGTAGCAAAATAAAACAGATTTACAAGTAGCCTAGATTTAGTACAGAGTTAGCCCAGTATAGGAATAAGGTGGAACAGATTTAAACGTCAGATCCTGGAAATAAGTGAAGCAACAGTAAGGCATACCACACGCATAATGTTAATGCCACAAGTAATAACTGATGTTACTTAAAATAAGAAGTCCAGTTAAACAGGAACAAAGCCCTTTAATGGGGGATATGGAAAAGGATGTTCCAACAATGGTCCCGCACCTCCTTCGGCTGCACAAACATCAGGGAAAGCATACATCAAAACCCGGACACATCAGAAAGCTGCCGTGAAAGCCACAGGAAAGCTGACTTGATTTGAAGTGAGGAGTGAAACCTTGGAGCCAGGCTCCGGCAGAGCGAAGAGCTGATGCGATTGAAAGTGAGCAGCCAAGAGAAGGGCCAGAGGGCCCGGAGCAGCCGCAGGGACGAGGGAGAGGAGCTGCAGGAGGAGCGTGGTGGGAGAGACATCCAGCAGCTGGACCAGCAGCCAGCGAGCCGGGGTGCTTGCTGACACCGTGCAGCCCCTGCCAAGTCATTTGGGCCAAATTCACCCCAGTCGGGGCTGGGATGCAGTGAGAGGACACAAAAATACTCTGCTTTAACAGCCTGAGTACACACTTACTGGTGTCGGCCACGTGAGAGTCCGGAAAAGAGGCTGGCAAGAGCTGGAAAGGGAAAGTTTCATTGCCCAGCCCTGAGCCGGGTATTGCAGAGATGAAACAGTCAGTCACATGGCTGAAAAGTCAATTAAGAATTGTAAAAAGTCTTTTAGTATTCCCAGGTATTGTTAGACCCTCAGACAAAGGATGTTTAAAAAAAAATTATTTTCCCTTCGGTAATTACTACTTTAAAAGGTTTCCGCTCCACATTGTTTTAGTGGGGGAAGTTATTCCAGCGCCTCTCTCAATGGCCAGCAAAACTCTTTTTGTTGTGGGTTATTGGCACGGAGGAGCAATGTTCTTGCAAACAATACTGTACGCCGGTGGCCAAGGGCCAGATTTATCTCTCGGTTACAGTGGCACAAATATCAACAAACTCGGCAAGCAGCGCTGAGTCACACCGCGGTGCTGAGTCTGGCTGCGGCACTGCTGACCCTCCCGACTTTTTACCTTCGGGTCCATGACTTATGCTGTTTTTCCTTTCAAGTCTTGGCTCCAGGAATCACGTTGAGTGCCGAAGAATTTCAGTTTTCATTAAAATAAAAAGGTCATCCCATGAGCACTACAACTACTTGTGTTGTTTCCTATGGTTTTGTGTCTCCAGACAGTCTTTGGTGCCTAAAAATGTGTGAATTGAGAATGAAAATGTTTTTGTGGTTAAAGTGTTTGTAAGAAGCATCTCCCACGTGGATTTTCTGGTGTCTAATAATACAAGAACTCATGCTACAGATGTTTGGGGGCACTTACAAGATTCTTTTTCTCCTCTCAACCATCCTGTTTCATCATATCTACACAGACTTAATTATCCATGTGCCCTCAGACAAATTTGTGTGAAGCAGGCCAGCAGGTTCAGAATTTATTTGGGGAGAGGACACAGGCAGACAGATACCATGACAGCATTAGCCTTATTTTGGTAAGAAATCAGATTTAAAGAATCTTCTGCCCCCCTAATTGCAGGGAAAACAGCTAGAAAACAGGACCCGAACTTTTGCAGGAGGGTCAGGGACCAGACAGCGAGTGAAACAAGCTGCTCCCTAAGGGTCTCATCCAGCTTCAGCGAGACTTTCTGCAGCAGTGAGGCAGCATCCTGCCCCCGACGAGCTTCTTGAGCTCATCTGTGCTTCGATGAACACGGAAAGCATGGGCTGATTAATCCATTCCTGAGCAGGCAGCATTATTACAGGTCAATTTTCTTTAATCTTAGCAGTGAACATTATATACTTATCAACGGTGAATTACCCGTTGCTATTTGTGCCACGCGGGTAAGGAGCAGTGTCAGTGTTTCCATTACACGTGGGCGCGTAACCCAGCAGCACGCAGGTGCAACGCCAGTCGGGGCACGCACCGAGTCACCTTTTTTGCAAAAGCCAAATCCCTGGAGAGCTTCCCTTTCCCCCCTTTCTCGCCCCAGGCCCCGGCAGAGGTTCACCGCCTTTTACAACGCTCTTTTCCAGAGCAGGCTCGCAGCAAGAGAGCTGGGGCAGTGGGTCCATTCAGCAATCGAGGGCCCCTGGAAATCGAGGTTTGTTGTAGGTCTCGGATGCAATCTGGTGCCATGCTGCGACTGGCTGGACTGTCAGCAGCAGCCAGGTCTCCGACACTCGGAGACAGGGGCCTGCCTTGTGCTGACCCCAAAATAACCAGGGATGGATGGGCAGGGCCAGTTCCCCGCAGGGGCAAGGGCTGTGAGAGCAGAGGCAGGGAGCCCTAACGCAGTGGGAAAAGGTGGAGCTGCACCCCTGTAGCTTGTCCGCCTCTTCCCCTGCGTTTCCCCCATCCCTCCACCAAATAGAAAGGGAAATCCGGGATTTTCAGCTGCTTTTGGTTCCCTCTTGCTCCACGCACAGCAGGGCGGGAAGGGATTAGTCTCCATTTCCCGGCTCCAGCCAGCTCCAGGGCTGTCCAGGAGGGACCCCCCCGGGCAGGGGCTCCCCGACCCACGACTGCGACGCTGCCGGACCCGGCATCACCGCAACAGCTGTCTCCATCCTGCCTCCCCCGGTCCTCGGCACATCTCCCCAGAGCCCCCAGAAGTGCCTCCCAGCTGCTCCGGTCGGTCAGCCCAGGGTCTGGCCCTACAAACCCCGTTTCCCCTCCTTTCCTCACTTGGTTGCAGTTTCTAACTTGTACGTAAGTTTCCAGCATGGGAAGTAGAAGTGCTGCGGAGGGTACTATGATGAAAGAAAAACCCCAGGCTCTGAGAGCAATGCACATAGAAGCCTAAAGGGAGAAGAAAAGGATGAGCAGAAAGGGGTTATTTTTAACGGGGGGTGGTTTGGGTGCTATTTCCTGGCAGGCAGGAAAGCAAGCCCCCCCATTTCGGGCCACCAGCATTACCAGGGGAGCGTTGCTCTGCATTTGTTTCCCTGTTGCCAACATCACAGCCAGACACTGCCAAGACTGTCACACAGCTCATCCCAAACATCTCCTCAGTATCTCCAAGTCAAGGGCCCGATCCTGCTGGCTGTCCTCTGGAGCTCACAGCACCCAGCCCCAAACTAAAAAGGCAGATGGCAGCCGTCAGCAGGACAGAATCAGAGATTCCCCACTCCCGGGGTACAAGAGGGAGCAAAGACCCGAGGTGTCCAGCTGCCGAGTGCTGCAGCAGCCCCAGCACACCCAGGAAAAACCTCAGCACAAGCCCAGAGAAGCTGGGAGAGGAGCGAGGACACAGGCCAGAGGAGATGCCTGCATGAGTCTGCACGTAGATGACAAGAAAATCAACAAATCAGCCTTTGGATGTAAACAGCCCTTGGGGTTAATAAAGTCAAGACTTCACTTTAAGACAGAGGAAATTTCTTACCATAGAGGCACAGAGGAAGACGAGCACCTGAGATGCTGCTCATGGCCAGCATTTGCATGGAGGTAACGCCCGAAAGGCTCAGCTGCGGACCACAACACCAGGGTGCACACCGCTGGGCCAGCAACATGCTCCTCTCTCCAGACACCGTACGTGATGCCACACACATGACTCCAGGAGCCAGGAGTTAAAAATACCAAATATCACAAGTTCTGCCCAAACCAAACCACCAGCCTGCCTGGCCTGTACATTACGGCATTGTCATATGACAGCAAACGGCTCCTCCACCGGGCAGGAGGATCTGGTGAGAGCCATCTCCTCAGGGCAAGATGGAGCCAATCCTTTCAGCAATGTTAATACCAAAACAACACAGTTAAAGCACTCCAGGTTCACAACAGACAGAGCCAACACTGAGCTGCATCTGGCTGTCCTCTGTTACTTGGGCTGTAGCGTTTTACCACCTCACAAGCACATCGCACTGAAACCAAAGATTCTATTTGCATGAAAATGGCACTCAATAGCCAGCACAGCGGCCAAATCAAGCTGTTTCAGGACAGGGCTCCTGGCAGAGTAGTTTCTTCGCATTATTTGAAGCTCACGTGGCTAAATTCAGCCCTCTCTGAACACAGCAGCAGCGCCTATCTGTGCTGAGTAATGCTTAAACAAAAGAAAATTGCTAACGCGTGGGGACACTAGTGTACAGTGAGGGTCAGGGGATCCACCAAAGCCACGTGTTGGCTTTGGAGAGGTGCTGAGACCCCGAGGCACGTCAGTGCTGGCCGAGGAGCAGCCATGCAGTGACTGCGTGCCGACGTGAAGACGTTTCAGCAAAGCCACGGACCACAAAAGGGGAGCTTATGTCAGCAAGAAGCGGTGCCACCCGCGTCTGTGGCAGCAGCCACATCTGAAGGCAAGGTCCAGCTCAAGGCATTTAATGGTGCGTCAAGCACACACAGGGCACACCTCTGCTTCAGTATTGCCGCTCTCGGCTGTCTCAGCTGCTGCAAGGCCCCAGGGCTCCCTGTTTGCTGCCGAAACATGGGGTAAATAAATAGGGCCAGCTCTGATGGAGTCCCTGGATGGGAGATGCCCAGGGCTACATCCATACTCTGCTGTCACATTTGTGGCTGTGAATGGGGTGAAACCTCCGTTTCCCCCGTGTTTGCAGCTGGCATACTCCAAATCAAGTGGCTGTATTGATGACAGCCTCGTCCCTGGGCCAGCCTCATCGCAGGACGCAGCGTGGGAAGCCACGAAGAGGAGGGATGGGGCTGCAGCGGGAGGCAGGACACCCTCACACCTACTGACTCACGATCTCTGCTTAGGGAGGGCAGGACAGCCAGGGCCAAAGTGCCCCTGTGCTCTTGCAAAGACTCCAAGCAGGCACTGAGCAACCCGCCTTTGATTGCCTGTAATGCGCCAAACCAGTCGGTAAACTGGATTTGCCTTATTTGAGGACGCGTGGGCACCTAGCAGCACTGGCAGCCCTCACGGCACGCTCCTGCAACAGCTGCTTCTGCAGGCGCTGCTCTGAGCCCCGACGCAAAGTGACAGATGACAGCAAATTGTATTGACGGGCCCTTATTGAATCAAACTGTCAGGAGGCAGCTGCTCCGCGGCCCGCTGCCGATCTGCCGTTCATTGGGGTGCCCAGCCCCGGGGTGCAGGGATGGAGCCAACTACCGCCAGCAGCATGTGGGCACCAGGACCCGACTGTGCATCTGCCTCGGCAGTGCCCGGAGCCACGAAAAATGCTCTGCTGAGTTCGAGGGTCCCCATAGTATCATCAGGATGAAACACGAGAGCAGAGAGTGAGAAAGCTGCAAGCACAGAGAAGTGATCCCATTTCACTTGAGAAAGGCAAAGTGCAAGAGGCAGAGCCTGTACCTTTCGGAGATACACGTCTACAGAGTAAAAGCTGCAAGAGGAGCAAGCTCTCACATTGCCCTCAGATTTCAGACAGAGAAGCTGGTGCTAAAGGATGGCAAGAAAGAGCAAAGCAACAGAGAAACGCTCTAGATGTCACCTTGAACATCAGTTCACATCCTTAGATAGAGAGAGGTTGCAATGCCACCAAAATCAGTGGGTTTGCCTTGATTTACACCAGTAGAAGATGTGGCACACAGCATTTTACCTAATTTTCTTCGCAGTTTCTGCTCCGCAGCTAGCTCTAGCAAGCACAGATCCAGCCAGGCCACTTATAAAAATATATTTAAGCAGATCGATTGAACAGTTAACTAGAATCATCAGCTCCTTCTGCACTTGCAGTACATGGAGAATTAGCATTGTTTTAATTGCACCAGCAATGCCATCGGGGCAGCAGTGAGAGTCGGTTGGGTGATTACTGTCCCTACAGCAGGGGAGCACCAGCGACCACCCAGCACCGAGGCACATGCAAGGTAGCTGCCCAGAGATGCCACTGGTGTGACCAAGCTTAATGTGCCAGCATCACATGGGTCAAGCACGGATGCTTTGCAAGTACCACGCATCTCAAAAATCTGCAAATAGGATGTCCCAGAAGCGATCGTGTTTGGGCTGCAATGACAAACCCTTGGGCAGGATGAGCCCCTGAGGCAGGCTGCACCCTAGGGAGCTGAATCAGACACTGGTCAAGGCTCCAGAGGTCTGCGTTTTCATTTTACTTTGGCAAGCCTTGTCTGCCTGGCTGCATCAACACAGTCCTCCTAACTGCTTATTTAAAGTGTAACCCTGATATTACTGGCCCAGCACTCTCATGGCTGTATTCCACTTGTTTATTCAGTTGATGAACACAGGCACATGGGGAGGCAAAGACTCTGCACACTTTAGTACCAGTGAACCAAATGTAGCAGCAAGCGGTGACCCTTTTCCCCATTCCTTTAAGCCAGTGTAAACGCTCAGCTATCACACCAGCCATCCCCTCTCTGAACACTCACCAAGGGCTGGAAACAGGGACTGCCGCCACCCCAAAAACTCCTGGGACAGGCGCTCACAAAGACATTGCCTCTGCCTTCAGCCAGCCCAAGGCATATACAAGAGCGGTCACTGCCTTGCACGTTCACATTCACAGCTCATGGGGGTTTTGCTGGCTCACAGGGCAGTGGTTAGATACCCTCCCCCAGGACTGACAAAACCAGTAGAGGTACAGATGCGGCAGAGGGGTTACACATGCTGCTGCAGGCAGCTGCGGCAGCACCCTATAGCACTACTGCAGGAGCCACGGACAGGCTTGAAGCTGCCCTGTACACCGACACAAGGCATTGGATGGGCTCAGCCCTTAGCCTTGCTGGGGCAATTCCCATAAATCCCAAGACTTTACACCATCCTTCTGAATTTCTGCCTTTACAGATGAGAATTCAGCCTGGGAAACTTTTTCCATAGTTTCTAGTTTTCTCCAAAGAAACCGAGTGACCACTTACCCAAGGGAAAAAGGAGAGTTTGGCCAAGAGCGGGGATGGAGGGATTTGTTGTTTTTAACTGTAACTGTGGTCAGGAAACAGTCCTAGTGCTCATTTTGAGCTCCTCCCTCTTGATAACATCTACCATACACAGGCAGTGGAAAAGAAAAAGCCTTTGATATAAACACGACAGAGTTTGATTCATTGCGGGGCTGTTTGCAGCTATCGCTTCACCCCAACGCTTGGCGCATGGCTTCAACCTGTGATCGAGGCAAGCACCAACTCCCCGGCCCCGTTAGGATCTCGGTTAAAGCCTTTCCACCTCCGACAGGCACAGGCTGGCAGAGCCGCACTGAGAGAGCGGCAGGATGCTGCTGGGGCTGCAGATGTCAAGTGTCTTGGCCCCAGCAGGGCTCAGTTGCCAGCAAGCGTTCACCAGCGGGACAAAGAGGATTTCACACCATGCAACCCCCCCCTGCTCAACAACTCACTTCATGGCCCAAAGGCACCCGCTGCATCTCTGCCGCACGTGCAGCCCCCGGGGAGGGAGCTGAGCCCCACAGACCCAGCACAGGGAAAGCGTCTACCTCCCAGCCTTGGGGATTCAGCCTCCCAAGCTTGGTGAGGAAGGTGCCTTTCCAGCCCCTCTACAGTGCTATGATCAGGATGGCCGTAATCCCCACTGTGGGACACGATCCTCGAGTGCAGGACTGAATCCTGAGGCTGGCTCTGGTGCCTGTTGACTAAGCAGATCCTTTCACCCCTTGGTGCATAATAGGAAGCAACACCAGTCTCACCCACCCCTGCAAAGATTAATTAGTTGCCATTTACACAGCACTCCAAGGTGATACCTGTGCTGCAGACAGGTACAATGAAGCTGGAAATTAGTAGCTCATTACTGCTGATCTGAAAGTTTTTCTTCTATGTGCCAGAGGACATTTCACCCAAGGTACCTGGGTTGCGGTCAGCTAAAATACTTAAAGCTCAACTTGAACGAGCTCTCCAATGTGGTAGGGAATAAGCCTGTGCTACAGCAAACCTGGGAACTAATCGTTTGTTCCCATCTCCAGCTCCTCTGAGCCTGGCTTTAAGGTCAAACCAAGCTTTTATCTTCTCCTGTATTCCAGTACGCTGGGAAAAAAATAATATTAGAGGAATAAATTAGCATGTGAAATGTAATTTAACTAATTAGCCCACTGGAGTGGAAAATATTTGCTAACCACTTTGAAGTCAAACCTACTGCACTTATTAGGACATCACAGAGGAGAACGGAAGGAGGCAAAGACAGGGAGACCATGAGGACAGGCTCCGGAGGACGCAAGTGCCTAAGCAGGACACTGAGAATTTCACCCGATCATTTCTCTTTTCTTTTCACTCTGCAGAACTGCATTAAGTGTCCAACTCAGACACAGCTGTGCTGGAAGAGACCAAAGGCTGTGCTGCACTCCCCTCTGACTTGCCATTTATGGGACATTGCAACAAGGGGGTATTTCCCAGGGATTTTCACCGTCACACAGGGCTGGGTCAGCTGCATGGTATTAGCCTGGGATGCCCTGGTATGCACAACCATGAGCGGATCAACTCACCAGACAGGAGGGATGCACTGGGATTGTGCAAGATGGGCCTGGGCAGCAGGACCCCACCACCGTGGGATATCGGCTCACTGGTCCCCCAAAGCCTTGCAGCTCCCACTTGCAGGGAGCGGATATTGCCAATTAAGCTGACAAAACGGTGTGCCATAAAGCTCCATCATATTAGGGAACTGCCCGAGATGCCACAAGAAGCCGTTATATCACTTGCAACAGTTTGTTCATTGATTTCCCCATTTCCCAGATATAGAAACTGTTGCTCTTTTATTAGCAAAGCTTTGGAAATCCCTACCCATAATAGCAAGAGAGGCACCCTGGGAAATTTTGCAACTGCTGTGGCTGAATTATGAAAGGGATGGATTGACAGCCCCATCGAAAGCTAGCAAGGGAGACAGAAACGAGAGCGTCCTCTGCCCAACACGCACCACCATGTTGGGGGTAGCCTGGGGGGAGATGAGGATGTTCCCCTTCCAGATGACCAGCCACTGAACGTGGGCACGAGCAGCTCACGTCTCTCCATCACCTCCAATGGTGCACTGCCGGCTAGTGAAACACTCCCCAAAGGAGCCCCGCTCCATGCCGGGGCAGAGCAGTTTTCCTGGAAAACACGAGTATGAGATGTTGACTCAGAGTTGCTGTCCTGGGAGAACAGGCTTGAGCCAGGGACTCATGTCTTTGTGGGGTGTCCTGATCCGGGCTTTGCCTAGCTCTCTTGCTCCTTTTTGAGGGCAAAGCCCTGCTCCTCTGGGAACCCAGCCTGGAAGGGGTCAGTTGTGTGTTCAGTGAATGGATTTGCAGCACAAGGAAAGCCCACTTTTCAAGCCAGGCCTTCCCACAGCTATGGTCCAACTGGTGATGGAGACAGACGGACAGGATCCTGCAGAAGAGCTCCGCTGAGGTTATTTCCACACCATGCCTTGCACGTGTGGGAGGTCCAGGCCAGCAGGATTTGTCCTCCGGGGAAGGTAGAGACCTGACAGCAACCTGGCCATGCCAGGTCTCAGCAGGAGCACACACAATGGTGACCAGATGCTCCCGTGGCTACGTCAAAGCAGGTGCCAATGGGATTCGGGGACACAGCACTCTGCTCCCACAGCTTTCAGCTTTGCCTTGCGCCTCCTGCCCAGGTCTCTGGTGCTGCTGTGTCCTCCTCCTCCCCCTGCAACACCCCCATTCCTCACAGTCGCATCCCAGCTCCTCTGCGTCTTCCTCTGCCACTCCGTCCCTTTGCTGCCACAGAAGCCTGCATGGCAACTCACACTCAGGGAGATGGAAAATACTCGTCCGACTCCTCACCCACAAAACCAAACAGGGTCCTGATTAGAGGAAGGTTTCTGAGTGCTCTGGAGCATGGCTGGCTCCAATGTGGAGCACAGCACACAAGCGCAAGGCAGCACATGGCACTGCTCGTCCGGCACTGGTCAGAGATGGGGAGGGGAGGGCAGGGAGGGGTCCCCGCCTGGTCTGCAGGGTGTTTTGGGAAGAGGGGAGCTCGCTGATGGGGCACGATGCTCCTTTTGCAAAGGGCAGGGAGAGTTGCAAAGTGCCAACTCAACTGCAGAGGAACACCCGGCACCCCAGAGCACCTTTGCAAAGGGCAGCAGGGCTCAGGGCAGGTGGGTGATGCAGCCAAGACCCACGGTGCTGGGAAAACCTCTGACTCCCTTCCCATGAAGTTAATTTGTTTTACCCTCTCCCAACCCTGCGTCCCGCAGACCTGCTTGAATGCTCCCACACTTGCAACGGGTCAGGAAGGCAGCGCTGGGCCAGGGCCAGCCCACTGCGGCGTAGGCAGGGTTTGACCACTCGTTAGCACGTTCCCTGGCTGAATCAATTTCTGGACCCCCATCTTTTAGTAGAGCTTCCTTTGGGTGCGAGCATCCAAAGGTCCCCATGTAACACAGCTCCTAAACTTTTCCCAACCTGCTTGTGCCATCTCCAAGAAGAAAGGCAATTCATGAGCCTGAAAGTCCTGAAATAGAAGGGGAAATGCCAACACGGCTCCCTCCACCATGCCCACGCAGACTGGCAGAAGCCACCGCAGGGAAATGAGCATGTACCCGCACACGGGTGGGCGTGAGACACCAAACCCTGCCTGGCTGGAGATAATCTTTCAGCTGTGAAAGAGGAGTTTCCCCATTGCTCCACAGACAGAAATGCCGCTTGGGACTTCCCCGCCGGCATTTCCCCACCGGCCCGTGCTTTGCAGCAAAGAGAGGTGCCAGCTTCGTGGGGGCACGGGAGCCGCTACGCCCCCGCTTTCCAGGAATGGAAAACGGAGCGAGCATCCTCAGTCTCAAAGCAGTGGTATGTGAGCACAGAGAGGCAGACTGGTCTCTAATCTGCCTCCTGCTCACAGGTGCTGCCAGCCAATGCTCGCTCCTGGGGGTCTCATCCTGCTCTGCTCAATGCAGGAGAGGGCAGGGGATGGAAGCACCAGCAGAGCCCTGAGCTGGGATAGGTGATCACAGCGGTGAAACGCACAAGGTGCATATGCAGAGCCTCAATTTAAGTGGAAATGGGGATGCTGGAGACCAAGCTCCCAGCCTGACCTCGTGGCAGTTTGAGTTTCCACAGGAAAGCGCTAACCCTTTCTGTCCTGCACAATGGAGCTAACGCCCCAGTGATGACCCGAGGGCTGGGGATACCCCGATGTGCCAGATTACTGACCGCTACCTCACCGTGACACAACTCCCAGGACTGGCTGTGACCCAGCAGCCGCCAAAGGGTTAGCAGGAATTGTTAAAGACCCAACCAACCAAAAAAAAAACAACAAACCCAAACCAACAAACACCAAACCTCTAACACAGTGCACAACCCCCTTAAAAATTATTTTTCTTTTCTGCAATAAAACCAGGAATAAGATTAGCAAGTGGAGGTCATTTCCAAGTAACCCAGATCAGGACATTCCCCGTGCCCGGGGCCAGCCACTCCCCAGATGAGCACAGGTCTCCAGTTCAGGCTTCCCCCTCTGCAGGGAAGGAAGTCTCCACCTGTGTCGGGCAAACCCTGAGGATCCCCTGCGCTGCACCACGGGGCCGCAGGGAAATCCAGCACCAGATTGCACTACTGAGTAGGAATGGATATCACGTAATGTAAGCCTTGAGAAATCTGCTGCTTAAAAAAAAAACCAAACAAAACACCAAGCTAAATAAGAATAAAGCATCCAGCCGCTGGTTCACCAGCTATCATCCCATGCTCCAGCCACCTCCCAATGCCCGGCCGCCCTCCCTCCTTCCCACAAATGCTGCAGGAGGCACCTGCGCTTTTGGGGCACGGTTCCCACCCCCGGCACACCCCACCAGCTCTGCAGTGGCCATCACAGGTATCCTCATTAGTGCAGCACCACAGTAGATCCTGGCAAAGCCCTGGGGGAGCTTCTAAATATAGGATGCTCCCCTGCAAGTCCCCTGTCCCTGCAGAGACACTCGCAGGCTGCTGAGCTGGGGCTTCCCGCCCCTGCCGAGATCCAACACACCACCCTGCAGGAAAGTCCTCCCTCCTACCAGGGAAACGAGCTCATTTCTGTACTGTCATTTCACCTCTTTAAACACCCAGATAACGTAGAAGAGAAGGTAACATTAACCGTGACATATCAATTGTTTGCCATCAAGAAAATCCAGATTTAAGGCTCCTGCAGTGATAGTACAAACACTGAACACACACAGCAAGAACATGGGCTTTCTCTGCTCCAAAATCAAAGGAAGTTTTGCCTCAAATCTTAACAGCACCTGGATCACACCCAAAACCCTTAATACATGCAGGACACCAACCGCTCACCACCCACCAGCTCTGGAAAGCATTGCCCCTATTTGGGGTTCTCCAGTAGCTTTATCACAGGGTCCCTTCTTGCACAGTCAGATTTGTAGTGTATTTCTGTGAAGGGGCAGAGTTAAGGTGACAAGAGGAGCCCTCACCAGGAATCCCCTAACCCGAGCACATCAGGAAACCTCCACCTCGGTGCTGCAACCAATGCAAATTTTTGCATCATGGAGCAAACCCTGCACTTGGTTGCAGCTGCAGCACAGCAGCAGAGCGAGAGGGCAGGATCGATGCCCACACAGATGGCAAGACCAGGCGGGGCAGCCACCAAGGTGTGTGGAGGCAGAGTCAAGCTCTGCAGCCGATTGCTGCCTCCCAGGTTTTCACACCCGTCAGCCACCCCAGGGCAGCAGAGTCAGGACACACACAGCAAACACTCCCTTTTGCATTGAGCTACAACACAGTTCTTTTTCCATATAGGAAGGCTTCCCCTCCCTCCCAAACTACTCCTTTCATTTTGGTGCCCTGGATTTGGCAAGTGCAAGACATGGTCTGCCTCAAAATACACCACTTCAGAGAGGAAACAGTCACATCTGGAGGCGGTGCCAGCTCTTGGCATCTTTAACTTCGCCAGAAGTTCACCACCCCCGGATAGCACCGGGGTGGGGTCACAGCACCTCTCTGCCCCTTGCACACCCACCCCATCCCTGGAGCCGAAAACGGGCTGGCGGCTCACTTGCCTTCTACTTACATCATCATCCTGCACGCTCAGGGGGATATCCAACATGCACATCTGCACAGGCTGCACCAGAGCCTTCTGCACGTTGAACAAAGGTTTTGCCTCCATCTTCCCAGGGATGGAGGGGCTGCTCATTCTTCACTCTCTCCTCCGCCGCTCCTCTTCCAGGAGCAGGTCCAGCCCAGGCAGCAAACCAGACTGGAGATCTCTCCCTGCTCAATTTTGTCAGCGCATCTTGCCAACAGCTGCT
This sequence comes from Astur gentilis, assembly GCF_929443795.1. Taxonomy (NCBI): domain Eukaryota; kingdom Metazoa; phylum Chordata; class Aves; order Accipitriformes; family Accipitridae; genus Astur; species Astur gentilis. The sequence continues at coordinate 16,617,239 of NC_064908.1, forward strand.
GCTTCTGCTGCTCTAAGAGGTCTTATTTCCTTCCTTGCAAATCAAAGGGCTGCGAGGAGCTGCACCAAGAGGCTGTGTGTGCGCGTGTGTGAGCAAGTGCGCCTGTGTGCATGCATGTGTGTAGCCAGCGATGCTCCTGAGGTCGGTGAAACAGTCCTTTGCAAGCATGCCACGGCACGCTGCCTTCCCTCAGCCTCTCCTTTCTTTCAGGGCGATCTCGGTGCTGGCTCAGGCTGCTGCTTTGCACTGGCGTGAGGTTTTCAGCCTCATCTACATGCGTGGCACTCACAAACCCCGTGCATTGTCTCAGAGACACAACAGGTCCTCCCTGCTGTTGATTTCTGATTATGATCAAACTGTGTCTGCAGCAGCTACAGCATTTCCCTCTGGCTGTTGTGGCAAGCAAACAAGCAGAGCTGGAAGGATGAGAGGGTGTGAGAGACAGAGCATGAATGATCGGAGCTGGAGCCTCCCCTTTTCTTTCCTTCTCTTCTTCCATCCCTGCTTTCCATTGTCAGAGGCAGTTTCAGCTCAATGCCTCCCTGTACTCCAAGGACCACAGTGAGGCTTAAATAATTCACATCCAGAGAGTGCTTGGGAACCTTATGGCACTAAAAATGCAGCGTGGCACTAAAAGACAGTGAATATCAGTGATCATTTTGTTTGCAGGTCAATTCTGCATGGAAAGTTTTGCCCAGGTGAGCATGACACCTGCTACCTTTTCCACCAGAGAGCCTGCGACTCCAAAACGGAGTTTTGCCAAAGTAAACATGGCACAAAATGGGATGGTTTTGCTACAAAGAGCATCTTCCTGCAGAATTCGCACCAACAGTAGCAGAAGGAAGAGAGAGTCGACATGGAGCAACATGTATATCACCTGCATACATGTACGACACAGATGTTACCACTCTCACAAACAAGAAGAAACCTGGGGCCAAGCCCATGAGCCATTTTCTCACCCTTATCAGCTACAGAGACCAGGCTTAATAACCAGGGGAAACACCCAGGGTGTCTCTCTCCAGGGATGAGGGCAGTAGAGAAGCAGTTTGGTGGGTTCATCAAGCTGCACCCAGCAAGGGGAGTCACTGGGGCCAGCTAAATACCCAACAGAGGGGCCATGCAAAATGTTAGGGCCAAGTCAATAAAAAGTCCTTATTGCCCTAAACCAGGAGTTTATGTCCTTACGGCTGCCCTTCTTGCTGGGCCCAGTGGGGATGACATAAATAGTGTGAACAGACCCTACTCCAGGCAGGCATTTTTGGGTGGTTTCCCATGACTGCAGGCAGCAGGGGTTCCCACTTTGGGGCTGCCCCTCGCCACACGCAGGGCAAAGGTCTGGGATGGTGCAGCCCTGTCCCAGCTTTCCCAAACCCAGCCGCTGCCTGAGGCCACAAGCCCGGCTCCCAGCACTCCTGGGTTTCAGGGCAGCACCAAGGAGCCCTGCTGAGCCCGGCATTCCTGCAGCATTAGGTAAGCTGGGCTTGGTGAGTCCTGCTCATCACCCAGCCAGCACTGGCCCCGGTCCCTCCTGGCCTCCTCAGCTGGGCTGAGTCATTCGCACAGGAGCCAGAGCCAGCCAAGACACTGGGGTTAGACGGGTCTCACACACATATGGACCCTTCGTGCTGCTCGCAGTCAGAGCTGGGCACCTTCCCAAAACGCTGGGGCAGAGCGTGGGACTGCAGTGGGGTCCAGCCCTTCATTCCCTGGAGAAATGCAAGGGTGAGAAAACCAGTGTTTACATGCTGCGGGAATGGGAGCTAATGGACAAGCCTGGAACAAGACCAGATAGGAACGAACCCACCATAAAATAAGTTTTAACTGGAAATTAGACAGATTTTTCAAGCACCATATGGCTGAGATGAGCAGCACCAAGGACACAGAGGGCAGCACTGCAGCAGCCCCGGGAATGGCTTCAGAGGGGAGGAGATACAGCTAAAGCACATGGACAAAGAAGTATTTCCAGGGCCATCTCCTAGCTTCTGGCTGATAGCATACTGGCAACTGTCTGGCTCTTTTCATGGCAGAAAGGCAGTGCCACAGCCCAGGAAACACCCTGGCATGGCCAGTCACTGCCCCTCTACATACATGATGTCTTGGTGACTCAATAAAATGTGCACTCCCAGGAAGGGCAGTCCCACATTTCACACTGTCCTCACCAGCAGCAAAATTTGCCCCCAGCACAGGCAGCACCCACAGCTCTGGTTCCAGGAAAGGTGATTCAAATCCATGCTTCAGCCCCAGCTCAGGTTACTCACCACCCCACAATAGGTTGGCAGAGCACAGCTTTCCAATAACAACCTTCCAGTAACAAGCTGGGCTTGGCCAGCTGGGATTGCACTATCCAGTAGGCCGAAGCGACTGTACCAACATCCTGAAAAGGACACAGATTTCACACTCAAGTGCCAGAGTCTCCAAGGGCTACCATCCCCAGGAACCCACTTATCATCCTGTTCAGCAGCTAATCTTTCCCATGGGAACAGGAGTTACTGCAAAGGTGGTGTGGAGGTCTAGGAGTCGCATCATCTTCTGGTGCCTGGGTCTGCAGGGCTCCCCCGGACCTCACAGCAACAGCAAGGGATAGATGGCACAGGTTGCTACCCCAGAGCACACATTTCTGGTAGGGGCTCAGTCTGTTCTGCTGGTCCCCAGAGCCCAGCGACCTCCCACCAGGCAGCCATAAAGATGCCAAAGGGATAACACTTCTGGAAAGTTACAAAACACACAGGCAGACAGCAAAGGAAAGCAAAACTACAAGTGCAGAGTCCCAGAAGAGATGCCAGGCAGAGCAGCAGCAGCAGACGTTGGACAAAACAACACCTGTTCTGGAGAATGGTCTCAGACAAACAGCAATAGGACAGAGTAGATGGGGTCTGATAGGACATGAAAGCTGCTGTACGTGGAAGGCTTTGGCCAGCGGTAACCAGCCAGATGTTGTGGGCATTCACACAGTCCCACAGACACCGTGAAACCTTCCCCTCCTCACCAGGGGCCAGCTCATGCATGCCCACGCACCAGTCTCCCCAGACACCTGCATAAGTCACTGGGGAATGCAACGGTCCTTCAACAGAAACCAGCAAAGTGGTTTTGAACAATTTTCCATTGGGACGTTTTCAGCAGAAGTGCAAGGCAAAGATTCCTCCGTCAAACCAGCCCAGACAGGACGATCCTACGTGGATTTTTGAACGACAGCCTCATCCTACTCCTCCTCCAGTCTGGCTGGCATGAGTGGAAACCGTGCTACGATCCCAGATCCTCCAGTAACAGCAGCTGAGCACCTTGAACATACTACTGCATCAGTAACAGAAAAGTCATCCACACAAGCACAGGACTAACTGCTGGAGCCCAACAGCAGCACATGCCAGCCCAAGGAGCAGAAAAGCCCTGGAAGGGGTGGAAGAGAAATCTCCCCCTGGTATCACCTTACCCCAGCGGCCACTTCTCGCAGGCAGGGAAGCCCCAGCACAATCATTGATGCTTCCCCATTTCATTTTGCACTGGAGCTTTATTGTTTCTTGCACATCCAGCTGAGCAGATAAAGCCCATCATGAGACCTCACTGCTTAGCAACCATTACTGGAAAAACACTGTTTTCCAGTAACAATCTGGGCAGAACAGAGCAACTGCAGCACAAATAAATTGTGGTCCCTATGCCAGATGCATCCTGCTCCCAACTGCTCTACTGCTGCCTCAAGAAGAGGCAGACTGCTGCACTGGGAAGTGCATCCATTCCTTAAAGTCTGAACAGCCTCTGCTACCCTGCAAGCACATTGTTTTGGGCATGCCATGATGAACCACAACTGAATCTCTGCATAGGTGGATGCAGGTTTCAGTGACAAACTCATGCACAGGAGGCTCTTAGTACCCAGCATAGCTGCAATGGCGTAAACATTCAGAATGCTCCAAGAAGCAGTGACCAACCTCTCCACCACATTGGTCATTTCTTGCACCAAGTGACTCACAAGGACAAAGGCACACGTAAGGAAGGCTGACAATGCTTGATGCAGTCAAGCATCAAAGGCTTCCACAAAACTAAAGAAATTCCACAGAAATAACAATGACTAGTTTGTTTTTCAAAGGAAATTGCAACTCCATGTATTGTCCACAAGCCCAAACATCATGGCATCCTGCACGTGCACGAGAATGGTGTACTTGAGTGAAATGACACAAAACTGACTAGTTTATTTTTACTGTGCGAGGCTGATAGAAAGGCAAAGAGGAAACAAAGCAGCATGACGAGTGAAAGGCAAATGGAAAATCCCAACAGCTCTTCCCCTTTGATACTTATCAGTAATAGAAAGAGGAAATCTACTTTCAAAAACAGAAATCCCAACCTGATATCATCCCTCTGAAGAAATCTGGCATTTACAAAAAGCCTACGGGTAGATTTAGAGAGGCAGATAGAGGCACAGACATGAAGGTGGATGCCTAGTGGGACTTCCAGGAGACCATGAGCAGGTAGGATTCCCATTTCTCAGTGAAAATCAAAGGCACCTTGGTATCTAAGCTCATGGGTGCTTCTGTATATCCCAATTGAAATCCATCTGTCTTGTCCCAAATGAGTTATGAGAACGCATCCCATTGATTTGTATCTGCACCCTCAGTTTTAGGCATTTATTTGAAGGACCTGCCCTCGTTCCCTCAAAGTTACTCCCGATAGTGGCCACAGCCTGTGCCGCACTTCGTGCCTCTGGAAAGCCCATCTGGCATTCAGCATCCTGAGCCGAATAAAATTCCCATGCTCCTCTGAATAGATACATATGCAAAATTAATTTGCAATCAAGCTCGCACGAAGCATAAGACGGCCTTTTAATAGGTGCAGAACAGCAATTACCAATGCAAAGTGAAAGCCAACAAGCATTAAACAGGGGTGGGAGAAAACCAATTAGTTTTCTTGGGATTCCTCCACACATTTGCCACTTGAGGGATTTCAATTTTCACGCTCCCCTGGGGGCTGAGAGAGCACCCTGGGAGCCATCACGTCACTGTGGGGAGGGGATGGGGATGCTTCCCCATGGCCTCCCCCTCCGTGGTCCCCATGATGCGGCTGTGCCGGACCGGTCTCCATGGAGACGGTCACTGCAGCAACGGAGACCAGAGGTGCAGCTCATGGGGTTGCGAGAGGATGCAAATGAGACCGGGGACTTCTCCCCCATAGGAAACGGACCGACAGGCACCCACACACCTCCTTTCTGCTTCTGAGACTTTCCCCGCATCGGCAGGATAAAAGGGCTCTGCTGCTTGAAATCCAGCTGCCTCGTCCCGTGCTGAAAGCGCTTTATCCTGTTGAAATCAGTCCCATGGGAGCTAGTAATATTGAGCTGTCACAGTGGGTATGGCATCGGGAGGGAGGCGAGCTTGAGGCTGTCATGGCAACAGTTTATTGAGTTTCCATAATTGCCCTCCCCCTGGAGATGGGGACAGAACCGAGGCAGGGGGCACTAATGTAGCAGCCCCCAGGTGCACACAGCTGAGGAGCCCAGGGTGGGCAGAGCTGCTCAAGGAGGGATACTTGCCACTCCGGCCACGATGCCACCAGCCATTGCACAACTGCCCATGCACCAGGCGGAGGAAGGACCCCATTCCTGGGCAGACATCATGGAGCAGCTTCCCAGTCCCTCCTGCCCCAAGTGGCACCAGCACCCCGTACCACCACGCTGCTGGAGGGCAAGGAGGACAGTCACCATGGAACTCCCTGCAAATCATAGCTGCCCCCACCCTCCCTTCCTCATTCATGCCAAGATTAATCTCAGTTTCCCCACTAGACTGAGCCCATTTAACAACATCCCCCCAAGTCTCCCCATCCCATGTGCAGCCACTCTGTGCTGCCAGAGCAACCTGGGCACAGCTCTCAGACAGGGAAATCCCTGGCACAAGGCTTGCACGTGTTTTGGGCATATGTTGCTGGGATGACTGTATTCATGCATGGGTGCCCAACTTCCCAGGCTGGGCATATACGGCAGGCTTAGGGAGCTGGGGGCTGCAGAGGTACTAGTGCAGGAGGATGCCACAAACTGCCACGTGCCCATCATGGCTGTTCCCTGCCAACTCCGAATACAAGGAAAAGCCCCATCATCTCTCAAAACATCTTCCTATAAAGGGGGCCAACAGCACTCCAGCACAGAGAGATTTAAGAAAGACCAGGGCCAAAATAAGCTCCCAAACGTCAGCACATCCTGGCTCCTCTAGGGCCAGCTCCGGACCATGCACTGACAGCACAGCCAGCCATCTCGCTGGGACTCAGGTGGGCACAGCACAGGGCACTACAGAACTCAGCTGTCCCCACGCCAGCCCGGCAGCACAACCCGGCGCTTCCCACTGCAAACAAAATCTTTGCCGGAGAAGAGAAAGGTGTTGGGGGAAACAGAGAGCTGAAGGCACCTGCAAGCCATGACAATCCCCGCTGTTACCAATTGTAATATCTCCACAGGGGTTTATTCCACCTGCCAACCAGGCCAGAGCAGCAGCCGTCTGTGATGAGAGACCAGGCTGGCAGCAAGGCCAGGGCACCTCTCCGGGCATATGTCTGCACGCATCCAGGCCTGCATGCAAACAGGGGCACGCAGATGTGATGTACAGCACAACATACTACCTGGAGCATTCGCCAGAGACAGAGCGTCCACTAATTCACCCACTTGGCCGAGCCTCCAGCACTGGGCAGGGTCGTTCCCTTCAGCATATTTTCCAGGGCTTAGCTGAAGCTTAAACAAACCCGAAGGAGGAGATTCCTGTCCCCCCACCCCAGGAGCCTGCTCTCCTCCGCAGGACACCGTGCTGCGGAGTCTAAAACCGCCTCAGCTCCTCATGCATACTTTAGCCTACATAACACATGGCCAAGAGGTTATCTGCAGATCCACATCACTGCTCCGTGTCACTTGGCAGGCAACGCAGCTTGGAGGTTTCCAGCCCCACACACTAAGCCAAAGGCTCTCCCGATCCTCCCTCTTCGTGCTTGCTTTGCAGGCTAGGGGGTTTAAAGAAGCTTCCACCATGTGCAGTCCCCCCTCTGCCAGCTTGTGCTAGCCATGGGGATGGGAAACACTTGTTGCACAGCCAGATTCCTGAAGCAGGTTGACTTTCCTGGAAGTTTCCTTCAGGGCTCCCGCTCAGCTGCTCCCCACCCTCCCGATACAACAGTGAAGGGTTTGACATTGCTTCCTCTGCTGCGAGGGGAACCGATGCCTTTTGCAGACCTCTCCCAAGAGGCACGGCCCTGGATCAGAGAGGGAGAGGCACTTCAGCCTGGACCACCCTCTTAGGAGGACACGGCAGGGTGGGACTGACCAAACCCCAAGGCTGTCAGCTTCGGTGGACACAGTCCAGAGAGCACAGAGGCCCTTCCCTGACCTCCCCGAAGGCTGTGGCTGGACCCCAGTTTTCCCAGGCCTGGCCCCCACGCAGCACAGACGTGCAGCCTACCACGGAGGGGGCTGCCAGCCCCATCCCCTGCCAGCTCTGCAGCCCCTTGGGGGCTGGGAGCCTGCTGCAATTTGGGGATGGCGGGTTGTGAGCTCACTTTACATTGCACAGATTAACGAGCCCTCCTACTAACCTGTTGTCTCCAGATGCTTTCTTACAGCAGAGAGGTGGGTGAAGTCCCCTCAGGCATTGCAGAGCAGCGCCTACTCTCAGCTTTTAGGCCAAGCCACATTTTTGGCTGGAGAACAGGAAAATTTCCTGTACCTGCCCAGCAGTAGACATGGGAGCTGGGGAACACCATCCAGTGCTTTGGGACATGCAGCTGGCACCACAGGGCTGCATCAGCATCTTGACTGCCCATGTGGTCCCAGGCACTGCACCGACCAGGACCCCTGCAGTCAGAGAAACATGTGGCCGGCACTGGCGGACCAAAAGCATCCTCTGCGTTTGCAGGAGACCCCATCAGAGTGGCACCCAGCAACAGGAGGTGGTATGTCCTCCCTCCAGCACCGTACCAGTCTCTCGCCACACACCCAGCACAGCCATCTAGTGACTGTACTGTAAATCGGATGAAACTCAGCCCTGGAGGCCCACCATTGATTTCCGTTGCCTAACGACAGGAAAGCTTTATAATCCTATTAACTAAACACCCTTTCAAGCAGCACTGGGAACAGCGCAAAGGGGAGTTGTATAAGCAGTTAGAGCCACCCGGTGCAGTGGCTGACTCCGATAGGTGCTGGGTGAATTCCCCAAAAGCAGGGCTTCAACACCCGCAGTGTCGGTGGTGGCCTCTCCAAAGACATGTTGAATCCTACCAAGAAACACATGCTTCAGCTGCAGGTCGCTGGCCAGAGAGCAAAGGAGCTAGGAGGCCTTGCACAGGAAAATGGTGCCCGCACATGCAAACTTGTAGGACTTGGCCCCTGAAATATTGATGAATATCATCGCATTTCAATCTCTTCCTAATTACCACCATCCTAGTCATACTTATGGATGTTTCCCAGCAAAAGATACACTGCTTTGGCCAAAATATATAAACATTTCATGGAAGAATGTGAATTTCATTGCAACTTCCTAAGGAGAAGGGATACTTTTCAGAATACTTCTATTTGCAAAACGTTTCAAGATTGCATCCCTCCCCCCTAGTTTGCAATGACAGCCAGTGTGGAAAAAAACCAAAAATCAAGCTTGCAGAGGATGTAAAAATCCCAATTTCTCACCCAGCCCCAAGCACCCCAGAGCCATGCTGCATTTCTGTACAAGGATGAGAAACCTCCACACTCTGGAGAGCTCCGAGAAAACACTGCTGAGCCACACGCAGGGACGGAGACCAGAGCAGCCGTGGGTACTGTGGCCAGACCTGCCACCAAGTGCCACAGGAGGGGCTGTGCCACCGTGCAAAATACAAATGCCTGACTGATGCCTCATTCAACTAAAACCCCTTTGGGTCCAGATCCCCTCCAAACGGCACAGTCAGGATAGCTGCAGCAGTTAAGCCTGAGGAGGAGGGTCTGTGCTGTGGCAGGAGGGAGATAAATGCCTTTCCACCAGCGGAAATGTGCCTTCCCTAGACTGTGCAAGCATTTATCAGTCATCTCCCCTTCCCTTTAATTAGTAATTCACACAGCATTGCAAATTACTAGGCCTAATATTTTCCACAACGGGTTATGAATGCAGAGGCACAGGTTGAACTCTTTGTCAGGGGACATGATCCTGCAGGCATCCCCATCAGTGCCACGCGCAGTGATGGAGCAGGAGGCTGGTCACAGTTCTCCTGAACAAAACCCTTCCCCCTTTTAGTGCTTATCCCACTGGGGGCAAAATAATCTGCCCTCCACGAGCACTGGGGAAGGAGCGTGTCCGATCGCCCTGTAGTGGGACAAGGCTGTGGTGGCCACAGGCTCTGGCTTGCAAACGCACCACACCGAGGCACAGCACTGGCACCAGCCTCCTTATTTTGGTGCCACCGAGGACAGCACAGCTACCAGAAGCGCCTGCCTGTCACCATGGAAATGCTGAACGGGAGGGTTTGAAGCCTGCTGGGACTTTCAACCTCTGCCAAGCAAAACAGGGCCCTTAAACAACCATAAGCCTTTCGTGTTTGTATGAGGAAAAGACTCGTGTTCTCCTTAGCCTGCTAGGCATGAGGCAGCTAATGTGGGACCTCTCCCAGGGAAACAGCCACTTGAAGGAAGGACATCCTCCCTGCTCCTCCAGCCTCCGCACACGCAGAGCTCAGACCCATCCCTTAGCTGTTCCTGCCCTGGACCAGCTGTCCTCTCCCGACGTGCACCCACCAGATCTGCCCCGCAGACACCCCACAGCTCAGGCAACAGCGGTTGTCTGGTTCTGCACAGCCAATGCTTTTGCACACCTCAACCACCACTGCCGTGGGAAGAATCTTGCATCCCCTCCCAGCAGACTTTGATCACTGGCCCTCCTCCCAGGGCTGCCCAACCTCCTTGGAGAGGGGCTAGAAAGCAGCCAAGGGCTGGCCATAGTCCTGTTCTCCACAATTCAGAGCAGAGCATGCAGCAGGAGCCACCCTGACCAGAGCGTTTCTGCCTGCTCTGGACCTTGCTGCACCATCCCAGCCACCCATCAACCGTTTTTCATGCTGGTGGCATCTCCTCCCTAGGGAAGCAAAGAGCCATGACCACATGGGACACAGCACTGAGCAGGACGGGCAGGAAACACACGGTGGGAAATCCGCTGAGAGAGGGAGGCAGTGGGGCCAAAAAAGCAGGGCAGGGTGGCTGCCAGAGATTTCAAAGGGGCCTGCGGGCTGCCCTGTGAAATGACCCTGACCTCCCCATCCCGTGCCGACAGCCCGCATGGAGCCAGGCAGGCTCCTTCGGCGCTGAACATGGTCTTTGCAGTGTTTGCTTCCTGCCTTCAGGCCAGGCAGGGTGTTTATAGCAAGGGAGTGGGAAACAGATTGGGACCGCATGGAAGAGGAAAGATAAAAAAGAACAGCGGATGTCCTGAGAAACCCACGAGGGTCCAAGTCAGACAGAACTTTCAGAGTAGTATCAGCCAGCAAGTGCCTTCAGGGAGGCTGCGAGAAGGTTCACATGGGCACATAGTGAATCCTGGGCAGAGGGAGAGCATCGCACCTAGGCTGCGCCAGCAACCTGCGCCCTAGCTGCCCATCCACTCCTCTGATAATGCCAGGAGTGCTTCTTCAGTCACACAGGTGATCCCTCCTAACAACGCTGGTCAGCCTACAGCAGTCAATATCTGCACCACACCTCACATATTTTCTCTTCCCCCTCCTCCCTTTCTTTTCTAGGCCCTAGAGGGAAGCGTGGAGCCTTATCTGGGATGCCTTGACATCCCAGAGCTCTGGCACCACATCTAAAGCCTCTCTGATTTTCTCCAGATCCTACACAGAAGCAGGACAGACCAAAGGAGGGCTTCTCCACCCTCTCCAAGCTGCAGCAGGCAAGCAACCCATCGGGGCACCACTGCACCCCTTCCTCCCCCCCCCCCCCCCCCACCTCTTTCCTTCCTTCCCCCCAGCTTTGAAATCTCCAGACAGGGTGGTGAAGGACATTGTATTGCAGCTACAGCTACTCCAGGGAGCATTCACCCTGGAATGTTGCATTCACCAGCCCCAAGCGCAGGAAGGCAGAAGCCTGCGGGGCCGCGCCGGAGCACAGCTTAGCGAACCCAGGAGCAGGGGGCAGCTGTAAATCTTTGCAGTGGATGAACTCCTGCTGCACTCCCAGGCCTCGAGGGAGCGGGAACTCTGTCCTGGAAGCCTGTGATCCCCCAGCACGCCACCACCGAGCCGACTTTGACGTCAGCTCATGTCTACAAATATTGTCTTTGACCCAAGGCCAAAACTTGCAATGCAGGGGAAAATCAGTGGAGAAAACAAATATCCGCAGAGATAGCCCGCAGAGAGCCTGTTCCAAGAGTGCTGGGTGGCAAGGGGCAGAGGACTGAGGGCAAATGCACAGGCACACCCAGGGTGACTTGGGAGCCAAAAGGTCCCCAAGAAATCAAGTTATTTAAAATGAAAATCCCCAGGGAAAACAGATGGGTGAACCCTCACTACAGGTCACGCAGGCTGGACTCGGGCAGTCCCAGCAGGAAAACCTTCTAACATCTGGAGGCTCTGCTGCTGCCAGCAGATCCTGCAGCAGGCAGGGGCTGGACCCAGACAGAGCAAATTGGATATCTGGGAGACAGCTCAGCACCCAAACAGCTGGCTGCCACGGCCACTCCTGAATGCCTGGTGCTGCTCCAGCCACTGGGGCGGCAACACAGCGTGTTCAACCACACCGCCCCATGCATGTATTTAAATACTACTACACCAACACTAACAGCACAGATGTGGCAGCCTGGAAAGCAGCAAAGGCACCTCTCCCAGCCACTGCTGATGGAAAGGTCACGCGTTTGCCTGTTGTTTACTGAGTGCTAGGGAAAGCTGGGGGATGGGTTGACTGGTGACAGTGGGAACAAGCACAAAAGGGAGCTGTGGATCAGGGCTTTCTTTTTATAGGAGGGACCAGCGATTGACATAGCCTTGCTAAGGACTCATAGCAGGCCCACGGTGGCTTTGGGATTGTACCTCAGGTCTCCAAGGATGAGGCAAGCAGTCAAACACAGCTCCTCCTTGGTGAGCAAGACGCGAGCACCAAGCTCCGCTGAGCAGATCCGCTCCCCGCAGCGGAGCCCAGCCTGGCGTTCGTGCCCCTTTCCAAGAGAGCCAGGCGCCTGCCATGCCCCGGCTCCCGTCACCACCGACCCTTCTCAGCACTGATAAAAGGCAAAACCCAAGGCAATAACTCATAGGGAAACCAACAGTGCCATCTGCTGCTCAGCCCCGCTCGGCCCCAAACAGCCGGACAGCCTGCAGCCTGCCCACACAAGGCATTCGCACAGGTTTACACAGCTCGCACCAGTCACAACAGCATGCAAAATGCATCCCCAACCAGCACCAAGCCAGGCACGGAGGCAGCAGCAAGCATCGCTGCAGCGGGAAGGCAACCCTGCAGCAGTGCTGATGGCCGCCCGCAGCTGAATGACTGGCGACAGCCTCTGGTTTGCACAGAAGAGCAAAGGACAGCAGGATGGGGAGGTGGAACGGAACAAGAGAGCATCCCAGAGCCCATTTAGTGACTGCAGCCTGTGAAGGAGGTGGAGGAATAAACAAGCTCACTTGGGAAAAGCAGGCAAACAACCCCTCTCCTCCATCAGCACCCTGCAGGTGAAGCACATCTTCCAGCCTCTACAGGCAAGGTGAAGGGGGAAGACAGCAAACAGCCCCTAATACACATCAAGCCTTGGCAACCTAGCTGACGCCATCCCGAACATCTCCTTTGAAGAGAAATCCCAGATTCTGGCACTAGATACCACGCACTCGCACATGTACTTTGTCACCCTGATATCCCAGGGAAACTCCAGGTAGTGGGAACACCTGGGAGAGCAGGGTCAGCCTGAGGGAGCCAAGAGCAGTTTCTCTGCACCTCCAGCCCCAGCAGCTGTGTGTAGTTGCCAGTTAGCCAGCCCTGCTCCACAAGTGATTGCAGTTCGGTGGCAGGTGAAGCAGCTTCTCTGCATGTACCACCTGGAAAGCATGCTGGCATCCTCCATGAGACATGTGTTGCTATAGCAATGGGAAAGGTATCGGAAGCAAAACCAGCATTGATGGATAGCGCAGACTGCTTTTAAGATTACCACACAAGATCAGGACCCCTGCTTCTCCAGGTCCAGTAGCCAGGCACCGTATAGGGAATGGCAGAGTGAGAACACTGCGAGGAACTGAAAAACACAACCCCAAAGATGCCCAGAATAAACACAGTTCTGAAAAGCCCCTCCTTTCTTCATATAAAGGGTCATCTCAAAGCAAACTGACCCCAAAGATAATAAACTACAATGAACTACAGGATGTCAAATCAATCATTACAATATCCCAGAGATTTATTCCGGAGCCTGCAGCAGTCGCTGCATCCTCTGTTCATGTCTGATCAGCCCTATCTGCAGGCATATACACGCATGCATGAGTGGGAGCTCCAGATGGAGCAGCTGAAGCACGCTGAGGAGGGACTTTGCATCTCTCCACCCGCTTCCTCCCAGACCCTGCTGCCAGCTGGACTCCCGCTTGCTGTCACTTGTTGCCAACTCACCCTCCTACCCGTGGCAGAGCACCACCAAGAGTTAACTCCCAGCCATTGGAGACACTTCAGACGCAGCTCCCTTCTCTGCCTCAGAGCAGATGACAGACACACAAAAACAAATTCAGCTCCAGCCTTGCCTGCCTGCACTCAGGCACTCTGCATCCTGCCCTCAGCCAGCCCCAAGACTGCTTGTCCGCCATCTGCTCCCTTCTCCAGCCCAAGCAGCCAGTAAGAGAGAGAGGGGACGAGTCTGTAGCTCTGGGAGCTTGGTTCAGGATGGAAGCCACCTTCTGACCCAGCTCACATGCAGCTTTCAGTTTTAAAGGATGAAATTCACCCTTGCACATGAACCTTTGCTTTCACATGTCGGGACACCCTGAACAACACACCTGCAGCAATTAAATCAGAGATTTAAAAAAAAATCTTGTTTGCTCAGCTTATTTACTTTGCAGCACTCAGTTTTCCCAGTTGTTTGTGTGGGTCTTTCCCTTAGCAACCAGGGAGAGAAACATTTATGAGGCATGAAAAATGTAGCTGTACAGCCATAAGAACTGGCAGGGTGCGGCTGCGGGTGCAGCTGGAAATTCCTCTTAACTGGTAGTCACAAATGACGGGACTTCAATGAACTGCACCCCTTAAATAGCAAAGTGGTTCATCCTCTTCAAGCAGGACATGTAGGCGGAATCAGGACTTCTAACCTGTGCTCTCCATGATAACATCCACCGCGCAGGATCCTAAGGCTTGTAACAAATAATTTTACATGCCTCAGTTTACCCATATATAAAATGGGGGCAACTATAAAAAGTGATGGGAAGGCTAAAGTTGAGACCTTAGTACAAAGCACTCCATAGGAATGCAACATGGAAGGGAGACTGAGCCCTGGACACCTTTTTCTAGACAGCTTTACACCTAATAATTTTCTGGATCTCCCAGCAAGATTATTCTCCCCAGTCCACAGTCATGGTGGCAGAGTACTCTTATTCTTGACCCTTGGCAGGGTCAGGATCCAAACCCTGGTATTTTGGTTGCCAATCCCCTTTTCCAAAGGGACATGCCACATCCAGCACGCATGCATACTGGCACTAGCTCCTGCCTCACAAACTTACCCCCAACAGACCTAATTTAGCTCTTGTTTATAGGGCTGGATCAAGCCAAATGAGGCCCAGACCAAATGGACCCACTGGGTGCAGGAGGCGGCTCTGGTATGCACATTTTCCAGTCCAAAAATGGATCCCAGCCCACTTTTCCACCACAGCATCAGCCCTTCCCTTTATTCATTCTTGGGCTCCCAGGAGCCATCACTGCCCACTTACCTTCCCACCACCACCACCAGGGCAGCAGCACAGACCCCCCTTCCCTTCCCAGGGTTGGGGTCAGGAGGAGAACATGGGAAGGGGAATAGAAAGTATAAAGTCAGGGGAGCATCAGGACCAGAGAGCCACATTCTGATGAGACCCCCGAATTTCATGCATTTGCTTCATCCTCCCCTGCCCCTAAAGCACTTGTGGGTTTCTGAGTGTAGAGCTTTTGTCCACGTCAGCTCAATTTAGCTTCATTTAGCCTCATAAACACACCAGGCAGAGATAAGGGACCTCCTGGTGCCCCTTGGCCTAAGTGCTGCCTGGAGAGCTGCAGCCCTGGCTTGCTGGCACAGCATGCAGCAGCTTTGCAGCCTGCCAGCAGCCACACAGCTCCGTAACGACTGCAGCGTCGCACCCGCAGCTAGACCCTGTCCCAAACTGTCTTTTCGTTCCCAATCCTTCATCCCCACTTCTACTAGCCACACTTATCCATTACACAAAAAAAACCCCCAAAAACAACCCAAAACAAAAACAAAAAAAGAGATCCCCCGTCCCCCCCGCAAAGGCTGCTGCTTCTCCTCTGCCAAAGCTCACGCAGCAGACCAGAGGTCTGGACTGCTAGCACGTAGCGTCCCCCTACACCAGCAGGCAGCAAGGGACAGGCACTTGCAGGTACAGACCCCAAGGAAATCACCGACAGAGCCCACCCGCTCCCTGGCGCCGCACATGCATTAGTCACCCGTCGCGGACACGCGTGGGCCACCGTCAACCCCCTCTAGCCGGGGTGCCGAAGGGGACCGAGCCCGGCCGCCCCCGCTAGCAGCGCACCGGAGCTCGGGGGTACCGCGAAAGTGTTCCGGAGAGACAAAGCCGATGGGTGAAAAAGCACAACTCACCTGAGTGTCGATCATCATCGTGCCCCGCGCATAGCCTCCGCCGGCCGCCCAGGGACAGCCGCTGACCCCCGCACCGGGGTTCCGCGGGGCCGGGCTCACCGCCCCTCCGCGCTGCCCGGCGGCCGGGGCCGGACCGCGCCGGCCATGGGGCCCCGGGAAGCGGGAGCCGGAGCCGGAGCCGCCGCCAGCGCGGAGCGCGGCCGGGAGAGCCGAGCGCGGGGCGGCACCGAGCGGGGCGGGGGCGGGCGCGCCGCTACCGGGAGGGCGGGGGCCGCGCCCGGCCTCTCCCGGTCTGGCCCCCCGCATCCCCGGGCGAGAGCCTGCAGGTGGGTGCACGTCTGCAGCGGGGGACCCAGGGGCAGCCGCACCGCTGGGTACACGCGTGCCCCCGTGGCACCCTCTGCCTGGGCACCTCTTCTTGGGTGCCTCCCCCCCGCAGGAGATGGGTGCTGTGGGTGCAGGACCCGTGGGAAAGCACCTTGCAGGCCTCGCCAGGGAGCGAGCGGCGGTTCGGAGAGGTTTGGCACGGCGCCGCTGTGCAGGCTATAAATAGGAGAAGAGCCTCGGGGCAGAGGAAGGGTCCTTTGCTGGGAGATCCCCCCCCCCCCCCCCAGTGCGCACACGGCTGCCGAGTTCTCCCCAGTAAGACACCTCTAAGGAGGCGAGCGCGGCAGCCTGCCGCACCGGGACTGTGCACAAACATCCTCCCCCGGCTGCCTCATCTCTGCTCAACCCAATCAGCCGAAATAGGGCAGGGGGTGGGGGGCACGGAGGGACCCCGGGAAAAAGCTGCTGGAGATTTTGGGTGCGCAGTCGGTGTGCTGGAGCGTGAGCTGGTTGAGACAGCGGGGGCTGAGTGAGCGGGGTTGCCCTGGAAACAGGCTGCGTGTGAACGGCTCCGGTACCCATAGTTTATGAGGCCGATGACATGTGCCATTGCAGAGTGATGTCAGGAGAAGCAGGAGCTGAGAGGAGGCTGCGTCACTCTGCACGGCCCAGTGCACCCGGCCGGTGCAATGCTCCTGGTTTGGGGATGCAAAGTGGGCCACCGCACTCCAGGGGACCGACACGCGCCCCCAGTACCCACACGAGTGCCACCGCGTCCAACAGCCTCCCTGCCCCAGGAGCCACCGAGCGGGAAGGACCAACTTTACCAGGGTTGCAGTGGGAATTGGTGACAAGGCACAGCCCATCTCCAGTGGGAACTGGTGACAAGGCACAGCCCGTATCCAGTGGGAACTGGTGACAAGGCACAGCCCATCTGTCCTGCTCCTCCGACGCTCCAGGCCAGCAGAACCAGCAGCTCTGGGTGGGGAGCGTAGCCAGGAAAGGAAAAGGTGCTGCCAGGCCAATCGCTCTGGCACTAGATGCTGCTACAGAGCAACATCATTCTAATTATAGTAACGGTGTCAGTGCTGAACAGTGAGAAAAATACATACTTCAAAAGGTCTATAACTGTAATTGGATGCTGGCAAAACTCACTACAAAAAAAAAAACCCAGAATGAAGCACTTTTAAAAAGTAATTTGTACTCATCTGACTTGCTTTAAATTAGCTAAAGATTCACTGGGGGGGGGGGGGGGGGGGATGAGGTGGGCATACAAGCAGCAGAGATTTCTGGTTAAAACCGCCTTTCTATTCATATGGCTTTATACTAGTTTTACATAAAACAACGGCATTTGGTGGATCTATGTTTAATCTAAATATAGCCCAAGAAAAGTCAAGTCAGTACAGCACTACTCTTTTACACTTCAATAAAGGAGGGAGTCGGGTGGGTAGACAGACATTTAAAAGTCACTCCTTCGATGCATTTTGCTAGCAATGCTTTCCTAAATTATTTGGTTGTGTGGACCTATGTGTGGATCAGAACTGCAGGACTGGGGATTTAGCGTGGGTAAAGTGCAACCCACTCCTGTAAATTTCTTCTCCAGTTCCTGCTGTCCCTGGAAGGGCCCATCACTGTCATTGTCACTCCACCTGGAGAGCAGCTGTTGCCCTCTGCATGTTTCACCCCTGGGGATCCCACGGAGACTTGCTGGGGCAGTGAGGTGAAGCAGAGCAGGGGGGATTCAAGTGAGAAAATAGTAACCCTGCTGCTTAGTGCTGCCCTTTCAGATTAGAGCAAATCCCCCCTGAGAAAGAAACTCATTCTGTGTATCTCACATTCACTAGCGAGCAACCAAGACTAGGCCCCATGCGGACACAGAACAAGAGACAGTGTCTTCCTTGTAAAGCCCCAGGCAAAACAGGTAAGACAGAGGGTAGGAGAGTAAAACCAGCCGTTCTGGCAGGGAGCTCACAGCCTTCCAGCTCCTTTCCACCACCGTGCTGCTTTAGCTGCATTAAGCCAGTCCAATGCACATGGGTATTCCCCAAGCTGGTTTTGTGCAGGGAATGTATAACTGATGTTTTTATCCTTCCTCATTCATGTCTGCTCAAAGACCATCTCATTTCCATGCCCCCCAGCCACAGATCTCACACAGAGAAGGTTTGACTAGGCCAGTCCTTTCGTAACTATAGCTGCGTATCAAAGTGGCTCAAAATGACGTTTCTGGTCAATAATGTCAGGCAACACCACCTATGGGAGGGTTATCGGGAAATCCAAATAGGAGTGAAAAAGGGTGCTAGTCTGGCTTAGTGGAAATTATTTTTGTCCTATCAGTGGGGAGAACGAGAGGATCACAGTCTGGCCCCCCTTAGGATCATATTCAGGGCTGGAAGTTTCTGTTTCTTGCTCCCCAGAGAAATTTTCCCTTTGGGGATGAATGCACCATGCAAGTCACCAGGCGGAACAAGGAAAGAAAAAGCCTGTCAGATGGATTCTTAAATTAGATGGACAATGAATGATGAGTCTGTTCCAGCTGAGCAGAAAGGGATGGATGGAACAAGGGGCCCTTGGGAAGGCAATAAGCTACTGATCTGAGGCTTGGTTAAGGACAAGCAAGGCTTGAGTCAGAAATACCTTGAAAGCATGATCAGATTCTCAGGCAGTGTAAATCGGCTGATGATTTATTTACATGTGGTGATTCACTTTTCATGTAGTACTGCATGCATGTTTCCAAGTCCAAATTCCCTTGGCACATGGACATGTGAGACTGCATTGTCCCCTGTGGCGAACAGAGCAAGACCTCACATGCAAGAGTGCCACTCTGCTGCCTTGCTACCGTGTGCCTCAGTTTCCCCACTGAGCAATGGATGTTGGTGGGGAATTCTGATCAGAAAGTAGGTCCTTGTGAAACTCCCACGCTGCCCACAAGCCTCAGGCTGCACAATCTAAATGAGAGAAGGAAAGCTTGCTGCTGGTGTTGGGGGAAGGGGATTAATCAGCAGGAGATGACAACAGAAGTCCAGGCTTTTATTAATTAGAGAAGGGCATGAGCTGATTCAGGGACCATCTCCCACACTGCACTGGGGAGCGTGTTTCTGCAGTCACATTCTTCTGCTCACTGGAGACATAGGGAGTTTCTAGGTACTGCTTCAAATCACAGCCCTGTCAAGCAGAACTGTGTCACATAACATGTGACACAAGACATTCCCCTGGGGAGAAGCTGCAGGCCTGCCAGGAAGATAAACATGTTTGGCACTGCACAAATCAGGCCATTACCACGTCAATCACAGGGTCCTGGATTCGGCCAAAAGGCGGCTAGGAAGCAGAGCCGGAGACCAAGCCTTTCACAAAAGTTTTTCAGAACAGGTACCCCAGAAACATAGGCCACCCTCTACCATGCATCATTTGTGCTGGAGAACTTCCTCTTGTGGTGGATTTAGTATAGGCTATGAATATCTGCACAGGAATTCAAGTAATTTAGTATGGCAGAATGAAGCTCAAAGGCTGCAAATACAGGCTGCAAACACAGACCAATTTAGAGCAGAATTAAGGCATAAGGGGAATTAGCCATTGGCACAGCTGATCTATAGATTTGTGGCTGCTCTACCACTTCATGGTTTTATTGGATCTGAATGCTTTTCTGAGAGATCTAGCACAGACCAGCTACGTATTGTGAGCTTGATACTGACATCGGGAGATAAAATTACCTGGCTTGTCCTGTGCAGATCAGACTAGACAGTTCCTTTTGGCTCATAAAAAAATCCATATGCATATATATAGCAACTGGCATAATGAGACCTTAGTTGCAGTCATGGCCTTCAGACACAACTGTTTTACAGTAAGAAATATACAGTATTAATCCTGGAATCCTGGTGGGAATATATTTTTTTGGAAATATTTGGATAAGGATCTTTCTTCACCCTTTTGGCTTAGATGAGGTGCGTGGTTACCAAACATAGACATCTTCACAGGAGATTCAGTTTTGGTTTAGTTACATAGAGGGGTGTCTTCCTCCAGCACCACAGCACTAAGAACAGTCTGGAGAAAATACAATAGGGTAAACCCTTGGCTGGATAAAGCATGAATCAACAGACCCAACTGCCACTAAGGGTTTTGGGCTGGAGGTATTTTGTGTACCTTATCTATATTATGGGTACCATGAAAGATTTTCTAATTAGTCTTCTGAAGATGAAATGCCTACAATGACACTGGCAAGTGCCATTTTCAGCCAGCTCACACAGGACTGAAAGGGCTCGTTAAGTCATTTGCAATCAGTGGTGGGGCCCTAAAGCTTCAAATACTTGATACACTGCCATACAGCAATTTTTCATGTGAAGAGAAGCAAGAACAGTCAGGCACCTCTTCCCCATTTTCTCTCTCTCTGCTAAATGAGCCTTTTTTTCTTTTCTTTTTTTTTAAACTGTTCCCTTAGAAACAGTCAGCTTAGCCCTTTCACCCTGCTTCTCCTCTCCGTGCTGTACAGCACTGCCATTCTCTGCTGCTCCCTGTGGTCCCTCTCCCTGCTCACATTAAATAAGCATGGCATGGATTTGCACAGCCCTTTGGTAGCATGCCTTGGGAGGTAACGGAGAAGATGTTTATGGCAGATGTGCTGCGGCAAGGGATGCGGCTGACGAACTTCCATGCTTTGACCTCAGTTGACAATTATGCTGTCATCGTTGGCAAGCTGTGGCTGTTCCCCTGTGTTTGGACCCCCCCACACTTCTTCACCCGAGTGAGCTGTCAGGCTTTAAAGGCTGCAAAACGCCTGGTTCAGCTTCTCATCACATTCGTGCAAAGAAAATGTTAACCCCAGCCTACTTCCAGCTCTAGACTGAACTCACAGTTTCACTAGAGCATTTAATTATAAAATGAAATCACCCTGTTTGCTGGAAATACATCAGCTCTTACTGCCAGTTCCAGCAGCTTCTAGCCAATTTATTTCACAGAGCTTAGAAAAGTTGGAAAGGACTGAAGCAATGGATAGGAACATGAACCTCTCAATACCAGATTTTCTGTGTTGGAAAAGATTACATGATCTACAGAGACATGGGAACCAGGGAAAAGGTTCAGAGCACATCTGTGATTGAAATAAACCCAAACAAGTTCAGTCTGGGTCTGAGCTTTGCCAGTTCTGTCTAAAATTGGGTCTCCAAAACACAGATTGGAACGTGGAAGATAACTGCTATATGAATTCACACTATTTGTCCTGTCAGACCAGGGTTCTTACTGGCAATGGCTGGCACCAGCTCTCCGCTGAGAAGGTCCAAGAAATCCTGTTGCACACTAATCAGGGATAACTTGCTCCGAGAGCAAGTTTCCTCCTAATCCTGAAAAAGGGTGTGAGTTTAAATCACAATGCATGAAAATTAATTGCCCTGCAAAGCTGGATTTTTAAGTGAAAAGGTCTTTACTAAAACTCTAGGTCTTCTCCTTCTCCACAGGCATGTCAAATACCATTTTGATCTTGCTAAGTTTCTGCTGGGCCTCAGGAAACACTCAGGTAAAGGCATCTGCAGCCTTGCTATAAGGACAGCCTTGCATTTGGTAACTGGCCTTTTGGATGCCTTTTTGTGTGCTGCAGCCTCAACCAGGATGCTTGTATTTACAAAGATTAGGAACCTAGAAACCTTTTCATTCTCACCTCCACTTTGGCTGCTGCTTCCGAAATGCATTAAGACTCCCATTCTCCAGAGAAATTATCCACATGTTCCTTTCTCAGTTTGTTCACACTGGGAACAAAAATTCATGGTGGGGCATGTTCTGTGGGAGCTAATATTCAGTGGGTTTGATTGCATGGAGGACACCTCTGCAGGGATCAGATGGTCAACCTCTTATCTTGTTGTAGTTCTTATCCACTGTGGAAAAACGTATGAGGTGAATTTCAGGGGGCTTTGGCTTCCTGTCATCCCATAAATACTCTGGAGAAAGCACTTTGGAGGGTTTGTGGGAGAGGAAGTGCCTGTTGAGATGACTTTCTTCCTGCCAGGCTGCCATGATCCCATTGGCTTTGTCCGCCAGGATGGTCATGTGGCAAGTCTTGGTGAACTCATAGACTTTCTTGACCAGCCCTCCAAACACGGCTCCTCCATAGTAGAAGTCCCCTTCCCCATCAGGGATGTAGGCTGCTGAAGAGCTCCTCCTCTCATAAGGGAACTGGCTTCGAGGGACATTGAAATAGCCGGGGTGTATGGCTGCTACTGTATCACCCAGGGTCTCGGGCCCCCAGGCATTGTAGAACACCATGTCAATGTCCAGGCAGAAGAGGTAGTCCACCTCCTGATGACTTGTCTCTGCTATGTGCTTGTTTATGGCCTCCATCCTGCGCATGGAGATCTCTTGCCAGCTGGAGTATTTCTTGATAGGGACAATGACAAACCTTCGTCCAGGTTGCAGCTGGACATCGGGAATTGTCTCAGGGTTGTCCGTGAAGATGTAATAGTTCACCCGATAGCCTTTCATGAAATGTTTCTCTGCCGACTCCAAGAAGCCTCCCACAAACCTTGTGTATCTGTGCAGACACAACACATGAATAGCACAGCAGAGACAAGGGGATGCATGGCGGATTATGAAGGATACTTTAATGAATGGAAGAAGACAAGGGATGAAGAGTGTTGACTAGCTATTGCTGCAAGGATCCATACACTACACACACAATAGGTAAAATACAGTGGAGGACAAGGAACAAGTGGATTATCCCTACTTTGACCAACCAACCACCTATCTACAGCTCTAATACCCAAGGCACATGCTAGTTCTTAAAAAATACTGACCAGGCTTCCAGGTACCTTGGGTGCCGAGTCCGTTATCTTGTAGGCTTGTATGATTATAGACACAATACCTGGGCATGAAAGTTTACTACAGATTGGGACAGATTTCAGCTCTGCTGAGGACAAGAAAAGCCAAAATGATCTTTTGACAGAGGAAGTACATCAACCCAAGAACTGTGCCCACTGAGTGGTTCACTTACTTTCCAATGGCAAAGGCTGTTACCCCTATGGTGAGGTTCAGTGGCCTGTAGGCACTGTCTAGGATCTCAGAATTGAAGGTTCCTTCCCAGATGATGGGGGCCAGCCATGGTGTGACTGTCAGCACATCCTGACGCCTGAAGGAAAAGAATGTTAATGAAATGTAACTGTTCCCTTGGTTTAAAAGCCAGTAAATGGGAAAGAAACATTCAAAAGACAGTTAGAAGAAGAGTGTGTGTATCAGCATTAACTCATTATGGGTATTATTATCTTCATAGTTTTTTCCCTGCCCTCTTATTTAAGATTACTGAGCATGGACATTTCAGTTCCTGGGATGAAATTAAGCACTGTTTAACAAACTGGCAAAACCCCCAGGATCTACTAAAATCTCATTTAAGCTCATAGGACTTTTCTGCTAAGGAGAGTTTAATGACCACTGAACTTACAGAATAAGAAGCTATGCATATTTGCTATCAGTCTGATGCAGATTGCTACATACAAACTAAAACACAAGTAATAATATGAATATTAATATTAAAATATACCCCATTGCTGTGTTATTAAAACACAGCTTGCGGCATGACAGTTTGTTTTTTCCAGTATTTATATATAGCTTTAACACATTCAGATATAATTTAAAATTCTGTACGTGAGCCAACATTCAAATGTGTAACAAAGTTATAGAAAATCCTTAATCTCCTGTGTGGGTAGTGGAAATATTGAATATATATGCAGCAGAGTCTGATTATGCCCTATTACAGCTACACAATGCTATTTCAACTTTCTTTGTTTTCAGGGCTTCATTCTTACCTTTTTGATTTTAAAACAAGATGTCATTTATAATGTGTAATTTACCCTAGCCCACTCACATTCATCCCAGCCCATGATCTATAGCACTCTGCTAATGAAATTTGTCATGCACAGCACAGGGCCACACTTGGAGGCTGAAGCAGTCTCCCATCTGACATGCTCCCAAAGCGATAGTAGCACAAGAACCAAACCAAGGGATCTGTGGGGAGCAGTTTGATGGCTGAGGCAGCAGTACTCTTTCAGCCCAGATCTAATACTTTCAGTCTGAGTGGATAAGAGAATAACAATTTCACTCCCTCCTATAGTAATGCGTATGATTAAAAGATGAAATTATACAGGAAGAAGAATTTGGTTTATAGAAAATGTACTGAGCTGTTCTCCTTCTGGGTTAATTATCCTTTTTAGATGAGGGGGGAGAGAGAGAGAGGGGGAAGGAAATCTGCAAGTTTGCTTCTTTAAGAAGGGCTTTTTTTCATTTCATTTTAAAGGTCTGCACTGGGTTTCCCCATGACTCATTTCCATGGTATGCATCTCCTCAGTGTGTGCTAGTGAACTCCCTTCGGAAGACATAGAGCACTAAAAGCTACAAGATTCTCTCCTCATTTAGTCCAGTACATACTAGCTGATTTTGCACATTAATTCATTCAAATATGGAAGGGAGAAATATTCAGGCCTAGCATAGCCTGTTGAAATAGTGGGGGGGAGGGAATATATGTATGTACCAACAGGGTGTGTATATTAATGTGCAAAAGAATGGCAGCTGCTGAAGGTGAACTGCTAGAGATAAGAGCCAGGTCACTGGAGCTGGACCAAAGGAGACTGCTAACAAACATGAGCTGACAAGGAGCATTTGCCTAAGTCACTTCTTAGCTGCTGCTGCCTGAAACCTTCCATGTCTGTTTAAAGTCACTGGTTCCACGGCTTCTCACAGAGACTTGTCTGTGTGAGTGCCTGCAATCTGTTCCAGTGTAAGATCCAGCAGGTTAGCTGAAACCATTGCTGAAGGTCATACAAGGCACCTGCTTGATTTTGCCCTGAAATAGATTTAAAGCTCTCCCACAGCTGGTTACAGCTACAACACAGTTTCAGAAAGTACTTCTCACTGTCTTCCAACTATTACATATTTCCCACCTCAAAAAAAGAGCTCCTGGCAGCAACCATGTAGATGGACTCTGTGTGTGTGTGTGCTAATGTATTAATTGGGAATTTACAGTAGGTATGTGAACAAGAATACAGTGGCTAAACTCAATCTTATAGCAGCATAGACAGCTGTAGACATACCCGTATCGTTAGCTTTCTGATGGAACAAGGTACTGTTCAGTGTGTACCAGGACTCTGAGACTGTGAGGGCCACAGAGCACCCAAACCAAAGTCAGCAGAAACAAATGACAAAGTTCAAAGAAAGAAACTTACTTTGGAGCCAGCACTCTTGGCTGCTGATAAAATAATCTGTAAAAAAAGGAAGAAATATCCACTGAATAATACATGAATATGCCTGGAAGAGAGGAACAGCTGTTTAAAGGTCAGGAAATAAAAAGCCAGTACTTACTGGGGGAAAAGCTGGATTAGCTTCTCTTCTGTATATTGGAGTTTCATGGAGCTGCATGATGGGGAGAGAATAGAAAGGGACTGTAATGCTTTTCTTAAAATATGAACCAGGTTCAGCTTCAGGACCTGCTGCTGTACTGACAGCTGTCCCAGTCCTCACTCCAGTTGCTGTGCACACTGCTCTGCCTGGTACAGAGAGTTAGATGTTGCCTGTACACACATTCAGGGGCTGTCAGACAAGTAACAGTTTTGAAACAGAGCACACAAAAGAACAAGGACAGAGAGATGCTGGCAGTTCTCCGAGTCTGTGGGTAAATCAGAGTTTAGGGGTCAAAATCCAGGGAAGGATATGCTTGTTGGGGACTGCCACTACTGGTCTTGTATGTGCTCCATTCCCTGCATAACTGTTCTTGCTCACCTGGAGAGCTGACCTACCTGAAATATATCACACTTTAAATAGCACAGAGAAATAAGCATCTTACTAGACATGATGATTTTTAAAGGCTTGAAGTAATCAGAAATGCCTCTCTAAGAGACCATCTTTTCTATTTGCATTGTTTTGTTTTGTTTTTACAAGATCAGTAACAACAAAACATTGGAAAAGCCGTAGCTTGTCTTGTTACAGCTATGGTCCAATATGGCAGTGAATTCACTTAGGCCATGTACCCTGATCCTCCACAGTGTAAATTCTCTTTTATGCAGCTTTGAGACAGCTTTTGGGACCCATGATAAGTTAGTTAACTGTACATTAGTTTGCATCACACAATGAAGCTGACCCCTTAAACTGTAAGGTTTCTGGAGAAGCAGCTACCCTTTCATTTGCTCAGAGCAGGCTTCTGGTTCACAACTCAAGCGCTGCCATAACACAAATACATGCATAAAGTGAGTGGAAAGCACAGATCATAGAGTGAAGAAGAGGAACACAATTAGGAGACTGGGGGGGTTATTCCTAACTCTGCCAGAACTCCTTATGTGATTGTTCATTTCACCTCTCTGACTTACATGTCTCCATGTAGTGAGCTGGGATACTTAACCAACAACTCAAAGCACAGTGAGATCCTGTGTGTACATGCGTGTGTGTGTGATTACACCCTGATAATAAAGCCAATGTTAACCTGTTAGTCATGGTCTCTCTGTGACCCACAACAAACAAGGCCTCACTCATGCTGTACAAATACAGAGCTGTCCTGAAGGGCAAGCAGACTAAAGCAGAAAAGGTTGTCTTATTACTGTTTTGTTTTAAGAGAGTGACTAATTATAGATTCATAAAATAAAGAACAAGTGACTACTTGTTAGTAACTACTTATACCGTCAGTGAAGTACAGCTCCTGTAACAATCATCTGTGTTATTCATTACATACAAAAAGGGATACTTACAAGATTTTGGGGCAAGGAAGGTAATATGGGAGGTAGTGCACTTTTCTATTTCCAACTGTAATCCTGTGATAGCAAAGAAACCTTTTAAGACAGGTAATGTTAAAAGATACCTTCCTAGGATTTTCCAAGATCTTCTGACAATCTGGCACAGATTTTGAGAATTAACTCTAGCTAACTGCATGTCTACTTTACTAATTAGCGTACGATCCAGGGTATTCATTTTTCAACGTAGTATACTGCTGATAAGGCATAAGTGGGAATCTCAGAACAAAACGAGTCCAGAAGCATCCAGCTTGTAACAGCAGGTCTAAGTATTATTATTTACACCAAGTGGTGTGCAAAATATAGGCCTACGCATTTTTGAAAAGCATACACAAATGGAGACACACAAGGCAATGCCCAAAATGGATAAATATGTAATATACACGGATGTGTTATACTGACACTTCCTGTGACTTTAAATGCTGCGTGTGTGTCCTTTAATTTTTTTTTCCTCCCTTCAGTTTTGATCACCATCTAGATACATTTTTATATACAGCACTTAATTACTGGTGAAATGCAGCTACCCACAATATGAAACAAGAACAAATGGCAACATCAGAAGTACAGTACAATTAATAATAATTTAATAATAATCAAATAGTTAATAGAAATGCCTGATCTCAGATTCCTTTCAAACAATGTTTGAGTTTGCTCAAGAGAATCTGTAAGGCATACTCAGTAGTCAGTATACTCAAAGCTACAAACATTCTCAATGTTTGAAAGCTGCAATGTTTGATAGCTACAAAGCTATTCCTAGTTATATTGGAGTGAGTTTGGACTGTTTGAAGAGACAGATAATCATCTCTTTGAAGGCCTGAACTGAAATGTAACTGGAATATTCTGTACTTGAACTTTTTTGTGTGAGACAGATACAGTGTTAGGAGCCTAATTTAGACACAGTTGGTCTTTTTTTCTCTCTCCCTTCAGAGGGTTCTCCCTCTACTAGTGCTACTTTATCTGTTATACCAATTACTGTTCTCTCTTAAAGCTCTAACAGGGACTTTCCATAAAATGCACCACCTATATTTTTCTGCTACTATGTTTTTTACCACAGTATAGGTATAGACAGGATCTTTTAAATATGACCAAGCTTGCCAGCAAATGCTTACCAGATAAATGCAGTAACAACAAACAGACAGACAAGAGATCCCACCACTTTCCTGGAAATCATGCCTTCTAGAGTAGAGGAAGGAAGGGCAACTTCTTACTCTGGACAGCTTTCAAATTGCAAAGAACAAAAAAGCAAGGGATATTGGCTATAAATATCTCATTATGAGAGAAATGGATTATTTAATCATAAAAGTATGAGGCTCTCCAGACAGTTTCATTTTAATTCAGTCTTTCTGAAATCAGGAACACGGAAGGAACCAGACTGTAAGAGCCAGGCCACTGAGGCAGTTCCTGTAAAGCATTTGAGAAATCTCTCCATTTCAGTGAGATCTAATCACAGTAATAAGTGTGCAAGGAACCTTTCTGATTTGATTCTAGTTTCTGTAGATTCCATTTCTTCATCTAAAGCCCACACCCTTTGCAATTTAGTAAACTTATCAAAATCAATCATATCAGGTGATATGTAGAGCTAATACAGTTATCACTTCAGCTGATAAAACTCCATCTTTCACAGAAGATAACTGCCAGAGACAGCTCCCTCCAAAGATGCATGTAGGAAAAAGGTAAACTAAAGTCCAATACAAGCAAAGAAACATTAGACAACAATAATTCATACTGGGTAACAATATTTCTCTGCAAGTCAAAGAAAATACTCCCTTTCCAACAGCCACAGAAATCAACTTCCCCTAGGTCAGCTGTCTTACCTTAAAAGCTCAAATTAATCCCTTTTCTGTTCACAGGGAAGTAAAGGTTCCCACAGTGTGAACCACGGGACCTGTGACAAACACACAAAGCCTTTGCATGTGGCCTCCAAAGGAGCTTGTTACAAGCACATTAATTATTATAGGCTACATTCATTATTACCTTTAGTGAATACAGAACTACGGTACTGCAGATAAGTCTTGTGTGTGTGCAAGCTCACTTCCACCTCCTCGGCATCTTTTGCGTCCACGTAAAGCGCTCTCCTGCAAAGCAAGCTTTCCAGGCTGCTGCCGTAGGGACTGTAATGCAGTCTTGAGTTAGACGAAAGCACGTTCTAACATGTGACTTGAGCCTGGGGAAAAGAAAAAAAAAAAAAAAAAAAAAAAAAAAAAAAAAGAGGCTGTTTGTCAAACTCCTATTTATAGTCAGTAGCATTGATGTTAGTGGGAGGAACCAGTACAGGGCAATTCCTTTTGGGAAGGCTGAAGCAAGCATCACAGAAATCTTTTCTGTCCTGGCCCTTGGTAAGGCATACAATAGTGCCAATGGATCTGAAAAGACAGTGGCAATTTTCCCACTTTAATTTCTTTGGTTATAAAAAGACAGGTAGCAAAAAGTTCTT
Organism: Astur gentilis; assembly: GCF_929443795.1. Taxonomy (NCBI): domain Eukaryota; kingdom Metazoa; phylum Chordata; class Aves; order Accipitriformes; family Accipitridae; genus Astur; species Astur gentilis. Next base: position 16,646,488 of record NC_064908.1, read on the forward strand.
TAATTTGCTTTATTATGACACACAGAAATCCTCTCTGGTGCTTCTTCCTCACTCTCCTGTCAACCAATCTAATCAGCTTTCACCAAGAAGCATCACAAAATCCCAGTTTTAAAAAAAACAACCTAAAAATATATGTATCTCTCAAGACCTTCCAACATTTAAAGCCTTCATGGATTCATGCTGAGCAGTTCTGGATTCTTGCCTAAAAATGCTGCAGATCCACAATTGTAGAAGGATTTGCAACCAGCCTTTCCTCTCTAGCAGTTAGTCTATGCTTTGACTAGTTTTATCTAATTCCTGTGCTAATTCTGTAATGAGAGCTGCTAGACCAATGCCAGGATTTTTCAGTGCCATGTATCTGAGCTTGTGCTTGATGCCTCCAGCACATGCACAATGGACAAGTGTGTAAAGGGGAGTTCAAACAGTTGCTTTTCAATCATTCTTTGAGAGTTGGCTAGACATAGGGTGAGTAGGCAACCTATGCCAGTGCTTTACTGCCCTTCCTATCAGAAGGCTTCCTAATTTCCAACCAGGATTTCGCTTGCTGCAGTTTAGGTCTGTGCCTTTTTATGGCAGTGACCATGCACCTGGAGACTCCCTTTACATACCTGAAGGCTGTGACGTTTCCTTCCCTCTCTATTCTGTGACCTCAACCACCACAACTCCTTCAGTCTTTCTTTGTAGACTGTTAGCTTCAAGACCCATGGCTATTTCTGTCAATTCTGTTTGAATTCTCTCTAATCAGTCTATTCTCATGCAATCTGGTGCCAAAACCCAACTACTTCTGCTGAGCCCTCACCAGTATTGAGTAAAGCAGGGTTACCCCACAAAACTGAAATGCTGTGACAGTTCATACATTCCAATATGACACTTGCCTACTTTGCACGAACACAGCACTGGTGATGACATTCAGCCTGTGGCCAAATGTAATCGACATGTTTTCTATGGAACTTCTAGCCAGGTCTATGACACATAAAGCCTTGTACTTGACTTTACGGAATTATACTCCATTTTCAGGCTCTCTGTTTTGCTAAAACATCAAGCCTTCATTGAATTCTTTTTCCCGTGGTGCTTGAAGCCCCACCCAGCTTGATACCACTTTCCAATTTCATAAACATCCTCTCAAAATTTTCCCCCAAAGCATAAATGAAAACATATGACAGTACCACTTTGCAGATAGTCTCCTGGGGATTCTTCTGCACCTGACCATCCTCATGCACTTATCGCCCTGGCATACAGAGACTGATAGCATAGAAATTGGGTGATGGGGAAGGACAGAGGATAACAAATGGATAGAAGAAAGGAGAATAAAAGTTATCCTCAATTTGAATAGTAAAATTAACCCAGAATAAAAAAATGACATTGGCGTTCTGGTTATTTTAGTGTGGTTTCAGCTATTGTAATAGGCAGAGTGTACTTCCATGTGTCTTTACAGAGTAAACATCTAATCCCTCAGGAAAAGTAATACACATATTTTGAAATATTGCATCATTAGGAGCACAGCTGATGCATTCTCCCTTTGCTTCAGTTTGTGTTACAAATCTGCAAGAACACTGGAGCCAGATGAGTTCGGAACATTTCCTTGCATCTAAAACCATCTAATTGACATTTATGATATTTGTCCTCATCTGATTTACAACTGTAATGTTCACAATGAATGCAAACAAAAATGAAATAGATGTGGTTGCAGTTAATGACAGAATCTCCTAACAAACACAAAAAACAGCTAAAGCATTTTTAATAGTTACTCCTCAAATTTGTTCAGAGAGTTTTTTAAAAGCTATATGGTTGAAAGTAGCTATATTACTCCTAAATGAACTTGCTTGACCTCCCAGAACAAAGCAGTACATTATTTTGCAGCCCTGCCTTGGAAAGCATTCTGGATTGCAGATAAATACCTCACTTGTAGACCATTCCGTGGAAAATATTCTTTCCAGACCAACCATTTCAGATTTCTAAACCTGTATTTCAGATTTCTAAAGCTGAAGTCGCGAGCTGTGAGTACAGTGTTGTTCAGAATGTGAAGAAAGAGAGGATATCCATGGGAAGGGCTTCATCTCTGCCAAAGAAAAAGTTTCCTTGCTGGACTCCATTATTAAACCAGGCTGCCTTTGAGTATTATAAACTCAGACTGTGCCATGACACAGACATATTCAATCATGCCTGAGTCTTGAACATGAACTTCAGTACAAATCGACTGCTTGGGCTTCTAGCTTTTCAGATTCTCATATTACAGCTAGCACCACAATGAGTTAACTTTACTCTGGCTGAGATCCGACTAGGAAGCACTGCACAGAGTCTACATTTCATTTATAGCACATTCGTCAGATTTTTTATTTCAAGAGGCAGAAAATAGCTCCTTTCACCATTGCACTTGCTCAGTGCAACATAAATAAAATAAAGAAAATTCTGTTGGACTAAATGTGTAACATCACTGATATTAGTACAAACTTGTCAGTTTTGCACCAACAATGATCAGAAGGATATCAGCAAGATTTGACTGATCTCATGTATAGAGTTGCTTAATCTTCTGGATGGATCGTTTCCACCAATCTTCCCAACGCTGAATTGTCAGCAGCTGAGCTGTACTTTCTTCCTTGATCTGGGCAAACTGCTGCTCAAGTCTACATTTGTATTTCTGTATGAACAACAACAACAATAAAGGACAAAATTGGTAGTGATGAAATATAATTTTACACTGCCTAAATCCAGGTCCTGATCCACTGTGCCAGAAGATTGCATACAGGCCACTTATTTTCTGCCTTTGACAATAGAATTATATGAACAATGAATTATTCACTGTCTTCCTTCTGTGTTCCTTTTAAAGACTTCTGAAACTAAATTATTAGCAATATTTAAATTTTGCTAAAAATGCAATATCTTCATCTCACTTCCATTAGTTCCTGAGATTAAAGAGCTGCCTTCTCTAGAGAACAGAGAGGAAAGCATGCATCTCAAACACAGAATGCACTGTGGCTCTTGCCGGAACTTCCTAAGTCATGAGTATGAACTGAACTATTACAAAGCTGCTAAAAAGGTATTTCACCTAAACAGAAGCTTGCAGACCATCATGAATACCTCAAGGCACCTTTATTAAAGAGTCCATGCTCCAAAATATAAAATACTGTCTTTTTAATGCAACATACATTCAGGAAAATATTTCTGTGGCATGCATTTACTGTATCACACCCTGCTGGCAACCTATGTTCACTTCAAAACTGTACTGTAACCAGGTGCGTAGGTACGTGACTAGATACATAAAACACTCATGCAAATTTATAGTTTTGATGGCATTTGCCATTGTTGACAGTGTATTTTACGTTTCCCTATTAAAAATATACATTTTTTAAAAAATTAATTCAGTTCACTGGGAGTACTATTACTTCCACGACAGATGCATAAACACGGACCATTTACTTCCAAATGATTGAACGTAAGAATATTCTCCTAATTACTGAACACTACTGTTTCACAAACTATCATCAGTGCAAGTCAGAGTCTTAGAGTTATCTGGAATGTGTCCATTCTTCTAGCAGACTTAGTGAAGAAAGAGTCATCATTTTTATGGTGGAAACAATGATCTGTGACAGTTCAGGATGTAAGATATGTATGAAATATCTTACAGCCCTTCAACTTTTATGGAATAATCAGCCTTTGTGATCTAAGCCTAAAGCTGTAGGCTTTAGAAAGAAAGGTGAGTGGAAAGCAAGCTGTATTGAAATGGCACTGTGGCAGCAGCTACTTTTCAAATTGTGATGCTGCTGAAATGCATGAAATTTCTTGTTTCCAACACCATCCATGCTTCTCTGCTGAAACAATTCCCTCTTGTATCAGAATGAGAGGGCTCCCTGAGAAACCAACTCTGCCTGCTTTTGACATCACAAAGAAACTGACACAAGAGGGGATTTCTACACACAGTTAATATGGCTTTAAGATCTGAAAACACTGTGTATATTAAAAACTTATAAATAGCTATGACTTTCTTCTTAAAACACCAAACCCATAACAGTAGCAGCCCCACTCACACTTCTCTCCCACAGACCAACCTTATACACAGCATCTCTTGCTCCTACTGCTGCTATGTGGCCCAGTGTAGTCTTAGCTGTTGTAACTGATGCAGTTTCTCTGCAAAGAATATAGTCTGAATTGTCTGTAAGAGTAGTCATGGGTATTCCTGGCCAAGTCCTTTAAAAAACCAAACCAACCAAGCAAACAAACAAAAAACACATGAGAGAGGAATTTAAAAAAAGAGCAGATCATACCAGTTCATGTTACTTGTACTTAAAGTGCAAAAGAGTAATTATTTTTTTTAATCTCCACAAAAGGTTTACCCTAAAAAAACCTGATTTAGTATAACCACCTTTTCTTTTAAAACTTCAGGATCTCTGCACAGTAGATATAATTCATATCTTCTGAGTGAAAATACACAGTATATTCATAGATCTGAAAGTATTGAATTGATAAATAGTGGCTAGCAAAGTGGCATAGCAATAATATGGAAATTTTATTGCTTTACAGTAAAATACGTAAGTGACTTTTATTTGGATCCATTGCTATTCTTTCTTTAAAATCACTACCCGCCCAAACTGCCCTACAACTAGTTAAATGACATGAGTTAACAATGAACATAGTATTCAGCAGTTTCAACAAGTGCAGCAAAAAAATCTATGAGGAAAGTGCCTGATACCAGCTTAGAGAAATTACATAGAACAGTGTTCAGTGGCTTCAAATATTACCTGCTCCCACGTTCAATTAACTGTTTAACTTCAGCGATTTCTACAGGAAGTCCAGCTTGTTTACGACGGATTAAAGTGGATGTCTTCTGTCTTGGTATTTCAATTTCTGGGATTTAATAGAAGATATACTCAGCAGCAACAAAACAATGGCAGCAACACCATTGTTTTAAAGTAACTATAAGCAGCTAGGTGCTCTTCACTTTCAAGAAATACCTTTGCATGCTTGATCATACAAATCTTTCCATTTAAAGTACTATAGCATATAAAAGTCTCCTCTTCCTAGGGAAAGTCCGCTGCAATCTTTGAGAGGGAAGCAGGAGGCCTGAACAAGCAATCTGTTCTTTACTTACTTGCTACTTGTACATCATCAATAGTGATACTTTCATCTAATTCGAGAAGCAGCTTTTCAGTCAAGGCAGCTAGTGCAGAAAAAAAGTTCTGAGCACACTCCACAGCACAGTCCTGTTGGGACATTGGAGACAAGTGAGAGGAATTCCTTTGATAATTTGATCTCCTCTCCTTTTAGTTTAGCTCCAAAGGAACTACACAAGTATCCAACCTTGACATTTTGCAGCAGCTGCAGATAACAGACATAAGGCTCTAAGTTGCACATAAAAGGGTCTAGAAGTGCCTCTCTGCAGTATTCTTAACACTACCTGATTACCTAAAGTAAAGTACAAAAAACTAGAGAGTTCTGTGTATAGGTGCCCAGTAGTTGTATTATTTGGGTTAAGTACCTAAACCTGATAAAACCAGCTATCTGTAAATGCATCCTTCTGCCTAAAGGAAAGGCCATTTCGGAATTTGGGTACTTTGCGTGGAAGTGCTCTGGCCAGGTATTATTCTAAAACAGGGTGTGTGTGTTTCTCTCTGTGTGTGCAGAGCTAAGAGGAGAAGGAGATATTACTTTGGAACTAAAAATATATATACTCTGCAGACAGTGTAGAATTTTGAGTGAGTGAGTGGCCTGAGAGAAGTAAACAAAGAGTTTTAATGCTGAGGAACTGACCTTCAATAACCCTAGGGGATGGAGCAGGAAAAGTGTTTTGATTCCTGAACCTCTCCTGTAAAATTCTGCTTATTCCCATTCTTAATCTTGTGTAGAAAAATGTCAATTATCTGCACTAACGAAATGCACACAGAAGCAAACCCTTCCTGGCATCTGTTGGCTGCAAGTAATATAATTAACCAGAGGATGTCCCTGTTGCTCCCAATTTAGACTTACATCCAGTAATTCTACCATTAAGATCTAAGTCATCTCTTCCTCATTATGTTCTATGAGTGATAGAAAAGATCAGTTAGTCCCACAATAAATTTACGCATGTGTACATGTGCATATGCATTTATGTATATCTTGATCTAATGCTGATAATAAATAACTTAAAATTTAAAAGATGTATGAACAGGATTGCCTAAAACTTAAAACATTTTCCAGTTTACTTTTGATGGGGAGGAAAAATGTATCCAAGAGGTACTCTCCTTTCCAAATGCAACATCTAAGTTCATATTAAGCAATGGCTTTACAATTACCTGCAGCATCTGTGTATTGAGATGAATACCATCAGCTTGGTCTTTTTGCCTTTTTATTTCCTCTTGGCACAAAGTGTCCAGCTGAAGTAAGTTGTCTGGGTGTCCCAGGGAGGGATGTAATTGATTCTTGTGCACAGTCTTTAAGTAAATACATAAGAAAGAAACGTCTTCAGTAAAGTATGTGCAATTGAGTCATAATAAGGAAGAAGTAAACCCCACACATTTTATATAAAAGTATTCAGAAAGACAAAGAAAATTTAGTCTATTCCTTGGCTGTCTAGAGATAAACCTTGTAGTGCAGCGTATACCAAATTGCCTATCTGCTGAAGAACAGGGCCTCTGATCTCATCTTGGTCTTTGTTTTCAACAAATAATAATCTCTCCTACCAAGTGGTAAACAAGATATTTTTTGTATCTCTGTATTTGTATTTTTTCCTGAATTTAACGTAACACTCAAAGGGACAAAATCTCAAGATACTACTCTATAACATTTTCTGCATGATCTCCATTATGATTCTATTATCAGTTCTGGTATTACTGGATAAAATATACCTCTTTTTTGAAAGATAGTGTATAATGATATTTCATTATCTGTATGTCATAGCACCTACATATGAGCGCACCCATACAGCATGAGCTATATAGCCATACCACAATGTCACAGCCCTTAAAGAGTTTACAATCTAAGTGTAAGATGACAGGCAGAGCCGTATAAGATTATAAAGAGGCATCCCAGTGCTGGAAGCAGTGAGAGAAGGGACTGAGTTACTAGAAATACAAAGCTTCCAGTAGAACTACACAGACTAACTGCAAACACAGAAACTAAATCTGTGGCTAGCTCAACAGTAAGTGATTAAGCAAACAGTGAGATTAATAAAAATGACATTTTATAATTCGATGCATTTAGCATTGCTTACACTGGAAGCATTCCAACACATCCATGATACATACCTTCTCATTCTCCCAGCATTCCAGCTGTTTATTGAAGAGGTGCCGAATCTGACCAGTGGAATAGCTGAGCTTCTGCTCATGTTCTTTTAAAAGACCATCAACTGCCAACTGGGAGACATAAGGGAGCTCCTTCTCAAACAACTTCAACTGATCCTGAAATTCTTTTTGGAAAACACAGTGTGTATATGTGACACAGAATTACTCATTGCAAGGAAAAAATCCCAAACTACTCAGCTGTATTGAATGACACTGCAAGGGTCAAACAACCTGGAATTTTCTCTCACAGAGATTCTGTCCCTGCCATTCCTTTTTCTAGGTCCAATGCTTTGAAAAACATACACTTGATAAAGATAGGACCTTGTACGGGTCTTTCAACTTAATCAAATTCTTCTGCCATGCTTTTTGTAGCTGATAATATATTAAAAGAGAATATTGGCCCAATTTCCAGTAAAATCAACTGGACTTTTCCCACTGAGTGTGATGGATTAAGAAAGCTACATAATTCTCCATCACTGCAATTTTCAGTTCACATAACTGAAAAATTACATACACAAGAAATTGAAAGTCTTAACTGAATGAATTTAACCTGTAAGACAGGAATTGTAGTAATCATCTGTCTGCCTTTGGTATGACAATAGATTTTGTCTGAGCACTTCTGCACAATGTTCAAATGTCTCTGGCAGATCTTCAAGCATTGTGATTTGAGGGTTCTCTTTTTGGTAGAACTCCTTCAGGAGGTAAAGAGAAAAGAGAAAAGTTGTTGATAACACATTCAAACAAGTCATATCTAGGCATATAACAGTAGCAGAGATACATAAGGCTACCAACCACCCTCTTATTTGAGACCAGTTTTCTTCCTCTGATTCTGACATGCTTAGTTAATATTTATAAAGAAACCTGTGATTAAAAATACACTCTGTCAAATATTATTTTAAAATTAGATGCACTGGTGAAGAAAGGAAAAATTTTGGATGTTCATCCAAACATTGTAAAGAACCAATTTATTTAGCTGACACAGGAGTAGACCTATGAAAGCAAAAGTGGCTGAAGAACACTGGGTTTTCTTACCTCAGCAAGGCAGAGCAAGCTGTTATTACCTGTCCAGAGAATATTCATAATAATCCCTTTAAAAGTACTGAAAGCAAACAAAATAAATAAAACTTTAAAAACCAGACAATCATGCTGTAAAATGATCACACTGGTAATATTTATGGATTTTCAAATATTTTGTTCAGGTTTACTTTAATACATATTTCAGAGCATACACAAAAAAATATTCAGAAAGCCTAAGAACCTTTACCCCCATTAGTACAGATTCTCTTCAGAAGAAGCAAGGACTCTGAGCTATTGTAAATACTTACTGGAGAACACCTCCATGTCACTGGAACAAAAAAGCAATCTTAGCCAACTTCCTGTGCTGAAAACCTACCTTACGAGCTTACCATGCACTTTAGATAAACCAAAAACATTTGAAGGTGGGTCTAGCTGTTTCCTGGAAGTATTTTGAAACATAATGTGGAACAAAATTCCTAAGCACTTAAACATCTTAGACATTAATTTTAATAGTTTTGCATGGCACATATGAAATAGCTCCATTCTGTATAGTACAACTATCAAGAAAAAATATGATCATTTTCTTAGAGAAGGAGAATGGAACCATTTAAAAATCACCTCCAAAACAGTTTGTTCCTTGTTTATTCATATAAATGTAATATTGAGCACAAGAATGTAGTGTATAAAATTTATTGATTTTCTTAGATGTGAAAATAACTGAAAGACAGGGTATTTTACATTTTCCAGCCCATTTTTTGTAAATGTACAAAAGGGACTCCAATGAGGCCACCCATTTCAGACATTAAACAGCATAAAATGGATTACTTTTATATTCACTATTATTATGCTGCAAAAAAGGAACTGTTCTATAAACACTTTAATCCATAAATATCAAGGTTAAATACCTCAAAATTCAATGGTGAACTCTGTAGTTCATGATTATAAATAGATAGATAAATAGATAGGTAGGGCTTTTTGCAGATTAACTTCTATTTCCGGAAATATACATTACTTACTCAGATTCTGGAGGTTTTTCTCCAAATACCTGGAATCTCTTGTCACTGAGGACTGGTCTGGTGTATTTCTGTTTCCTAGGGAGGCGAAACAGTAATTTGAAACTATCTACAAGTATTTTCCTTCTCTGGCTGATTATTTGAGCTAGTCAGTCATATGATGGATATGAAACTGAAGAAAAATTTAGAAAAAATGTAACTGTGACACTAGTATTATATGAAAATAATTTTTTGATGGAAAAAAATTCTCAGGATTCTCTCCTCAACAGCTCTTCAAAACTTTTCTGTTGTTTTCACTGTTACAGTAGCTCATCTCATCTATGTATGGACTAAACAGAAGACATACTGTGTAGACACCAGACCTGAAAATTAAGCCATATTGATTTGAATGGGGTTAGTCTGTATTTCAACAACTTCAAAATACAAAACAACAGCAGATGAAAGAGAAAAAGAAGAATGTTTTTCCAGCCAAAATCTGAAAAAAAAAAAAAATGCAGAGCTGATCATGATGACATAAACAGGGAAGAGATCCCAAATGATAAGCATAGTTGGAAAGAAGGCTAATACAAATAAGTGTTAAGAATTTTTCAAAGAACAGGCAGTGGACAAAGGTTAGGTAAATTTCTGCACAGGAATATTATAAGTGGAATTCCTCCTTTCAAGGGTCTTACCTTCCTTTTGGCAACTTTTTGTTAAAAGTTGACTTCTTGGTGGTCCGACCTGCATGGCTGTAAGTAGCAGAGATCTGAGGACCTTCATCAGATACATTTAAGTGAACATTCTTCTTTGATGTGGGAAGAATTGCTTTATATTTAACAAGGACAGATGAAGAACATTGTATAAATGCCAACTGAAGTCTTTTTTATATGGTTATATGCTTTATGTTCTCATTTCTATAATGTTTCTTTACAACATTAAGGGGACAACTACAGGAACAATAATTTCAGACAGACAGAACTAAACTAAGCCAGCAGTGGCAACAGCAATAAAGGTTGTGCATTGGCACATAAATGATGGGAACGTCATAGAAAATACATGGTAGATGGGAAGAGATTTAAAACAACATTAAGGCAGGGAATAAGAAGGAGAATGAACGGGCTACATTCATAGTCTTGGCTGTGATGGGGACTTAGGAATGTGGAAGAGAGAGATGATACCTTTGAAAGTGGGTGGAGGAGTCAAGCTCTGGAGAAGAGAGATGAGGAAATGGGAATGCTAGGTAGGGAGCTGTTGGGATTACCCCTCCACTAACCTTTGAGTGAATGATAATACACTGTGAGAAGGATCCCTGATCCCCTACATATTTTCACGACTTCTCTTCTAATTCTTTTCTCCACCCCTTTTCCCTTTTGCTATCACTACTATTTGAGTACCCAAATATGGGTACTCTTCATAAAATTATTATCTCATTCTGCAGCTTTCATTGATTAAGAGCCAAAAATCATCTTCTTATTGCAAAGTTATCCAAGAAAAAAGTTGGGATGTACAACTCTATTAGAGCTAGCATGTAAGCCACTGGCCTGGAACATGCTAGACCTGCTCAGCGAGATGCTAGGAACTACAATTTAGATGAATGTAATATATTAAAAGAAATGCTGGCATACCTGGTCCTAATGAATGTGAGTGATCATTTCTCTCCTGATTTAGGCCTGAAGATTTTCTGGACGGCTGAATTCTGAAACAAAAAAAGAGCTAAGCGGCTATTGAATACCCTGCTATTTTATATTGTATGCTATATTATATAGAGAACTATGTAAGTTCTCTATCCCTACCATGTGCTAAGTGCAGTTAAATTTCTGAGATAATATTTAACAGATAGGATTATTTTCACAACTGACAGTGTAAATGGAAGTACTTCCATGGGACGAACTAATTGTTTAACTGGAATTTTGGAATTTCTACAAGCAAAACTGCATTAAAATATTTATTTGCAAATCACACACTTGCCACACTGTTCATTTCACACTTTGTATGTTCATTCAGCTATGTAGCATCTAATCACCTTTTAAGTAAAATAGAGCTCTAGAAGACAAAAATTTAATACCTAAAATTTATCATAGTGCTATAAACTACATGTCAGTTATTACTCACAATGGGGTAATTTAGCTATTAGAAATCTTGCTCGTAAAAAGAAAGGAGTCTCAGCTAGACTGATTTTTAAAGCTAGACTGATCAAAAAGTATGTAGTAGTATTACCTACAAACAATAAATTCAATAGTTCTGTATGTACAAAGGTAAACTACAAAATAGAAATTCAGGAAACCCTTTATATGCTTCTGGAATATAAATTTTAAGAATACTGTAGTGAAGCCCCTTGTAGTGTTATCATGAGCCTCATAAAGAGAAGAGGTATATATTTCAAAGAAAACATAAAGAAAGACAATGACAGAAAAATACCTTTAGTCAAACAAGTACTTACTCAAGTAAATTTTTGATAACGCTTATTGCTAAATCATCAACTGCAGACTTTCCCATTCTGCTTGGATTTAACAAAGGAAATTTGACAGGATCCAGCCCCATCACCATCACTTTATTCTCATCTCTGAGACACTCTGTTCGAAAGGCAACAGCAATTGGACCTTGTAACGTAACATCCGTTGCAAGAGGGGTAAAGTCCTCCTGAAATTGGAAGAAAAATGAAACCCTGTTGACTGTAGCAGGCAATTAGTGAAACCATTACATGTAGGTACTGATTACTAAAGCAGATCTTCTAAACATGCACTATTTTCCTTCACAGGCTGAAAGAAAGGTTTTTATAATTCTAGTCGTAATGTTGTTACAGCTATACAACTCTGAGACATTTAAAAATAGTTAACAGTAGATTCTCATAACTATCATAAGCAGAATTTAAGTATATACCCTTAAAACAGTGATCCACTGTAGATTACAACATGAAGACAGACTTTCCAGACAAGGAAGGGAAAAAAAAAATACCACTTGATAAAAAAAAAAACAAAACTCTTCAGGTACACTTGATGAATTTTTTTTAATTATCGAAAGAAACCCCCGAAATATGTATCTATGAATAGTGCTACACCTTGAAAATAAACTTTTGCGAAGAACTGAGCAACTTATTGTGATGCTGTGCATCTTTAACATTTAGTAAACTCAGTGGTGACTGATTTACTCAGCCTATTAAAAAAGCTGACCTAATGTTACAATGTCTTGGACAGCTTGGCATAATGCAGCATCCTTCTTCATTTGAAAAGTCAAAGCACAGATTCCGAAAAACCTTTAAAACATATACACATAAAAATTCACTCGATATTAAATAAAATACAGAGAACTTAAATGCGATCTTACATTATCATGCAGGCTTTTACTAGCTTTTACTAGCAAGCAGTCGAGATATTGGCTCCTCTTTTTCAGTTCTTTCAACACTACTATGGCAAAATCATACAACTCTTCAGAAGTCAAAGGCTGAAAGATACGATAATACAGATGGTATTTACCAAACTAGCTATTTCAGACTTTTCAAATATGCTGACTGTTGCATACAACATCATTTGACTCTGTTCTATCACCATTTTATTTACACATTGTCCTGGTTTCAGCTGGGATAGAGTTAATTGTCTTCCTAGTAGCTGGTACAGTGCTATGTTTTGAGTTCAGTATGAGAAGAATGTTGATAACACTGATGTTTTCAGTTGTTGCTCAGTAGGGTTTAGTCTAAAGTCAAGGATTTTTCAGCTTCTCAAGTCCAGCCAGCGAGAAAGCTGGAGGGGCACAAGAAGTTGGCACAGGACACAGCCAGAGCAGCTGACCCAAATTGGCCAGTGGGGTATTCTATACCATGGGACGCCCCATTTAGTGTAGGAACTGGGAGAGTGGGGGCAGGGGGAATCACCGCTCGGGGACTAACTGGATGTTGATCGGCGGGTAGTGAGCAATTGCACTGTGCATCATTTGTATATTCCAATCCTTTTATCATTACTGTTGTAATTTTATTAGTGTTATCATTAGTAGTTCTTCTTTTCTGTTCTATTAAACTGTTCTTATCTCAACCCACGAGTTTTACTTCTCTTCCCAATTTTCTCCCCCATCCCACTGGGTAGGGAGGGAGCGAGTGAGTGGCTGCGTGGTGCTTAGTTGCTGGCTGGGGTTAAAGCACAACACACATGCATGGAAGTAATGAGATTGTATAGAGGCTGAGGCTTTTGTTTGGCAAACAGGAAAACAGGTACAGGACCTTCCTGAGCAAAAATTCTGTGGTAAAGTACTCTTTCCACCCACCTCCCAAATGTGTATAAACATGCCTACCTCAAAAATGTTAGTTTATACATTATACAAACATGCACAGTGAATCAAACTAATACCAAGTCAAATTAAATACCATTTTGTGCTGATTAGAACTTACTTCTTTTTCTGCAGAAGGATGAGCACAAGCATCTATCTTCTGATGGAGCTTCTCTAGATAAGAGTTTAATGTCACTGCCTGCAAATTGGAACTTGCTACCTAAAGCAGAAGCAAACATTGGTGAAGTGAAATCCCATTCAAGGGATTTTCAGAGGCTCCACTTTGAAGCACTAGACTCACTGGTAAAAACAAATCACTGGTACTCAGAGGAGAAGCTGAAAACAATAATTCACAAAAGCAACACTTCATGTTTTCCTTTACTGTACCACACAAAAATCTGGTCTATTCAGATGAACATACTCAACATGCTGCAAGACCGTAGTGTTCCAGCATAGCTGCAGCAGTAGTAAAAACATAGTTTTAAGCTGATAATGACAGAAAACAGGTTTTGAATGAATATAAAAAGTCAGTTAACGTTTGTCAACTCTGAATTCAGCCAAAAATCTCTTAAATGGTATAAAAGATAAAAGATTATAATTCATTTAAATGAAGTTCTGATGTTTCTGTTTGTACCTCTGATTTGATTTGCACTTGTAGATTTGTCAAAAATCGCTGGATCTTCTCCACAAAGACTCGATTCATAAAAAGATAACGAAACTTTGTTTCAGACTGGTTGATAAGTTCAGTAGCCTTTAAGAATGCCAGAAACAAGAGACAGAACTAATTAATTTTCACTTTTTAAAACTTAAATCATAGAACTCACCATTTCTACTTATTTTTTCATCATGTAATTGCCACACAGAACAGTTTTACAGTCCTAATCTGGGAGCAGGCTGATTATAAATCACATCAAATATGAAAAAATGAAACTCTGCACACCTGCTCCAAGTAGCTTGATTCCATTTTCTCCATATCTCTCTTGATTAAACTTTCAAAAGAGTCAATACGCTTACTTTCTTCCTGAAGACGCTTGCTGAAATACTTTACCTCCTCAGGAGAAAAGTTACCTCCCTCCAAAAATAATCTGAAAGCAACCAGCAGAGTAAAAGCAGTTGGCTATGAGTCTTCCTTTTCTCAAAGACTATTTTAGCTAAGCAGCCCTAAAACATAGATATCAACACAAATGTGATGAAAACAGTGTAATAATTGTGGCTTAACAAAATAAATTTGTTTTTTAAATAGCAAACTAGATGAATAACAAAATAAACTTTGATTTTACTGTTCTGCCAGTGCAACAGATGCTGATGCCCAGAAATAGGTAACTATTTATAAACAACACTCCAGTGAAATCTCTATACCTGCAAGCTTTGAGAAAATCCACATTTGAATCCCTTAATTTTCCTAAAGCTTCCTCCAAATAGTTCCGGTAACTCCTCAGGGAAACCTGGATCACTTCCAGATGATTATGTAGCTCTGAGTGCAGACTGTTGCTGAAAGAAACTAACCTAACAGCAAATAATAAAAGACAGGGAAAACATATAGAAAGAGGAGCACACATTATGATTCAGACACTGCTGGCTGTAAAGACATGAACAAAATCTGAGAACTCAAGAGTGTTTTACTATTCTGAAAGCAACTCACTGAACTGTGATTGTTCTGATGAACACTTGGAAGATATCAGCAAGCAGCTGATGCTATTGAAGAGTATCCTTCAAAACCAATTGATCAATTGCTAGTACTGTGCAGGTTCAGTAAACTGGATTAAATCTAAACAGATGAAACATCTTTTCTACTTTAATACTGCCAGCACTTTGAAAATATATGAAAATTGTCATCCATTCAGTACTGACTTTAATTTCTTCAGGGAGAGAGAAAGGAAACAAAAACTCTTTACATTTTTTTAAAGTTTCATGAAGCAGTCTTCATTGAAGAGTAATGACATATAAAATAGATTCAGAATGCAAACTGGGAACATCTCAGACAGCAATCAGGAGTATTTCACTATGGAAGTTTGCAGCCAGCAACACCTGTGGCACACTTACTTCTCAGTCATAGGAGCACTGAGGAAGACAGATTCTATGTCACGGATTCGCGAATGTAAGTTTTTGCTGATGTTATTTTGCTGATCACAAAATTTGAGAAATTCAGCTCTCTCCTTTTTCAGAGCTTCCACCACCCCAGCACAGTGGCACTCTAGACGCTCTTTGTGAAGTATCAGTTCCACTGACAAGAAAAGAAGTTTTACAACATGGTCATGACTCCCTCTTAACTGTGGACTATACACAACCACCAGCCAACCTATTATCAGAAGCAGTGGTAAAATAAATCGAGGCAGATCTCAGAGTGGCTAAAACATAAAATAAAATACATCCAATTCTGGTTCTTTGACTTTTATCCTGTGTTTAACATATATCCCTGGCAGCTCCTAACCCATTCAAATCACAAATGCCTTTTGTTTGCACTAAGCCCTCTTTTTCCTTTATTTTTGGTCACTGATGATATCTCTATTATTTCTCTGTTCTCAGTCTTGTAACAAAAGTAAAGGTAAAGGGTTGTTTGGGTTTTTTTTAATGGAAAATACACTTCTCCCTATGTTGGGGTGGGGTAGGGTGGGAATCGTTTTTGGTCTCCCTTCTGGAATGACAGTTGGATAAATCAAGAGCCAGCTGATCAACCTCAAGAAAACTGCCAGAAAAGGCAACCGTCCTCTTTGCAGGAAAAAGTGGAATTGAAAAATTATTTTCCTGTTCTCCCAAAAGAGAATTTTTAGTTTATATGTTAAAGACCAACAAACCTGTCTTAAATAATTTTTTTTCCAGCAGAAAAACCTGACATTTCTCGTACAAAAAGAATTCTGATTAGTGCCCAATCTGTAGCTCAGTGATATTTCATATAGCTAAATCCTTCCTCTCATGTATTCAGAAGCCAAGCCCTGGCATTTAATCTCTCCCAACACTTGCCAACTCTTTTTCTGCAACACTTTAAAAATTATTTTTTGTACATTGCAAACTCTTGTTAAATAATTCCAAGGAGAATGATGATTCACAAATATTGACAATAGAAACTGAATGTTCTACATCTTTCACAATCAAGTCATTGACCAAGGCACTATTGGTTATTTTCCAAACATAACATAGCACAAACCAGCATGAGCTATAGAAAAAACCCCATCTTTTTTAAAATATATGAGTAACATATTATACTAGGAATTAGTAGACACTCAACTGCTTCCTATTGTCCTCTACTACTGAGTCAACTGACACTGAAATGCATTTTGGTCCATATGATCATCTCTAAATGAAGATATGTAATGCTCGGAGTAAAAAAACCAGTTGGTACCAGCTCTAACATTGTAGATATGTGTCTCTATATTCTCCTGCCTTCGCTGATGCAAGTGAAGATGCAGCTGAAGTTCTGAATTCAGCTCCTCTTTCTTGGCAGCTACAAAGGCACAGGAGTTGGGCAAGGACTCTGCAAACCATTTCTCCAAGTGTTCAAAAAAGCAGAGGCGAATCCTATGATTGAAAAAGAAATATTACAGTGAGGAACAGTAAGTAATAAATGAATTTATTAAATATATTAATTCTAAGAATTTAACTTATGACCATAGGAAGATATGGTTTCATTACCATTTGAACAATACTGGTAGAGTTTATGAGCTGGCTGCATACTAATGAGTACCAGGCATTTTACCTTCATGGCTCTGCAGGGAATTTGGGCAAATTACTTGCCTTTCTGTAATATGTTTTCTCAATAAATAACTTTCTGTAAAATATGAATGTTCTCTAAGAGGTAAATGCTTGAGTGGTACTTTGAGAGCTATGGATGGAAAGCAATATAAAATTTTTCTCTTATTTTTATCAATTTAAATAGAGGAATAACATCAAAATAATTGATAAGTTTTGCATCTTTAGTCTAATGTTTCTTCCAAACAACTGCAATTTGTCTATTACCTAAAGGGAAAGAAAGAACATAAACTGTTTTCTACTAACCGTTTCTTCAGCTCTACAAACATGGTTTCTTTGATAAGTACATATTTCAGGTACATAGGAAGTGGTTCTTTTTTTTCATATTTTGTAAAATAAGTCTCTGGGATGTCAGTCTTTCCTGCCTCTTCAACTGCAAGAACTGTGTAAGAGTTTTCACTAGAAGTGGAAAAGGTCTCCACGGCAATTTCAGAGCTTTCTGCCTTGCTGCTGTTGAACATAGCCTAGGAAACAACTGGAAATCATCATCTGTTACCTTTAAAAGGTAGAAGCATAGAATTAACAGTGCACAAGCTAATGTAAGAGTCCTAAGGATATTAAGAATTATGCTCTTGTTCTCAATTTGGACAACATTCATACAGGGAATATGCTTGCAAGTCTCAATATCAATGAGTCATCAACGTTTTAAAAGGTTTTTGTTATGGTAATAAATTCACGTGACTAAAGACCTGAAAAAATAATACTTAGATACAAAAACAGCTCATTCACTGTGGGTTAAGAATACTATGATGAAAGACAGAAAGAGAATTAAATAAAAAATTCTATGCAAAAGGCTTTTACAAGGGTAAAAGCAGTACAAAAGGAATGGTTGTAAACTGTTTTATACACTCCATTTGCCCATAAAAAGGCTCTAAAGCCCTAATAGTCCAGAAATAAATGAAAGCAATAAAGACTCCTGCATGCTTTGTGCAAAGACTGAATCTAATCTACTTTAAGGAATTTAGACTTACCTCAGTAAAAAGATTTCCTATTATTCATTATTTTGTGCAAGACTACCTTCACCTTCAAATTTATTCTCTTGTTCACTTACCTGTGTAAAGCTTACCCTCTGTTCTGCATGTTCAGTTTCTTCACTTTCATGAGGAGTACTCTTCCCATCTTCTTTTTCCTCTGTTTCTTCAGTTTCCTGTGCAAAGGTCTTGTCATTCTCAGATGTGTTTGTTTCTTCATTTTCTTGTTGACAACCATCCGTCTTTTCCTCTCCTTCATTTTCTTGCACAATGCTCTCAGCTTGCTGCTCCACCAGATGTTCAGCTTCTGAAGCCTTAACTAGTTCTTTCCAGTTAAAGCAGAGTTTTATTGATCACAATCCAAAGAAATACAGATTGAAAAACAAGCAAGCAAAAATACCTGTTTGTACCATTGAGGTATTATCTTGATCTTGAAATGTGGAGTCTCTCTTTCCTTGCAAGTTCTAAAAGCAAAACAACAACAACAAACCCCACACAATTTAAAAATAAGGATTTGCTTTCTTATAAGAAATCTGTATTCCTTCTCAAAATATATCTATTTCAATAAGATATGATAGTCTTGAATGGATCACTTATCTTCTAAAGAAGCTATAAAACTCAAATTGATTAATGTAATCTTGCTACCTTGCAGTTTTCTGTTTAAAAGGCAAGTGAATTTGCTAAAATGCGGTTTGTAACAAGGACAGAGTTAAAATTGTGGGACAGAGAAAGCTTTTGTGTTTCCCCCCTCTATTTCTACCAAAAGCACTTCAGTCCTATGGCCAAAACAATGCTTTAGTTTATATGATCTAAATTTTAAAGCTAATGTAAATTTTCCCCAAAGTGAAAAATTAATACACCAGTAAGATTTTAAACCAGAAGAAGTTTGTTTTCTTTATACCTGTTTGAAGATTTCCTTTACATTAAAATATTGGCTGATGGATATACTATAAGAAAGCAATTCCCACAAAATAGCTTCTGGGTAAGCCATTACTTTATCCATTAGAACTTGGTTGAATGTCTCATACCTGTCAAATTTAAGATCACTGTTTAAGAGACTCAAGTATGTATAGAAATAAATTGGAATATGACTACAATGTCTTTAAATCCAAATCTAACTTTTTGACCAATCTCATAAAACCTTTAGGCTAAACATTGTACTATATCTGTTTAGCCTGAACACAATCACTACAATGGCTTGTTAGTAGAGATTAGTTCATTACAAATATATAAATGCACAAAGTGAAGAAATATTTGCAATAAAGTATTTAAGATCTTTTATTTTGGATGGAAACCATTCAAGACCTGTGCTTACAGAAGGAATATTAGAAGTGAGAGGTCAAAATACTGTCTTTCATGTTATTTCTGTACCATGCTTAGCTGTGACTGAAGCTTTTCTGGTTTATTTTCATTTTACTTGGAAATGAAAGCTAATGGTTCAAGCTGAGTCTTGATTCTAGGAAAATTAATGTTCACACCTGTTTTCATTTACATATACATTTTCTTTGCCTCCTATATGAAGATAATTATGGGGAATCTATGTACGTGTTCAAATGTTCAGATAGATTACATTCCACCTTTGCAACCTCTCACTGTATTTTCACTCACCTAAAAAGATACATTACCTTTGGAGTTTTTTTTAAATTGTCCTAATGAACATAAAGAGTACTGAACCAACAGCTCTAAACAGAATTACAGTGTGAGGTGTGTGTGTGTGTGTGTGTATTTGCCGCGCAGGCCCACATCACTCTTCTAATATGCCTCCAATCTAACAGACAGAAAAGACCTTCTGGGTGTGAAAATATAACTGCTTCCTCTCTGGCTATTTAATCCTCAAACCTTCTGCTAAGATCTTCAGCAAGGAGAGTGGTATGTGCCAATTTTGATGTGATTTTTAAAGATGCAAATTCCTGATCATGAGAAATGTAACAGAAAGATTACCAACATATATACTTTGGCTGTCTGAAAGTTATTAGTAACTTCTAGTCACTGAGACTTTGAAAGAGATCAAATCTGTGAGCACAGGTGATGGCACAGACCTACTTTCTGATCCTTGTGATTCAAGAATCTGAACTACTACTTTTACCTTCTGAATAAATAATTATCCGATTGGCATGGATGACACAGTGTAGTACATAATACTGATTTGGTATATTTTTTAAATGATACCAGTCTTTCTTAGTCCTACTTCTAAAATGTGAGTATTATTTGCCTTAACCTCGTTCAATATGGAAATTATTTTATTTTACATTCTTACATAAAGTAGCAAGTCATGTTTTTCCACACCTTCGCACTACAGCACTAAACAAGACCTACAACCAACATTCAGATATGCTTTACTTTTTAAGTTTGCACTACAAAATTCATACCTAGCTCTAATGTCATCTAAAGAAGAAAGGGTGTTCTCCAAATATTCCCTCAGCTTTTCTTCAGAGCTCGCTGTTCTCATTTTATCCAAAATTATATCTAGATTAGCTTCCATCACCTAAGGCCACATAAAAAGAACCCAGTAAAAATTATTTAGTAATTACTAAACTGCTTCATAATTATTTAGGATTCAAATAATTTAATTATGTACATATATTCTACACCAAGAAGGGAGGCTACCTCACCAAAACTCTTCTACTGTGAAGATCTTTCATAGATAATGAACAACAGCTCCGACATTGCCACCCCAAGTTGCATGACATACAAACAAGACTCTATACCTGCACAAGATCTTATGAGTAACAGAAACTTGCAGCCACTAAATACATAAAATAAAATCTTTATTACCATTGCCATATCAAAAATAAGATATGACTGTACATTAAGTGTGAATCAAGCAGTTAGCAAACAATGTACCTGATAGAATGAAACTACCCTGTAGAAATTCCAGTATAAATGTCAAAGATTACATTTTAAATTCTATACCAGCTATTTTGAATTCCAGAGGGTTCTCTGCATCAAGAAGTCCTTTCTCCACCTCTTACTACATCCTTGTTTTTATGTTTATACCTGTATTGAGTTATTCTGTTTCCATCTGCATTCATCTAATTTCTTCTGAAGTTCACCTTCCTGCTGGGACAGTTTGAGTTGATGGACATCCCAGAGATCCATTGCCTCTTTAAAATAGCTGTACAAGTTTCTACAATTCTGCTCATTCTGTTTAGCCAGCTCCTTGAAGTCTCTCTAAAGAAATACATTTAAGCAAACTGGTTATTATTAAACGGTTTGCTGGAAGGTGAAATAAATGAGTAAGGGGGCATATGACATGATGAAAGGCTGTCTGTAAGTACACTGTCAGAATTCAACATGGTCTCTTCTACTCAGAGAGGAAAAAATAGTCCAAGTAAACTGGATAAGAATGTATATTTTTGTTCTAGAAGCTTAGATATCAAAACTTTCGTTTATTCTTCTGGTACTGCAAAGCACAGAATTACTATGTTCTACATATGCCCCGAAGTCTGTCATTTTAGGAACAACTGCCCAGGCATTTTCATGTACAGAAACATAAAAGATAGGTTTAAAAGAAATTTGGGAGATCACTGAAATCTATCTCTCTGCATCCAGGCAGGATGAGCTATACCTAATTCATCCCTGATAACCTGTTACAAATATAAGCCAAACAATTATGAACTGTACTCCTTGAACCACACCAAACTTTTTTTTATTTGTGGGGCAGGTGTTCAGTCACACTATGGACCTCTTTCTAACGTATCAATAGCCTAAGATGCATATGGCATTTCAGGCAGTAGCGCAGGAAGAACAGACTACTCCCAGAGCAATAAAAATAGATGTAATAAACATACATCCATATGCTCCAGTTCTTCTTCAAACTGACTTTGTAGTTTCTCAGTCAATGGAAGTAACTCAGAATTCACAAGTTCTTCAGCCTCTTTTTTTGTGCAAACTTTCAGATTCAACAGGTTATTCTAAATGAAAAGAATGCTAAATTACTGACATGAACATAATAGAACATAAAATACTGTGTGGCTTTTAGAGAGTATACCTAAGCTTAGTGTTTCTTCTTTTCTTGTGAATGGATAGAGAATGATTCAACCTCCAAGATCTCACATTCTGGTAGTAAGCAGTACAATTCTATTTGGACACAAAGTGAGAAACTGAGGCAGAGAGGTGGAATTTCTTTCCCAAAACAAGACAGATTCAGCACAAAGGCTGAGGGTTCTGACCCTGAGTCCTCTACCTAAGTGTGAGACAGTACTCCTTTCATTACTGGCATTTGTTACTACTTTCACACATTTGATGTACAAATACCACATGCTACTGTGAAACAGAATGGACAGTAAGTTTTCTAACAGAATAAGACAGAAGTTAAAAAGTAATTTCACTTGTTATCTCAATGTCTGGTGGATCCTCAAACCTTTATTACTGTAACAACACATTGCGTACTGTTACCAACAATCCTTCCAAGAATTCGCAAAGCTACGATACTAACCTTGCATAACTGCACTTCTGCCAAACATTTTTGCTGGACCATCTCATACTGGATGCGTATCTTCATCATACACTGCACATTGTGGGTATCTGAAAGATATGGAAGAACAGACTGTTGTGAAGATTTCTGTATTTCACAGCGCACTATGAAATGGAAAAATGACAGAGGACCTGTGCTGAGTCTCAGCACAGATAACATATCCCAGTGGTGTCTTCACACTTGTATGACACTATCAGCCATTAAAATAAGATGTTTTAATACAAATCTTTTTATCATTATGCTTAAAAGTAGTGGGTTGTTTACAATTGCTAGCAACTTCTTTGCTACTATACAGGCTACCAACATTAAGACAGGATGTGCTCTGGAGAAAGAGAAGGTAGACATGCCAAGGGAAGGCACCCTACAGGACTCAGAGAAAGGAAGCATCTCAAATACTTCCCCTCTCATTCTCCAAGAAGTAATGAGTATTTTTGAATGATTGAGAACTGATCTGCATTAAAATTAACCTTCTATTTTCCCCAGATTAATTCTAACCAAGTCAGTTCCTGCTAGATCTCACCATGCAAAAATGCTGGCAAAAGGGAGGTGATGCAACAGATTGCTTATTTTGGTTGTTTTGCTAGCTCAAAGCAGCTTAGAAGATACATGGAAACACATGGAAAAAAGAATATAGCAAACATATACTTTCAAAGCACCCATCTGACTCATTACTGCCTGGAAAAAAGAAAGAAAGAAATTCTTGAATTCCAGACTGTTTTAATGATTTCCCAACTTACCTATACTTTTGTTTAAATTCACCAAAGATCTGTACCATTCATTTACCTCACTGTTCGTGTGTGTTGGAGGCAACATATCACTGTTGAAATAGGAAACAGGAATCAGATACCTTAAAATATAATCCAGTCAGTTCTTAAAGGATAAAATTATGAATCAGAGTAACCATACTACTGTGCTTTATTTTATTTACAGCCATATTAGCAATGAAAATAAAACAAGATGACTGCTGTTTTTCAAGGCCACTGTTTACTGACAAGGAACTAACTGTAATCTATCTTGTTGCTACATACATTGTAAAAGAAAAGCTGTAAATATTGTAATGCATCGCAGCCAAACCATCTTCTTGTTGTCAGGATGGATGTTCAAACTTAGCAGTGTTAGATTGCTATCAAGACTCCTTTCATGATTTATTACACAAACTCCCACACAGAAATAATGCCTTGACAAGATCATCAATTTTTACTTATCTGCACATCCTTGTCTGCCCCTTTCTACTATGTTTCAAATGTTAGTAAGATGTACTTTTGTGTTCCTGCATTTCTAGCCCTCAATCACCCCCTATTTAGTGTAACTGGTGTGTTGAAAACCAAGAATGCATTTTTTCTATTAAAAAGAACTTTATAAAAGATGTTTAGGCCCTGCCTTACTGCTGCATTGTACAACTGCACACTGAAAGGAAGCAAAGTGCATTTTGTAGTCAAGTCCCTCATTAACTCGAGAAAGAATTCTATTTTCCTTTGTTCCTGTTCTCTGTCATACCCAAGGTGCTGCAAAAACTCCAGTCTTCTTTCACTGAGTAAAATCTGATCCATTATCATATTTTCCATTTCTGTTTTTACAGTTGGGGGATTCTGTATTTCTTCATTTGCCATAAATTCTCTGTAGGATTGAAGAATACATTGAAGTAAGTATCTGTTTGGGAAAATTTCATGTTTGAAATACAGATACAAAATATGTTTTATACTTCCCAGGTAAAAAAAGAATGCAAACTTCCTTTAGCTTTTTAGTTTTGTAATGGAAAAATGATTAAGTACTACTGTTTATAGAAAACACAAGTGAACACTAGTCACTTTGTGCTACTCATACTCCAAAATATAATTGTAAAATTTCTGACCTGAAACTGTGAACTACATAGTTCTTTTGGATGAACTTCCAGTCCTTGACTCTATCTTGCCATTTCAAACGATGTGATAATTCTGTCTTCATCTCTGATTTCATTAGATTAAAGAACAGCTTGGCAATTGCCCTCTGATTAGCCAACAGTGCTCTGTTAATCATCTGTGTATTAAAAAATAAAAACAGGAATAAAAGCAGCATATAACATGAAAAAAACCCCTATTGCCTGTTCTATGTAAAATGAGGGAAAAAGAATACGAATGACAAAGAATATCCTGCAAAATAGTAAACTCTCCTATACTGCAGTGATTGATAGGTAGAAATTCATTAATTTCAGTTGGAAAAAAAGACATTCTGGAAATATTCAGATTGCTATCTTCTCACAGGTAAAACAGACTCTAAGTATGAAAGGTTTACCATGGCCTCATCATTCATGAACCTGTAAACATCAGCTGACAAGAAGAAGGAAATTTCCTCCAGTATCACTGTATACTTCCTCAGTACCTCTGTTATCTGTGCAATAAAAGAATTTAAAAAAAAAAAAAAAAAAGAAAAATCTGTATAACTCAAATGACAGTTTCCCAAATGACAACTTCCCAAGTTAAGCAACAATATGAACAAGACAATTTTTTCCCATTAAAATAAATTCAAGTGGCTGATAGATGGATTGAGAAGTGAATCTCAAAATACCCATCTTAAATACTGACTTTTTTAAACATTCATAAAAATAGTAACTAAAACATTCTATTTCGTTATTGCTCAACTGATTTCTCTTTAATATCTGTGATAACTGAGTGGTCTGCAGACAGGCTGCAATCTGAATTTAGAAATCTAACCAACTTCCTTTCAAATATCTATAGTGAATCTACCAGTGGTTGTTTTAAGTGGACATGAAATTTAAGCAAACCTGGTCACCTCTGGAATTTTTCATAACTAATCAAACAGAAAAGTTACTGGTGATACTGTTGGACCTATTCATCATGTCTACATTACAAAGAGAGGACAGACTGACACAGGTACAACAGATAGCTTTTGTTTGCCTACCAGGACAAAGCAGCAAGGACTTCCTTATGGACTATCCATTTATTTATCCAAACATTTACTGTGATGTCCAATGACTTTTACAGGTCAGGCTGAAGCCTATGTAAGTGTAGCATGTGTGCCTACCCAAACTAAAATTAGCTAGGGCACATCTGTGCACGTTCTCAGCTGCAGAATCGGTATGTCCCAACAAAATAGCATTAGACCTGATGACAGTTTGACCTAAATAAGCCTGCAGAGAAATAAAAGCAGCTCCCATATTCCCTGCATCTTTACTACAGATAACTGTGAAAGAAACAAACACCTTGTAACTGGAAAAGAAGTATCTTCTCCTAATTATGTGGGTATAAAATGAGAGACTGATCTATCAGTGAAAAGACAGTAATCACCTACACAGCAGCACCCCTGGCAGACCTCTGACTCCTGTGGAGGCAAGCCACTCTTTGCTTTGCATCCAGCATTATGAGCAAATAGTAATCTTATGCTTAATTAACAGCTATTAAGACTACAGCTCACTTTATCAGCTCGACTCCTTTCAACCTTTTTTAGGGATTCATCCATTTCCCTAATCCACTTCCTTCTGGTCAAGTATTCCTGCTGGATGATATTCCACAGTTCTTCCAAACCCTGCAAGAATGATTTACTCTTAATCTCACTGAAAAGTAAATGTCAAAAAAAAAAAAAAAAAAGGGACACCAACCCCCCCAACCCCACCCATTTATATCTTAAAACTAAAGCAAGACATAAGAAACTATGTTACGCAGACCAGGTACAAATAACTGAAGATGAGTCAATGGCATGAGCTGCCTTACTTCAATTGAGAAACCTTCCAGAGTAGAGTCAAACTCAATCTTTTTAAACAGAAGTTCAATTTTTCTATCAGATTCCATCAGTTTTGCCAGAAGGAATTTTCCAGGCTCCAAAACAAAGGGTTCCATCTCCTAAAAAGGTAAGGAAGTCAGTCTGATATTTTGAATATTAGGCCCTGACCTTAGTATAGTACTCTAGACTATCTGGATTACAAAATACAGTCTTACCCTGGCAATGCAGGCAAGCTCATGATACATGGAGGTTAGTGCTTCATCGTGACGGCCTCGTCGGTGTTCTGACAGGCATTCCAAGATATTACTCCTCGTTTCCTCAGGAACTGCCAAGAAAGAAATAAGGATGACATAGCTTGGAACTGTTGCTGCAGAACACATAATGCATACACAATGAATCACTAAATCCACACTCTGACCTCTGTAGTTTGTGCAGCTATTACAGTGTGTGACAGCTTTCAACAGGAAAGAAAATCTATGCAAATGTAGGTTAAAAATAGTAAAGCATATTTTAAAATTTCCTTTGGTTTTATTTATTTGTGATTTTCAGGATAAAAGCATGGAAGCCATGAACTAAGTTCAGGTATGGTGCAAAAAATTGCAACTTCCAAGAATGAGATCTGCTTACATCATAACTGGAATTTACCATCTAAACACAAACTGTGATAGATCGACAATTTTACAACCATTTTTTTCTCTGAGTAGACTCTTCATCTTCAAAATTACCTACAAATCATCAAAAATGTGTCAGGTCATTTCTGAGCTTGATTTTTGTATTGGGTCTGGCTGAGATGGAGTTAATTCTCCCCATAGCAGCCCTCATAATGCTTGTGCTCTGCATTGGTAGCTAGAAAGGTGTTGATAACACACCAGTGTTTTGGCTACTGCTGAGCGGTGCTGGCACAGCATCAAGGCTGTCTCTCCAACATTTTTGCCCCTCTCAACGGCAGGCTGGGGCTGGGCAAGATCTTGAGAGGGGACATAAGCAGGACAGCTGACCTAAACTAACCAAGCAGATATTCCATACCATATGACATCAGCTCAGATATAAAAGCTAAGTGAAGGGAGACAGAAGTGGGGGGGGGGGGGGGGGGGGGGCATTTTTGTCTTCCGGAGCAACCAGTGTGCGTACTGAAGCCCTGCTTCCCAGGAAGTGGCTAGACATCGCCTGCTGATGGGAAGTAGAGAATAACATCATTTGTTTTTCTTTGCTTTCACTTTATTAAACTGTCTTTATCTTTGCCCACGAGTCTTTTGTTATATTTTCTCCCCCCTGTCCAGCTGAGGAGGGGAAGTGATAGAGCAGTTTTGGTAGGCACCTGGCACCCAGCCAGGGTCAACCCACCACAATTTTATACCTTGTTCAGCTAAAACCATTATACTTATGGTGGCTCCTAAGAACGCAAATTAAAATATCTGACATTAAGGGAAATAACTTTTACCAACAATATCAGGTAGGGCTCTGACTTCCTCTGCTGCAGTTACATCTATACTTTTCCAAGCCTTTTGAAATGTTGTAGCTTCTCTGAAAGAGAATAAAGCTTTGATTTGTATTAATTACGTAAGAGGAGGGATTTGCAACAGGTATAACATTAAATTTAATTGGCAAAATGCAACATTTAAGTGAACATAAGCATCATTCTGACTCCAAAGAATATGATTCAAAGAATCAATGTTGCTTCTTCTGAGATGAAGTAATTATCTAGCCTATGTTGATCACAGGTTCAAATCTGCTATGATGGCATAAAAGCAATAAATGCTAGATTTAATACGTGTAAACTACAAAGACATACATACTTTCTCTAAAAGGTATAAAAATCTATGAACCATTAAGTAAGAACTAGCAAGAAATGTAGAAATAGCCTTTATCTGCCCACTGCTCTTCCCATCAGCTGGGGCACTGTGTTTCTCCTTGGGGGAAGTGAGAATAAGGGTGTCATTATTCAGCAGAACGGTTAGAGTGAAAAGGATGGATGCACTAATTTCTTTTCTTGCTCATTACATAATCATTACTGCATCATCATGTAAACCATTAACATAGTTTAAAATATAGCTCAAAAATATGTATCAGACTGGCTTATACTAGACTGCTTTGAACAAAAAAGACACAATTTCTTTTTAAAAGAAAAGCCATAAAATATGCATGCCATTACAAATATTAGCCTGTTAATCTGCACTTTAACAGGCAGCAGCTCATCATACTCAATTTACATCTGGCAAGGAGACAGTCTATTACAAGTCATTAGTGCTGTGACCAAGAACTCAGGAGTGTCTAGCTCCCAGTGCAAATCTTACAACTTCATACCTATAGTCATGAACATATAATTGGTTTTTATGCTTCTGTTCTCTACCTGTACAATGGTGGCTTTTCTGTGGAGTCATTGTAGGGTGTTCTTTCAACATGCTGCTGCTGGTAACACGGTAGTAGGCTGGCATCAGTAGAAATTTCTGAATCCCTAATGCAAGTGAGCCTTTCACTCTTTATAGAAAACCTAGTCTTGTTCCTTACTTCATCCAAAGAGCGTATTAACTGAGCCTTCAAAGAACCATAATCAAAATCGTTAGAATTCTTTCCAACCTACTGAACAGAGAATAACAAAAAAATAATAGATAAAAATAGTGGGGGGGAAGAGGGCTGAAAAGGAAGGTAAAATAATGAACACTACTTGGTATATGCATAACAATTTTCATCCGAGGCTGTTTTCAAAATGAGAAAAAAAAGATATCCATTTCTGCAGAGAGGAAACTGAAGGAAATTGGATGGTGTGCCTTGCTTATTGTTACAAGGGAAGTCAACAGCAGAGTGAGAAATGCCCGAGTCTGGCTTACTATGCATCTTAATTTATCTTTTGCTGCTGTGTCATAACGATTCTGCCTTCAGTTAACATACCCTGGTACATGATGAAAACACAGGAACAATTGTAGACACATTAGAAAGCATAGGCTGAAGATAAAGCAATTATTTTCTACTTAAACAAACAAAAACCAGAAAGGTTGAAACTGACCTGTGGTTTGAGGTCACCACTTTAACAGCCAGCAAACAACTGACCAACATAATTAGCTCATTTGGCTTTTACCCGACCTTTTTTTTTTACCTCAGCCTCAAAGATCTGTTTGCAGACTTCCCCGCTGGGGACGAGGCGTACAGCTCCCACCGGCTGCATGCGGCCCACCACAGCCGACTTCCAGGCCTGTTTCCAGAAGAATTGCGATTTACAAGCTAGAGGGCCGAGGGCGGATCAAACATTTCGGTTTGAAAAGGCCCTCCTAAAGGTGAAACGACATGCCTGCCGCACGGTTTCCACTGTCTACTAACAGTGCTGCAGGGCAAAACATTCGGAGGGTTTAAAAATATCTACGTGACGATTCACCAGCTTTTGAGGGCACGGGACTGAGGGGGGAAGAGCCGTCCCGCCGCGGGCCCAGCGGTTCGCCCTGTCCCCTCAGGGGAGCCAGGACCGGCCCGAACGCCGCCCGCCCAAATGGCCGCGTCGCGCGCCGCCATAGCAACGCAAAGGGGTGGGGGTGGGGCAGCTCTCCCCGTTGCCACGGCAGCGAGGGGGAGGCAGTGCCTAGGCCCGCCCCGCCCCCTCGGAACCCCGCCCCCCGCCGGCGGGACTCCGCCCCCCCGGCGGCGGGAGGCCGATCCCGGGGGTCCCTCGATGGTACCAGGGCTTCGAGGGGCACGTCCAGAGCATCGGAGGAGATAAGAGCAACCGCCATCCTCCCCTGAGGAAAATAACTATTATAACCAACCAATCGGAAGGCGTTTCTTTTAATTTAATTAACAAACATACCGCAGGCTTTTTTTTTATTACTCAGTTGGGAAGTCACGGCAGCGACCGTCCCACGGGCTGGTTTCCTCGGGCGCTGCGCAGCGGCAGCACAGCCGGGTCAGGCAGACGGAGGGTCTGCTCTGTGACAGCTCACTGCTGATCCCCGCAAGCAGAACTTCCCTTCCCCACCTCGCTCTCACTTTAAACCAGCTTTTTTCAAGTCCTCTGGCAGAACCCGGCCTTTCTTCCGGGCCCTGGCTTTCTTCTTCTCTATCCTATCCTTCTTCTTCTTCTGAATGTTTTTGCGACGCTTTTCCTGCCGCTGTTGCATCTTTTCCACCACTTTTTCTGTCCGCTTCTCCCACTGCCTTTGGCGTTGCGCTTTACGCTTCTCCTTACGCTTCAGAGCTTCTTTCAGACGCTCCTCGTTGTCACGAATCTTCACGCCTTCCGCCTTATAGAGAACATTTGTCCATTTCATCTTGTTCTCTAGCTCCTGAGCTTTCTTCTGGTCCTTATCCTTGAGTTCCTCCAGCTTATTCTTCCTGGTCTCCAGCCTGCTCAGCAGCTGCTTGTAGTTTTTGCCCGTCAGAGGCGTGATCTTGCCTTTCACTGCTTTCCTCTTCTCTTTCTTCTTCTGGATCTTGCTCAACTCATTCTCTTCATGGACTTCAACCCTGTTAAAAACAATCTCATCTGTGCTCTCCTCCTTTTTGCTCTCTGGCTCTACCGGTACCTCCTCAGTTTCTTTCTTCTCCACTTTTGCCTTCATCTTCAACTCCTTTCTTCGGCGCTTCTTCCTCTCTCTCTCATACTTCCTTCGCTGCCTCTTCTCCAGGACTGCAGGAGGCAATTCTTTGGCATCGTCCTAAGAAGAAGGACGGACATGATTCAGGAGCCTTAAAAGGATTGTCCTGGTTTCGGCTGGGATAGAGTTAATTTTCTTTCTAGTAGCTGATATAGTGCTAGGTTTTGGATTCAGTGTAAGAAGAATGTTGATAACACACTGATATTTTCACTTGTTGCTAAGTAATGTTTAGACTAAGTCAAGGATTTTTTCAGCTTCTCATGCCCAGCCAGCAAGAAGGCTGGAGGGGCACAAGAAACTGGGAGGGGACACAGCCAGGACAGCTGGCTCAAACTGGCCAAAGAGGTATTCCATACCATGTGACGTCATGCCCAGTACATAAACTGGGGGGAGTTGGATCGCTGCTCGGGAACTAACTGGGCATCAGTTGGTGAGTGGTGAGCAATTGCATTGTGCATCACTTGTTTTGTATATTCCAATTCTTTCATTATTATTATTATTATTATTGTCACTTTATTATTATTATTCTCATTAATAGTTTCTTCCTTTCTGTTCTATTAAACTGTTCTTATCTCAACCCACGAGTTTTACCCAATTCTCTCCCCTATCGCACTGGGTGGGGGGGAAGTGAACGAGCAGCTGCATGGTGCTTAGCTGCTGGCTGGGGTTAAACCACGACAGGGACAAAGCAGAATTAAAAGTGGGATGTCCTCAAATTCCTGATTTCAAACTTCTCCTAAAAACGCACTACTTGTGACAAGAAGCTGTGGGCTCAGCTTTTGGAGATACTAAACACAGCAAAGGCATTTCAAACCCTTTACTCTCTCTCAACACCCCATAGCTAAGTTCCCTTTCAGCCTTAGTGCTTTTCTTTTTCCTCAAAATCACCAGAGGCATGCTCTCCTCCAATCCAGGCCCTACCTTTTCTCACATGTTTTTCCAGACCACAGCACGCACACAAGTCTCCCAGCAATACCCACAGACACTTCCTTAGGAGATGGAATTAGCTCAAACCCTGAGCCTTGTAAGATTGTAGTCTTGTCCCCACATCCCCTGGGAGGCTAGGGAGAATTTATATTGCATCAACACACATATGGATACATATTAAGAGTTCTCATACTTGTCCAGAAGCTTTTTTAATCTTCTCATGTAGTCTCTGACGCAAGAGATTAATTGCAAAAAAAGAAGGGGAACCCAGTTCACTTTTGCTCCCTGAAAACGAGAGGAAGAAAATAAAAATACTTAAAAGACAGCACTAGCTAAACAGGAGAACTTTCTATGGCTATGGGAAAATCTCCAAGAACTCTTTAGATGCTGTGAATAGAACGGAAAACCTAAAGAAACCAAGAGTTTCTATTTCATTGGTTTCTTTAGAATTACCCCTTTCCTATCCATATTATCATTCAGCACTGCCAGCCAGAGTGGCCTGGCATGCCCTGTGGCTGCCTAACAAGCCAGAAAACAAGTACCAAGCCAGTGGAAACAAAGATGCCAAGGACATCTTTTCTTTGTGATCAGGCTTTTCAGATTCATAATGGAAAGCCAGCCTGGCATGACAGAGACTGCATCCATGCAGTAATTCCCAGAAGTTACCCAAATACATAAAAAATCTGCAATTCAGTTTAAATGCTATTTCCAGAGAGCCACCCAGCGGTGACGTTACAAATTTATGTACATACACAAAAGCTTTTAGGGCACACGGAATAAGCAAATATGTTTTCAATTCAGCTGAACTTCTTAAAGGCTTTCCAATCTAGACATGTGTGAAGCAACTGAAAAGCAGCCACCTGAGCTCAGGTAACTTTAGCCAGACCTCATGGTATTCTTACCTGTAACCGAACTCTCATTTCCGCTCTGTGTAACACCCCGTGGAGATGATTTGCTGGCTTCAGGGGCTGCTTTCTGTCCCGGAGTAGGTTTACTGGTGTTAGAGACCACCTGTTGGACTGAAGGAGCATTTGTCTTCTCAGCTTGCTTCCTGGGTTTCTTTCTCTTCTTTTTCTTGAGCTGTCTGCCAGCATCCTCGGGCTGGCCTGGCTTAGACACTAGAAGGCAAAAACAAATTACACAAAACAGGACAACGCTACATGCCCACTTCATACCATTCAGTTATTACTGAAGTCTCAAGTTCCAGCATTACAATGGCATATCTCAATCTTCAAAAATTACATGGTTTAGGATTTATTTAAACAGACCAAGTGCTTGCACACTTCAGTAAAATCCCACTCCTCCCACATCCGATCACCACGTGTATAAAAGCGAGCGGAGACCACCGATGCCTGGGGCTAAGAGCGCAACGCGCACAACGTGCTCGGGAGCCCCGCGTTTCAACAGAGATTGTTTGGGTTTTTTTTTTTTTTTTCCTTAAAAACCGGCACACCACCACTCCCCTGGGCCAAGCCCCCCGTGGAGGCAAGCCTGTCACAAGCCCAGACTCCCACGAAGGGGCTGGGAGGGACAGCAGCCGAAGCGTGACAGCTCCGTTACCAAATTTTCTCTTCCGCGACTCCGGGGCGCCCTGCAGGCAGACCTTCCTCGCCAAACCCTGCAGGTAGGAGTCCTGGGCGGCCAGGTTGGCCATTACCGTCCCGGGGTGACCCGTCCCTCGGCGGGAGCTGCCCTGCCCGACCCAGGCCCGGCTCCCTCAGCACAATCAGGCCGCGGAGCCCCGGCCGGGCCCGAGACGCCCCGTCCTCTCCTCAGGATACCGGGAGGACGGCGGCATCCCCCTCGTGCCGCTCCGCGCCGGTAGGAAGTGACCTCAGCGCGCCGGGCAGGAAGTGACGGCAGCGCGGCGGCTGCGAGGCGGGAAGGGAGCCGGTACCGAGAGCCGCCTCGCCGGCCTTTCCCCCCGGGGCTCCGCCGCCGGGCCTCGGGGCGTCCCGGACAGACGGCGGGGTGTGTGTGGGGTGCTCTGGCCGCCCCCGTTTCCGCTGGCCGCCAGCAGCATCCCCCGAACGCAGCCGTAGGTAGCCCCCCCCGCCCCGGTTCGGCTCCCGTCTGCAGGCCCCGGGCCCTTACTTGGCGGTGAGCGGGTCGGAGGAGACGGGGCTCTATCGGTTCGGGGGGGTGCGGGTGCCCCGTAGAGCGGCAGGACTGCAGCCCCCACGCAGCGACAGCGGCGGGGGGTGGGGGTGGGGGGGTGGTGGTCTCCAAAACCCGGGGACACGGACACACACACACACAGATGCGTCCCAGCGCTTGGGCGCAGTCAGCATTGTCCTGTTTTCACAAAGCCCCGTGGCTGAAAACACACGCCTTAAAAATTATACAAAAGAGTTAGTTTTATTAAACCACCTAATTACAAAAATAAATGGAATGGAAGAAAACAAAGTCAAAACATGGACCAAAATTCACATCCTAAGAAGCGAGATGCTGCAGCAGAATGCCAGGGAAGCTCAGCTCAGCTGCTGGAATGCAGCCGCAGCTCCACGGTGCCCACCACACTGAGCTGTCACGACCCTATTCCAGTTCAACTACACCCCGCGTCCAGTCAACGCAGAACCACCGCAACAGGGAAGGGCCAAAGAGTGCCACGCTGCTGCACAGCTGCAGGCAAAGCACCAACAGCGTCTTGAAGGAAACTGCGAGAGTAACAGAGAATCCCTCACAGCCCCATATGGCCCAGTCATCTCCAGAGTTTTTTATTAGACAAAACTATTAGCCAATGCAAACACTGGCTTCATGTTAGCTCAGGCTATGTTAATAGAAAGCTTCTGTGTAAACGCTGAGAACAGAATCAGACTAAAGCATGTCACAGCTTCTCTCTGGGGCCTCGAGCAAATGGCATCATCAATACCTCAGTCTGATTCCTCAGTGTGCCCTTTCCTCTTTGAAAGGGAGAATACTGCTCTTTGATAAGGGTCTCCTGAGAGTCTTCTCCCAAACGGCTGCTACCAAGAAGTTCAAGTTTGTGAAGCACTCTGACAACGAAGACTGATGACTAAAAAAAAATACAATATTCTTACCCTAATTAAGTAGAATGGAGGTTGTCAGAGGCCATCCTGAGAGAGCTTTAAAGCAGCCAGAATGTCAGTAACTTTGGGAAGCGGGGTAAAAACCCCAAAACACTCGCTGCCCCCACATTTGGCTCAAGTTTATCCTGAACAAATTCAACTCCCCACACTCCAGCATGTACTTACTGAGATTCACATGGAAACAAACTGGATTTCTAATGAACTCTACACATAACTATCACATAAAAGCAAACCTAACTAACTTGTCAGAGCAATCAACTCTGTATTTACTTATCACGGTCTCTTAATGGAGACAAACACTCATAGCAACGTCCCAGGGGCAGAGAAAGCACTGTGGCTATCCAGTGAGCAGAAACCTACAAACGCAGCTCCAGTGCCTTCTCCTGACAGCAGGAGACGCTTGCTCAGTACAGCAGGTGGAAGACTTGCAGCAGTGCAGTGCCGCGTTCAGCAGCAGAGGATCCTCTTCAGGAGTGCTCCGTGGGGCCTGCCCCGTGCCCGTTCACGTGAGGGTGCGATGGGGTTGAGCTCTGGGAGGTAGCAACGCTCTGCTCTGCTGTGGCAGCTGTCAGAGGCATGGAGAGGCTTTCGGGGGACAGCGTGGCAAAGTCTTGTCTCCAGTAGGCTTCGCACAGTGGAAGATCATTGCTGTCACACAGACTGTAGCTTTCCAGAATAACCCCAGTAAGGAGAGACAGCAGGTGCAGTAAGAGAGGAGGGGAGGGAGGGAAAGGGTGGGGGAAGCAAGACAGAAGCAAAGCATTAAGAAAATGGCAAAAAACCCCACTCATGGGTGTAAGGTCTGTGATCACAAATTCATCACAAGTCTTGTGACACTGGCCTTCCCTAAGATACCCTTAAGAGCTGGTCTTGAACCTTGTGGGCCTGGTGAGGATCAGGGGAATTTCAGAGACAAAACTGTTGCTACAAACCGAAACAGAGGCTCAATTCTAAATCAGACGCTCTAAGTCCCTGGAAAGATCTGGGCCGAGGTCCTGGGACCCCAAAGATGGGAGTTCTGCTACTGATTTGTGTGAGGTAAGGACCCCATTCATTATTATTTTACTTGGAATTAGATCATGACCTATGTGAGATAAAAAATAGAAATCCTGCTCTAAATTTTAGTTCAGCAGAAAAGCTGGCACAATTGTTTCAGGGCCTGCCCCTGTCATAATAAAGAAGAAACCTATTTGCACCCTTGCCCTTTCAATAAAGTGCTCCACAGAAGGTCTGGGTCTAGTGTGGAAGCTCTGCAGCCTGATTATAAAGTTCTGATGGCTCCTACCATTTTCAGCAGAACCTGAGCTGTTCTCCTAAAAGCAGCTTGCTGGATTTGACTGCTGTAGACTACAGAGCTGGATGAACCAGCAGCGTGGGAAAGTAATGTTTTTAAACAACTGGCTAATTCTTGCCTGTGCTCTGAGGAAAACGCAATGTGGAAGGGCCAAAACTAAAAAGAAAAATGATGGAAGAAACTGGAACAAAACGAAAACAAATTCCAAAGAGAGGAAGGAGCTGTACACAGATGAGACACCCAAGACAAAGCGAGTGCTGGAGTGGAAAGCAGCTTGCGTTCACAGTAAAACAAACCCAATGGGTCAAGTGATTTTGTTGTTGCAGCTTTATTTACATTTTTAATGTATGGACTTGAATAGATGCTTAGGGAAATATTTTGGGTGTAGAAATATGAGACACTTGAAATTGCACAAACATGAAACACGTTGAGATTTAACCCCACACTCAAGACAGCTCCTGTGATCTCAGAGGAGGGAGCAATGGAACATAAATGCAAGTTTGGGGTTTAGGATGAGAAAAGGCAAGCTGGACTTGGAGTTACCGCTTTGGGGAGTAAGCACACAAAGCACTAGTTGCAAGCATCTACTTCTGAGCTCTCTTCTGGCAGCATCACCCAGCTGGTTTTGTAGTAGAAATGACAAGGCAGTGGACACAGGCTTTATATCTGGGGCCTTTGTAAAATGCCTTGGAAGACCACCCTTCCCTACTGTCCTCCACACACAGCAAAGCTGGGTTCAGTTAGCAAAGACCTTCAGGACTGAACCAGAACTACGAGTCCTTTTCTGTCAGTCTTAGACCTCAGGCCACAGTTTCCAAGGAAAATCTGGCCACAGCATCCACCGCATTTTGCAGGGGAGTTACAAAGAAAAGTTCAGCTGCGTCAGAAGCACAACTGCTTCTCCCGCTGCTCCCGTTAGAACAGTTCCAAAAGTCTAAGCTTCGCCTCTCATGTAATACTCCTCAAAAGTCAGGGTGAATAAGCTGCTAC
Organism: Astur gentilis; assembly: GCF_929443795.1. NCBI lineage: Eukaryota > Metazoa > Chordata > Aves > Accipitriformes > Accipitridae > Astur > Astur gentilis. The sequence continues at coordinate 16,683,763 of NC_064908.1, forward strand.
TGCACAGCCCACAACAGCACTGCCCAACCTGCTACTCTGTCCTTTGACTGAGGGTTTCTCAGTGCGAGGGACTTTACTACTCCCCTTTGGGGCATGCAGCCAGGTCTGTGTGCAGAGGAACAGCTCTAGGAAACTACTTGAAGACAGGGTCTGAAAGCAAAGATTCCTTCAGAACAATCTACTCGGCTTTAGTTTCAAGGACCTGCTTTCAGGTCTCCTCATTAAAACCCCCGTGTACACACGAAAACCCTAGCAATGAAACCTGACCCTACACCTGAGGTGCATCCTATTAGTTACTCACTGTGGGCAAGGGGCTCCCTCCTAAGCCCCCTTAGCACAATGGCAGTGACAGATGCTGGGCAGGAGACGCTGCCTTCCACAGTTTTTTCCCCCACAGCCTTCAGGAGCAGTGCACAGGGACCAAACAAGCTACACAGCACAGGGCAGGCAGCTCTCAGCTCTGCAGCACCTGGAGGTGCTCTTTTCTACAGCCTTCCCTGGAGGGAAGACCTAAAATAAACTAACCAGTGACCTTCAGGGAAACTGGAGCACAGGAGAGCAGTATGGCAGCATGGCTGTATGGAACCCATGTCCTGGCCTCACGGGACTGCACGCCTCTTTATAAATCCTGTGGGATCAAGACCCATGAGAAAGTAACAGATGGTACGGAGGGGCAACCCCAGGTGGGCTCCCAGGACAGCACAGAATGCCCGTTTGTGGGCAAACCAGCTATTGCATTTACAGCCATTTAAACATGGTTATCACTCTATGACTATGTGACATAACAGAACCCCTTTTTCCCCACATTAGACAATAAGGTTTCATTAAAAATATCTTAGTACTCTAGTTATAAAAGGACTTTGAATAAATCACTGTTTCTATATTTACACACACACAAATTTCTTTGGTGCAGAAAAAGACAGGAAAGAGCACAGGAAGGGAGTAAGTGCTAAAAGCAAACGACTAAGTGCTACATGATAACAGGTTTCAGTGGAGGGATCATAGCTCTGTAGAGTTGCAAAGTTTCCTCACCTCGTGACCACTCTTCTAAGAAAGAGCACAAAGGCAAATCCATTTGGTATATGCCAACATTTGTGCTTAGTGTTAGTTTTGTTACAAAGGGTTGCTCTACATGGTGTCTGGTGCCAGGCAGGTGAACAGACCGTGCCAGCATGGTCAGAACCCCTTAGCCCAGAAGTTAAAGCTACCAACACACAGTAGTGGCAGTCTGGTGACAGTGTGAGGGAAGCATGTCTGGCATATGTGAGGCCCTATCATCCCACACTGCATCGCTTTGGATACAGCTCGCTGCTGTGCTGTATGCAGCCTATGTAGTGGATGCACCCCTGACCTATCAGGGCCTGGACTGGTGCTTAGGTTTGCGACCATCACTCTTCATTTCTGAGATATTTCTAGGATCCCTTGCCACCCCCCCAGAAAAATGAGTCAAGTTTGAAAAACAACTCTGAACTTTTACCTCAAATTTTCTTCTGATGTCATAGCCATTCCTAAGCTATGTCATATCAGTATCTTTTTACTCTTAAAATACATATATTAACCCATAAATAATGTCCTAACTTCCAAAGATATTGAGTAATTAGGGGTTTAGTTGACTTAGCTGGGGTTATAGGCATTCAGCATTTTTAGAAAGGAGGGAAAGGCAAAAATAGAAAGCCTGTCATTAAAATTCTAAATCAGGTTTTCAAAAGTTAAGTTTTTGTTTAGAAGTCATAGCATTATTGCACTGACTTCACTTAGCTGGGACAGTGCAGTCAAAATAATCAGGTTCTCATTTGTTTTCTCCTGCTTTCATTTACTGCATCATCAACTAGAAGTGCCGGAGTGCATGACAGAAAATAAAAAAATAAAGTGTCTGAATTCTCTAAAGCCTGTTTTCTAAGAGTCTTTTAAAAACATTAAAAATCCCACAAACAGATCAGTAATAAGTCTTCCATAGAAAAATCCTATCACAATCCTTCATAATTCAATGAAACTGAGCAAGTCTTTTTTTCTCATTTCAAATGCTCACCCCAACAGGACTCCAGGCAGCTGGGGGCAGTGTACTACAAGGGAAAAGGCACACTGTGTAACCAGGTCACTTGGGAAAGAACTCACCAGGAAGACGAAGACATGGTTCTCTCATCTAACATGAGGACCCAGCTCAGCAAGCTAGTCTCTCCAAGGAGAGAGACAGAGGCTCCTCCAGAAGGATACTCAGACAGAAGCCTATACCCCAAGGAAATTCATCTCCTTTTACAAGGATTTCAAAAGAAGCCTAAGCAAATTATCTGTCAAATTTAGCCAACTAAAGCAGGCACCTAGAGTGGGACGCTGTGAATACCTCCTTCACCATGACATTTATACCCTGTAGGATATCTACAAGGAAAAGGCAGTTGCTTTAGTTGCAGAAAAAGAGTTTAACCTAATTAAACACAGGAGTGAAATGTTGTTGGGAACATTCTCAAGACCTGTACTCTAAGGACTACTTGTTTGTCTGGACTAACTACCCCAAAAGGGCTGGGATCATAAGGCAGAAGTCCACTGCCCTATTTGTACCTGGAAGAGTAATATTCTTCTTCTAGCTCGTACAGGTCAATGGAGATCTCATCTCGTAGTGCAATCAACTTCTTGTCGCATTCCTCCTGCAAGCTTCTCAGCTGCTGGTTGCGCTGGTTGATAGCTTCATTCACAGAGGGGAAATCATTGAGGATCAAGAACTGCTTCAGGTCAGACACAAGTTTCATCAAGGACTCACCAGCTCGGACCTTGTAGCAGGGAGTGAAGGAAAAAATAATAATAAAAAAAAATAATCACACAGCACACAGTATATCAAAACAGTGCTTTGCTCCAATTCTAAAACAAGATTTCCCAAGCTGCTCCTTCAGCCTAAGCCTTGAATAAAGTAGAAACTCTCACATTACGTGAGGATTCTGACAGAGGCCTGTAGCTGACAAGCCAGGCTACCCCACCTTTCCCCCTAGAGAATGGATTCACCTGACAGCCACCCCAAATATCAGGTTACTCTTCTAGCAGTAGACCTCCTAAGAGTTATAACCGCTACCCAAGATGCAACAATGAAACCAACAGTACCTGCAGGACATGCTACCCACCGATTTGAACAGCAGATGCTACTCACAATGTTTGCAGCTCTGACATGCATCTCATAGTTATCTTGTTCACCCTGGGTTGCTCGAGAGACTTGAGTTTCATCCTCAATCTAAAGAAAAACGTGTACATAACCACCTTTACATACTAAAATCCTGATACGCAATCACTACATTATAAGGCAACTCATATCACCTCAATCTACACAAGGAATCCTTGGGGCGGCCTCTGGACTCTACAGCACCCGCGAATCATCTTTGCTACCCTCCCCACCGTTCTCCCCCGTTCAGCAACACCGGGGCAGTGGCAGGGAGGACAGCAGCAGCCGGGAAGAACCGACCGCCGCCCGCCCTGGGGAAAGAACCCTCTTCCCTCAGGGCAACGGGGAGACAGGTCCCACCGCTGCCCCCCACCATCTCCTCAGGGGCTCGCTCTCTCCTCACGGCCGCCCCCGGTTGCAGGGCCGCGGCCATTCTCCCCTCAGGGGCCCCGCTCTCCCCTCAGGGGCCCCGCTCTCCCCTCAGAGGCGCCCCTCCGGGGAAAGCCCGCCCCTCTCCCCTCAGGAGCCCGGCTGCTCCCCCGGCCGCCTCGGGGCTCGGCTACGGCCCCTGCCCACCTTAGCCGTCTTGATGATTTCGGTGAAGTTATCCATGATGGACTTGACGTCGTCCTTGAGGCGCTTGTTGTAGGACTGCAGCAGGGTCTCCTTGCTCTGCGGCAGCACCCGCTGCTGCGCCATGGCGGCCCGCGGCCCCGCTCCGCCCCTCTCGAACCTCCCCTGGCCCCGCCCCGCCGCGCGCGCCGCCGCTGTCCTCTCGCGAGACGTCGCGCCCCATAGATATTTCCCAGCATGCGCCGCTTCTCCTTTCTCTTCCTCAGTTCAAGATGGTGAGTGGCGGCGGTGCGCGGGGTGGGGGCTGGGGTTTATCCGCCGCCATCCGTCTCCATCGCTGGGCCGAGGCCCGGTGGGGAGAGCCGTGCGGGTGCTCGGTACCCGGGAGGGGTGTTTCGTGACCGGTTTGCGGTGACCGGCGTCGGTCCCGGGGGAGGCTGGGTCGGGGCCTACCCGCCCGCAGCGGGGCGGCCGCGCAGCGCGGGCCGCTGGGAGAGGGGCAGCCCGGCCAGGCCGCAGCGTTTTTCCCGGTGTAGGGTGGATCCCGGGCCGGGCTCGGTGGCCGGTAACCCGCGGTGGGGGTGTCTCGGTTGCTGGCGGTGTCTGGGAGCGCTGGGCTGGGCGATTGCTGCCCGGCCGAGGAGATCAACAGGCGGTTTTAAACGGGAGGTTCGTAAACCTTTTAAAGCCAAAGCAAAGGATTTTATCTCTGCAAGAGCAAGACTAGTCTGGGCGACTGTCAGGCTGGTGAAATGCCTGGAAAAATGCATTTCCAAGGTGGATTGAAAGCTCTTTCAAGTACATCAGTATTGGAGGCAAAAGAAGGAAGAGCATATTCCTTTCTTGCAGCCGAAAGGAAAGAAGGCCAAGGGCAAGAAGGTAGCACCGGCCCCTGCTGTAGTCAAGAAGCAGGAGGCCAAGAAGGTTGTCAATCCCCTCTTTGAGAAGAGGCCCAAGAACTTTGGCATTGGTGAGTAAGTGAATACTTGGGCTACTTGCTCAAGGATTTTTTTTGCTTTATGTGCAGATGCCTAAATTGTAAACAGAAGGGTATTGTAATAAAGCTGTAGAGTGGAGACAGTGATGGAGGTAGTTGCCTTGCTGCCTCCAGTTAAGATCTGTCCTTCATTAGGTATATGACGGTGGCTATGGACAATTTGCTGAATTTTCTGTATTACAAAGATTCATTATTTGATTCTATTGCGATGAATCTTGCCTTTTTCCACATGTTACAGTGAATCAATTCAGACTCCTGTAGTGCCATTTTTGTACGGTGTGCAGATGATGTGAAAGAATATTTGCTATCTGAGTGATAGTGCTGACATATCACCACCAAGATCACTGATGCACTCGTGCCTATTCCATGCTGTTGCTCTGTGGGTTTGGAACAGCTGTGAGTTAAACTTTTTATTTTTAGGACAGGATATCCAGCCGAAGCGTGATCTCACACGTTTTGTGAAATGGCCGCGCTACATCAGACTGCAGCGCCAGAGGTCCATTCTTTACAAACGCTTGAAGGTGCCTCCTGCCATTAACCAGTTCACTCAAGCTTTGGACCGCCAGACAGGTAAGGATGTGCCCCACAAAGTTCTTTTAACTTGGGTCATTGATGGGATATGCCTCAGAGAAGAGGAAAGAAACCAAAATAAGATTTAACAAAGGTAAGCTGGAGAGTATCTTTGGAAACATTTTAGGGCAGCTTTAGTAGTGACTGGGGTGATGTCAGCAGCAAGCTGCTGTCTGAATTTGCTGGCTTAAGTCTTGATAGCTGCTGTGTACTTTGAAGAGGGAATAGAAAATACCAAAGCTCCTACTTAACAACCCAAACCCAGGGTTATCTTAACTGCCTGTTTCCATCATAATCCATTTTTCCAGCTTGATGTAGAACCACGTAGGGTTGTGTAAACAGATAGTTTAAGAAATCTGTATGAGTGCAGGTGCTGGGGGGAAAGCCAGCATCTTGCAGGCTGACATTGATACGGGGGAATAAGGGATTTCAGCGTCTTCTGTGAAATGAGTAAATAGTCTTTTCCAGGTGACAGTGTCTTTGCAAGAAACTTTCAGCCCATGTAGAGTAACTCCCTCGTAGATGTTGCTTGCTTTAAAGGAGAAAGTGCACCACCTTTAACCATAATTGCTGTGGGGGTCCACAGGCATTTCCTCATCCAAACAGTGAAGGAGCTCTCACTGCCAACAGAGGTGCATGTAGAGGTAAATATGGGCTCTAGAGGCACTCTGCTAGCTCTGCTCTTGCAGTCTGCAAACAATGCTAACTTTTTGCTGTCTAAATACACTTGATGACAACCACCAAGATCGCTGATGCACTTCAGTGTTTTAGAAAGTAATGCTTAGATTTTTAGGTCACGCAGCTAACTAACTAGTAGATGTTCTCTTCCAGCTACGCAGCTGCTGAAGCTGGCGCACAAATACAGGCCAGAAAATAAGCAAGAGAAGAAGCAGAGGCTACTGGCTCGTGCTGAGCAGAAAGCTGCAGGAAAGGGAGATGCGCCGACTAAGCGGCCACCGGTCCTCCGAGCAGGTAACTTTGTACATGGACTTGGCTGCTTGCACATACGGAAGTGTAGTACTTGGTTAGAGCTCTGCTCCAACCAAACAGGATTGGACAAGCTATTGCAATGATGTATGAATTTCTTCACCTGAGCTCAAAGTGAAGAGCAAAATAGACGAGCTTTTTAACCCTGAGCTTTAGCAAATTGTCCGTGGAATATCCTCTCTGTGCTACTGAATGGATATGAGAAGTTTTCAGAACTTTGAAGCTGTACTATGGAGTCTGAGCTAGTTGTATGAGATTTATATGAAAACTTAAAATAGACTGAGCGGAATCAAAGCTTACCTATAAATTGTTTTTCAGGTATTAACAGTGTCACGACTCTGGTAGAGAACAAGAAAGCTCAGCTTGTAGTTATTGCCCACGATGTAGACCCCATTGAGGTAAGCATATGCGCTGGTAGATGTTATGGGCTACCTGTGTAACTTAAGCTGAGGTCAGAACTATGCTTGGGGTGAAAATGCATTTTAGGACAAATCTATTGCATGAAAAGAGAATGCATAAATTGCCAGAACTGGAATACTTGCGCATGTTCCTAGTTGTCCTAGTATTACAATGAGGCTTGGCCCTTGCAATGATGTATGAATTTCTTCACCTGACTCAACAATGAAGAGCAAAACGAGCTTTTTAACACTGAGCAATTGCCACAGCCCAGGCTGACTCAAAGAATAAAAGGATGTTCTCCCTCAGTTACACAGCACGTTCCCTTTCTTTTCAGCTGGTGGTCTTCTTGCCTGCTCTGTGCCGCAAGATGGGAGTGCCATACTGCATCATCAAGGGCAAAGCCAGACTGGGGCGACTGGTCCACAGGAAAACCTGTACCTCTGTTGCTTTCACACAAGTTAACCCGTAAGTATTCTGTGTGCTGGCTTGATTCTCTGTAGTGGAGAAAGCAAACTGCCCATAAAGACAGACTGTAGAGCAGATGGATAGCAAATTTGGGTTTGTGTAGTTTTAAAGTAATCAGAATAAATAAAATACTGTCTCTATAATGTATAATATAGATGTCCTTTTGTATTAAGAGCTCTATTGGATCCTGAAGATAGAGATTACTTTGGCTTACCAAAATGGGTGTTTACTCTAAAGTACATAGATGGAACTATTAACCTTAATCTGAGCAGTGCAGGTTCCTAAAGCATTGATGTTAGGAGTGATTACCCCTTGACAAGTGACGCTTACACTTAACCTGAAAAACCATGTTGCCACTACGAGCTCTTAAATCCTGAGGCATAAGAGTTACAGAAAATGTTAAATTGAGGCTCTAAAGGAACTAAAACTATCACCAACAGGGAGGATAAGGGAGCCCTTGCAAAGCTGGTGGAGGCTGTTAAGACCAACTACAATGACAGATACGACGAGGTAAGATTCTCTGTGCTGCTAGCCTTTCAGTTTGTACTGTTAACATCCCCAAAAGCTTCCCAGTGAAATGCAGATTATTTCAGACATAGTGACAACAGCTTAAAGCCTGTTGGGTGTAGTGTACCTAGATTTGCTTATGATGTATCCAGATTCTATACCTGAGGGTGGGGTACATTCTCTGCGCTGCCCTGAAATGTTAGTTCACTGCTTGAAATGTGTAGGACTTCCTAGTTGAGGAAGCTCTTCCCCTTGTGCACAAGAGTGGGATTGAGCTAGTTGGTTGAATATAGTAAGAGACTGTATGAAGTGTCTAACCTGTTCTCACTTCTTTGCAGATCCGTCGTCACTGGGGTGGTAACGTCTTGGGTCCAAAATCAGTGGCTCGTATTGCTAAGCTTGAAAAAGCAAAGGCTAAAGAACTGGCTACTAAGCTGGGCTAAAGATGTACTGGATTGGTACCGTGTTTTCTGTACATAAAAAGAATAAAACCCCAGATGAAGTTTCAGTGGTCTCTGTTAATGGGAGTGTTCCAGGCAGTGGGTAGCACATTAGCATTGCCTTTCATCGAATGATTGAATAGTGCCGCACAGAAACAGTTGCATAGAGCAGGTGATGACTTGGAACAACTGCCCTTAACTGTTGGTCCTATGTTGTAATTCCTCTCTGAACACATAGCCCATCAACAGTGGCTCAGCTGTGCATACTATGTGATCATAAGTTGCATGGGATAGGCTAGTTCTGGCTTTAAGCCTAGCTTGCTTATGCAAATACCTCTCAATTGGGAATGGCTCTAGATCATCTCCCTTAGTACTTAGCCTTAAGTTATGGTATGGGTTGTATAGGGTGTTAGAACACTTAACTGGGCTAACCAGCTGGGGATCTCCCATGAGGAGGTCTGTAACACCTCTTCCAGGGCAAAAATGGTCAGGCTGAAGCGGGGAAAGAATCTAGACCTTCTTGTCCTTCTTGTGGAGTTGTTGTAGGCTACCAAGCTTGATAAGGCTCCCGGTGAGGTGGCTGCTGCTTGGTTTTGCTGGCCCTCATCATGCTCTTGCAAGCCACAGGCTGCCCTACCCAGCTAGACTCTAGTATCCACAGTAACCTTTAATTCAGGTCTGTCCTTGTTAAGATGCAAGATGTACAATGTGAGTCACACAGCCCTTTATTTATTCTGATGCAACTGCTGTGAACCACTCCTGACTTTGCGAATGACTGCTCAGTACGAAGAAACTGTGATTCACAAAATCCCTTGCCATCTTTTGGAAAATACAGCAGTGGAGAAGTTAAAAACTTGCACTCAACCACACTAGAAAAGTATCCTTGAGATTTCTAGTTGAAGCTGATTTATATGCGATAGTTTCAACAGCCACTTAAGAATTTTGAAGTTCAGTGCTTCCAAGCTGCAGCCAGAATCGCACTGCTAGGAGCTCAAGAGTTTGCATCAGTTGCTTGAAGTCCATTTGCAGCTTCATAGCTGCATATATTTACTGAATATGTTGCCGTGAAACTCTGGGTGCTTCAGTTAGTCAGGACTGATCGGTCGAGAGCAGACTTTTATAAAAAAGACAGCAGTCTGTAGTACAGAAGAGACAAAGCTAGCCCTTCCTTTCACAGAGGTATCTTTTGTATAAATTTCCTGTACCACAAGAATGAAGTTGCAGCGCATAAGCCATACCTATGAAAGAAAACAAAACCACGTTTACACCTTTTCAAGATGGATGGGACCTCCCTAAGTCAGCTGCAGTGCAGTAAGACACAAAACCTGTCAAATCACTGTGCAAATGTTAGGTTAAAGCTTTAGGCTTTTGCAGCTTAAGGGCTCATCCAGTCTCACTGGTGCAGGAGCAAGAATGCCAGGCAAAGCCTTACATTCAAAAGAAACGTGTGGAAGGTCAAATGCAGGCTGGGTAACTCACCAGGTGATGATGTACTGCATGTGCTCGTTTCTCAGGCTCACTCTTGTCTGGCCTCCGATGGGCCCCCCTGGGACTGTGCTTCCTGTAGGTACAACACAGTGCACAAGTTAAATCTCTAGTCTGCATCGCGTAGAGCTGCCCTTGCTGCGAGAAATGGGATCAAGGTGGTCAGTCATGTGGATACCCTGCTCCTCTTCCTCGGCCATAGTGTTCCCAAGTTCCCAGCAAAGCCAGAACTGTGGGGCAGGTGGCCCTACAGCAAGTGGCTGGTTGTGCTCTAGGTGTCAAACACCACCTGCACCACTCCAAGTGTGCTACCGTTCCCAGTGCTGGCTGCCTATCACTTTCAAAATAGACCTAGCAGAGCACACAAGAGAAAGATGCAATACCTTGTTGGACTTGATCTTGAAGGTCTTTTCCAACCTAAATGATTCTATGATTCTACCTTTCCAAGTGCCATGGGGAAATAACTACTTGAAAGTAAGGGGAGGGAGACTGATGTAAATTGGACATGGGGTTGGGTTCCTCTGTGACTTACTGAAATCTGCATCGATAAAGATGGGCTCAGCACCGGTCACCTTTGCCATAGCCTCCAGGTCACGGTAATGCCAGCGGTTTTTCTCAATGTTATTTTCAGGCACAAAAGGTTTCCGGGTTTCTGATAACCTCACCACCCCAGTGAGATCAATTTCACCTTCAATCTGAAGAGAAGAGCAGAGGAGAAAAAAGGAATCTTTCAAGGTTCATTTCATATTCGGGCATACCAGGTCCTGGTAGAAAAATAGGGCTCTTGCAGGGTCTGATTATAAATCCAAGTGGTTATGCCCTGCAGTGGGGTAGTGCTGTAACACAGCAGGGAAAAAAGCAGATCAGGAACAGCTCCCTGTTTGTAAAAAGCATTATTTACTTAACAATAAGGTGGGAAGAAAAGGTTTGCTGCCTTTGAGAAGCACAATGACTGTTTCAAGTAACCTCCCATGATGTGGAACGTGGCTGCTGCCTTTCTGGGTTTCTCAGCAGTGCCTCTGGGTTATCAAAGGGCAAAAAGTAACACACGACATTCCCTGTATCCCCCTTACCTGTCCCTTCAGCCTGGTCTCCGGTTTCATTTTCTTTTTGGGCACAAATCCTCGGTTGACTAAAATTGTGACCCTAGAGTTGCATAAAGAAATATGGCTCATGAGTGAAAGGAAATTTATTCCTCCTGCTGCCTAGAACTAAGTACCAAAGGAAGAAGCAACCTGTACGTTTGGTACCACTTTTTTTTGTCATCTCAGAGCACATTATAGGGGAATTTAAATATAATTTCAAATCAAGCCTCAGTGACCTAACAGACTATGAGAGATTCCTTTTAAGGGAGAGGGACTGATTTATATAAACCCAACCACTGTGATTCAGCTTTTCAAAAGAGAAGTAAGTTTCTCACAAGAACCATTACTTTCATTAACTTACCCTAGTTCTGTGCAGTAGAAAGGAGTAATGACGTTTGCTCCATTTTCTGGGTGGGATGTCAGTCGCCCGGCTTCTCTGGCTTCTCGCTCAGGGTCTACAAGTGACCGTGGCAAAATATAGAGCTCCTTGGAGTGATCAAAATGCCCTCGGACCTTTACAGGTCTGTACTCCAATTCCTTCAATTCCATGGGGCTGCATGGAACAGTATGAAAACAAAATCATGGCTGCGACAGGCAAATCAAATTAGGGAATTTTATTGTGGGACTCTCCTTTTCCCTAATGGTTCGCTCCACAGCCAGTTGCCAGACAGAAACAGAAGACAAAACACCTCGTGGAATAAGCAGCTGGCTTAATATTTTATTACTATCACAGTGAATCAAATTGAGATGATAGTGAGTATCCAGAGAGCAATTCTTTGCCATGATACCTGTAACCCAGTGCCACTTCAATGTCACACACCACTGATCAGCAGGTCGATAGGCTGCATGTGCATCCAGCCAACAGGGAGTGTTTCTTTCCCATCCCAGACCATGAAATCGAACAACTGAACTGTTTTGACAGTTGTGCCATACGGCCAAGTGACCTTAAAAATCTGTCTCATATTTAACACAACTGCTCCACACCTGGGGCAGGGCCTGCTATTGATCCAAGACTCCCTGTTGCAGGAATAATCCCTGTGGGACATCACAGACACCAGCTACCAAGTCCTCCTTCTCCAGGAGGATTACGTATGGTATGAACTACATACCGCATTCTCCCGAACAGAGATTAATCCTTTTTACATGCATTTAAAGTATCCCATAGGGAAGCGTTCACTTATTCTTTTACTAAAAATAAGAAAATTTAACAGGATGTCTATCTCTCTAATTTGCTTGCATGTCCTGATTCCCATTGCATTCCTTCATTTTCATGCAGTTTAGCTTAGCATAAGCTCATTAGTGCAGGGACCATATCTAATATCCCCAGCACACTGACAGTGCTCTGTAGACAATAAACTATCTCAGGTTCCATACTCTAATGTCAGAGGGATGGGCTCTGATGTAATTCTTGATGCCAGTTGTGCAATCAAATCTAATTTCCACTTTCGTCGCTGAACCTGAAAGTACACAAACACAAAAGTAATTCCTTGTGGTAGAACAGAGCAATGCAATAACCCCAGCAAGCCTTAAAATCTTTCTCATAAGTTTCTCCTTTGACCCTAAAGCAGGGTAATTGGAGATATGGAAATGGAGGCTACTGACTTTAATTTGAGGAAATATTTATACTGAAATGCAGGTGTAAAAAATAAGAATCTTTCCTTTAAAGACTTGCAAATGGACACTTGGAAAACAGAAAGGTAGGTAAAACAACATCAAATCTTTACCCTGTATGTGATTTGCATTAGATTAAACAGCCAGAGATGGCAAAACCTGGCAGACCTCAAATGCTCATCTCTTGAAGAAATGAAGTATTTATTTGTACCTGCCATGTGCCGAGACAGAATGTGGTCAGAGGGACCAGGAAAAGGCCCCATTTGAGTACAATGTCCTCTCCAGATGCGTCAGCAGCTGTTGTAGAACTTTGTGGTCTGCAGAATCTCAAACAAACATCTAGAGAAAAACAGAATGAGGAATAGGATTTGTACAGGAGAGGAGATGCCAAATTCCTGCAGAAAATGTCACTTCTTGGTATAAGTTGGAAACAGGGCAGAAACCCAAACAAATCTATTCTTACCTTTAGTCTGTTGGATCAGACCAGAACCTGCTTTAGTTAGGGGATACCCAAAAAATGTTCTTCTGATCAAGCAATGTGACACCTACATGAAATAAGAAAGATCCTTAAGATCCTTTGTGGTGTCTCTGCTTTGTAAAATTTGTAGCTAGATGATACCAGTTGCCTCAATGATTGCATTAAATTTTGTTTACGCACTAAGTCTCATCTGAGCAACCGCCTGTGAAACACTACGGGTTAGGTTATAATTTAAAAAAAATAAAATCAAATTCCAGTTACTAGGCTGACTATAGCACAGCAAATGACCTTCCCCTTTCCATCCATGCTATCAGCACGCATACACACCATCTTAATTTGTTCTTGAAATAAATGCCAGCCGAGCACTTGCCCTTCCCGCCATGCTGGAGCAGCACGAGAACAGATTTACAGCCTTTTTGACACCGATTCTGCTCACTTTTAGTGCAGTGAAACAGGTCCCCACGCCGCGACGGAGGAGGGGGTCACCAACCCACCGCGGCCAACGGCCGGGCCCCGGCAGCTGAAGGACGGCGGATGGGCCAGTCCGGCCGGGCGCACGGACAGCGCCGAGCACCGCGGGGGGACAGGCCCTGGACAGGATTGGGGCCTTACCCGGCCTGGAGCTGCTCTCCTCAGCCCGGGGCCATTCCCGCTCTCCTCAACCCGGGCCCGCTCCCCTCAGCCCGGCCCCGCTTCCCTCAGCCCGGGCCCGTTCCTGCTCCCCTCAGCCCGGGCCTGTTCCCCTCAGCCCGGGCCCGCTTCCCTCAGCCCAGGCCCGTTCCTGTTCCCCTCAGCCCGGGCCTGTTCCCCTCAGCCCATTCCCGTTCCCCCCAGCCTGGGCCCGGCCCCGTTCCCCTCAGCCCGGGCCCGTTCCTGTTCCCCTCAGCCCGTTCTCGCTCCCCTCAGCCCGGTCCCGGTCCCGTTCCCGCTCCCCTCAGCCCTCACCCGGCCCCGGCGCTCCCTCAGCAGCCGCGGCCCCGCGCGCAGCAGCAGCAGCAGCCTCCCCGTCGCCATGGCAACGCCGCCACCGTCTCCCGCGCCGCCACCCGCCTCCGGCCCAGACCGCCCCGGTGCGGGCGGGCAGGCAGTCAGGCCCCTCTCTAGCCGCCTCTCTCTATGGTGCCGGCTGCACCCCGGCGTGGCCGGCACCGGAAGTTGAGGCGCTCTCCTGTGTGGCGGCGCCTCTCTATGGCCGGGCCCGGGCTCGCCGACGGCGTGGCCATGGCTGAGGTGGCCGAGGAGGAGCGGCTGTTCCTGCGGCAGCACCCGCTCCTCACCCTCGCGGAACCGGGCAAGGTGGGGATGGAGCCGGGCCGTGCGGGGCTGAGGGGCGCCTTGAGGGCCTGGGGCCGTCCCCGGAGGCGGCCCTGGGAGGGGCTGGGGCCGCCTCCCCGAGGGGTTCGTGAGGGGGGGCCGGGGCCGCGTTCCCTGAGGCGGCCGTGAGGGGGGACGAGGCCGGTTGGTAGCAGGCCGGGGAGGGTGCTCCGGCAGATGGGCTCGGGCCCAGTAAGCTCCCTGGCCCGGATGCTTTTCTGCCGCTGTGGAAGTCGGAGAGGGCCGGGGAGGAGGATGCTGGTGGGAGCTGGAGGCCTCTCTTGCCCTCCCCAGCTCTGGGGCAATCCCCTGGGCTTCCCTGACCAGACATCGTTTTTCTTCAGGTGAGATGCAGGCTGACAGGCCACGAGATGCCATGTCGGCTGTCGGAGCTGCAGGCTTATACTAATGGCAAGAAGTATCAGCGGCTGATAAAGACAGCCAGAGAGTTTGACTATGGCAAGTTTGAGCCCCATATAGTGCCCAGCACAAAGAATCTGTACGTATTCTTCCTCCTGTGTGTTGTGCTTTACACTTTGTTCAATCTCTGGCATAAAGTGGTCGAGCTTTACACGGTTCTTGAGTCTTTATGGACAGGGAAGGTATTTATAAAGTATTTATCAGCTTTGAGCACAGTGCTTATAAGTGAAAAGTTATTAAGTAATAGCATACTTAAACTCTGTTGCTGGCTCTTTCTTTCTTTCTGTGTCTTGTCAGACACCAGCTGTTTTGCAAGCTCACTCTCAGACACATCAACAAGTTTCCAGAGCACGTGCTGCGTCATGTCCAAGGGAAGCGCTATCAGAAGGCCCTAAAAACATGTAAGTAGCTTTTCTGAAGATAAAACCAGACAACTTTTTTCCCTGACCCGTTGAGATTCCAGTAGCTCTACATGAAGGGAGGGGGGCAGTTTTCTTTAGATTGACAGTAATGTACTGCTGTTGCTGTGTGTGCTCCTCAGCTAGGAAGGAAGATCCCAGATGTAGGGAGCAATCAGCCACTAGCAAATACCTTGGAACATCCTTATTTGAGAGGAGCGGCTCTAAAACTTCCCCAGAGAGGGTGGTTCGCACGTCCAGCACAGTGTCTGTGTTAACGTCTTTCCTGCCTTTCATGGTCCATACTATCACTGTAGATTACATGAATGTATATTAGAGTTAGAGCTTGACATACTTTTGAGTATATGTCAATATAAGCTAGAGCTGGAAATGGAAAGGACTCGGGTGACTGGGTGACCTTGCTAAGTGCTGCCCAACCCCTCGTGCTATTAGATGAGGAGTGCCAGAAGGAAGGAGTGGAGTACGTCCCTGCCTGCTTGCGACAGAAGAAGCAGAGGACGCACCACCCTGATGAGCAAATGAACGGGAGCAGACAGCCTTACAGAAAAGAGGAATTCTGGGAGCCAAAGTCCAGTGATGAGGATGGAGAGGAGACGGATGACAGCATGAGTGACCTGTACCCACGTGAGTAAGAACATTGGTATCCTCTATGTACTGAAGGGAGCTCGTTGGCTAATTTTGTCCAGGCTTCTTTATACTGCTCCCTGCTACTCACATGACTTCCATCCAGTTGGGGGTTCTTGGGTTTTGGAAAAACTTACCACTGCAAAATCAGTAATAGCAGTTATCACTAAGTAATAACCAGAGCTGGATCACATAGGCTGTGAGGGGAGGGATACAAGATCCATGGGGATTTGCTGCTTTAGGTATCTCTACTTTCCTCGTTTCTCAGCAAGTCCTGGGGTCTGACAGAAGTTTTTCAGGGTGTTCTGCTTGCTTACATCTAGAGGCACTGCCTTGCTGTAGGAGAGCAGAGGTGTAACACCACAGAACCGCCTGTGCTGGACGGTTCCCAGAACGAGGCTAGTGAGAGCACCAGGTGCGTTTCTAATAAAACACCAGTGTGTTTATTTCCCAGGTATTTGAGTAGTGACAAGTATATGCTCAGAGACTGGAAGCAGCTTGGCGAATCACCCTTAAGATGCCCTCAAAGTGAAGTTAGGAGGAGGCAGAGCCTGTGTGCACAGAGAACTGATCCTGAGCTAAATCTTTCTATTTTAGCCGCACTCTTCCCAGAAAAAAGCCCAGCAGCTCCACAAACCACAAAGGGCAGTGATGACTTCGCAACAGACAGCGAGGATGATGGGGCCAAGCAGAACGGTGATGTGAATGGAGAGGAAGGTGGAAGAATGGATGTCAGCAGAGCAGTTGGCAACAAAAGGGGAAAGGTGGGAGCCACACTGCTGCGTGCAGCAGGAGGGGAGCGTGGAGCTGGGATCCCATCCTGTAGGTGTTTGTCTGATCTATTCCTGTCTGAGAACCAGCAGAAGGTGCAAAGCTGTTCAGAATAGACTTTCCCCATGTGCTAGCCGCTAACTCCCATCCTGAGGTGTGAATTACTACCAGTAAATGTTTATCCTGCCTGCAGTAACTAGGGGTGTTCCTGCCTGTATAAATAGCTCAGCTTTGGTGGGATTCTGCCACACACTGCCTTCGCAGGGAGACTGAAGTGTGTCTTGTGGGTTCTGTAATCTTCCTCCTCATTCACAGATAAACACAAACCCTTTTTAAGTCACAGGGTCCTTCTAGACCCCTTTTTCTGCCTCTTTTGAGGAGCTGGCAAGGTCCTGCCTTAGAGGACATACCCTGATACTTCTTAGTTTGGGAAGCAGGCAGATGTTACATATGTAAAGACAGATAAACCTTTAAGGCAGCCTGAGGAAAGGGCTGGATCCTTTATGACTATCAAACTGGAAAGTGAAGGCTGGATGAAGTTGAGGTTCGTTTCTGTGGGGAGACTCACTGTATCGAATGAAACCATAAGCCTGTCAGAGAAAGTGATGCTAACTGGTAGGGTAGGGCAAGGAGACATCCTGGCTGGCTCTGCAACCAGGAGACCACACTCAATTTCTCTTCTTTAAGCTGGCTTGGGAAGGGCAGGATTTGGGTTTTGGAAATAAGCTGATTAACTTTTTTTTTTTCCTACAGAAACAGTCAGGCCCTTTAAAGAAGAAATTCAAGAGTCATCATCAAAAACCCAAGAACTTCAAGAAAGCAACGAACGGCAAATAAATTTTATGATAAATATGTGGCCTGAAGCCTGTTGTGTAACAATTCTACAGGGTGCACAAGGCTGGCTGAAGTGTTTGCTCCTTCCAGTTAACCATTACAGCTGGGGAGGGGAATAGCAGGGTGGAACTAAGCTGTATTCTAACAGCCACGAGCCACCCCACCACCACCAAGGGAAGGATGACTGCTGCAGTCAAGCACAGGCTGCCCAGTGCTCGGACCTCATTATGGAAAGATAGCTTTCAGGAGGTGGGAGAGAAAGCACACAAGACCACTGACCGGCATTTCCAGGTAGCCCGTCTGTGGAGTGTCACCAGTCGCACACGCCAAGTGGATACAAAGATGCCATTGTTTTATTTTGATTGTTTCCAAAAATCAAAACATTTTCAAACACAACTAAGGTACAAAATACAGCATAAAATGAGAATTTATACTTATTTCTTTTTCCACATAGAAAGCAAAAATATATTCAGAATGAATTCCAGAACACTTTGCAGAGCCAATTGATAGCTGACATCCTGCTTGTGAGAGCTTCTCAGCCACGGGGAGAGGTCACTGTATTTTTTGGGAGATGCATGAATACAGCAGTGCATGTAGGAAACCAGAATCTTCTGTATCAGGACTCACAGTTAGTAAGCCTGCATATTGCGCTGCCTAGAAATATCTTATGCCTTCCACTTAACTGTGCTCCTTTAGTACCAAAATATTTCTGCTGCAAGGGACAGTGTCGGTTCCTTTTCTGGGGCCTTTTGTTGGAGAGGGGACTTGATTTTCAGAGGAAACTGGTCAATATTTCAGACTAGTCCATCATCCAGCTCCTTAGTTTGACAGGACACAAGCTGAAAAAGCCAACTGAAGGGCTACTTACAGGAGTCATTTCTATCATTCCATTTATAAATACTACAAACATCAACAGCAGTTAAGATATCTGAGAATGACTGCCTCTATTCTAAAACCTGCCTGTATTCTAAAACCATTCTAGGACCTGCAGTGAAATTGAGCAAAAGCATCCTGTGCTGTGTATGCACAACCTAAAGGACCAGTTTGTTTTGCTATGAAGACAGGCACAGTGAACACTGGAGGTGAAAACTTCTCCTGCAAAACTGATTTAAAAGAAAGCCTTCTACATGACCTGACCTTAAATGCTGTCTCCCCCTCCCATCTACCCCCCCCCCCCAATTTGTTTCCTTCAGCAGCAGCACATCTTGCTATTACATAGGCTATTTTCTCCTTAAGATGATGAAAGTCACTGGTTTAACATTCAACAGTGCTCTTCTATTTGTCATCAGTTCTTTCAGCCTGTTTTTTTCTCCTAAAAAGCAACCATTGAGCTGAACTGTCCAGGTTAGTGTCCTTACCAGGAGACCCTGGTAAATAGCTCCTGCTGGCAGTGTTCAGCTGAATTACTCATTGAACAAACAGTTGAGCAGCTTTCTCAAGGGAGACAACAGTGCAAGGATCAATGTAATGTTAGCAAGTTGGTAGGGCTCACGCTTTCTAGAATTCTTTCGTAATCTAGTGAAAGAGGTTCACCTAGTTGACTAGCAGAGGACAAAATGCCTCCTCTGAGCAGCACTAAGCATGTTCATGGCACAGAGGTCATGGCACCAAGAGGTGAAAACAGGGCCTTCCTCTCTCCTCACCATTATGCTGAGGAGTTCCTCTCTCTGAACATGCAAGTTACATCCCTGGCTGTTTATTCACTGCACAGGCTTTGCACTTGCATTCTTCAGCTATAACCATTTGCATACAGAGTTGAAAACTGGGGCTATGGCAGCACACAGCTGACTTCCATGTTTCCTCCCTACACATCTCAGGTGTGGTGCAAGATGGCAGAGAGAAGGGGCTGTACTCCAGGGTTCAGCACCCCAGCTCTTCAGTCAACAGCTGAGAGACTGACAGAAGTGAATCTAAGAAGCAAAGACTACAGATTAGAAGATTGACTGCTCTCATCTTGCATGTACTGAGTGCAGGGAAAATTTTTTTTTGTAATTCTAAAGACACTTTCACCAATAACCTGCAATTCAGATATGAATTTGGGGCATATATGGATGGAAGCTGGTTAATAGCAGAAAGGAGCTCTTATTATGGAACCTGCAGCACAACCTAGCTCCCTTCTTGGGAATTCAGGAGGGGCAACTTTGGGGAAAGAATGCTGAATAAAGAGTTCTTTTGGCACAGAATTTTCACAGAATTTAACATTCTGTCTCTTCAGGAGTATCTCCCCCCCCCCCCCCCCCGCCTTCCTTCTTGAAATCTCATTAGCCATACAGGCTTCCTGATTAGTAATACAGGATTCTCCCTTGTTACCGTCAAGAATGGAACTGGGACACATTAGAAAACCCTCTCCATTTTCTTACCTAGAGGGGGTTACAACTACTTTCAGGGTTTTCTTTTTGCCTTCTATTTGGGGGCAGGAAAGACCTTCCCTCTTGTTAAATAAAATGGAATTAAAGGGCTCTGAGCAGCAAAACAACAGTGATTTTTTTAATGCTGCTTTCCACCTTGATAAGCAATGCTATAACCAGCAATGGAACTCCTTATGCACAAGACAGTTTTGAAGAGGGTGAGAAAGGGGATCCACTTGTTTAGTTATAGCTAGAACCCAACAGCACACTGAATGATACAGCTGTATCTGCTCACAGTACTTCAAATTTTAAAATGTTGCTGACATTAAAGACAGCAACTGTTCTACTGCAACTCACTGAAGCATCAGCAAAATGCAGGTTCCTTGGGTTAGTTCCAAATCTAGGAAGTTAGAATAAGCCTAGGCAACATTCCTTGAAGAAACAGGATTTCATCTATTATATTACTGGTGCCACTGTAAATCAAATTCAAAACATCTGTGCCTTTAATAGGAAGGGGGCATGTACGTGTAAAATGCTGGCAGTTTTTGTTGAATCCATAGAGAATCAGTTCTGGACTTAGTATGTTATGTCCCAAGAAGTGTTGCTATTCCTGTTACCACTCTTTTTTCTTCTCATCCATGGAGACTCCGCCAGGACCCAGTGCAACCACGAGGAGGAGCCCTCCAATTACAGACATGGTCTGGAAGAAATCGTATTTGAGGAAGTCGTGCATGGGCTTGTAGGCTGGGACGGTCCAGAAGGCATTGAAGTAGATGTTGATGCCAAACAGCCAGATGACTAGAGTCAAGGCAGCCAGCTTTGTCTTGAAGCCAATTGCCACGAGGATAATCAGGGCTGTGCCCACAATGTTCTGCAGAATCTGCAAGGAAAAAAGCCAACACGAGCTTACACGTGGTTCTTAAATAGATACACAAGCATCAGAACAGAGCATGGACAGGTTCAGCAGAACAGGTTGTCATGGCATAGATGATCTAGCAACTTTTTCTAAATATTAATTCTACTAAAAAATAGACTTGAATTATAAGCATTGAGCAGGTCCTGCAGCCAATCCGGGAGTTGGTACTGTATTCTAGTTCCTTAACTCATACTTTTATATTGAGATACTTACAGAAAAGAAGTTCATATCAAAATGTAGCAGTGTCATGAACATGAGGACCAGCAGCACACGGCCCCCCAGCTGCATGTACTGCTTAGGAGAGCTTTCCCGCATGGTAGGGACACCAGCAAACATGCTCTTCCCCTCTGAGCGCGACTCAGCCAAAAGCAGCAGCAAGCCTCCCCCAAGGGCAAGGTTCCTACAGAAAGATAGAAATGAGTAAAAAAAAAAAGAAATAGTTTACTACAGTTTGCAGTGATCTATACATTTCAAGTCTTATCTGGCAATTTCAACTCAATAAGAATCTGCATGCTAGCGAGTGACCTACTCTGCACCTTGTGATGCATGTCTGCATTAAACTTCACAGCTGAAGCAGCAGCACTACACAACAACGATTTACACCAGCCTGTGCAGACATATACAGCCTGCCAGGGAAGTCCAGCACCTGCAGCTCAGGCACAGTTGCTTAGCATCTGTTACAGCACAAATTCAGTTGAGTTGAAGTTATTCTGTACCTCAGGTTTAGCCATTTATGCCAAAGTAGTTCAGAGGTTGCTTTGAGAAAACAGAACAGCAGTGCTGCTAAAAGAAGTTACACATTTACAGGGTTGTAGTAAGCCTGGAGTATAGCTCTTGTGCTGCCCCCTGCCCTCCTCTCAGGAGAAAGGTGAAAAGGTAACAGCCAACCATCACTCAGGATTTGACAAGAAAGCTCATGTTTAATAACCTTGTCTTCTACTTAAGAGAATTTATCAGAGATTTAAAATCCCAAAAACCACTCTAGTATCCACATGTTTTAGTTTTCTTGGAAAATGGCTTCAGTCACACATAAGCACAGTTGCTATTTTAGCCATTTAGGAAATAATAGCAGCTCACTGATCCAGTTTAGACAGTTTTTTTTGTAAACTCTTAGCAAGGAGGTTAGTAGCAGAAGCATTTAGATTATAGTGGGTTAGGACTAGTCTAGGGACTAGCTAGGGACTAGTCCCTTCTACCGTACTGAAACTACGGTCTATGGTTTAACACAGACTCTACTGACTTTAAGTGCTGTCATTTCTTGTCTAATGTAAATGCATAATTTGTGACATCTTTCTAGTAAATACTATGTACAAAGATAATTTCTTCTGTCAGCTAGTGGCAGGAACAGACAACAGTCTTCATTCTGTTTTGATAAAAACTTTAAGAACTAGGCATACCTCATCAAGAACTTCAGGTCCCATAAAATGCTGTATGCAATAGTCTAGGCAAAAAATAAAACAGGTTAAAACACCATATAAGTTACACTGAAGTTCTGAATTTATGTTATAATCTCAAGCCTGTACTATCCATAGCAGAAGTCAATTACAAGTATATTATACAGAAGGAAACAAGGCAGGTTACATCAATGTGGTCCAGTGAGTCAGTATAAAACAGGGGATAGAAGCCAAAATTTGACTTGTGCTTTAACTCCCACAAAAATTAATCGGTTTTGAACACAACGGAGGCTACTAGCTAAGATCCTTTGTGATGGGGAAAGTCCTTTATAAAAGCTGTGTGCTGAAGGCCAAAGCAACTACAAGTTCCACATTTGGCACGTTACTGACATACAGGTAAACTGCAAATTAATTCTGCAAAACTGGTCAAGGTCAAGTATTGAATCAATGTCTCCAGCTGACTAATTGCAATTACAGCCAAGGATCTATTGGGCACATCAGAACAGAGGCAGCAAAACATTTCAATGCCAGTGAAGACTGCCACTAAGCCATAGTGGAGAAAAATTCCAGAGTTATGAACGAGTTGTATTTAAATGCATGCTGGTAGTACTGGGGCTAAGAGAGATTTGAAAGATATGGTTTAGAAGGGCTGAAGACTTAAGCCTCCTACCTGTAATGCTATAATTCCAAACAGTCCAAAGCAGGCATATTGCACAAAGTTCCTACTCAGCACCAGGATACAGCCGCCTGAGTTGGGGAAATTGAACACAGTTACACTTCTGGCTTAACAGGAAGAGATGCTGCAGGAATGCTAACTTGTTTTGAACTGAGCAGACTCCAATTTCTTTCAGCTGTGCATCGGTTGAAACATCAGGCAGGAAATTTTAATGGCACATTGGCACAAATCAGTTTGAGAACCAAGAAGTTTTAGTGCATTTTAAAATATTATTCCAGAAGTTTCTTTCATTTTACAAAGGGTAAGCACATGCTGAATGCAGTCCCCAACACACAGCACTGTACAGCAGCTATCAGTGTTAAAGCATTAAAAGAAGTTAAAAAGAAACTCAACTCATCATAGATTTTTTTTTTTTTTTTTTAAATGAGATAACTGTTAGGGCAAACGTGCTGCACTCCTTTTCCTTGAAAGCTTTTGTTTTATATCCTTCCTCAAGTCTTCTGTCACAAAGCACTGACAGCCTTTGCCACTTTGACATGAGGACTGGTAACTACACTAAATTATGCTGACTCTCTACACAAAAATGAGGATAAATAAAACCCCAGACACAAGACAAGAAATTGGCAGAGTAATCAAGAACAGTAGATCAGGGACATAATATAAATGGAAAAGAATTTTACTTCTCTCCATTTCTGATACCCTAAGCCCACCTAGCACACATATAGAAGCTCTGCTTCTGGGCTTATTTTGATTCCTGGGCTTTGAAAATCTCCAACACATGCACCTAAGGCTTAAGAGTACCAACTGCAGGATAAGACTTTGCTATTGAGATTAATACCCATAAAAACAGGAGGCTGAGAAAGTCTTAACACTGCCCTTTTTAAGAAAAAGAGTTATTTCATTTACAGAATTCGGGGGTTGTGGTATGTGTTTATAGATGCACATACAGAACTGAAAACAGATTGTCCTAATGGATTCTTGGCATCTCTGACTCAGAGGTAGTATGTCACAAGAAATTCTCTAAGACTGCTTCCAGGAAAGGCTGAAGCAGGTCATTTAAGAGTTCTTTTCATTCAGCCCATGTAGTACTATCAGTTCTAAGCTGTCAATGGCTATTAAGAAATCAGTGAAGCATCCCATGCTTACATGATTCACAGTGCTTACATGAGCCAGGGTGGCAGACACACTGGAATACTCTGGCATCCACCTTAACAGCCTTAGAGCCACTTACTCAGCTGTCCGAAGAGATTTATGAACACAAAGATGGAGGCCAGGAAATAGCCACAGTTCCATGTGCCATCAATGTAATCCCTCTGTTCACTCCACTGGAACCACATGCGGATGCCATCCTCCAGGAAGGTGCTGATCAGGCACAGGCGGGCCACGTGGGGAAGGTACTGCTTCGTCACCCTCAGGAACTGCATGGGCAGACAGCATCATTAGCAGGGAAAGAAGGCAAGGCGATACTTGAGGCATAACAGATCCATGCACTCTGCAGACTCTGAAGTCAGCAGTTCTCATGCACACAGGGTCATCAACATCTAGAGAGAAACACATACTTGGGAGTTGGATTTAGTGAAATTTTTCTCCACTCCAGTTTGAGAACACTTGGGAGCAGTGGGAGAAATCTGTTATGCTCCACCCAAAAAGCATTTTGGACAGGGACTTGGGAGAAAAGCAGAATCCAGCAGCACCTTTCCATACAAGAACTGTGTTTTGATGGAGCTCTTACTAGATGAAGGCTGACCTTGGTTTTAGTTTGTCTATCTCAGGGTTTCATGTTACAGCTCAACTATCAGATAGGCAGGAGCTGAAAGGGCAATCCTACTCCCACCCACATGCTCAGGCACTCAACAGCCTCTACCAAACTGATTGAGGGAGTCAGGCTGACAGAAACATTAATAAGCTTTTTCCAAGCTAGTTCCCTCTAACAGCTCAGAAAAGCAACAGTGCAAAGCATGTGCACTTGGATAGCAAAAGCAGCTATTAGACCAGTGTAGCCGTTGCATGAAATTGCACCCTCTATCCTCTATGCAAGTATACACAGTTTCTACTTCCATTAAAAATAGCACCCTCTGCAGAAAGAAAATAGGCATTTATATATACAGTTCAGTGTAGCAGTTAAAAGGAAATGATATCATCATGCAACAGATGCTGAGCCTTAGTTCTTGGGAATGCAAGATGTATCTGGTCCCACATACCTCTTCATCCTGTAAGTTCACTGGTTAGTTTGCTCTACAGTTACAGTAAGTATAAAGGAACAAATACAGAACTGCCAAACAGGGTCTAGACTAGCATGGTGTATAGGCCTGTGAGGTGTACAGGAAACCTTACTGCCTCTGGATCATGACAAGCATTTAACTGTCACCCCATTTCCTAAACAACACTGGTTACTACTTAATGGTGACTTTCACTAGGATTTGCACTGTCACTCTGAATGCAAGCTAGCACCTGGCTGGCCCATTTCATGCACAGGTTCGGCTTAGCCAGATCACTAGAAGGACACATTTGGAGTCAGTGTATGCTGCTGTTTGAGTAAGCGCAATCTAGTAAGAAACAAACATAAATTTAATCTAAAACTAACTTTACAAGATTATCCAGCAGGTTTCTACCTTCAGGTGACAGGAACAGTTTGGGCAGGTTGATACTTGTGAAGGTAAATGCCCATGCCACAAGCCTTCATGCAGAACTGCCAGCCTCCACAGAGATCCCTGTGTTAGAACTCCTAGGAGAAGGAGCTATTTAACAAAACCCAATTATCCCACACAAAGTTCAATGTGTTGTAAGGCACACTGATTCATACAATTTATGCAATATTAGAATACATCAAGCATGAAAAGGGGTAGGGGAACCCACATGTGTATAGGTGTCTTCCAGACAGCATTGAACTATATTATAAAAATGGACAGAAAAGGCACACAAACCTTCTCTTTCATCATTCAGCATTTACATTGACTTCAGGTTACAATACAGCTGACTGGTTTTCTTTCTGGCCAGAATACCTTTTTTTTTTTTTTTTTAAAGTTCTGGCAGCATTGCATGCTTTCAGCATATATGGGAATATGGAGAAAGGAAACTAAAGCCATTCCTGAAAGTTTATTCTTGCCACAGTAATTAGCAAATACTAAAGGCTGTTCCAAATCCTATACAGATGACAAGGCTTGCTTACTGCGTAACTGAAGATTATCACAAGAAAAAAATCCGGCAAACATGCTTAATAGTTAATATTGGAGCAAACTACACTAGTTGTACTGCATGCATCCAGAGTCTAAGGGTCAAGATTCAAGTTAATCAAGTGCATTTTAAGTGCAGCTGTACTCTGACTCAGGGCTGCCACTTCAGGCTTTTTTAAGCCATGTCAACAGTTAGATGAATGAGTCAGAAGAAAATTTGTGATCTTTGTCACTGAATGAGACCCACATCTTGGTTTACAGCTTTCTTCTCTCCCGGATTTCACTGTGCATTGGGACAAACTTGCTGAGAAATACTAAGGATAAAGTTGTTTTGGAAATAGTACAAAACCAAAAGCTGTTTGTAAAATAAGTCTGCCTTGTCAAGACGCAGAACAGGCAACTTCGGTCTAGAAGGAAATGAAAGAGGACAAGTGCTGGGCATCCGTAGGAAAAGGAAAAAAACCACTGCTGTGGAAAGGCTGAAAGAAGAAGCGAACATTAGAGAGGGTATCTGCCTCCAGGCCTCATCTTTGTTGCTTCTTAAGTGGGTCATGTGAGCTGATCTCATCTTCCCTTTCCCTGAAGTCAAACAACTGCCAACAGTCCAGGTGAAGGAGCCAAGAAGGCATTTACCTGTTCTTGTTGTATATAGAGGGAATTTAATGCTCTCTATTAGACATGAGTGTGCACATCCAATCAGCTTAAGACAAGTCAGAAAGACTGAAGCCCAAGGCAGCTGCAGTGCTAAGCAACCTTATCATGACACACATCATCTTTGGACATCCATAACTCACGTAAGCTGCATTTACTGAGCTACACACAAGTTGAAACCCCGGTACGCAGCAAGCTTAAAGTGAATAAGCTTCAGAAACAGACTGTATGAACAAAATTCCAAACCAAAAGAACAACTAGCCATGGAGATCCAGAGAGAAAGGAAAAGAACAATTACCAGATAACAACAAGAGAGCATCACAGACATCAAGTGATTTTACAATTAGAGGATTCATGTATAAATCACCTAAGTAATTTAGGTAAGGACAGAGTAACTTGTAAGAAACAGGTCTCTAGAAGTGGGACTGAACTAATAGTACCAGACCCCCTGGTTTTGTCCCTATACATCACCAGCAACATGTGGCTCAAACACTGCACCCTGAAACCACTTCCTATTTCCTTTACGATTCACACAGATAAAAGCAGCACATATGGGAAACTTGGTAGCTGCAGTTAATAAACATATCCAACTAAGACATGGGACTCAAAACATGCACTACACTGAGCACAATACATGTAAGTCAAAACAAAACTGTTGAGATTGATGGAGGTGGCAGTGTTAAACTTACAACATCAAATCTTTTGATGGCTTATTGTGCTATAGGCTTTGCATCAACTGTTCTTGGCACATATTGCCTCCTTGCAAGAGGCAAAACATCTTGAGAAAAGACAACAAAATGCTAAAGTAAAACTATTTTAAAGAAGAACAGCTGGTTCTGTGTTGGCAGCCAAGTCACTAACATACACCAGAGAGGCTTTGTGTTGCCACTTCCCCCTCTAACAGGATTAGAAAGGCAAAGATAGATTTAAATGCTCCTTGCAGTTTAACAAGCAAAGATGCACAAGAGGATCCAGGGATCCCTAAATCAAATCTCTGCTCAAAATCCATTCTTTTAAAAGGAGGCTTGAAAAAGTCAAATCCATAAAAAGGCCTCCCCAAAGAGAGGGAATATCATCCTTTCTAAACTACATCCCACCTCCAACTGTTTCAAATTTATTAAAAATCCAGTCCATTTTGTTGAAAGTGTGCATACTGTAGCATAATTACAGGTATTTTAAGACCAATACACAGCCAGGAGTTGGGAATTTGTGCTGTCACCTAGGTATATTCCGTCCAAACAGAGAAGCCTTTTCTGTGTGCGTACATGTGTGTGTTCTTGGATCAGGGAAGTTATGATCATGGTGATGAACAGCAGTCTGCAAATCTGCACAGAAAGCCCTCTTGTGGGCTGCATAGCATTATTAATCTAGAGTTTTTGATAAAGGCATATTCCAAATATCTACCTCATAGTCATTTAAGGGATTGCTTTGTTCTGGGAGGACAGAGACCTCTAACAGCCTCAGACACCAGTGATCTTTTCTGGAATAGGATGCTCAACCCTCTGGCAGAGAGAAAAATCACTTCCTTTCACCAACCTGTATATATCCACTGAAGGAGATCCCACCTAATAATCACAGGGACAGTAACACCCATCACATTGGGCTAATCAATGTCTACAAGTTATTTGTGAAAACTGGGAACAGAGGCTTTCCCACTTATTTCAAACAGCAAGACAACAGCTCTAGCCGCTAGAACATTACCAGAGGTCTTAATCAGGTTTTCAATTGCAGGAAAATGTCTCATGACAATGCTTTTTACTTCTAAGGCATGCTTTATACCAATTCCTTTTTCCAAAGGGCTATTTATTAATCAAATCTTTAAAATGGGATTTATTAGTCATGTTTTGCATTTTGCTATCTCTCTTCATGGGAAGATTCTTCCCCAGCCTAACCAGAATAGGCTATTTGATTTATAATAAAGGATCAGTGCACTGATCCTTAACTGACTATGTTATCGAGAGTTTCCAAATTTAGTTTTTTTAATATAAACCACAAAAAAGTTCAGACTAACAATGAAATGTTTTCTTTTCCCTTCTGTTTTTCACAAAATAGGATACAGAGATGTTACAATTAGCTGAACAACATGCATCAGCATTTATGTTGGAAAATTAAATAAAACCCCCAGAGTCTGGTTCTCCCTTAGAGTCCTTTCACTGCAGTACAATGACTCAATAGTCTCCTTGCATTTTTGTCCATCATTTTTTTCAGAACAGCAGAAATACCAGGCACCCACATTCCTAAAGATTATTACAGACACCAGAAAAGTTGCTTGAGATCTGCTCCCTCTTATGGGATTACAGAGGAGAAACAACCAGTTCTATAACCCTAAACAATCTGTACAGACCCCAGATACAGCTATTTCCAGTACAATACTGTCAGCAGTACATGGTGACTGCAATGAAGAGCTTGCATGTAATATTTTAACAAGAATCACTAAAAAGGGGATTAACTTCTCAGTATGTAAATTATTTAATTAATAACATCAGGCTGGTGTTATGGGGCTTAAAAACAAGTCAATTCATAAAGCCTGTAGCTGGGCATCATTCTGAACCAAGATCCCAATTTCCTTGCACTGAATATCACTTAGATTTTAAGAACCCTTAATGGCTTTTCCTGCCCTCCCTGATATCTAATGAGTTGCCTTCTCTGAAATCACCAGGACCACCCCCAACACCCACCAAGTAGCTGTCTCCTCTGCTGCAGTCCCTGGAAACTGCCAACAGCGCAGAGCAGAACAGCTCACCAGCCATACTGTGCACCTGCGGGCTACAAACTTATGCTACAGCCAAGCTAAACCAATGGTTAGTTCTCATCACAAGTGATCCCACCACCAGCATTGGTGCTCACTTGACCCAAACAGTTTGATACTTGCAACTAACAGGAAAAAAAAAAAATCAACTCCCCCCCCCCCCCCAACAGTTCATCTCTCTAGTCCAGTGACAGAAAGTGCTAGTGAGAGAGAGAAAAGGGGAACACCACCTTGGGAAAAGTAGGACAACCCCTTTCACTGACAGCTAGATGTCAGGCAAGCTTAGCCACCTTGTAAGACCATACCTTCAGTGCACTAGTTCACCTCTGGATTAAGAGCCATTTGTTACTACTTCAGGGGAGACTTCCGACAGTATCTTGGCATCCAAGGCATAATTTGCCATGTCAAATAGCATTTATAGCATTTGGGGAAAAATTACGCTTTAGTGTTTGAATTTAAGGAACAGATTATTCTTGCTTCTGTAAGAGACATTCAGGACTTACTGATAAGCCATGGAAATAGCTGTAACATTTTACCCACAGGGCTTTTAGGCTACAGAAATTAAGATTCATTAGGTCTTGAACATTAGTACAGGGAGTGGAGAAAGCAAGGATATCTTTAAGAATGCATTCGGCTCCCAGAACAGTCATTGTCCAGCTTCACTACCTCTGCCTCCATCAAAGGGAGTTTCAACATACTTTCAGTGCAAATGTTCCAGATATTTTTTTTTAATCCAAGATGAAGTAACAGTTTCCATCATGCCAAGTGTTAACTTCTCAATATATACCAAAGGTTATTGTTTAGTAAATCTCTGCATTCCTACACTGGCATCATACTGAGTTTTCGCAGCACACACAGTACTGGAAGTATCTGATTGAGCTACGAGGCAGCTATTTGGAAGCAGAATTATCAAAGGAGTTAGTTAATTTGAAAGCCATAAAAATTGTTTTGCAATCTGACGGGTAAGTATATGCAAATACTCCAAATTCTGTACTACAGGACTCATCTTTAAATAGAATGGGGCCAAGCACAAATAAAGTTGTGCCATTTAAAACTCATTTCAGGAGGAAGCAAACTGCATTTTTAGCTGGACAACAGAGCTTTCAGTAGTATGAAAAAAGGGGTGTTAAAGACATCTAGAAATAGTCACCCAGGAATAAATAGAGAGGTGTTATAAAAAGGTCAGGACAAGTGTTGTAAGTTTTGGCAAATGATTTGAACACTATAGCGATAATTTATTTTCTCCTCTAAAAAGGAGTGTGAGGAAAAGGTAAACAGAGGACAACGAAGATGATCCAGACACCCCTCAAACTGAATACTCCACACACCATGAGAAGCTCTGTCTCTAAAACGAGTCTTCCACCTGGGGGTGGGGAGGAAGTGCAGAACAGGTTTTCCCAGTGAAACTCAGTTTAAGACACAGAGGCAGCACAGCCCCCTCAGAGCTGTGACGTGTTATCGTGCACCACACAAGTCACACTGCTTCAGTCAGAGTTGTAGAACCAGGCAGAATCAGATTTTCCAGAGAACTTGCTAAATATGATTAGATGGTGCCTCTTACTTTCAATTAGATGAATCACCATGACAGTGAAGATCTTTCTAACACCATCACCAGCAGATCAGCTACTTACACTCGAGATATTCCTGCTCTCACATATAATAAGAGATCACAAACTTCTATTTAAACAGAGAAATCCACAAGGGCCTCCACTGAAATAAACGTAAAAAGGATTACAAGACAACATCAGCTCGTTTTCCTCTCCTTTTGCCCCAATGCTAAGCACAGTACTATGGTGCTGGCAAGCCTCTTCCAGTCCAGGTCTCCGGATATCAGTCAGGGTTTAGATTTTTTGCTTTCCTGTCACCACCACCTCACCCCAGTTTCCCCCACCCCTTTACACCCTCTCTGCCAGCCTAGACGACTTACAAGAAGACGCGAGCAGCTCGGCCTCTTGCTCTCCTTCCACCCATTCACCCCCCGGCAGAAGCCCAGTTCCCAAGGAGAACTGGTTCGCTTCACCATACCAGCAGCTCAAGAACACCCGCAGAGCTCGCATGAGGGCAGGGGGCAGCCGCTCCCGCAGGGACCCAGCGGCTGGGCCTGCGCCGGCCGCCTCCACTCGGGCGGGGAGCCGGGCCCCCAGCCTCCCCCCTCCCCATCCCACCTCCCGGAGACGACGCGGCCGAGGAAACCCACAGCCCCACCGGAGGAACAGCCCCCACTCCCGGCCGCCGCCATCCCAGCCCGCCCTAACGCGGCCAGGCTGGGCCCCTCAGGGCGGCGGCCTAACCCACCCCCCGTCCCCGTCCCCGTCCCCTCAGCGCAGAGCCCGCCGAGGCGCCCCCTCACAGCCGGCCCCAGCACCCGAGGAAGCGGCCCAACGCACAAAGGCCGCCCGAGCGGAGAAGGGAAAGGCGGGCGGGGACACCCACCTGGTCCGCGAAGTCCTCAGCGGTGCTCATGATATCGTTCTGGCCCATGGCGGCGGGGGAGAAGAGGGGAAAGGGGAGGGGGAGGGTGTTACCGGCTGCTACGCGCCTGGGGCCCGGCCTCGCTCTCAGAGACGATCGCGGGGGGGAGAGAGAGAGAGAGAGGGAGAGAGAGAGAGGGAGGGAGGGCGGGAAGGAAGGAAGAAACGCCGGGCCCGGCCGCGCCACTGCTGCTGCCACGTAGGCCAGCCCTTAAAGGCGCCGCGCGGGCGGCAGCTGAGGCGCACACGCTGGGCGGAGCCGCCCCGCCCCTCCCGGGGTCATTTGGCCCGCCCACCTCCGCGCCGGGTTCTTAAAGGAGCCGCGCCGCCTAAGGAGGAGATACTTCGGCAGTTCGGGGTTTTTTTTTCCCCCCCAGGGTTTTGTTGCGGTTCGGGGGTCTATCACGGCGCTTTTTGGGGGGCTGAAAGTGTAGGCTGAGGCAAAGGGGAAGTGCTCTTGTCTCTCCCTGCCCCGCTATCTCTTACTAGTGGCTGAGGGGCTGCTCCCGCCCTGGGGGTTCCTCCTCACCCGTCCTGCCTCACAGGGAGGTCGGGCCCTGTCCCGCCATGGAGAAATATGAGGTGCTGCCCAAAGGGTCGGGCCCTGTCCGGTGGGAAGGGGGTGGCTGCAGCCTTGTGGGTGGTGTCAGTGGCCCTGGGGGGCTACATGGCTGTGGGGAGGGCTTTGTGGCCTAGGGGAGGGGGTGTAGATACCCCTGGGGGTAGTATATGGCCGTGGGGATGGAGCGTAAGTGGCCCTGGGGGGTGTGTGGCCTTGGAGAGGGTGTAAGTGACCCTGAGGAAGGGACCTGCGTGGTCCCAGGGAGGGAAGCGCTGGGGTGTGGACGGCCCTGGGGAGATGGGGGTGTTGTGCTTAGCAGGGGGGAAACGAGGGGGAAAGTTCTGGAAGGGAGGGGAAGGCCAAGGCCTGTGTGCCCCTCTCGAGAGTTGGGGTGTGGGTGGGGGTGCCCGTGGTCCTGCCACAGGGAACTGGAGGTGTGTGCTGCGTGGAGGGTGTCTGTGGGAAAGTGGTTTGGAGGGGCTTTCTGCCTTGGTGGTGTAAAACCACCAAGTGCGTTAGTGTCTCTCCTCTGCTCTGCAGGTGCTGGAGCAGCTCCAGCCTGGGGCGCTGGGCACTATGCTGGTAGTTGAATTGAAAACCGAAAAGGGTGCGGAGAAGAAATGTGTAATAAAGCAGGTGAGAAAGTGGTTGCTAGGAAAACGAGAGTCCATTGGCATGTTTGTCATCTCCATGGACCCTTCTGATGGCAACAGAGACAAACACGTTGGGCAGCTTGGCCTGGGTAAGAGTAGGCTTACAATTTACTGTGCTGCTGTTTTGGAAATGGGAAAATCAGTTTACAAGAATATTGAGGTTAAAAATGGGAAAAGGGGAGCAGCCTATTTAGGTCATCCAGCGTGTTTTCACCTTAGCTTACTGCTACTTTGACAATGCAGGAGAAGGACTGGCTAGCTGTCACACTCGCTTAAAGCTCTGTTTCTGGCCATCTCCCAACAAGAAGACCGCTCCAAACGTTAGCAATTGGAGTTATCATTGAAAATTTATGCCAATTCATACACAATTTGCAGTTCCAGTCATCTTGGCAAGATTGGTCTGGCTTAAAGTTCGCCTGTCTCTATATTACAATCTCATCCTTCTCTTTTGTTTGGTGCAGGTTGAATGCATTCAGGAAAAGCAAGCAAGTGAGGCCTTGAAGGAGGTATCAGTGCAGTTGTTCTTTACTACTTCACTTACAAAGACCAAAGTCTTAACAGAGCAAAGTCTTTTATCTACAAGGATTAACTAAGTAAATAGTCAAGATGTAAATCAGGTAGGACTATCTGAGGGCTGTTCTCCCTGCCCTCTGCTTGGGCTTAGGCCAGGATTTTGTATTAATTGTTCCTACATTTGAATATGTAAATTCAAATGGACAGCTGTTCTCAGAGGATAGTCCCTTTTCAGGGTTCATATTTGTTTTGTGCTGAAGACAAAGAGCAAAGCTCATCCTATTGGCCTTTAAGCTGAAGGAGAACTTTGGTATGTTTATAGTTTATTATTAAGAACTCAATTTGTAGTTAACATATTTCGTTATATGTTAATTTCTCAGAGTTGGACATTTTTTGATGTGAATGGTTTGATTGGTTTTCTTCCTTTGTTGTACTTTTTTTTGTGCAAACTTGTTTCAATGCCTTGAGTAAGAAGCAACATCAGAAATAGTATTAAAATTTCAAAATTTGTTTCAACAAAATACGTGAAGTAGCTCATAATGGATTAGTCTCACAGTGTCCAGTATGCATGACATCTGTAGTTGAAAATGATGAGACTACATGCCAGTACAGATGCTTCATCCTACTCAAGGGAGGTGACCTCTTTATGTACCGAGGCTGGTTTTACTGATAAAGTTTGATCCAATTTTTCTGCTGAGGTATGTGTCTATTGAAATAAATGCAGTTGTCCCAGCTGGGAGTGTGGCTCTCGGTTCTTCTGTTGTGTCTGCACATACACAAAAACAACTATAGGAGAATAAGTTGAATTATTTTTACCTTTCACATCATCAGTAAATTTGTTGCAGTAATTGTTAGAGCCTTACATGGAAACCAGCTTCAAGGAGATAAGCATCTCGGTAGTGTCGTTGTATTTTCTGTGGTTCAAGCTTGTACAGGGGTTACTGGAAATAATGGCTATGTGGGGAAAAATCATCTTGACTTTCATATTCTAAGATATGTTTTCAGGTTTGGATATTAGGAACTGATGAAGGGGGTTGTTTACATATCATCTCCCTAAGGATCAGTTTATATCCTTGAATCTCACAAGGCTGTTAGAGCATTATATTGAGTAGAGCCTTAGAAATATTTTCCTTAACTTGGCATTTGCACATACAAATATACAATAGAGCTTGCAAATTGAAAGGATTTGATCAGACATGTAACATGAATGAGTCAGGAACTGGCTTAGGATATTATTTAAGGTCATGTTCAGTGGGAAGGACTGTGTAGCCACAGAAAGTGCTCTCTGTATTTTTTTATTATTATATATTATTATAAATTTATCATTCTTTTATTTATTTTATTTTTATCATTATAATGCTTTTTTATTTATTTTTTTTTTATTTATTTTTATATATGCAGGCAAAGGCTTTGCTTAAACTTCATCATTCAAACATCTGTGCTTACAAAGAATTGTTTGTGACTTGGGATCATGAGGTGAGAATGAAATAGGATTGGCTAAAGTGGAACACATGGTTAATGTTGTAGGCATGTAAGCATTTTTGCAGGTTTAAATTTGGGGTTATTGGTGTGAGATGCTAAAAAAGGTTATTTGAGTTGAAACAAGCCTGCTTTCTTAACTCCTGAATAAACACGCTGAAAAGCTGTGAAGATGTCTGGAGTCCATGGCAGTATTGCACACTGACTCACAGATTCTGATGTGAATCGGTGTGCAATTCTGATTTTCATGCCTGCATGAAAACCCTTTTATAAGAGAATATAGGAAACTGAAAGCCCTGACTTTTTTATTTGCAGATTTTATTCCGTG
This sequence comes from Astur gentilis, assembly GCF_929443795.1. Classification (NCBI taxonomy): domain Eukaryota; kingdom Metazoa; phylum Chordata; class Aves; order Accipitriformes; family Accipitridae; genus Astur; species Astur gentilis. Next base: position 16,718,800 of record NC_064908.1, read on the forward strand.
CTCAGGCAAAATCTGTCATGATTTTGTGGGTGTATATTTGACTTGAATTGTCCCATATGGCTTCAGATAAGATCCTTGATAGTGTTTTGTTTTAAGAAAAAACAAACGAAACATGCTGTATTTTTTAATAAAAGAAAGTAAATAGTGTCCTCTGTGAGAGATTAATCATCTTCAAACACCTTGGTATTGGCGAACATCACACCCACCAGTTTGGCCAAGTGCTCAGTTTTATCTTTCTTCCTGAATATGTTATTACCTGTGAACAATTAGACAATTTTGGTGTAATGTTTTCTTACAGATATCATCTCTGTTCCTTTGTCTGGTAATGCAGCACTCAGGCCAAGGAGATCTTTCATCTGTAATCAAGGAAAAAAGGCAGAAATCAGAAAAAATAGCGGACATGGTAAAAAGTACAGAAGAGGCATCTGGTTAAACTGTCAGAGTCTCACTTCTTTTTATATCTCCCTCTGTATTCCCTCTTTCTCAAAGTCCTCCCCAAAATCTTCAAAGCACAGTGTTTTGCTGAAGGGTGTTTTTGGAAGCTGTCTTCCAAAGGATATTTGGAAGTTACTCTGTTACACTTTCATGTATATTCCCTTCAACAGGTGATTGTGAAGTTCCTGGGGCAGATGGTGGATGCTTTGTTTTATATACACAAACAAAGTATTTTCCACAGGTGAGTAGAAATCTTGTACTCTGTGTCTGATAGGTCACTGTTCTTTGCAGTGACTGTTGGTTCAGCACGGCTGTTCAGAGGCAGTGAATTTTACTGTTCCAAAAGGGGAAGAAGGAGGTAGAAATTCTGGACTTCATATGTAGATTAGTTTTCTGTGACTTCTGAAGTTGTCTGTTTCATAAGTTTTGTCTAATATTATCCATTTGAGCTAGGTGTTCTCTCTGTTTTGTTTTTTTTTTGAATGTGCTAAAATTCTAATATTAATTTTAACATTAGAATATTGACCATTTCTTTTAATGCTTACACTTTGGTGGCTGTGATGGACGGGGTATATACTTTGTGTATCTAAAGTAAGAGACAGTTGTTGCATTCCGTGTTCAGATAAATTTGTGTCACAAATTTTAAAGCATTTCACAGTAAAAGCGGAAAACAATTGTATTTCAGTAGATTATGATTTGTATATTTAAAAAAACCAAACACACAAAACAACCCCCCTCCAACCACACACTACCAACAACCTCCTGCACCCCTCCAAAAGCCCCAAACCTTCTGATGTGTAAAGATGCTGGGAACCTGTAGTTATATATCATTAGACTCTAATTTTACAGGCTGACAGAAAATATTTGTGTTGCAGAAATCTCAAGCCATCAAACATACTTGTGACTGGTGAAGCATCCTTCATGCTTAGCGACTTCAGTACAGAAACACTTATGACAGATGAGATGAAATGGAAAATAAGAGTGGAAGAAAGTAGATACTTGTTTCACTTTTTTTTCTACTTTATTTTTAAAAGATTCAGTTATGGTGGATATTTTTAGTCCTCAGAGGAAAATCAGCGGAAGAGGAAAAAAATGTCTTCCCTCCCCTTTTTCCACATTATACTATTTGTCTTCTAACATATGAATAGGATATTCATAGGCAGTTGCCTGCAGTATTAATTCTGTTCACAATTGAAAACTATAGATAAGTCTGTGAGTCTCAGAACCCTGCAACAGATACAGTTGGAATACTTTTTAGCTTGATACATATACAGTAACATCTTAGAAAATTGTTCATTAGTTATAGTGTGGTTTTTTGTGGCATATCCCCAGTAAAAATTGTCTAATCTCTGCAGAATATCTCTATCTCTAAATTATTTTTAGATATAAAACAATTGCTTGCAGTTCACGCATGTGCAAGTAAAAACTGTGTATAGTACAATGTCAGCAACATTACTGTATGATTCTTATTTCAACAGATAGCAAGTATTGGATGGCTCCAGAAACATTTGTTTTTTCTTTTACTGAGAAATCTGACATCTGGTCTCTGGGTTGTATTCTACTTGACATGACGACCTGCTTTGTTCTGAATGTATGTAATAATGTTTCATTATAGATTTAAAATGTCATGGGCCCACCGGGATATCTGTAAACAAGGATGTGAAACCTCTTCTGATACTATACCCTTTACAGGCAGAAGAGATAACTTCATTACTGCAGGATATTAGACAGGATACCAGCCGTCTTGAGGGAGTTCTGACATTACTGCAAAACGGAGATAACAGCTCTTTGCCTTTATTTCCAATTTTATTTATGATGCTACAGATTGAGCCCAGCATGAGACCCACAGCAAAGTGAGTTCTGGGTGCTTTCCCTTTATTTTTTTTGTCCTAAACCCCACCTACCTTCACAAAGAGGGGAATATTAGCTACTGTTTGAAAGAAATTGAGTCAAAGTTGCTGATCTTACTGCCTTGACACATTGAGTTATTAAAAAAGTCAAAGGCTTGGTGTTCATTCAGAAGTGAGCATTCTGATATGCATAGGTGTCCTTTTTTGAGGCATTGCACTATAAAATCATGTTATACGCAATTTTACTTGAAGCCTAAGCATGGCTTGCTCAGTGTAAGCTCTTTCATTAGCTGTTTTGAAGTAAATTGTTTTAAGTTCTGTCAAAAATAATCCAGTCTTCAAAGAAGTAGTATTAACTTTTTATATCAAAATGAAACAAAGCCTGTAGAAATTTTTTTGTAACTTACCAGTTCTAACTTACTGGTACTGCTTTTGTGTCTCAATTCTAGGGATCTGACTGATGTTCCATTTATTAGGGAATGCCTGACTGTTGCTGGTGCCTCTTCAGTAAAACTGAAAAAGTCTTTGCCTCCCAAAATAATAGATGTGCTTCTTGAGGGAGGAATCGAAAGTGTTCTAGGTAATAAGGAAAATAAGATTAGTATAATGGTGATTTTTTTCAGGAAATAAATCCATGTGTTCTCCAGTCAGCATGCATTCTACTTGAAAATGAATTATTGGACATTCATTTTACTTGAAATAAAATGAGATGCTATTTGGAGGAAGGATCACTGTACAGCCTTTTCTATAACCTCATAAGATTACCAGCCATGCCTAGTGCACAAGTTAAATGGGATCAAAATCATTCCTCAGAAAACTGGGGAGCCCCACTTTTTTGTCTGCATTCTAACATGTTTGCCAATTTATGCCAACAAAGGATCTGCTCCATTATTTTTCTTTTAAGTAAGGAAGATATTATCTTAATCTGAAAAGGCTATTGGAATAATGCATTTAAAGCCCCTATCCCTGCTCTGATTTAATATTCCAGCAAATCCCCAAAATATATAATGCCAAATACACAGATTATACAGGTGAATCATAACGCTTTGTAATATTTAAATGTTTGATGTGTTGGGGAAAAGTTTCTCTCTCTTCAACAATCACAATCTACATTATTTTCATTTATATGAATTCACATCTTGCACAAAATAGAGAAAACCTGAGTCCTTTTTATAAGTGTTTGTATCAAATGGTTAGAAGAATTTTCTTGGTTTACGTAGATTTCATGCAGGCTTTCTGGGATATAGAAGAAGTACAGGCTAAAGCCATTCAGCACCTTGCCAGCTTTATAAGAGATAAAAGTGGTAAGGCACTATTTTATTAATTTATTTATTCTGCTCTTTCCTTACATTTTGAGATAATAGGAAGAGGAAAAGATTTCTCCTGACAATAAATGAGAATGAAATTGCTTTCTTCCTATTTCTCATTTTTTGGAATGTACTGGAATAGGCCACTAGTTGATGTGATTGTGTTGGTACTTGTTTTGTAAATGCTTTTGTTGAACAGCAGAGGTGTTTTACTGGATAAGAAAAACAGACATTGGAAAAAAACCTTAGTGATATTTTAATTGGCAACTAAGGTGAATTGGCAAACTGACATTTGAAGAAGGTAATTCATATCAGCGTTGGGGCAACTTGGGGGTAATGCCTAGGGCTGTAAGACTGATAGAGCAAAAGGAAGCTACATATGTCTAGTAAAGCTGTGTGAGTGAAGACTGTATATTTTCTCCCAGCATCTGCACATTTTTCAGATTAATGTCAGATCAAGATTAATATTTTCAAAGCACCATGTTATCTCAGTTATAAAATGCACTGGTATTTGATAGTGATAGCATTTTAATGCTGGCATTGGCTTATGATGTTAAAACACAGGGGTGTTCCTATCTGTAGTTGATAAGGAAAAAGAATAATACATTTTTTTTTCCTTAGAGTTACCTGTACCTTCAACTCTGTTACTGAAGAAATCTTTACTCAGTAATACAGGAGGCTTTGGTTGTAAATAACAGAATGAATGGATCTTCATGATTCTCATTCAGTCCTATTGACAGCAGTACAAGGCTGTGCCACATCTGAGTGACTTGTTTGGCACTTCTGCACCATGGCTTGCCATGACTGATGCTCGCATCTTTGAAGGTGCTCAAAATGGATCCCAGTTTTTTGTCAACATTTTATCATGTATTTGTGGATACACTGAATAGCTGTATTAGCTATTTCAAAAGCTCAAAGTCTTCCTAGAATTAGGAAACCTGATGAAATACTTTCCTCCACAGGTTCTGAAAAGCATGGGTTTGGGCTCATGCACAATGTTCTACCCCGCAACTGGCTACATGACTGGGGAACAATGCCAGTGTGACTTAATGAGGAACGTGCTGGCTACATTTAACTTGCATAGCCTTGCAGCTGTGTTTAATAAGAGTCATATCCCACAGAGCCTACAAAATTCACTCTGTATTGTTCCATCTGTAGTTGCACTTTCTTCTCTTTGATTTAAGAATGTTGTTCTGCTGTTTCACATTGTCCATAGGGACGCAAATTTATTTGAAGCTGGAACTTTTGTGTTTTGGAGTATAGATACCCACTGAGCATTCTACACTGTGTAACTGAATGTTGTCTCAAACAATTTCTTTATCCCACAGCCTTGCCCTATCTGAGAACGTTCACGGAATTGATCGCTTTTGCCATGAAGACTCATGTAGGTTCTCTCAGGTTACAAGTAGATGGTTGCAGTTTATTGCTTGAAATTCTTAGTCAAGGTACAGTTACAAGACTTCCAGCTTATTCTGGTTAATACAGCCTATCTCTTGTAAAGTTAGAGGTAGCAGATAAGGTTTAAAATGGATTCAGTAATGTTTTTAGGGGATGAATTTAAAGTAATAGAGGAATTTAACCAGCCTTAATAAGAGTCTGGATTCTCATGGACTTTCTTCAGGCCTGGCATACATGAATTCTGTGTTAGTGTTAATTTTAATACAGGCTACTGATATTAGGCTACTAAGTTTGTTTTCATGTTATATACTAGAGTGCATAAATAAGAGACTCTCAGTGTTCTGGTATTTGAATTTCAAACCATAAAAGTGTTTTTTGGTCTCTTGTGTGGTCCCTGCTGTCACTTTCTTGGCAATTCACCCCAATAACACCTGATAATGATATAAGCTTGAAAATAGTAAGAATTGTGTTGCAGAAAAAGAAAATTTAAAGTAACTTCTGGATATGTTATGTGAAAAAAATGCTGTTAATTGAATGTTTTACTGATGCTGACAGCAGGGGGTTCAGACTTCATTCAAAGCCACTGAAATCTTTGTTCTGTTCAAATGTGTACTTTTGACAACTCTAGAACAGGATGTGGTGATGGCCCTGGATGAGAATGTGACCAGCTCTCTGTTAGACACAGTGAGAAAATACTCTGAAAATGAGGAGTTACTTTCATTGGTCTGCACATTGCTGATGATGATTTCAGCCAGTGGTGGGTCACCTTGTTCATTTTTGGTGAATATTCTTATGTTTTGACTTTTATAATCTAATCCAAGATAAAATGCAGAACTCGTGATTTCACCGAGAGATGTAGGTATTAGTTTAATAGGAGTACTATTGGTAAGATTGACTAGATATGGGTAAAAGAACACTCCTGAAAGTGTAAGATACACTGCTGAGACTTCAGGTACTTACAGAATTGTATCTATTAGAGTGGTCCTGTATTTCATCTTGTTTTGGAAACAAGTACAAACTATGCAAATAGTAGTGCTTAGGAAAATGGGGGCATAGAACCTGGATTCTATTTTTGACTGTGCCATGGTGAATTGAAGCCATTCTACCTAATTTCTCTACTTTGTTTTTTCTCTTGAGGTTGTAATTGCTAAATATTTATAGTATTTTTTACTTGTTTTCAGTGTCAGTTAAACAGTCATCAGAACACTCTTTTTTATAAATGGTTACAGAGGACTTAGCAGCAAGGTGATAATTAAAAAAAAAAAAAAAATTACACACAAAGTGTCCTGTACAAATAAATTTACCCTCTAAGACCAAATTATTTTTATACAGTGTTTCCTAATTCTGAAGCTGAGGTAGCTTGAATTGCTACATTGCAAACATTTGAAAAATAGTCATTTATACCCTCTTGGTTCCTTTTCTGCTCTGTAAATTTCAGATCTGTATGGAAAAGGGATGGCCAAACATCCATTTGAAAGGGTCACTTGTGTTAAACACTATGCTTAAGCACATCTTGTTAAAGAATTCGGTCTGTTCTCTTGCTTTCTTTTGTTCAGCTGATGGTATCATGTTACTGGTTTGTTATCACTGTTTAAATATGGTTAGTAGCGTGCTCTGTAGTGAGGAGGGTGAGTGGGACAAAAATACCAGATTCTATAGAATTTTTTTCTGTTTTTTCAGAAGTTGCTGCAGAGAATCTAAGGAAAGTTGGAGTAATTCCAGACCTTCTGTCAATTTTAAGAAAATTTCTTCATAATGAAAAGATCTGCCTCTCTTGCTGTGGAGTTCTCTGGAGCTTGGCTGTGAGTGGTAAGCAGAACACAGCAAGTATTGTGCCTAGACTCATGTGATGTGACTGAAAGGCAGCAGGTATTGTGCCTAATTGAGTTCAGACATTCCTGTTGCTGGGACTGGATTTTTCTTCTTTCTCCCATTCTGGAGAGATGTCTCCACAGTACTACCAGAATAACTTTAAGTGATCCAGACTTAAATGGGAGAAAACTAAAAACTAATGCAGACTTTTTAGCAACCCTTTTTGTGATAAGGTGTCAAAGTCAAATTTTTACTGTTTATGCCAAGATATGGCTTGTGAACAGACTGTCAGAAATGAAAGGGTACACACAGTTTCTGGTTTGTCAGTCGTGGTTTTTGCTCTGCTCTTAGCAGAGGGAGTGGAGTGCAAACAGCATATTAGATTAGTTATCAGCATTTGGAATTAATAGCATCTTATTTCTTTGCATTGCACTTCTCTTGGCAGCACTGGGCTGAATCTTGAGTTGGACATCTAGAGACTTGCTTTTCCGAAAGAAATGTGATTGGCAAGCGTACTCTTCCCATTGCCTTAGAACTAAACCAGCATCATCCCACAGTGTTGGAGAGCCATGGGTGATTGCTTGAGCTGACCCCTTCTTAGGAGACCGCACTGGGAGGTTTTTTAGGAGATTTGTTTTGGTGATATGTTCCTGTATAGGTCTGTGGTGGTCTAATCATCAAGGAATGCTCAAAGCACAAAATGTTCACAATTGCACTTGGTGTGTTTTATTCCCTCTGTGCAACAAACCACCCATTTATGTGACCAGCTAAATATCCATCCTGCAGACCGTATTCTGTCAAAAAGATGGTTATTTTTGGAGGTCTCTTGCTGTGATCACCATGTATAATTTAAATGGCAAAGAAAACTAGTTCATGGAGAAGTTTCTGCAATAAACATTACTGTTTATTAGTCCTGTAAAATTTTATTTGTTTTTGTACGTTTTGGGTTCCTTCCCTCTGCTGTTGTCCGTGCTAAAATAATGTTGCATTACTCCAATGCCAACATCTTTGAAGGTTTTACTGATATAATTTAACATACAATGTGCTTATGATATTATTACTTGATTAAATAACTGCTTGATGCATTTGCTTTTTGTTATGGTAATTCAGAGAATAATGTAGACCAAGCATTGCTGAAAAGTGCTGTGCCTGTTACCTCTGCGGTCCTTCAAGAGCATCTCCAGAACGGAAGAGTTACGGAGTCTGCTTGCTCGGCTCTGTGGGCATTGTCACTCCAAGGTGTGTTTTCCCAGCCTTCTTGTCCCTTGTGCATGGAAAAGGCTGGCATGCAGAACGCTGTTAGTGGTGATCCCTGAAATACAGGCTGCTTGGCCTTAGCAGGCTCTGCAGATGGCAGCAGAGTTAGGAATTTGCATCGTCTCTTAACCAGTCTTCCCTGCACTTGCTCTCTAACACTTTCTAATGAAGCTATTTTTGATGAGCTGTAGCAATTATATAACTAGATACTGCTAATGGTTACTGTAATGATGGGCAGCTACAGCAACCCATGTTGTGCAGAGCATTCTCTCTGGCTTATTTCTTGAGACCAAGAATCCCATTTGTGTTACTCCTTTGAACACAGTGTTAGTGTGCAGCATTGGCTGGGAGGTTTCTTTTTATGCCATTTGCTTTGTAGATTGGGAACAGTATTTCAGATTAAAAAATAAAATGCATATCTCATTATCATGTGCACTAAGAAACGCATCCTTGCAGTACTACTCTGTCTTATTTCTTTCTCATGCAAGAATATTGCCGTATGTTTAGCTACCACCTGGCACTTATGCCATCGTTCCACTAGGAAGAGCTGAGTAAAACACCCTAAGCAGTCTTGTTTCTAGTACCCACCGGCAGAATAGGTTGAGTATTCAGGACTCTCTATTCCTTTTGGCTTGGAGAATGAAAGGGCATCTTGACGTAGAGGATGTATCAGAAAATTCTCTTAAACCCCTGGATCAACTCATGGTAAGACTTTATTAGGCCTTTTTTACTGCAATACAGGTTTTCACCTGCTTTCTTTGTAACTTATTGCATGATTAAGAAGTCATTTCAGAAACAGGAGGCAGAAGTTGGAATGATGATAAGTCTTGTTTTAAAGGCTTTTGAGTATATTGAAGTTTAGGGGGTTTGTTTGTGGTTTTTTTGTTTGTTTTAAAGGTTGCTTAACTGAAAATGAGTATGAGCCCACAACAGCGCTTCTGCTGGATGTGCTCAGGACAAACCCAGAAAGACCAGTGCTGGTGAAGAATGCCTGCCTGGCATTAGCAAGCCTGCTAAGGCTATCTGGTAACATTCAGCAATTCTTTTTTTTTTTTTCTAATTAATTGCAGATCAGCACAGAAGTGGATGTTTCTGTATAGTTCAAAGTGGGATTGGGATTGACATCTGCTCTCCTGAGTTAATCTTTTCTTGCAGGACTGGAAGAGCAAATAGTGAAACTGGAGGTGTCAATTTTTTTCTTCCCATGGACCTAGCATGCATGTATGAGAAGTATTAGATCAGCACAATCTGATCTATTAGTAACTTGAGAGTGTTTTGTTATTTATGATGAAGTTGTTTGAGCTCTACCCTTTTACACAGTTAAATCAATGTGAAAACAATAAACATTAAAATAGCTTCTGCCATGTGTGACAGTGTCAGCTGCATATATGGTTTTCTACTTGTTGCCCAAATATTCTTCAGAATAGCTTTTAGGAAGACTGAAAGTAATGGGCACGACTTCCTGGAAAAATATTACGTGTGCTAGCTGCAGCAGGGGGTCGGAAAGCAGATAATGCAGTCTGCAGCTACCAATTTGCCCAGCAGTGTTTGTCTCCCTTTCAGAAATATCAGCTTTGAGATTTATAACGGATTCAAAAGGCACTGGAATAAACGTGATCAAAGATGCCTATCACCTTCACTTTGATGATCTTGGAGTGGTGGAAAGTATCTGTATGCTGACTAACGAGATGGTTCAGTATGGTGAGATGGTGGTGTTACTTGTAGAGTCTCTTCCTCTCCTCCACCCCCAAAAGGTAGCAAAGAATACCGTAACAGTAGCTGCTCAGGGACATGTTAGTTGCTCTCAGGGAAGACCTTGTGTCCGAGAGAAGATAAATTGGAACTGAGAGTTCATTCCACTTGTTCTTGAATAAATGCCACTCTGATGTTACAATGTTTTAACTTCATCTTATCTTGCCTTCCCTTTGTGTACATCTGTCTCTCTCTCTGGTCTCCTTTAGCTCCTGGTGAAACTATTGGCAGCTGTAACTGTAAATTACCCTGTTCATTTACAGATGAAGTTGTGCTAGATCTACTGTCCCAGAAAATGGAAGAACTGCTGTCTGAAATAAAATTCCGTTTTACATCTCACCTGGTATGTAGAAGTCACTGTGATAATAAAGGGTGTATGCTTAGTATATTACTTCTGGTTATGGATTTTATCATTCTGAAATAGCTGGAATTACATAGTGCAGCAAATTCACAGAATTATGTATATATGGGTTGAAGAGTAAGTTTGTAAGAATACTTCTAACTACTGGAAACAAGTAGTTGGAAGGGTTTTTTTCTTTATGCTTTATGCTGTAATTTTTTAAAACTGTTCTGGTCTCTTGCAACATTGCATTGCATTAATTTACTACATTCTTCACAACAAAACAGGCTAATGTTTACAGGAATAAAGCATAAGTATATTACATCCAATTATTTTTGCTTTATAAGTAACATCCTTAAAAACAACCCCTAACAACAAAACAAACCCTTGTCACAGTTTGCTGGAAGATTTAACTTACATTAAATTCCAACAAGTAGTTGTACTTAAAAAAATATAACTTGAAACACCAGCAGCGGCAGTTATCCAAGCTATTGAATGTGTTACAGTAGTATTTCCTTTGCAATGGCTTGCTGTCAAGAAACCAGTAATTACAAGTTTTTTTCATTAAGCCAATAAAACTGGTTAGTCTTATAACTTCGCTCTTTTTAGTTATGCATTTAGCCTACTTACATAATTTGTCTCAAAGATAGTTACACACAAACTTGTTCTCCAGTGTCTCCTGCAGGCACTGCCTGTACCAATTTAATGGACCCTGCAGTTACAAGGTAGTGTAGAAAAAGAATCACAAAAGAGAAGAAAGCTCCCTCTTCTGTTGTAAATGTAATTTGTTCCCTGTGTCCCCTGTTGACAGACAAGATCAGAACACTCTCATTCTGGCAATACAGTGTGTGACATGCAACTGCTAAATCTCTGAAACCCATTCCTTGTCACCTTCCAGTATCCGTGTAGATTATTTAAATCACAGCATTAGTATTCAGTCTGGCAATTACAGTTGCTTTGGATTTTGTAGAATCAGACCCCACATGTTTAAAACACCACTCACTTTAAAGACCTATGTTAGACACAGTGTTTTTATTAATAAAGGAATATAAAAATAAGTGAAACAACAAGGTAATCTTGTTTTGACAATTCTCACATTTCTCTCCAGGAGATAATGACCCTTGTGGATGCAACGCTTTTGAAACTGCAGAAGTGAAAGAAAACCTTTTTGTATAAGAACAAGACTTGTACACTTCTGGCTCAAATATAAAAGCTTGGATGCTCCAGAAATATTTTAAAAGATTTTTCTCACCAGAAAGATTAATATTGGGCCATTAATAATATATAAACAGTTATATATTCTGTTGATTTAGGTACCACAACCGAGAGACTAACAGCAATAATTAAGAATTCACCTTACTTTTGTAGAATTTAAAATACTTGAAATAAAGATTTTAGTCTTGGGAGTTTCAACAAAGCAACGACAGTTTCTTCCTTCATCTATCATAATTTAAAAACACTTTAACTTATTCAGTCCTTTGCAGAAATTGAACTGATGAAGTACTTCACAAATGCAGGCATTTGTTACAAGTATTGTTTAACACAGTAGTAGACATTAGGCATAAGTACCATCCAGAAAGGAGATACTAGCAGTATTTTGATATGGCAGCATTCATGTACCAGGTTAGGAAATACTGTCTTTTGATTGATTTTATTAAGTAGCTGCTGTCAGTTCTGAGTTATCTCTGAATTTGCCCTGGAATGTGACATGAAACCAGCAAATGCTGCAGATAAACACCATTCAAGTTTTACAATTTTTGTTGTTAGATTTGTTCTTAACAGCAGCTTCCCATTTCTTTTTCTCCAAGGTGTAGAGTCTCATAGCTGCTTGTGCATCCTGAATCTAAAACAGAACAGAACAAAGTGGAGGCTTAATGAAACATAGTTGACATGGTTTAAGAACGTTATTATTAATAAGCAGCTAAATCTTCCATCATTTTAATACATCCTTTCAAGTAACTTTTTTCATAATTTCTTTCTAGATTTAGGTTCTGTGACTAGTGGAAGGGATGAATATGTATTCAGAATGCATGGCCCACCACAAGGCTATGCACTTGCTCTTTCTCATCGTGACTTGGAAAGCCATAATGAAAAAATACTCCTGATACAGTATCTTGGAGATACCCTCACAATTTGCCCTGCTTTTTCAGTCCATTCCTCTATTGTATCCTCCTGTCCACTGAAAGAAAGGAACGAACTGCTGCCATTCAGTAGTAGGCACTCACACTATTTTATCCAACCTGCCATAGTACAACAGTGCAGAATGCTGCTTTTAAGGTAAGCAGTTGATACCTGAGAATTACTTTTTTCCTCGGGGATCTTAAAATAACAAGAATTAATATTTAAATAAAATACAGTTGACTTGTGCAAAAGAAGTTAAGGAAATAATCCAAGTGGTAGGAGACACGTAACAGTAAGTAAGCAAGCTTAGATGGCAATCTTGCTGCATGCTGGTGTCCGAGCAGAGCTTGCTAACTTTCATTGAGAGGCTAAAATGAAGCCCCAGCATTCTGGAATGAACTTAGATCCTAGAGCTAATGTGTAATACCTTGTTGATCTACCCAAAAATGTATGTTCTGATGAGATACATACCGAGCAGTGCTCTGATGTCTGCACTTGAACATTTAGCAGTCTCTCACAGAGCAGTTTCAATGATGGCCGTGCATTCTAGAAATAGAAAAGATAGACTCATGTTGTCTCACTCTACTTGAAATATATATATGTGTATACATATAAAAATACTAGTTTGAGTGCATTCCTCAGTAAAGTATAGCACATCTCAGCTTCTACTGGTGAACTGGCAAGAAGAATTCATGAATTATGAGATTTATGGATGCACTGCTGAAAGGATTTTATGTGTATTAACATAACCCTAAGATTTACATTTGGGGTGCTTTTTTGTGAAAAAGACAACCTGAGTATAGAGTTATGAAACAAAATACCTCCCTATAATCTGAACCTTTACTCCTGCAGTCTAAGCAGAAACTTGAAGCCATCTAATTTTTTTTACATCCCTATGGAAACAGTACCTTTGAGGAGCCAAGCCTTACTGTAAGTAGAACTGTAGCATCTTATTTAGCTATCCAGAAGAGCATTATGAAGACCATGCAACTGCTAAAGAATGGGAAAGCCAATGAATTTTGTGCACAGCTGTTACTGGCAATGTTTGTACTGAACTAAGTAACTTATTGATATATTTCAAACACTAAGTAAGCATTCAACTAGACTAGCATTTTCAAGCAACAAAAAGCAGGCATCCCTGTTTCAGGAAAGGAGGAACAGGGTCAGGTGGGGACAAGTGTAGGAGTGAGCTACCAGCTGGGAGTCAGCAGCTCAAGAGTCAGTTTCTTACCTTGACTCTCTGTCTGAAAGGCTTGTATCTCTGTGTGTCACGTATCTTCTTCTGAGGATGATCAAGAAATAGGACCTAAAAGAAATTACATTTCCAGTCCAAAGCGTGCTGTTGCATGAAACTTTGTACAGCTGCATGTACAGCTTCTGCTGTTTCCCTCCATCCATTATAAGAGATAGTTCAAAACCATGAATGGACAAGACCACAATCATCCAGACACTGGCTGGATTCAAGAACCACATTTCTACTTAGCATGGGAAACAGAACTGAATCTGGAGGCACCACCTGTGCAGACTACCTGCAGTGCTGGTACAGCAGGACATAAGATACCTGTCTCTGGTAACAATGACCAGACTGCTGAGCTTTGGGTGCTAAGGAAAGCATGCAAACAGTTTTTTCATCGTTATATTTCTTTCCTGGCTCTTCAGTAAGCAGATCAGTGCTATTAGCCACAGAGTTTGGAAGCTGGAGAACTTTAGTAGGCAAGCGACTAGGGCTATAATTGGTGCAGCATGACATGACGAGAAACTGAGGTAACAGTGATAAAGCTGTAGTTCCTAGGAGTTTAGTATGCGCATCTGATCCAGAAAGATGTATTAGAAATTGAATAGATCTTAAGTTTTTGGAGCCTTGTCTTCAAAATAACAAATCTGCAGCCATTTACCTTTAGATCATTGCGTAAAGCATGTCCAACTAAAATCCTTCCATTCAGGATGTCGGCGACCTCCTTCTGAACTGTTTTAAAATCTTCACCTAAAAATACCACATAGTGAAAGGCTTTCCATTAGATGCATAAGACAACTAAGCAAGCTACAGTTAAAACATTGCATCTTTTTTGTGAAGGCAATTGTATCTTTGGGACTGTAGTTACACAAATTTGTACAGTACCCTAAATCCTCTGCTTGTTAGAAAAGCATAGAGAATACCAGAAAGAGTGTAGCACTAAAAGGAAATAAACTTCCTATTATTGCCATACCATAATCCACAAGTTAACTTCTAGGGCATTAGTGACCACTCTGTAAAAAGTACTTCTTCCCACAATTTTTCTTAGCATTCAGACTACATTTTGTTTTCCATTTCCCAAAATAGGTCTAAAACTTTTCCAAGCTCAGCCAACGAGGCTTCTGCGATAGCCTGTTAAATTTTCCCTCCTTGAAGAACATTTTTTGGGACAAAAACCTCCTACCTGTATTTATATTCTCAGGGCGTATGCCACTAACAGCTGTTCTGTAATCAGTCACCTCTTCTGTAGGCTTGACATACTTGTCATAAACACACTTTCCAAATTGGTTCACGATGGACACACGAGCCACAATACTGTCTTCACCCTTGGGTCCCACTCCCACCATCTCACAGTCCATGGCTACTGCTCGTGTCAGCCTAAAAGACAGAAGGACAGCTTGGTGACACCTCTGTTACAGGGACCACATAGTGGAGTTTACAAGGTTCACACGTTGATACAAACAGGGAAAACTCAACAGTTTGTCTGTCAGCAGACTCGGGGAGATGTCAGCTTAAGCTGTGCACCTGCAAATCAGTTACTAGAAGATAATCTTGATGCCTCTGCTGCCATCCTTCCCGCTAAAATGCCACTCACCCTTCAGAAGCCTTTTCTTTAACCAGCACCTGCTCCACAGACTGTTTGGATTGGCCCGTTTCGAGTCCCAGATTTCTTCTAGCAATTTTTGCTGCTTCAGGTCCTATTGCGGCTTCAATATCTTTTGGGTCAACATCATCAAACCAGATT
Source organism: Astur gentilis (assembly GCF_929443795.1). Taxonomy (NCBI): domain Eukaryota; kingdom Metazoa; phylum Chordata; class Aves; order Accipitriformes; family Accipitridae; genus Astur; species Astur gentilis. The sequence goes on from NC_064908.1 coordinate 16,734,050, forward strand.
TCAGCCCTGGTAAGTACAGATTTAATGACATTTAACGGTCTTAAAGCAGTCTTGTATTTTTTATTGTGTAGAAGAAGCATATTTATTTTTTAAATCAAGAAATTAGCTCTGTGAAAATCAGTCTAGTACTGTGACCTATGCAGGTTTGTTGCTGTATCTGAGGAGAAGGGGCAGCATGCATCTTGTTTCTCCCAAAACTTAGTCTGGAAGAGTGCAGCTGTTCTGAATGTACTGCTCCTTGCTCCTTATGTACACCTCCCAAAACAGATATTCACATACTTGTATGACGTCTGAAGTACTCACTCTTTGGGTTGCTGCTCCACATGTTCTTCAGCTTTCCTCCTCTTATGTTTTATATCATCTTTCTCCTTTAAAATATTGCCGTTTTTCTTTTTTTCTTTGCAGCCTTTTCCATCGCTTTTGGTGCCATTTAAATTCGTATCCCTTGCAACCCTCTTGGATTTTGGCTTAGCCAAAGGAGGATTGTCTTTAGCAGAACCACTGTCCGTTTTATTTGTGGATTTGGCCTTTATCACACTCCCATTCCCATTGATGGCTGGAACTTCTTGGCTCTTTCCAGCTTTGAGTGGATGCTTCTTTTTGGTGTCTGTTTGACATGTAGAGATGGACTCATTGGAGTTCTTGGCCTTCTGTTTCAGTACCTAAAACGACAAAAAAAAAAAAAAAAAAAAAAAAGGAAAAAAGGATTGATTCTGTCCCTCCGTTTCTGACCCTGCCATCGTTCCGAGGTCTCCAGGCATTCTGCCTCAGCACCAGCTGAGGCCCTGCGCTCTCTAAATGGCTCTAGGGGCATTACCTCCAACGGGACACCCCACATCCCTGCCCGCAGCACTTTAGTTAGTGACAAAAAGATGATTTTGTTTGCTTGCTTGCTTTTAATTACTACACACAAAGTGCAACTACAGTCGCAGAATCACGGCATGGCCCCAGCCGGCTTCCCCATCCCAACCCCCCGGGGGATGCCGAATCCCCCCCCCCCGGGTCCCCCCTCACCTCCTGCAGCGCCTTCCAGTTGGAGGAGAACTCCCGGGGGCTGCGGGGGGGAGCTGCCCCCGCCGCCATGTCGGGCCCTTTCGGCCCGGCGCCCGTCGCCGTTTCCCCGCCGCCTCGCCAGACCTTCTTCTTCCTCCTCCTCCTCCTCCTGCCCTTCCCCTGGGCCGCGGCGCTCGGCCCCGGCGCCTCGGGCTCCGCGGGGCTCTCCTTCGCCATGCCGCCGGGGCAGGGGGTGGGGGGGGAACCAGTCCCAAACGGACCGGGGCTACCGCTTCACCGCCACGCCGGGAACGGGACCGCGCAGCGCCGCACCGGCCCGGCGGGGAACGTCGACCCGCTCTTCGGTTCCGGGCTGCGGGGCCCGCCGGGTGTGCGAGGCCGCGGCCTATCCCCGGTGTGAGGGCCCGGCGGCCGGTGTGGGTTTAGGCCGGTGTCGCGGCGGAGGCGTGAGGCCTGTCAGGGCGGAGGTTGAACGGCACGGAGCCCCTTTTCCCCACCGCCCCGCGTGTGTTTGGCCGCTAAGACTGGCTCCGAGCTCGTTATTGCCGCGCTTTTTGGCTGCGGTAAAGTCGCAAACATTGCGCAAAAAACCGCTCTCCCTCCAGCTGTTCCAGTAAAGCCTCGAGCTGCAGGCCGTTCCCCCCTCCCGGCTGCCCCTCTCTGCAGAGGATCAGCTCCCCTGTTTGTTTAAACCCTGCACTCTTCCCTTCCGTTCCACGTGATGCCTTGGGCCAAACGTCGTCGTATTAATCACCCCTGGGCCGGAGCTGACTCCGCAGCGCTGGTTGCAACTCCTCCAGCATGATCGTCAGCTTGACCATCCGGGCGCTCGTGATGCTCCCCTTGGGGTTCTGCTGGCCGCCGGCTTTCCAAGAGGTGAGTTTGACCTCCAGAAAATGCGGTTTCCAGGAAGACTTTTTTATTTCTAGGAAAAAAAAGGAAGAGACAACACAACGTGTTCTAAGCCAAAATCCATCAAACCTCACTAATCGAGAAGATAAAGCTGTTTCCTCTGGGTGGCTGTTGTGCAGCCCATGCTTAGTGCAAAATAAAGCCATGAGAACTTGGCATCGGTACTTGTTGTTTGCTGGCGTTCCCTCCAGGTTAGTTCAGTTAAACGATAGTCTTGCATCCATTTGTTTTTCTTAAAAAAATGTAAAGCTATTCTTCTTCTTGCAGAAATTTCTCGGCGCTTTGGATGCGGAAGATGTTTTCTCTTATTTTGGAACCAGCTCAGTGTCTGATGGTATGCAGGGCTCCTTCCTTCTTGATTTTGGAACACGTCTGTCAGTTTATTTCTAATGCTGCGCGTTCGATAACGCTAAGAACACTTATTAACGAACCCTGATCTGACAAGCGTTTAGCATTTCCGAGTCACATTACTCAGTGAGGCGACCTATGTTTCACTGAGAAAGCTGTCGAAGAACTGGGTCAGTATTTAAAATCTGCTGAAGGAGATATGATAAATCTTTTTGCACATTTCTCCTGCGGTCCTCATTCTCTGTATTGGTATTCTTCTATGAGGTTAACAGATCCAGGTCTTCCAAGCGGGAAGCTTTAGACTAAGAATAGCTTTAAATGCACTTGATAATTTTTTTGAAATAAACATGGAGAGACTAGTATTCTGGGTCCGGATTGATGATAGTTCAGAATAAAGATACGTTTTTAAATTCTCAAATCCTTAAAGCACGGATGTTGTCTACTTGTGAGTTCACCTGGTGCTCATCCTAGTGTCCCTGTCTGGATTATGATAATTCTCACTCTGTAATATTTAACATCGGAGGAAGTAAGACTGTCTCAGCCTTTGTTAAATGAACTGTTCTCCTTATTGAGAGAGCAAAAGCACAGATAAATCAGGAGCCAGTTTCAGAGCTGTTGTCTGTTCCTAATCAGGTTATCCTCACTTTGGAATACATGAAAGCATAGAAATTCTTTCATTGTTGACACGATGACCCTGAAAGGCCACAGTTGTCATTTGGAGAGTATTTTTTCCTAGGGAGATAGATCATTACATTTGTTTTCCATGTATCGTCGTTTCTCATAACTGTTGCCCTTGTTCTGGTCTTGTTTCATTTCTTTCAGTACCTGAGTTTGTTGTTGCTGAGCCAACTTGCCCTTGTAAAGAACAGACTGGGCTGATGTCCTGTCGTATTCAATATTGCTCCATTGAGGCCTGGGGAGAACTCTATGCCTTTGAATTTCTAGAGGACCATGCCCTCCTTTCATCTTCCTTTCTGAGCAATCAAGTGGTGAACTCTTCCTTTAGCTTACTGAAGCGATTCTCGGGCAACTGCTTTGCAGGTGGAAATCCACTGCAACCCCCCGGGGCTAAGTGTAGAGTCACTTACTGTGAAGGACAGCTGGTGAGTATGCACTGAACTTATTTTTACAAGCTTTTACAGCCTTCGTAGGTTTGCAGCCTGATGTGCCGAACATGTGTGAATCATCCATTTAATAAATCTGAGCATTACAAAGGAGAAATGGGAAGGATATGGCACACAGTTCTTCACTGATAGCAAATGTCTTTGGAATAACTCAGAGGTGGAATTTCATCTCCTTTAGCAAGGAGTCGTCATTGCGAATGAGGAAAAGATTCATATCAGGCCTGTCAGAAGCAAAGATGTCGCCCTGCTGAAGGACCTTGGCTTCTCCAGACCCCACATTCTTTTCAGAAGTGCCGCAAGAGAGGCAAATACAGCAAGAGGTAATGTGCATGGAGAGGACGCCCTGCTTGTTCTGCTTGGAAAAGCTGTCTTTTGGTAGTGGAGTTGCTTGCATGAGCTCAGAGGAAAAATTTGTATCTACAAATGTATGAGTATATTTGAATATGTTTCTCACCTCATTGAGGTGTAACTAGTGTGTTTTCATTCAGGTATTTGTTATTTTGATAGCATATGTGTGTTATTAAGGATGCTGGCAGGTGAAAGAAACTGACAGAAGTGGGAAACCTGAGCAAGCAACTGGAGGAGTGGTCTTCCAGCTGGATTATTCTAGTCTTTCAGGAAAAGCAAGTGGATATGTAGGACCTTTTATGTTGTCTTGCATTTTAAACTCCCTGTGTCCCTTTCTGCTGTTCAGCAGGGCGGTTTCTTTCTCGCCTGCAGAAGAGGGCTGAGGGAACTGTCAAACATCTGGAGCTGATGGTCGTAGCAGGTCCAGATGTTTACTTGTACCACAAAGAGGACACAGAGCGATATATTCTCACCAACCTGAACATTGTGAGTAGCTTTCTGTTTGGATTGCTGTCCCAGTGTGAGAGCTCACAGTGTCACAGACTATGTCATAGGCAGATGGACCTCTGTGAGTGCACTTTGAGAGGTGTTTGTGGTTACTGGCTCCTGGTACAAAGCACTGTTTATGTGCAGGGTGTTTCTCTCTGCTTCCCTTGGCACTGCATGGCAAGCTTTCCCTTGTACAAGGAGCTGCACGAGTAAAAGCGGATGTTAGAGGCTTTGGGGTTGTTGCCTTAAAACCCATGTAAAAAATGTAGCTCTTTGTTTCATTACTAATATTGTTGTAAGTCAGATACAGTAGCAAGAGTTTTATCACCAGAGCCTTGATCCAGTCCCTGTTACTTTCAGTGAGATTGAACCAGATCTACTGAATTAATCTTACATTTTAACATTTTATTTCCATTACAGAATTTCTCTAAATGTCTCCGTTTGCTATTATTAAGATTTTTTAATGCATTTTCTGTGTCTGTGTATTGCAAAAAAAGTCTTTAGCATTCACTCTCCTACCCTATTAAACTGTTTTCTATGCCGATTCTTCTGTCTGCTTCAGAGTATCTGACAAGTCTAACAACAGTTCTCATCTGTTGACAGATCTATTTACATTTGTAGTGCATACTTTAATGTTGTACTTCCCAGTGATTTTATAGTTGCCCCTTATGGTTACCAGGTGTGTTACCTTTGTAGTGAATGCAGTGCTGTTAGTGGGAACAGCTAGCGGGAGTCACTGAGGTACCTTCTGTATTGAATCCTTTCTGTCTTTTAACAGGGGGCAGAGCTGTTGAGAGATGCCTCACTGGGTGTTCATTTCAGGGTTCATCTTATGCAAATGCTTGTTTTGACAGAACCAGAGGTAAGCAGGGAGGACTATGTGCAAGTGTTGTCCAAGGGGTTGCTAAAAGCTGTGTGAAACATGCAAACATGTGCCTTCACTCTAGGCAGAGGTAAACATCACCACAAATATCACCTCCTCGCTGATCAGTGTTTGTGAGTGGAGCAAGAAGGTCAACCCCCAGAATGACTCTGACCCCCAGCATGCTGACATTGTCCTCTACGTCACCAGGTACTGAAACTCCCCTGCCCTGGGAGGGGACTGGAAACAGGGCTGATGGTATCTAGCTGTTAGTGCAGTGACAGGGATTTGCACTGGGCCTTCCAGCAGTTGGGCATCACAGAATCTTTGGAAATGGATTTATTCTCCTGTTTGGGGTTGATTCTCCTGCCCTTAGTGTAATGCAGTTAGTGAGAGGTGCTGTTTCTTCAGTTTCTGGAGGAACTGGAATATTCCCCAAGCACTGACCAGCCAGACTTGAGCAGACATTTTATGCTTCCAGAGCAGCACAGCCAAACCCACTGCAGCTTTTTGTGGGCAGAAAAGTCGAACAGTAACTGGAAGTGAAAACCCGCTGGTGTTTTCTATGGAAGATTTCTAGTGCTACTCTGACTCAGATGTTTTTTGTCTGACTTTCAGGCTCCTTGCTCTAAATGGTCTTGGCTAAGTTTGTCGAAGCCAAACTTTTCTTGAGTGTAATGGCTTTGTTCTGGTGCTCTTTCTTCAAAGAGGTGATGATACTGCTCTGTCTTTTGCAAATAGGATTAGGTCATTTTATTCTATTCTGCTTGTCTGGTGTCATGGGGATTTTTTAATGTAGAATCACCACAAATTTTGAACAGTGGGCGTTCCTGGGACCCTACTGCTACCATCTTGCCCCAGGGAGCTCCATGTGTCAAAAAAAATGTTAGGTAGCTGGCAAAGTTAGGTCAGGAAGGTGCCAATAAATTCAGCTGAATGTCTAGACCTGACATTATTAGCTACAGTGGTTCTTTGCTCTTTCCTCTGTATCTGTCTCCCTTACTTTAGGTTTGACCTGGAGTTACCTGATGGGAACAAGGAGCTACGTGGAGTGACTCAATTAGGTGGAGTCTGCTCCTCCTTCTGGAGCTGTGTTATTACCCAGGACACTGGCTTTGACCTGGGAGTCACCATAGCCCATGAGATTGGGCACAGGTCAGTAGAAAAGCCCCAGATCAACTCAGTATGGTTTATTCAGGTAAAAGCATAGCCCAGTTTCAAGGATTCAGAAGAAGGAAAAGGATCTCTTGGCATAACAGGGGGTGTCCTATAGATTATTCAAAACTTTTGGAAAGAGTTCTTTGCATTTCTTGTATTCCTGCACGCTCTGTGACAATTAGAAGCTGCAAAGAGGAGAGAAAACCTTTGTGACAACAGTAGAAGGAAAGGCTGCAGAGGGAGCTCAGCCCTTGCTTAGAGAAGAGAGGCTCTGAGGGAACCCAGCTGCTGGGTTTCTTCCCCTCAGGGCACTGTGCTTCTTCTGTTACAGTCTTGGAATCCCCCATGATGGTGAGGGGAATCAGTGCAGCAGCAGCGGTTACATCATGGGTTCAGCAGGAAACCACAACAGCATCGACCTCACCTGGTCACAGTGTAGCCGAGAAGAGTTCCTGGCCTTTGTCAGGTATGGGAATGGTCGAGTTCTGTGTGCCCATGTGGGAGTGTTTCCCTGTGCTGGGAGCTTAGGAGAGGGCAGGGAAAGAGAAGGAATAAAATCGGACATGCCTGGAAAATGAGGAACTGTGAAACTCTTGGGGTTTGTTTATTTCTTACCACTTGTGTCTGCTGCTGAAGTTAAACCCCAGTTTTTGTTTCAAGTAGCTGGAAATTACTTTGGTTAGTGACTAACATGCTTGGAGTGCGTTGGACTTCTCAGACACTAGCTCAGCCTGGAAATTTTGTTTAAAATGTCAGAGCATCTAGGTTTAAACAAGCATTGTGGGCTGTGAGCTGGCTGGGTGAGAAACAGGCGTGAGTTTCTGTTATAACTTCAGCAGCAGGGAACTGTGAGCATCTCCAGGCAGCTGCTACAGCTAAATCCATCACAGCCCACAGTAAGCATGTGTTGTCTGGGAAAGCAGCAGCCAACTCCCAGAATGAAACTCAGCAGAAGTTTGCAAACATGTCATTGTCCTTACTGCCCACAGCTGGGAAAGTGATATTTCTTATGTCTCTATCAGCACAGGCCAAACAAACTGCTTAAATGACCTGCCGGACATGGACAGCAGCATCCCTGGATGGAAGCCTGGCTTGTACTATGGAGCAGATGAGCAATGTAAAATAGCCTTTGGGAGTGTTGCCACAGCATGCACCTTTGCTGACAGCAATGTTGTAGGTAGAAAGTTTGTCTCCCTTGCTAGGGGCAGCAGGGAAATGTTCTGGAGCCAAGATTCAGCAAAAGGGAGCTGGGGACATTTTTATTATAAAGGGATGGAAGGTGCTTTCCTGCCACAGATTTCTTGGCAAAGAACAAACCTTCAAAGGCTTTTAAAATGTTTCCCTTCTCTCCATCACCTCCTTCGTCCACATAAGTCTCCTTTAAGGTTTGCACAGTATGCACAGCCTTCTGTCCAAATGGGCCTGGCGGTGCTAGTGCTGGGTACGCCTACTCAGGGTCCTGTCTTAGGGAGCTCTTGTTCATTGGATTCCTTCAGCTTCCCCACCATTGCTCAAGTCCCTGTGTCTGAGAAATGCAGCATAGCTAATAGCTGCCATCTGGACATGTTTTGTTAATGAGGAAGCCCTAAAGTGGGTGGAACTTTAATTGCTTCAGTTGACCATCTAGCATTACAGCTGGCAGTGATGGTCTTTTGACATGCCCACAACTTTTGCCCAGGAGCAGGAGAAATGAAGGGACTTGCTTGCATTGTTGGGTAGCTGTGGGAAAACCAAACGTCTGGGACATGGACCATTTAAACGGAGCAACTTTTGGGACTGCTGTGTTGATGAGCCTAAGTGACTCCCCGAACTCCCTGATTTTCTTGACACACCAGGACATATGTGAAGTTCTGTCATGCCATGTACAACCAGGAGACAAATCCAGCTGTACTCGGCTTCTTGTTCCCCTCTTGGATGGTACTGAGTGTGGAATCAATAAGGTAAGGAGGCTGCTGATCTGATGATCAGGAGTGGGTGTGGGTGCTACGGAGCTCATTAGACAGCAAGACACTGTTGGTGGCTGGAGGGTACATGGCACTCACTGCTCCTCGGCCAGGGAGCCACCCTTGTAGATCCCAGCTCTGATGGGTTCACTGTGGTGCTGCTGCCATATTTGTGTGTTCTTGGTCTTAGTGGTGCTCCAAGGGACAGTGCAGCTCTCTGGAAGAACTGAACCCCATGGCTGTAGTCCATGGGCAGTGGTCTGGCTGGAGCCCTTTCTCCTCCTGCTCCCGCAGCTGTGGAGGTGGAGTTGTGATAAGGCAGCGGTTCTGTAACAATCCCAGGTAAGAGGTGGGGAGCCAGGAAGTTTGCAGTGCCTCTTGTCTGACTCAGAGCCGTGGGGTCTGAGTCTTGCACTTTGCTTGGGACAAACCTGCCTCTGTTGAGGAGTTGTTCTCCTGTTATTTCCAGGCCTGCTTTTGGGGGGCAGGAATGCCATGGTGCCAGCGTGCAAGTGGAGATGTGCAATACTCAGGTAGTGGAGCTCATCACATCTTCTGAGCTTTTTTTTTAATGCCGCTTAACTCTTTGAGAGCTGGTTTGGGACTGTACTTCTCACAGCTGGTTGATCTGAGAAGGAGGACTAAAGATCTGGCATACAGCCTCCATCTGTCTGACAACAGGAGAGCTATTTGTTCCACTGTGTCTGAAGACAGCAGTATTATTTGATAGAATTGTTCACATGTAATGAAGCATTTTCTCTATGCCTTCATAGCAGGACAGATGCTGAGAAAATAGTGACTCACTTAATGATAGTTTTCTTCAGAGGAACATTCTTATATTGTTCCTATTTTCCTTATCCATTTATTTTGTTGAAATAACAAAGATATCAGCTTCCAAACACAATTCTCTGCATATCCCGCAGCGTCCCTTTAAAGTGGTTTTTTTCATTTGCAGTTGTTATGGTGTTTTACTTACCAGCCACTGCTTTCTGCCTTTAGCTAGTGGGTAAAATGCTGCTTGGGATTCTGTGCTCAGTAACTCCCTTTCATTACCCATACAATTCTCTCTGGGATGTAGGCCTGTTTGATGACCCAGCAGGACTTTATGACTGAACAATGTGCAGCAACAAATTTAAAGCCACTGTATCTCACTGTAGAAGTGCCATCCTTTTATACCTGGACTTCTGCTGTTGGCTTTGCCAAAGGTAAGTAGAGACTGAGAAACTGTGGTTTCTTTGTGAAGGGGAGTGCTCATGGACCTGTCTGTACTTTGAAGTCAAAAGGCTGTTTCAGTGATTGTTTTAGTTTTCATGTGAAACCTGGATACTCTTTCTGTCAGATCCTTTTGACTTCTCATTGCTTGATGGTCAGCCACGTGCCTTTCTGAAAGAGTAACTCCTTTCTTCTTCTGTCTGCCTCCTCCAGGGGACATGCTATGCAAGCACATGTGCAGGGCTGTTGGAAACGAATTCATGGTAAGCCGTGAAGACAGTTTCGTAGATGGAACCAGATGTGAGCAGGATGACTCTGAGCGCCATGGGGCTTTCAGTTTGTGTGTAATGGGAAGCTGCAGAGTAAGTGACTGGGGAATCCAGGTGAACCTCTGACACGTAATCTGCTCCAAACAAGTCAGTTTACTAGGAGCGGGGGAAGAAAACATCGTGACCCAAACAACAGAGCGAGCTCTTCTCAAAAGAAGAGAGTTTTGTTCTTAGCTTATTGGATGGAGTCCAGCAAATCTACTATTCTGTCTGTGTATCCAATGCCAATGCCCTCTAGAAAAGACATTCTGCTAATTATGCAGTAAGTACATAAGGCTATTCATCCCTAATCCAAGAAGCAATTGGTTTATGCATTAGTTGAGGAGACATCATTAGCTGTTCAGTTTGCATGGTATAAATAGCCCTATAAAACGCTGACTCTGTTGGAGAAAAGTTTACATGATTCGAACATACCAAGTCAGTGGCAAAACAAGGAGTAAAACCTGGGAATCATAAGTTGACAAATTGATTGTTGCAGTATTGCTAATCAAAACTGAAGTACGTTTTTTTTTTTTCTGGAATGCCTTGAGAAAGGCATTCTTTCATGATGAACTTGAATATAACTCCCCCGCACTGTCTGCATTTTAGTAACTTCTCAATGCTGACCCGGTTGTATGTTTTCTGTTGTTTCTTTACATTCCCAGAATACACTTTGAAAATTTTATGTTTTTCTCATTATCCTCGTATTCACAATGTTTTGTAATGCATTTCCACGTAATGAACAGCAGAGGGTGTAGGCTTAAGCTAGTCTGATTGCGGCTATTCTGTTGGCGACAGTGATAAGTATGGATGTTATGGCAGCATCCAAAACCTGGGATCAGTGCCTGTAGCATAAATTCAGCAGTTGCACATGTTTTGCTGCTAAGCCTGCTGAGATCCTTCTGTAGCTTTGTGTAAATTAGTCTTGTTCGTGGGAATAAGGATAGAATCTCTTTTCTGAGCTCTATGGGATTGAAGGCCAGGCTGAAGGATGTGAGCTAGGTTTGGGTCTGGGGAGCTAAAGATTCCTTTAGAACCTGCCATTCATGTTTACTGTTCTCCTGGGCTTTTTTTTTTTTTTTTCCCTTCCCCCCTCCAGAAAGAATTCATAGAAGAGAAGGAGTGCAGAGCCTTTGTTTTAGGTCACAGGAGAAATCTTTCTGGGCTGCTGCTTATGGGAAAGAAAATGTCACACAACTAATGCAACTTGTGCTCTCAGCTAAGGCTTTCCAATCCCTGGCTTTCCATAGTGCCGTACAGTGGTAGATCTAGGTACAAATGCATCTTTGTCTACCTTGTCGTCTTAAATTCAAATTACAAATGAAAAAGGCAGTTTCAGGAATTTAGGCAATGTTGCTTTCATTCACTTGTTCTCAGAATAGGCAAGTCTTGACAGACTCTCCCCTTTGCTCAGGCATTCGGGTGTGATGGCCAGATGGACTCCCAGAAGATAATGGACTCTTGCAAGGTCTGTGGGGGTGATAATACCACTTGCACCGAAGTGAGTGGATCTTACAGAGAAGGAAAAGCTAAAGGTGTGTAGTCCTCACGCACAGACTCAACATTATGGTACTGTTTGTATGCTGTTGTGTAGGCAGAGTGACTTTTTTGGTCATAGTTCTTCTCCGGACGTGGATCAGAAATGTAGCCATTTGGGAAGTCCAGCAAATTACTGGGAGCTGGCGGCTGTGTTAGATGCTTCCTGAGATGTTAAACATCCATTTAGCAACTGCTCTGGCTCTTGCACTATCACATGTAGATATTAGTAGAGAAGATAAAAAGAACAAAAGAGAGGTGAGAGCAGGACACAGAATTCATTTCTGCTTTGTTTGCTGTATTCACCATCACTATGTTCAAGCCAAGCTGATAGAGCTAAGGTTAGTGTGAATTTAGCCTGCTGGCCATCACTGTTGTATCTTTTTTTTTTTTATATATATTAGCTATATAACCCCTGTCTGCAATTAAGCTTTGTTGCTGCCTGTAAGGCTTGTCCTCCAATGGATAGTGTGCTAGTAAGATGAAGAGGAGTTGATCTGTAATCCCCAGCTTTTTCAACAGAGGTACAGCAACGGAAGGTGACCGTGTCTTCTTTCTTTCCATCCTTCCAGAGTACATTACATTTCTGTCCCTGCCTTATAACAGCACCTTGGTCCATGTTACCAATCAGAGACCACTCTTCACGCATTTGGGTGAGTTGAAAGAAAGGGAGAGGAGGAACTACAGGCAGGGCTAAAACAAGCTTGTAAAAACAAGAAAATGGAATCTGGGAGGAAAGTTCTTGATGATGCAATTTGTTTGTGGGATGTTGTCCAGTGGGAAGTGGTAGAAACCATGTTCTTTGGGATGCCTGGTTTAGATTAAACTGGTTTCTAGCAAGTGGGCAGTCTGTAGCTGCCAGCACCAGGGGACCACATCATATCTCTTAACCTCACTGCTACTTTTGCCTCTCTAGCTGTGAAGGTTAAAGGAGAATATGTGGTTGCTGGAAAAGGAAAAATCTCACTGAATGTCACCTATCCGTCAGTTCTGGAGGACAGCCAAATCAAATACAAAGTGTTTCTCACCAAGGACAACCTGCCAAGCCTGGAGGAAGTCCGTGTGGATGGGCCAACACAAGAAGAAATTGAAATACAGGTAAATTAAAATAGCAGAGTTGGAAAGGAGCCAGTCAGAACTGGCCCGGCTGAGTTTGTGTAGCTCTGCTGCCATGCAGAATCCAGGTGTAGTAGGCTTCGTGTCCAAGGCCTGTGGAGATGGTGTTCACTAAGAGCGATGGTGTTGCTCTTCTTGGGAAAGGTTGAGGGTTGGCTGCCTGCAGGCTTTCTGCAGGCCTGGGGAATAGTTGTGTGGTGAAAAGCATACTGAGTTAAACGTTTTCCTTGGCTTAATCTTTTTTCAGTGCCCTGTGCACAGAATTCACAGGGTGAGTACTCTGACTGCATCTGGCAGGAATTGAGAGTCATAGCATTGAGGCTTAGGACTGGGTGGAAGAAAGGGGGACTAGCTTCTCTTACCTCCATCCTAAGAAATGAGTCTGAGTTGATTTCTGCATTGACCACAACTTTTTCCTTCACCAGGTCTATCGGAGATATGCAGAAGAATATGGCAATGCCAGCAACCCAGACATCACCTTCAGCTACTTTGTCCCCAAAGAGAATCTGACGTATATGTGGATTCCTCAGCAGGGGCCATGTTCAGTGACCTGTGGGGAAGGTGAGGCAGCAGTACTCAATCTTTATGGAGATCTGGGCAGAATTCTAGTTTGGCTAGCTGGTAGTCACCCAGATCTTTACTCCATGGGCTCTCCTGGGCTGACTGAAAGACATGTGACATCAGTGATAGATACTTGATTAGAACTTACTAAACAACTGAGCTGAATTTAAAAGCAAATTGCTGAAAGTGAGCTGCAGTTGCCAGTATTAAACTGGACAAAAGAAAAGAGTGGTACAGCTTTTGAATTAAATTAGCAAATCAGCAAATGAGCTGAAACATAAAATGATAGTGAAAACGTTTGATCCTGAAGAGGATTTTTAAATAGGTTTTAACTGAACTTTTGGTTTTAAGACTAAATAATTTTCTCAGATTTTTCAAAGTTATTGAAGACTGTAATTTGAAGTTGGCTAAACATCAAAAGTCTGAGACCAAAGTGGTATCTAGTGTCTAACCAAAGCCTCAGAGCTCATTATGAAACTTCCTTCTTAGAATTCTATTCCTGTGCCATGGCTAATCCTTTCTGTCTCCCTGAAGAAATCATAATGCAGATTGTAACAGATCACTCTGGTAGACGGTCTGACATCTTGTTTACCAGATAATACAGATGACACTGGCAAAGCTCTCAAGACTTTTATGACAAGAATTTAGAAAAATGCATTAATGAATACTTGTGAAAGTCACTCTATAGGACTAGTTATCTCTGGAGAGGTTTTCTCCAGCAGATTCCCCAGGTGAACTGATTGCTGAAACTCTGAAGTAAAGAACTCAAAATGCTCTGGGGCCTCCCAGCTAATGCAGTCACAAACAAAAAACATGAGAAAGCTGGGACTTAAAATAACGGAAAGTTGAGAATCCGAGCTGAAATTGCATCTTGAGAGCTGAAAGTGATGCTCAGGCCCTCCTTACCAATAGACATTATTTGAAAACAAGGAAGGTAGTAAAAAGATAACATTGCTGATTGATTCTTGACATTTGCTTCTCAGGGTCATGCTCTTTAATATTCAGGAATGCCTGTCTCTCTTTGTGGGTAGCTCATTCACTGCAAAGGAGACTCTTTACAGCTTTGCTTGTAAGTTTTTTGACTTTGGATTTTCACCCGCTTTACCTGTTAGGTTCAGAATTGTTAAAAATCTTGTTTATAGCTGTAGTTTATCAATATTTTATTTCTTGCATGCCACAGGCACTGCAAGTCTGCAGTTTCTCTCCCAGTACCTCTAGTCTAGTTTTGGATATTGATGATCACTTTGAGTCCACTGGCACAGTGCTGTCTGGGTACAAAAGCAGCGTGATGATATTACATGATTAGTTCTACAGAATGTCATTTAAAAATGGCTGATTGCTAAAGCTTATTTTCAGCAACCCGTCCCTCATCAGTCAGACATCAAGATCATTAAAAGTAATTTGGACCAAATTATGATTGATATCCTTGTTCTTGCAAACGACCAGTTTAGAGCAATCTTTCCATTTTGGCAGTGGATTATCCATCAAACTTCTCATCTTCTGGGGTGTTCATCTTGGAAAGTCACTTTAAAACTCTTGAGGAAAAATTTATATCAGAAAGAAGGGGTTTGTGTGTTTATAGAAGGTCTGTATTCCCAAATATGCCATTTTCCTACACAGATGATTTGAGTAAAGTGGAATTACTGCATCTTCCTAGCATACTAGAGGTGAACTGTTCACTTTGTTTTATAACTTCCTTTCCTTTTCTTTTTGTATCCCAGGGACGCGACCAGTGCATCATGTGTGCTTTGACCAGACAAAGAATGAAATAACAGAGGATCAGTGGTGTCTGGAGCTACCACAGCCCCTTTCAGAGCACAAGCCCTGTGTCATGGAGCCATGCCTGTACAGGTTGGTGTTCCTGGAAGCTCAGCTGAATTCTTGCTTCACTTGTCCTTTCTCTGCCAGCTAACCCAGTCTCTGAAGTCTCATTTGCATTGTGCAAGGTGAAAAAAAAGGAGAGGTATGAGGTAGTTTCTTCCTAATTATAATGGCGTAGTGGATCCCAAACCATGTTGTCTTTCCTGGTCCTATGAGGTGATTGAGATGTCAAATGAATGAAAGGGAGATAGTCCTTCCAATATTTTACATTAGTCTACTAAATGAAAATACTTCGAGGGTATGGCCAGAAGATGTCTGCTCACATCCTTTCCAAGATTGTGCCAACAAAGATTTGGTCTTACTCTGGAGGAGACCTTTGTGTTAATTAGACTGGAAAGAGGACCAAGAGCCAAGCCTGCCCAGACATTGATCTCATAGACATTTTAGTGTTTAATAAAAAGTGATTACACTGTGAACTATAGGTCTTTAGCTTAGGTGCTTTTACTCCTAGAGAGCTGTCAGTGCAAGGACTTAATTTCCAGCAGTTGTTCTCTCAATCACATCCAGACAAGGCTCTTGAGATAGAGAAGCTGAATATTCTGTAGGACCCATTTCTGTAGTCAGTGGTGTGAGAAATAAACCTCCATGATCCAGATGAGAAATAGGGTGATACATGTACTTCCTGTTTAGGTGGAAGATGTCTCAGAGAGATGAATGCTCTGCTGTCTGTGGAACTGGAGTTGCCCAGCAGAATCTGACCTGTGTTCAGTTTCGTGATGGATTGGAGACTGTTGTGGATGACAGCTTGTGCCCAGAAGAAGAAAAACCCCTCTCCATTGTGCCGTGTGTGGTTAATGTCTGCCCATTAGGCTGGGACAAAGTGAGTTTACTGGCTTGGCTTTTTCAGGAGTCTCACTGGGAGCTTTGCACTTGTGATCCACAGGAGGATACCAATTAAGAACCACCACCTTACTACTGGAGTCTAGGTGGGCAATTTGCACCAAGGATGTCTGCTCAGTTAAAGGTTCATCCTGTCACTTCAGACAGCTGTGTCCCTCTTAATTTATGCTGCTGGATTCATCAATTCATAGTGGTGGTTTGTTTAGGGCAGCTGTTGACTATGTTTTTTCTTCATTTCTCCTCACAGAGTCCAACAAAACCAGAAACAGAAATAACCCCAGGTCC
The DNA here is from genome assembly GCF_929443795.1 of Astur gentilis. NCBI lineage: Eukaryota > Metazoa > Chordata > Aves > Accipitriformes > Accipitridae > Astur > Astur gentilis. Next base: position 16,749,987 of record NC_064908.1, read on the forward strand.
ACTAGGAAATACGTCACTGGCAAACAGAGAGGTTCTGACGTGGTAGGGAGGATTGCTATCAGGGAAGAGGGCTTCTCAGCACAGGATCCAGTGGTCCAAATCTGTACTGGGGAGCCACTGCCAGGTTTACATTTACAGATGGGGAAGATACTTCTTTAGGCATCTCCAGTCTCAGGTAGCTCTCTTCAGGTAGTGTGAATTAGGAGGGGTTTTGGCTGTTGGATGTCCTTAGCTATTCCTGGTACTTAGAAGTTCTGCAAAAATGGAGAAGGTGCTTAAATGTGCCTCTTTCTTCAGGGACAGCAAATATGTTGTAGGCTCGATCTGGAGGTATCCCCCAGCTTCATTAGATCGGGACCAGTGTGGAAAACAGGTGCCAATGTCAGTCTGGGTCTTTTTGCTCTGTTCTGAGGAGGAAGATTCACGCTTACTTCAGACTTTGGAGTCACTTGGGCATATCCAGCTGGAAAATCGGACCGTGTATGTCTGGAGCCCTCTAGCTGGAGAGTGTTCCGTCTCCTGTGGTAGAGGTGAGATCTTTTAGTGCTGCAGGGAAATGTTACTTGGCTGTAGGTGTGAGCTTAGTGCCTAGGAACCTCAGGGACCTGGTGTTTTCCCCTCTACAGTTCTAAGTGCATGTGTAGCTGTGGTCACAGTTTTTGTTAAGCCTGAAGAGGCAAGGGGGCCTGGCTCAGGGAATACTTTAGAGGCCTGGCTGGCTGCTGCTGTGCTTCAGCGTTGGCGGGGATGAATGCAGTAAGAGTGCCTGGGGCTTGGGCAGAGTTTGCTTCTTCTGTACACACAGATGCGACTGACACTGCTTGGCTTATTTTCAACCCTTGTATGCATGCCATGCAGTAAGATCACTCCTTTCTAGGTAAGACTCAGCTACAGTATGTATGTGTGGCTTTTGACACCAAAGAAGAAACCCAAGAAGAAAACTGTCATCCAGTGCCAAAGCCAGAGAGCAGGATGGAAGTCTGCGATCTCGGTCCCTGCCCACCAAGGTAAAGCAGTTAGCAGGAGAAAACAAGCCAGTGAGAGGTCTTTCCTTTCTCTGTCTCCAGGGACATGGTAAAGTAAGGGTCAAGCTACTCCGAGGATGTTATCTTCCTCTGCCCTCTGGTTTGAAAGCACAGCCAGCTGCAAAAACAGTAGCACTGATCCATACTCAGCAAACTAACCGAGAGTCTTTCCTGGGCTGGTATATTCTCAGGCAGAACTAAGTGAAGTCTTTGGAGTTTGAGTCCAGGGAAAAACTGAAAACCTCTTGATCCCTTATTACCCTGGGGAAGTAGGAACAAATCTGTAACTGCAAAAGGTGATGACATATTTGCCAGCTGTACTGTTTCCACATAGCATCAAGGAAAGTAGCTAGAATTAAATGCTCTAAGAATCTGGAATAGCTGCTCTGAGAACCGAAGGAAATTGATTGCACTTGCCTTAGGATTTATGGTATTGCAGAGCGCACTCAATGGCCTGACTGCTGATCTCTCAAACATGAGCCAGTGTGTATGAGCGCATTAACAGAATTCCAGTTGTACTTCCATGGACTGGTTGGATTTAAAATCCAGTGAAGACAGGTGACAGCTGGAGGTTCTCACTGATGGCTGCATTATTCCCAGGTGGCATTACAAAATGGGCTCATGCAGTGTAAGCTGTGGAGGAGGTGTGATGCACAAGGTCCTCTCCTGCACAAGGGAGGCCAGGGAGAAGGCAGAAGAGATTGTGGCAGGTGTCCAGTGTGATGGTTTGCCTCGCCCAGGGGAGCAGGAGCTGTGTAGTTTGGAGCTGTGCCCTCCGAGATCAAAATGGCCGCGTGGGTCACAAGAGCATGCACTGGGGAAGAGCAGTTGTTTGTGAACATGTATGGTGTGATCTAGGATGTGGCTCAGGGTTGATAAATAGGGCAGAGCTTGCCCTACCCTATTTGCTGTGGGACTGGAAAGCCACTGGCATCTGAACTTTATTTGAGTACTACAGGATGCCGCTCCCAGGATGAAATGCCCTGGGTCAGTTTCTGATCTGACTGTTCAGAGCGGCGTGCCTTTCGGAAGGAGATAAGATTGTTTTTGCAGTTAAGACTGTGTACATCACCCTGGGGAAGACTGTAATGGACACAGAGTAAGATTCAATGTATATTTTGAGCGTGTGGGCTTCTTGCAAAATGTGAATGCCCTTTGTTTGGGTCCAATTCTAAACCTGCTCCAGGCTGCCTAGCCTTGTTTCAAAGGCTGCCTTCTAAGTACCATAGGCAAAGTGTGTGAGGCGAAGGGATGAAGAAAGTTGCTGAGGAGCAGAAGGGGGAAGCATGAGGGAGTTGCAGTGCATCTTCTACAGTGAGAGATAGTACAGGGTGGGGATTCATCACGAACTGAATTTTTCTTCTCCATGTCCTCTGTCAGATGGAAGGTAACTCCAGCTGGCCCCTGTTCCTCCAGTTGTGGGCTCGGCTTAGCTGTTCAGCTGGTCACCTGTGTGCAGATTCACCAAGGCAAGGAGATTTTGCTGGAGGAGCGTTTGTGTCCTGTGGCAGAGAAGCCCCTTACCAGCGTCCCCTGTGTCATCCGAATGTGCTCTTATGAATGGAGCTTCAGTGAGTGGACAGAGGTATTTGCTCCGGTTCAGATGCAGCACTTGGCGTCTATTTGCAGCGGTTTTATAGCCATTCACTTCCCTAAAGCATAGAGGGGAGAAATACCACTTCTGCCTTGTATATTTACTTCCCACAGAAATGCTAAAGTGTTTCTAGGGATGTTTTCCATCCTTTCCACTGCCCTGTGTTTAGCAGCCATAGGTCTGCTTCCCACCTTTCTCAGCTAAGGTTTTGGCTGCAGTTTAAAAATGGTCCTTGGCATGTTTTCTTCTGGAATGCAGATCTTTTCAGATTTTTTAGGAAGTTGTTCTGCAACTGAAAGATATAGTTTGGAAGATCCCCTGCGAGGTCAGCCATCTTATAGCTGATGAAACTAGAGCACTGAAAGGGCAAGTGACAGAACAGCATCAGTGAACAAAAGATCAGCCTTCCAGATCATGCCTGAGCCAATAAATGTGTTTATTTCTAAATACCAACTGAAACACGTGCATAAAAGCCTGTGGGTTTCTTCCTCTGCAGTGTTCAACTTCGTGTGGGAATGGCATTCAGACACGGCAGGATTTCTGTCTCAACCCGCTAACCCGTAAGCACGTGAACCCCATCTTCTGCAGGCACTTCCCCAAGGCCATTGTGGTACGTGGCTGCTCCGCAGGGCCCTGTCCTGAGCAGGCGGTGGGGACCAGGTCCCACGGAGCAGAACTACAGACAGTGACACCAGCCGTGCTGACGACAGCCGCAACTTCCAAAGAGGGGAGTTACAAGGACCTGGATCTTCCTCCTCCTGCTGTGCCAGCTGTGCCTTGGGAACAGACAAAGACCAGTGGAGGTGAGGAGGGCACTACCAAAAGGTAGAGATAGGTGCTTACTGCATGCAGCTGGCTTGCGGTGACCCTACTGCCGTACAGGGACAGGAGCATGGGAAGGGAATACTCCTGGTTAGGATGGACAACATGCTGTTCCTTCCAGCATGCCTTGAGCTGTCCGTGTTATCTGAGCTAGGAACAATGACTCCCTTTCCTGGGCTTCCCAAAGCTCTTCTGACTTGGGACTCCTTGAGGCAGCAGCTGACTCTTCCTGTGCTCCACCCAAGGTGGGCACACTGTTGGCACTTGTCTGTTCATAGTGCCACGAAGGGAATGGGGGATGTTTTGCAGCAGCGGTAGTTCCTTCTGGATGTTTTTCTCATCTGTCTCTGCTGTACAGGTGTCTGTGGAAAGCTCTTTCTTAATGCCACCGGGGTCATCAACATGATGGGTGTAGAGAGCAGTGACTGCACTGTGGCCATCGGACGTCCTCTCGGGGAGGAGATAATAGTCAGCGTCCTGGAGAGCTCCCTCAACTGCAGTGCAGGTACTGCCCAGGGTGTGCTGGGGACTATCCTGGCCCTTTGGGAAATCTGCATCTCATTTGCCCACGTGCTTTTGGTGCCCTGAATGGTTCTTGCTACCTTGGAGGCTGTGTAATCTCTGAAACCATTTTACCATTTTTTCTGTCCCACCAAGTCTTTGCCAGATGGGACTAAATGAAGTTGATGCCTTTCCTCCCACTGCATAATAGTTTCTTACCTGTTTTGTTGATAGATATGAGATGAAAGGAGTTTATGGGGTTAAAGAAGCTGCTTGCTTTGGCCTGTTAAAAACTCTTTCTGTAATACACCCTGTTGTTGGAATCAGTACAGTTAGATTAGTTAACTGGACTGTTTTCATAACAGATTTTGATAAGATAGGAACAAGATGCAGAAATTACTTGATTCCAGACCTGTATAAGATAGGTTGCAGCCTTTTACTTAAAGTAAAAGTGTTTCTGGTCCCTGTTGCTCATCCATTCCAGGTGAGGTAATGCTGTTTTCTGGGCGAATGATGTGGCGGACAGGCTGCAGGAAGCTCCCTTTGTCACTGATAAATTCCAGAACGAATACACTGATTGTGAAACAGCGTGTTTTGCTGCCAGGAAATGGGGTCATTCTTCAGTACAACAGCAGAACTGCAACTAAAAAATATTACCAAGGTACCTTACTGAAAGCTTTGCTATTGCTTTAGATTGAGGCACCCATGACAAGGCCCACAGAGTTCTACAGATCATGGTTGCCTATGGAAATCTATGGAAACCTTGCTTCATTTTTAGCAGCTAATAAGCCCCTTCTTGAGGAGTGTTGGAATTAATACTATTTGTGGACTACCCCTCTGTTTTAAAGGCAAGCCTCCTGCAGGTGTTTGCTGATGTTAGGAGGTTTCCAGATGAAAATCCTTAGAGAAACTTTTCTGCCTGTATTTAATTTAAATGATTTCTTTCTTGGAGGTGCTGGACACTTCTCTAAATCATTTTCTTTTCTGCTCCCTTTCCCTCTCTCAGACTGTGACAAGCAGCTGTTTGGTCCCCAAGGTGAAATAGTGAATCCTGTGCAATTGGCTGATCAAAGGCAAGAAGTAGTGTGTCGGACCTTCATCAATGTGGCTCCTCGGCATCGCATAGCTATCCGTGCCCTATATATTGACCTGGGCAATGAGAGCAACCAAACGCATTTTAATTACATCCTGGTGAGTCAGAAGCCTGAAGGGGATGATTTGGATGGGAACGGACTCATCTCATTAGACATTTCCATCCAGATGCAAAGTTCAACCACAAATTCTAGAGGGTCAGACTCTGATCTCTTATGTAAACAGATGTGAATGAGCGCTACTGATGTCTACTGTATTTCTTCTAACCTTCGTGTAGGGAAGCTTTTCCCCCTGAGTGACCAATTCACAAGTCCCCAGTATTTTGTGGGTACTTCACTTGTAGGCTGCTATGATATAATGGTTTGGTCTTTATTTACGCAGGTCCGTGATGTAAGCACCATGAAGACGATGGTGTTCCATGGGAAACAACAATTCTTCTGGCAATCAACAGGAAGCCAAGCTGAAATTGAATTTCATGAAAATGCTAAGGATCACCGAGCCAGTTTCTGGGCTGAATATCGTGCTATTGGGCCCAAATAAAAGGGGCGAGGGCCACTGCACTGAGAAGGGCTGTGGTCCAGTTAGTCACTGCTGCCTGTTCACTGCTTGAGGTCACACGAGTCATTTAATCTTTTTGCCACTGCTTCCCTATCTATTGAGTAAGAACAATAATATCTACCGACTCCTTTGGGTTCTCAGTTAATAGTTATAAAGGTTATGCAAAAGACATATAACTACCAAATATTTAGAAATAGTCCTCATGCAGATTTTCTGTCTGTGTTGATTGGTATTAATGCAGTTTACATGTCTGCAGTTAGTGACTTGGACACTTGAAGGCTCAGGGTTCTGCTTCTGTAGTACACTGTGACCTTTTAGGATAGTCATTTAATTTCTCAGTGGCTCAGTGTCCCATTATAAACCTCTGTATGCTACAAGTAGCTATGATTATGGTTTAGCCATTAAGTTCACTCTCCTGCACTTAAAATGCCCCTTAAAACTGCCCATTGAAATTCTGCAATGTTATAAAAAAGGTAAAGATGTGCATGAGGACGAACTGTTAGCCCAAGAAGACTAGAGACATGTGAGGGCAAGACAGTTTCTTTGCCCAGGAGGGTAGTGCAACACTAGAACAGGTCACCCGGAAAGCTTGAATGTTTTCAGGAGTTGGCTATACCAAGACACTGCTGACCTGGTCAAGCCCTGGTGACAGTTGGCTTTGTATGGGAGGACTAAATGACATCCAGAGGTCCCTCCCCAGCCACCCTTTCTGTGGTTCTACTATTATATTTCTGACAGTGATACCAGTTCTTCTTTTCTATGGGAAAATAAAAGAATTCTGTCTCTTAATGACGGGTTTGTTGCTGAGACATATTTAGTCAGATAAGAATGGTAGCTGTGCTACTAATCTGCTTGTATCTTCTTCTCACAGGAACTGTGCAATGAGAGATTGTTGAGACTGCATGATGCAAGTCATAGCAGGAAGAGGTATTTTAGAGCAGTGACAATTATTCACTCAAGTTTGATTTAAATACATTTTTTAGGTTGTTTTTATTTAATATCTTGAACATTTAATACCTTGAACATTGGACCATGCTTTAGTCCAAATCTGTCATCCTCCTCAAAATCACAAGTTATAGCTTAAGGGGTCTTTTCTGCACCTGGAGCCTGGCTGGACACATCTGCCCTTGCTCTTCACGCTGGATGCAATAAATGGTTCTGCCTGGGCAGTTTTAACCGTGCTTCGGCTTTCTTTCGGTTGAATTCTCTGACATCTTTTTACAACCGCAAAATCTTATTTTCTTCTGTCTTCTTATTAGTTGTTTTTTGCTGGTTAAGCCTGAAGGTTTTTGCTTGCCAGTCTCCAGATTTACGTTCCATTCCTGGAAGAGGTAGAAAGTAGATTCTTGAAGCGAGATCCTTGAGGAGCTGGATATATCAGCTATCCCGCTGCAGTGCGTGGGTGATGCAGGCACTGGGCCTTCATTTCCTGTCTAACAGGAGATGTTAATGAAAAGACATCCTTTTCATAATCCTTTTTTGTAACCTTTTAGCAGATGGGATCTATCTTCCCACTGTGCTCTGGATCCCAAGTCTCACTGCTATTTATTGTTCCAGATCAACAATGCAGACTCCCTGGTCTGCGGAGATGGGCTCTGGTTACGGACTGTATGCTCCATGTTAATTTGCAAAAAATGCAGCTGTCTTTATAATTTAAGAGAATTAAGGCTGTTTCCCTGTACCATTTGGTTGGATACCAACAGGTTGCCAACTGAGACATCTCTGACGTGCAAAGTTCTGCTTCTGCTCCCATTTTCTAGGGAGACAACCTGATTCCATTCAGATTAAGGGGAGTGTTTCCCTCTTATCTCGAGGGCAGAACTTTGTAATTCACGTTATGCAGAAAATTCATGTTTCCCTTTCTTCCGAGCACGCACTGGCTGCCTGGATAACGGCATCTACTTGTCAGCCAGGGGAAGCGGGACCCCGAGCTCCTGCGCACCCCAGACCCTGGCGTGGATGGAGTGCATGCCTGCGCGGCTGCTTATGAATATGTACACGACGGGCTCTGCCCACCAGCCTTTTAATGAGAGTGACATCAAAGCCCTGCCTGCTGGAGGAGGGGACCCACAATGCAATACGCAGGCAGACGTGGAGGCAGCTCCCACGGCCGCTGGCATCGCTGCTGCAGGCAGAGACCCTCCATTGTCAGCCCTGGGGGGGGGCTGCCGGGGGCCAGGCCCTGCATGGGGGCGCGGGGAGAGGTCCAGCAGCGGCAGGGCTGGGTTTAGGGGCTGTGTCCTGGGCTGGCTGGAGGGGGGCAAGGGGGGAGCGTCACTTGGAGGGGGGGTGTGTGTGCGTGGGGGGGTGTGTGTGCATCCTGCGCTGCTGGGGCTCGGGCGGGGAGCGGGGTGCTGCCCCCTGACCCCCCGGGAGCAGGGGTGCGATGAGCTCTCAGGATGAGCAGTTCCAAGCTGCAGCCCCTGACCCAGCGGCTTCCTCCACCGATGATGGCATGACCTGGTGGTACAGGTGGCTCTGCAGGATTGCCGGGGTCATCGGGGGCATGTGTAAGTATCCCCTTCCCTTGCAGCCAAAGGTTTCCCCCTCGGCGCCGCTCGTGCATGCGAAAGCGCGCGTCAGGGGTCCCGCCTGCCTCTTGTTAGGGTCACCTTTGTGTTAGGGGGGCCGCCCCACGAAACAATCATTTGGGGTTATGGGTTTTGTGTCTGCTCTAGACGTTAAGTTTGCTGCTTTCCGGGCAGAAGGAAGAGTCGTGGACGTGTCGAAGTGGGGCGGTTTTAGCTGGCACACGAGGGATGTGCTTTGCGCTCACCGAACCTCATGAACTTCGGCACCTGGGAGAAGGGACGTCACGGGGGGATCTGCAAATCCTCGAGTTTCTTCTTGGATACAGCACTCACTGGAAGTGATGGGAGCAGCGGCCGAGCCCCTGGTCCTGCGGGAGGGCTGTGGGCAGATAAACTAGATGACGATTTTACTGCGAGGACCAGGCTCAGGGTGCTCAGCAGGGCCAGGTTCTGGGCTTGAAGAGGGGCCACGAGATTTGGTTCATCCTATTTGTCTGTTCGGGTGTTTGTATGTTCCTGCAACTTATTTTCTTTCCCCATCCTGAATGTCGGAGTGTGTTTCCCGTTACTGCTGTTGTTGATTGCAGAGGGCCTGCCTGTGGTTTTTTTTTTTTTGAAGGTGAATAATGGACTTGGTTTGTGTTGTGTGTTTTTAAGGGGTTTAGTCTTGGACACAGAGAAGAAGGGAGCCGGTGTACAGCAAAGTGAGTTGGCTGCGCTCTGAATTACCTGCTGCTGAAAAAAATTTTCCCAGGGAAAGAGTCTTTGCAACTTTGCCAGAAATCAGCCTGTCCTGTAGTGCTGTTTTGCTACATTCTGTGGGGAGATTAATAGCTCTTAAAAGCAGGAGGGACTGTTATGACCGCTTAGTCTGATCTCCTGCAGAGCACAGGATGGAGAATTTCTTCTGCTTCAGGTCCACAACTTCTAGTGAAACAAGAGTGTTTCTCAGCCAGTGCAGTCGGCCCTGATTTATTCCCTCGGCTGTGGCGTTTCGTCTGATCCCCCTCTCTCCCTGCCCCCTTCCCGTGCCTGCCTCTTGCCTCGGGACTTGACTCCACAAGCCCACCGCATTTTTGCAGCCGACCTTGTAGACCACGGTATCGCTGGGCAGGCTCGTTACAGCCCTTTTTGGCTAGGCTGGTAAAACATATGCTGCTCTCACTGTTTTATGTCTCAGGTGCTGAAATTCCGGAGGTGTGAAAAGATTTGCTAGGACTGCTCTTACGGGGCAAAACGTACTGGCCTCGCCGTGCTCTGCCTGGGGCCCCTGTGCTTCTGGTCCCGGCAGACGGCCAAGAGACCAGCTGGGACGTGTCTTCGGCGCAGGTCCCAGGTGGGGGTTTAGTGTAGCGGCGTCTTTCCCACGGACTGGAGCTGTAGCGGGAGCCTCGGCACTTTTTGCGTGGCTTTGGCCCGTGCAGAGCTCAGGGGGACACGGATGGAGGGTGAAGAGCTGGAGAGGACGGCTGTTGGGTCGCGTTGGTGGCATTGCCCACCTCGTGCTAGAGCAGCTCACGAGTGGTTTAAAAGCGCGAGTCTTTGAAGACATATTTTTTCTCCGTCTTCACGTTTCAAAGCAGCTGAATTATACTTGGATTATTTTCCCAACCTTTTGTTCACAGCTCTGAGAGCTCATGACTTGTTTTTAAAGGAAGCTAAGAGTTTTACGTATTTGGGCGAGTCTGTGAGAAGAAGCTTTTGGAAGAAGTGTCAGGCTCTTAACAGGATTGCTGCTGATGATCTGGGGAGTCTGTCAGCTTGCTCTGTAGCCCTGACAGTCTTCCTTCATGAAGTTCATCAGGCAGAGAATGGGGCAGTGCGAGACACAGACTCCTCTTACGAGCAGGGAAATGGGGGACTGTGGAAAGAGGCAACCCTCCAAGGTCCCGTGCTAGTAATGGCCCTCTGCAAAATGCTCCTTGTTCAGCATCACCTTGTTGAAGGTGGACGGTTTGGAAAAGGGGTGACTAATAACACGGCAAGGCTGGAGTTTGCTGCTATTTTCAGAGCTTGCTATGAAAGAGCAGAAATAATTTATATGGATTTTGAGCAACTGGATTTATGGTCCTGCTACAGGGCTGGATTATTTCTTACAGAAGGAAAAACTCTCTGTAGAAAGGATGAGAAACTTTGTTAGGGGAGGTGAGACTGGCGGACAACATCTACCCCAGGCAAACACCTGCAGCCTACAACTTGCTTAAGCCAGAAAGGTCCAGGGGCCGGAGCAGGAACAAGAACAGCAAGGTTTGGGATCTGTTTCTGGCTCTTGCCCAGGCTGGCTTGGCGACCTTGGCCAAGTCCCTTCTCTCCCTTGTGTTCCTGTTTGTAAAAGGATGAGGAGAGTCTGTGGCTTTTGTAAAATGCTCTAGGAGCAAAAATAGGCTTGTGTTGAGGACAGTGACCAGCTGCTTGAAATGAATAGAGCCTTTGTAGGGGGCGGTGTTCTCCCCCCCCCCATTTTAGCTCCCAGTTATTTGTGCTTCCTCAGGGATTCGAGATGGGACAGCAGTTAAACAAATGGCAGAACTGTCTGTCTTCCATAGCTTACGTGCCATTGAGCATTATCTGCATTTTAAACCTATTGCGAGGCCTCTGTTCCGCAAAAAGAAGTCTCTGGCTTGGCAGCTCCATCCCCTTTTGGCTACAGAGGCAGGAGCTGATCCCATCCCAGTGGGACAAGGATGTACCGGGCTGCTGTGGGATGCGCTGCTCTGCAAAGGAGATCGAAGGTCACTGAATCGTTATCTCTGTGGCTGTTGGCAGCCGCCAGCGAGTGCAGTGTTCCTGCGATTATAAACCTTTGACTCCTTTCCCGCTGGCTGGTGCTCATGCTGACGCAGGGGCTTGCTCAGCTCAGGCTTGCTGGGTCATTAGTCCATTGGCAAGCGGGGTGGTTGCTTAGCTGAGACTCCTACAGGGACACTTAGTGCTCAGGGGTTGTTTTGGGGTGTTTGAGGACAAAACCAAACCAGAACCCTGACAAAACAACCCCTGCTTGGCTAGATTAAAACAAGAGTAAGGCCAAAAACCTGCTTGAAAAAGTAACGTTCTGCCTCCCCGGGTTTGTTCTGTGGATGAGATCAGTTTTGTAGCTCTGTGCTCTGCCCTGCTGTTAAACAAGGCAAGTTCTGCCCCAGCCTCGGCTGCATTTTGGGAATAGTTGAGGTGCAGCTGATTTTTGCTGTTCTGCTAATTATAAAGTGCCTGAAAGTCACTTAACATTATTTTCAGAGGTGTGCTTTCCTGGGAGAGAGCAAGTGTCACAAGCCTGTGGTGCTTCCCCATAGCTCCTCTCCTGTCAGCGTCCAAGGGTCTGTTAGTCACAGAGAAGAATTAGAAACCGCCACGTCGTGCCCTGCTCTCTGTGCTGCCCGCTGCTCCCAGCAATCCTGCTTGCCATTGCTTTTCCAGCGCTCCAGCTGTTGGCATGCGTGACTATGAGCAGATGATCCCACCCCAGTGCCTCAGTTTCCCCTGCAGCGTGGGGACACTGACACTGGTCCCTCTGTCACGGGAGGATGAGGAGTGCCCTTGGAGCACGGCTGGTAACATGTCCTCTGGCATTTCTCCTCTGGTGGCTCATCTTGTTTGTGCAGGATTCTCTGAAAGATTTTGGGTCCTGTGGAATAGTCCTAGGAAGCCTTTAAAAATAACCTTGTCTGGTTGTTTCCTTTAGGAAAAAAAAAACCTTTAGGTTTTTACCAGGAGGTCACTTGCTCCTGGGCTGACCTTAGATCGGTCCTGTCATAGGCCTGTAGTTTTGTTTTCCAGTCCGGTAAATAAGGATAACTATTTTTAAGGGAACTGTGAAGATTCAGCAGTGTGGCTGCTTAAAAGAAACCTTGCAAACACATGCCAGGCTTTTGAAGGTCAGCATTGCTCACAGCAGCTCTGCTCAGGGATCCCCTTAGCAAAACACGAGCAGACATCTGAAATACCCAAACCCAGGCTGGTCTCATTCTCAGAGATGGACTCTGCTGCTCTTCATTGTGCTGCTAATCCCCTCTTTAAGGGCTGTATGGTTTTAGCTGGAGTTTTGCAGGACTGGGGGTGTTTACTGTGGACTCAGTCCGTGTCTTGCTGCCCTGCCTGCCCGGGCTCGGGTTCCCAGGTAGGCAGCAGCAGCCTGTTGGCATGGCCGGAGGAAAAGGGCCGTATCAAGTGCCGGGAACGCTCTGCAAGTTTAATGAGGCACGAAGGAGGTGCATGCAGCCTCAGCTTGGATGCTGCTGCCTCGTTCCTCTCCTTGCATTACAGAATCAGGAGTGCTGGGGCTATTTTGGGCTCTGCTTTATCTGGCATCCGCTTCCATTTGTATTAGCGGAGACCCAAACTTGGCTCTTTTCTGCCCATCTCTAGCGGAGTTGCACAGAACCAGCAGCGTGTGTGAGACTGGGTTCACCTCTGCTTTATTTAATGCTGTGCCCATGTGCCTTGGTGCTGCAAGTCATGTTTTTGCTGAACTTTCCGCATGCTGCTCAGAGACGGGTGTCTGCTGGGACCTCTTTGTTCATCCCAGATCAGCACAGTAATTCCAAAGAAAAACTAGAGTGCCACATACGTGACTCCACGTAAAGGCAAATGCTCTGTTGTTCTACGCAAGTGAAACAGTTGTGCAAGTGTCACGCTGAAAAACCAGCCGTTGAGATCAAAAGGATACCCGACCGGAGGAGCTGGGAACAAACCCTCTCCCCTGCATCCCGGGGTCCTGTTCGGACCATCAGACCTTTCCACCCACCCTCCTGCGCTGGTGCAGGCTGCTCTGCAGTGCCTAGAGGTGCTGGCTGAGGCAAGGGGTCTTCTGGGCAGCCCCTGCTCTGCAAAACAGCCCAAAATATGGGAGAGCAAAATCGTGCTGGTGTGGCTGCAAGGTCCTGTTGCAGGGCAGAGCTGGGAGTAGAAGCCAGCCCTGCCTGCCAGGCTCTGGCCCCGTGGGTGTGCTGGGTTGGTCTTCATGGTCACCAAAGTCCTCTTTGCTTTCCAGCCTGTGCCTTCGCTGGTCTCTGGAACTGCGTCACCATCAACCCCCTGAACATCGCGGCTGGCGTGTGGATGATGTGAGCAGAGTTTCTTTTCTTTTTTTCTGCCGGGAGGAAGGCTTGGTTAATTAGACAGCACTGAGCAAGGGGCAGAGCTGCCCCGCTTGGGCAATGGACGTGAGGGAAATGTCCGTCAGGCACTGCAGGCTCTGTGAATTGCCAGATCTTGCTCCATCGGGCAGGTTGAGATGCTGGATTTATTCTATTTACATTCATTCTTTACTCCTTTTTAGGTAAATACTGAGATACCCTTATCCAAAATAAGTCTGGGGCACCGGGGTTTGGGAATGATCCAGAAGTGGGGAGGGAGCATGGTGGGGTCCAGTCCCACCATTCCCTTCTACCTGCATTTGGCCATGGGAGCGGCTGGTCTCCGGGAGACTGGGGGGCATTGCCAACCCTTTATCTGGGCCACGTGGGCAGAATTAACTTTGGTTTGCTCTATCTGGAGGCTCAACGCCTTTGTCCTGTTCCTGTGCGAAGCCCCCTTCTGCTGCCAGTTTATCGAGTTTGCGAATGCCGTCTCTGCAAGGGCGGACAAGCTGCGGCCCTGGCAGAAAGCCGCTTTCTACTGCGGGTGAGGATGCTCCTGGGGTGTGTTGTGGTGGTGAAGCCATCCCGGGAACTGCGTTGGGATGCACGTGGGCATGCCGCAAAGGACGAGCATCCCTGCATCCCCTGGGGAGCGGAGCCCGGCTTTGAGGGCTGCCTCTGTCTTCCAGGATGGCTGTGTTCCCGGTCATGCTCAGCCTGACGTTGACCACGCTCTTTGGAAATGCCATTGCCTTTGCCACCGGGGTGCTTTACGGCCTGTCGGCACTCGGCAAAAAGTAAGAGAAATCTGTCTGCTTGTGGAGGGGAGGGAAGGGGAAGGTGGACCTCCAGCCCTCACCCCCATCTGCCTCCCTAAGGCTACGCTTTCCTCTTGTACTAACCATGCTTTCAGGTGTAAATGCTGCCAGAGAAGATCTCCTTGCCATCATCTCAAAGCCCTGGGAGGGAAGGTCCTAGGGTTTGCTGAGGCTCTGAGCTTTTCCTTGGGAGTTCAGTCTAGTTTCCCGTGTGGGTCCCAGCCCTCTTTCTGCAGCTGTTGGATGGATGGATGAGCCCAGCTCTGGGGGAAGTGAGCAGCTTTGGTGGGGTTGGAGAGGACCAGCAAGTCCCATTTCACTCCTGGCATCCCTCAGCACGGAGAGGCCCGGGACCTGGTTGGGAGAGCTCCGTGCCAGGCGCTGTACCCACCGCGGTGGGCACCCGGAGCTCGCATCCCAACACTGTCCCTTCTCTCTGCAGGGGAGATGCCATTTCCTACGCCCGTATCCACCAGCAGCAGAAGCAAATGGATGAAGAGAAGCTCACGGGCGCCCTAGAGGGACAGGCTCTCTGAAGCACGTGAGCTCGGGGTAACCTCTCCTGGACACTGAGATGTTGGTGAAGATACGGAAATCCACTCTGCCCTTCCCTCTGCCCGCTCCCCTCCCTGTCACGCCGTGATTTCCCTGGACACTGCAGCAACTGGAAATCTCAGGGGCTGGGGCGGGCTGTGCCCTCTTCTCACACCAGCAGCCAGACCTCAGCGCGTTGGCCCCTCTCTCCTCCTCAACCCTCAACCAAATATCTCACAGTCCCCCTATTTTTTAAATTTTTTTTAATTTTTTTTTTTGCTGCAGAGGTACTGGCTCTTTGAGTGCTGCTTTACAAGCCTGAATAGGTAGCCTTTCTTTGGAGTGATGCCTGATAACGAGCTGAGGATGCAGTGCTCATTTGGGAACTGCTTTCCGGATGGGGTGAGGAAGGACAGAGCTGACGTGCCAGCTCCTCGCCTGCACTGGTCTCATGGGAGCCACGGAGCTGCTGGCCTCATGCCTGGGGGTAACCTGCCATTGCACGTTACACGGTTTTAGTAACGCTCTCTGGTGTGGCCCTTCCCGGGGGTAATATACACTAATCCAGGGTTTAGCAATACATGGTGATGCTTAAGCTTGGTCTTCTTCCACTGAGTATTTTTAATATGGGTCCAGTTAGGCCAGGCACTGAAGGCATCGCTGCATGGGAAAGGACTTCCAGCAAAAAACCCACATAAAGACAACAACCATCTCTGCAGAGGAGCTGCCAGAGGTGCTGGGGCAGATCCTGGTACCTACAAAGCACAGTCCCTGCTTCCTCTGGACACAGCTGCAGGCAGTTACTGCAATTTACTTGAATTATAAGAACTAATTACTTTGTCTTAATAAGGGTATTTTTCTTAAGCTTCACTCTTTTACTGGGGAAGAAGGGAAGTGAGGTTTGCTTTACCTCAGCTGAAAAAGGGTACGATTGCTTGAGCCAAGTGGGGTTTTTTTGCTGGTGTAAGGGTTACTGATGTGCGACAGCATCCTTCTGTCATGAGCCTGGGACTCTGTTCTCTCTCACTCCCTGCATCTGCTCCTGCTCCCATGACCTATGCAAGGTCCCTCTATGCAAGGGACCTGCTCTCTGCTTCTGTCTGGTACAGCCTTTCTCTTTGGGCTCGTGTTCTTTTTGCATCAGCCCTGGGCTGATTTTGTATGGGAAGGTGGCATATTCTTCCTTTGCAAACATAGAGATGTCTGCACCATTTCAGTGCAGATAGCTGGGATGTCTTGCTTCTTTATTCCAGGCTCCATCAGTGGTTTTTGCATTATATTTTCTGTTTGCTTTGTATCATGCAGAACAAAACTGCTTGCTAAGTTCAGGTCCCCCTCTTCTCATTATGATTTCTTCTGGGGGGGGGGGTTAATTTATTTGAATTTACACGATTGCTTTTTACTTTGATGAGGAAAAAGGGGAATAATTTATTTTTAGTTATTTAAGTATTTTGATGGGACTCATTTTCTCTGGACATAGGAAACAGAGCACTCGTTTCTCCTGTCCTTCAAAGGACCACCTCATTTCATTGGGGGGGCCTCTCTGAACCCAGGGAGAGCCCTGGCTGCTGTAACTGGGATGCTATAACTGGGATACCGTAAAATCCTATTGTGCCCTTCAGAGTGTTTCTCATACTTTTGGAAAGCGTATTGTCCCTTGATCCCTTTGTCTTCTTCTGGGCCACTAGCTTGACAAAGTTGGTTTTCCTCCTTTTCTGGGAGAGAGAAGGGAGGAAAACTGGGCTGTAGCTGCTGGACTGGAGGTTTGTGCTCACTCAGCAGCCAGGGCAGGTAGCGGCTCCGGTGAGCAGCGGCCGTGGGGACTTGCAGCCAGCTCTTGCTCTCCTGCCCTGGGAGCTGACCTCCCGCTGCCACCAACACTTTGTGGTCCCATTTGAATCACTGGGGTACCAGAGGGGTTGCACGGCGGTCTGAGAAACGCTGCTGGAGGCTGGGGGCTGTCTGTCAGAAGGGTCTGTCCGCCAGCAGCTCTGTGGCTTTTGAGCAGTGTCGTGTTGGAAACTATCTATATAACACGTCCGTCCTCTAGGTACGGTGTGTATTCGCGTTAGTTGAATGACACCAGTGCATCCCTGGCAGAGCCTGGGATGGAGCCGCTGCTGGAGGGGATGGCTGGGTACGGATGTAGTGTTTGCATTGCAGCGGGACCAGAGCGGTCCCTGGAGATCGGGGGCCTAAGCTGCCAGCTAATATTAGCTGTTGTTTCTTCGGTGGAGTTCAGGGAGGTGTGAGGATTTGCACCGGTCAGGAACACGGCTTGGGTTTATTTACAGGCGCGGGCCCTTGCAGCTGGATGCTGGGTAGCCACTTTGTGCTAAGCCCCTTTCCCCCAGGGCTCCGAAGGGTGATTGCTCTGACACCTGCTTGTCTGGGATGCAGAACAGGCACCGCCAGCTCGGACGCAGCTTGTTTCAATAAAGGCTGTGCCATTTCGCAGCCCCCGGCGCTGGGCTGATCCCTGTTGCTGCATGCGATACGTGGGTCGTTGGCCTTTCTTGTGTGTGTGTGTGTGTGTGTGCAGGGACCCCAGCATCCCGTGTGGGTCACGCTGCCTGCAGTAATGGGGTGCTGCAGGAGGAATACGCTGCAGCTTGTGGGGTACTTCGGTGGTAATTGTCTCTCCGCTCTTCGAGCCAGCAGTGTCCTTGCAGAGTCCCTTTACTGGGTGGTTCAAGTGTGGAGTCCTGCCTAGCAAACAGGGCATCTGCTTTGATTTCGGGGGGGGAGGTTGGGGAGTTAAGTAGTGTTTAGTAGAGGAATGTTGCAGACTGGTGCACGTAGCTACGAGCATGTCTTTGGTAGTGACTGCTTTGCTCTGTGAGTAGTTCCACGGTAGCTTTAGTGACAGGAGGCGAAAGGCAAAGCAGAGGTGATAGAATAACGCTTGCAGGCTGATCTACGCCCGCGGTGATGAACCACGGAACTGGCAGGACCCTCGCTGGCTTCATCGGATTGTCCTGATGCCATAGCACAGCAGCAGCAGTCCCTGGGGCTGTTGCAGGCAGGTGCTGCTCCAGATCACCTGGAGGGCTCGTTGGCACGGACTGGTCCGCTCTGCTCCCTTGGCAGCAACGACAGAAGTCCCTTGGACACCAGCGGTGCTGTCGTGCTGTGTTTTGCGGCAGTTGGGTCTGACACCGGGGCCAAGCCAGCGAACAATCTGAGCTTAAGGCTTTTGTTGAAAATGAGCCTCAGGGACTCTTCTGTAAGAGCTGAGCCTGGAGCCTTTGGCCCCAACGCTTAAAGACACCGGGTCTGTTCAGTGTCTGTGCCTGCTGCAACAGGAGGTATCTCAGATCCGTGCTCCGAGAGTGCTGACTCCTACAGATGCGTGTCTGGAGTGGGAGCTCTTGGGAATTTCGTCTGTCTGTGATGCAGCTGAAACCAAGCCCGATGCTACCATCATTGCAGACGTGGCTTGGTGACAGCACCCATGGCTTTTAAGAGTTGTAGTGACAGTTAGTAGATGGTCTCACCTCCGTGTGGGCAAGAGACTCTTTTTGTGGAGATAGAAAGGACCTTTAGAGTAGTAGCGTCACGGTAGTCAATATGCCCATTCACAGTGCATGGTGGTTATTAATTGTGTTTAGAGGCGCCATCAGGGCGCTTGGAGCTGTGTAAGGATAAATGAAGTTAAAAGCCCTGCTCTAAAGATTTTTACAGGCTCAACCCAATCGCTGCTGATGGCATCCAGGCTGGATGGCTAATCCACGGGGTTTCCATGGAGGAGGTTCTGCTTGCCAGGTCTTGGAAAAGCCTCTTGGGAGACGATGGGACAGTTTTGTTAAGTGAGAACTCAAGAGCGGGTGATGCATTGACTATAGTGAATTATTGATACCAAGTGTGGAAAAGACACCTGGGTACTGGCAGCACGTGTGCACTTAGCAATGGACTGTTACACCATTCACCGTGTGAGCTGTGCACTTCTTACCCACGTGCATTTATACAACGTGCAACTTTTCCATGTCCAATTCAGGCATGAAGTTGGCAGCACTTGTGCATATTAGCTCCACTCTCCCCTGGGGCTGTCCATTGGGTGTGAAGAGAAGAGCAGAAGCTCACTTTCTGCTGCGTACCCAGACCTCGCTGCTCTGGGCAGGAGCTGATTTTGTAATACTAATTGATTCTCTGTGTGTGCAGTGAATAAAAAGACCATTCTACCTCTGGAAAGAGCCACTGTGATTTCTCAGACTCTAAACGTTGTAGCAAAAACCCTCAGACTTTCTATATTGAAGGAGGTCACTCAGAAAATACTTCTCCAGTGAGGTTCTCACAGGACCTGAAGAGTCCAACCTCATTTCATATTCGGGCATTTCCTCCTGAGGCTGAGCCCTGGGAAGTTCAATTCATCTTTGTCATTTTTTCCTTAGGAAAAAAAATCCACTGTCTTCAGGGAAGAGGTTCACTGAAGTGAAGATATCAAAACCTGGTCCATAGCCATGTGAGAAAGAGAACGCTCTAGCACAGGGCTGCCAGACATCCTGATCTTCAGAAGGTCAGTGGAAACCAGAGGCTCTTGAGACCTCTCGTAATCAGGCCATGCTTAGAAACAGTCCTATTCCAGCCAGGGCTGAACATCTTTCTGGAAATGGGTCTCAGCTGCAAAGGTTAGGTCTAATACTGAATTTTCTCTGTGGTTTTGATTTTGGCCCATCTCTCTTTCTCTGTCCCAGGCTGCTTTAAATTAATCCTCTGATAAAGCACATCTTCTCTTAGGTGATTTCCCTCCTCTCCTGCTGCCGGGGATCTGAATAGTAGCTAGCATATCTTGAGACCTGGGTCAAATATGCTATGTTACGCCATGCTTCCTTGTCCATAGCAGGCTGAATGTTCCAGGAATAGGAGGACACAAGCATCTCCGCCAGACCTCGGGGTGCCAAGTGCATTTCAGGAGGTTAGACAAATACTTGGGCAAATCATCTCCCAGCTCAGCCTTTGTTGTTCTGCCCTTTTGGGAGGAGTGAGGTTGGATGGGATACTCAGCAAGGCCATTCTTTCCTCGCAGCCATAAACACACCCTGCAGCTGTGTTCGACCTAGGGTTAGGCTCTAAAATAATAAAAACCCAAGTCCTTAATCTTGCAGGACACACAGGAAAGGGGTAAGAGCAATTTGCTACTAACTATGCAGTTGAAATCCCAAAGTGATGGAGGTGGAGGCTCTGCACAAAACTGTGATGGAGGTGCATCCACCTTCCTCTTTGTGGATGAGTAAAACCCTGTGGTGGGAAAGACCCACCCCAGTACAAAGTATTGGCAGTACCCGCTGTGTCTTTCCTACAGTGAATCACTTGCACTACAGCTGAATGTTTGTCTGTTCCCGTTCTTTGTTTTGTCCTGGATTTTCTTTGTGAACTGTATTTGGTCTTGTTCATTAGGCTTCTAGTGTAATGTGTGTTTTTAGAGCAATAAAACATGGCAGCTTTTTGTACAAAATACCTGGCTCTGCCTCTTTCACAGTCTTTAAGTACATGAGACTCATCTGGGATGCTGCAGGCTGCTGTGGTCCCCTTGTCACAGTCCTGGTCTGCCTCTCCCATCCCACCTGCCTGCAGCTCCCTTCTCTGCAAATCAAGGCAACATCGTGAAGTTGGAGGCAAAACTGTTTTATTCTTGCAACTACATGATGAACTTTTGCCAAAGTGGCTACAGCTGTTCTCTCTGTTCCAGCCAAACCCTCGGGCTCTCAGGCTGCTTTGGTGGCTGCTGAGCGAAGGACATGCATGGTTTCTTGTCCACAGCCACACCTTTTATTTTCCAGGACATCTTTACCTCCAGCCTGGCACTGGTTACCTGGTCCCATACCTTGGGTTGACATGTTGCCCAGAGAGCAACAGATAGTGTTGAATGACGGGAAGAGAAGGTAAAGTTCCAGGTGGCAACTTCTACATCCAAAGCGAGACGATCATGGCCACCCTTTCCTCTCCTGTTGCCTTCGCAGAGAGCTCCAGCCTCCACCTCCAGCAGCACAACCGTTTTCTTTGTTGCCCTTGAGCATCTGGACTGGTGGCCCAGTACGGCTGGCAGATGGCAGCTCCTACCTCATGAACGACCTTCGGCCAGTCCTGAAGAAGGCCTCGATCTGTTCCAGGGACCTGCCTTTGGTTTCTGGAACACAGCAGCCTGTGAATAAGACGTTTCCAGCACAGATGACAGCAAAGAATAGGAAGGGCACCTCGAGGCCGAAGGCTTCCTGGAAAGTGGGACAGAAAGCAGACGTGAACTGGTGCAGAGAGGGTCTGAGGAGGGGCTGCCGGACACCCTCCCGGGGCAGTACCCACCACGACCCGGAGGAAGAACTGGGTGAGGGTGAAGGCTGTCAGCCAGCTCACGACGACACAGAGGCCCGAGGCCACCCCACGGGCTTTCAGAGGGAGGATCTCCGACATCAGCAGCCAGGTGATGGGCCCCCAGCCCATGGCATAACCTGCAGGAGGGAAGGGGCAGGGGGAGGCTGCTGAGGCTCTGCAGCCCGCTGAGGAGTGCGGAAGAGCCCTGTGCAATCCTGCCCTGCACCTCCATCAATCATTATTCCCCCCCCATTCATGGACTGTCAGTCCTCAAAGTGACTTCGGATGTCATCTTTCTTGGTCTTCCAGGGACATCTGCCTGCCTTCCAACTCCAAGCCCAATCTCCTTGCTCCTTATCACCCTGCCTCGAATGAGAAACGTCCCCCCAGGCTGGTACCCAGCCCTGTGCTGTGGGTCCTGGGTGCTGTCTCGCTCTTTGCACCTACCCATTATGAAGAACATGGTTGCCAGGAGGGGGATGAGGGTGATGTAATTTGTTGGCTCAGCAGGAAGGTCGGCAGAGCTCACCAGGGTCTTGTTAGCAATAGTGCTGTTCTGAGAAGCTGGCACGAAGTGGATATAGAGCCCCATGGTTAGGTTGGAGACCAACATGACACCAGCTGCGGAGAGATGCCACGTCACAGTGGGACCGATGGGTGAGTGACCCCCTCTGTGCCAAGGACTGAGCACCCGGGAACACCTCTGCTGAGGAGCTGAGCCACCACCGAAGGAAAGAGTCCTCCCCCCTCCCTGCCCGAGTCCTGTGTGGCTGAAGTTTCCACTCCTCCACATTTGCAGAGCTCCTGGAAATCCTTAAGTAAGAGCTTCCCTTGAACAACAGTGGGAGAGAGACATACCTGATACAAAAAGAAGAATCTTCCTCCCAGCTTTATCCATTGACACGGCAGCGATGGCCACAGAGAACAGACGTACCAAGCCAACAAGAGCTGCATCGTACTCTGGTTTCTGCAACAGCAAAAGCAGCGGGGAAGCTGAGATGGGAGAGCCAGGGAAAGGGCAGGTTCCTACATGTGTTGCCTTGAGTCTTGCTCATGACTTTGTCAAAGCTATCCTCCTATAGTAAGACGCCAGAAAAGAGCCTGAAGCTCAGAGGAGAAGAGCGCGGAGACAGTGGGGCCAGTCCTGCTCCCCATCCTCATGCAGCCTTTTGCAGGGCAGGTGCTTGGCAATTGCTGCCAACCACGTGCTTTAAAAAAAGGCTTCAAAGTTGGGGTTCTCGGGGCTGCAGGGGACTCGGAGCATTGGACAGCCATCACCGAAGACAAGGCAGTCCGAGCACAGGCCGAAGCCCGGGGCTCACCAGGATGACGGATGTTTTCTTGAATATCGACTGCAGGTACACGAGGACGCAGGTGACGCCCGAGAGCTGCTGCAGGAACCTCATCCCCACCGCGATCAGGATGGGCTTGTAAATGAAGGGGTCCTTGATCTCAGCACAGGAAACCCGCCGGCTCTGGAGGGGACAAAGCCACAACGCCGAGGCGTTACCACCGCCGGGCACCACTGTGGCACCCAGAAGACGGCTCAGGAATTGCCCAAAGGAGGCTGGATTTTGCAATTTTCACACTGCATCTCTCCCGTGCTGGAGGTGAGCCTCCTCACCTGCTTCCTCACGCTGTCCTTGATCTGCTCATATTCCCGGGCATAGTCCGTGTCCCTGCCCCGCAGCCAGCGCAGTGACCCCAGAGCCTCGTCGTCCTTCCCCTGGGAGAGCAGGAACCGGGGCGAGTTGGGCATGAAGCAGAGCAGGACTATCATCATGAGCACCGGCACCTCCCCTGCGACGGCCAGCCAGCGCCAGTCCAGGACCAGCCCTGCCGAAGCAGCACAGTTAGGAGCAGAAAGTGCGCACTGGCCTCGCCTCCATGTGGGCACCCCAATAATTTAATAAATCCATCCGGAAAAAAAAAAAAAAAAAAATTTAAAAAGAAATAAATAGAGATTTTGCGTGTGTTTTTCTCCTAGCAAAGAAACATTTTAAGCTGTACGATATGGGGAAATTCCAGCAAGCTCCCCCAAATCTTAGAGTATCCAGCAAGATCCTGCAGCAACCAGGGGACACGCTGACAAGAGATGCACACACAGTTCATCGCATGCTGCCCTTCAGCCCTGACGAAACCTCAGCAGGACTCGGGTCTGCAGGCACGGTGACGAGTTTGTGTGGGTTATGGATTCATCCCTCTGAGCACACACACACACACAAGTGTGGGTTATGCACGGGTGATCCTGTCCAGACCCGCTTTGTACACCCGTGGTGGTGGTTGTGAGCTGGCTGTGAGGGGAAGGAATCCATCAACTCGCTGAGAAAGTTGTTTAAAATCAACTCCCCTCCCCTAAGGTCTCACCAAGGGTTCCCTGCCCTCCAAACACCAAGATACTTGCCCAGCGCGTACAGGATGAGGGAGCCCAGCACCGCCATGATCTGAGGACAAGCGCCCAGCATGCCTCTGACCCCGGGGTGGGAGATCTCCGAGATGTAGACCTGGAGCGGGACAACGCACACTTAACGGAGCCGCGATAATACGGCCGTCACCACCAAAACCCGTCCTCTGTCACCTCACAGTCATCCACTGCAGTCAAGAGAAACCCAAACTGCTGGGAAACTGCCCTCTCGGGGTGGAAACCTGACCGGTCCAGCGGCACGAGCTGGTCCTGGCAGGCGGAGCGGACGGCCTCGTGGACACGGCCACTTCCCTCTCGTCACCCCGGCGTGGGAGAAGTGCCCCAGCAGTATGCTCACGCTTCCATTACTGGAAAGACATGCCCCCAGGGTTACTCAGTTCTTGCCTTCCCCTCTGCATGCAACACGAGGTTGGCAATTGGTAAACATGGGAGGACATAACTGCTGGGGGGAGCAGGGCAGGGACCGAGGACCTGCCTTCCCTTTTTTGCGGGTAAGAAAGTCCAGCACCGCGGGGACGGCTCAGGCTGGCCGTGCCAGGACTGCCCACCCAATGCACCCACCCCATCCCCAATCGCCCAGCTGCAGCCCTGGAGTTCTGCTAATGCCTCCAAAAAAACTAGCAGGATGCCCCAGGCTCAGCTACGGCGCTGCCCCGTCTCCCGCCGTGCAAATCCCCGGCAAACTCCCTCCCAATGGCGCATTACCGGGATGGAAGCGGACGTCACGCCGCCGGCATAACCCGTCAGCACGCGGCCCAGCAGCAGCATCCCGATCCCCTGGGCACCGGCCATCAGCGCGTATCCCACGGCGGAGGGCAGCGCCGAGAACATGATGCTCAGTTTGCGACCCAGGCGGTCGTTGAGGAGCATGGCGCTGACCCCCCCCGCCGCCGCTCCCAGCGTGAACACCGACTGTGGGGAGACACGGAGAGGGATCTCGGTGGGTCCGAGCTCTCTCCCCGCACACCCACTGGCTCTGTCCCCCCAACCCTAGCAGGGATAACCCCGTCTCTTACCCCGAACCAGGATGCCGTGTGCTGGTCCAGCCTCAGCGCAGGGCTGGGGTGAGCCTCCAGGGCAGGGATGACGGGCGAGGGGTAAACCAGGGCGAAGCCGAAACTGAAGTTCCCCAGGACAGCGGCAAACACAGCCAGGTAGAGCCGCTTGTTGTGGAGGCTCCTGAGGGAAGGACGGAGCGAGAAAGATGTGTTGGGTGCCCTTATCGCACCCAGCAGAAACTGTAAATCTGTCTTGCGGCTTCCCCCAGCCTTTGCCGAGGATCTCGTGATGCCCACGGAGGGATTTTTCTGGGGAATGGCCCTGCACAGCCCCAGGCTGGTGGGGTTTCTCTGAGCGGAGCAGCAGCCACTCCGGCTGTGTGGTGGCGGGGGGAGAGCACGTCCCCCCCAGGCACCGCCAATGCTTTCTTCTGTGCCGGGTGGTTTTCAGCATGTTCAGTAAACTGAGAAAAGCAGAAGCTGGAGCTGGGTGGCACCACGGACCCATCCGGCAGCCGGCTTGTCCCAGCAGAGCAGGGAGGGGGTTCCTTTCAAGGGTCCCAAGCCCCCCAGCAGGACCTTACACCCCCATGAGAGCTGGATGCCCAAAACCACACAAACCCACGGTTCTCCCAAGCGGGCTCATCCAGCACCGCACCCCCTGGGCAGGATGAGACCCCATTTCAAGGCAACTCAGGAACGACAGCAATACGAAGCAGCTTTTCCACCAGCTCCCCCCGCAGCCCAGTGCTCTCGGGAGAGGGGACGCAGCCCACCCCACAGCCAGCCCCACATTCCCAGTCCGTCCCTTACCGCAGGTACTCCTTGTCGAGCCTCTTGCCAGTGCTCTCGGGGAAGGTCCGATACGAGGAGCTCTTCTTCCTCACGAGGGGCTCCCGTGCGCTCGGCTCCATGGCAGCGCCCACCGCGACGTGGGTGCTGCCGCGCTCGGGGCTGCCTCGGGGACGGGGAGGAAGAGGCAGCTGAAAGCGAAAGGGGAGAGGCTGCAAGGCCGTTGCCTAATCAGAGAAAATCTGTGCCTCGTGGGTTTGTGCCTGGCCAGCCTACGGGGAGGAAACTTGGGGGAGCCCAGAAAACCAGCAGGCAAAGAGCCATGGGGAAACAACGGTGCCCTACAGCTTTTGTCCTGTGCCCACCCAGCCTCTGTCCCTCGCAGACCCCATCCACACCAAAACCCATCACTGCAGCAGCACTTACAGGGATGATTTTTGCTGAACTGTTTCCACCAGCAGAAACATCCCTTTGCTAAGGCCACATCTCTCCCCTTGAGGAACCGCTACCAGTTAAACTCTGCTTCTTTTTTACAAGGGTAAATTGCATCTGTGTGAGCCTCCACAGCCACTCTGGGGAAGGGGTTTCAACATAGAGCAGAGCTCAGGAAGAGGAAGAAGAGGGAAGGAGCGAGGGGTGAACTCAGAGGGGGCACAAGGAGCAGGTGAGGGGGATGAAGAGTGCTGATGAGGATGGAAAAGGGGAGGGTGGTATCTCTGCCACATTGGGTGCAGCTGCCAGCAGCCCTGGGCTGCCCGTGGGTGCCTTTGCCCCTCATCCTAATCCCCCCGACCCCGCAGGGCTCAGCAGGCAGCGTTTTGCTGGGGCATCTGCACGATCCAAACTCACTCTGTACAAAAGGAGGGTATACACCTACTGGCTTTGCACTTGGATTTAATTAACAAAAGATGTCTTTCCCTAAACTACTGTAGTGCTCCTCTTGTTTCCATCATTCACCTTAGCTTCTGGTGCTTCTGGGACCACCTGGATGGTTTCTGCACCCCCCCCCCCCCCGGCCTGCGTGGGAGCCCCAGTGACGCTTTGGTGTCAGCCAGGACCTGCTGCGCTCTTTCCTTCGTGCAATCTGCTTCCCCTTCTGCAACCACCAAGTGCTGCATTTAGTGTCTGATCAATGCTGGGGATTTACAGCTGACTCAGGCACTCGGGGCTGTGATTTCTCCGCAGGAAGAAAGGTCGTGGAGCAAGGGGATCTTGGGGCAGCAGGCCAGCTCATCCAAAAACTTTCCAGTGCCTTGTTGGTCCGAGCAGGAATGTCACAACAACCTCCAGCCGACCTGGAGCTCCCCCTCCATCAGCAAATGCCATCGGTCACCTCCTTTGCATGCATTTTGCTCGTGCATCTGGGCTACCAGTGCCCGTTCGCTCCCACGGTGGCAATGCTCTGTGCAAGGGCATGGCCCTACGTGGGGCCACAGGGGCTGGGACTCATTGCTGCTGGTTGCATCTTGCGGACCAAGGAAAATCTGCAAATGAGTGGCCTTAGGGAATTTGCAGCATCCTTCCTCTTCAAATTCCCTAAGGCTGCTCACTGAGAAAGCTCTTCTTTATCTCCTCTGCCCCTCCTAGGCCTCAGCTTTTTCCCAAAGCTAGGTGTGCTGAGCCTCTGCAAT
Organism: Astur gentilis; assembly: GCF_929443795.1. Classification (NCBI taxonomy): domain Eukaryota; kingdom Metazoa; phylum Chordata; class Aves; order Accipitriformes; family Accipitridae; genus Astur; species Astur gentilis. The sequence goes on from NC_064908.1 coordinate 16,776,692, forward strand.
GCCATATTTGCCATGTTACATCCCAAAGCAGCTGCCTTTCAGCCCTACAAATTAAAAAAAAAAAGGCCCCCAGGTCCAGGTGAAAAGGGGCTGCAGGTGCTGAGCATGGTGGCGCTTACTGGGGAGTGTGGCTGCACGGTCTCTGGGGACTGAGACTGCTGCAAGATAAAGGCTTTTCTCTTTTTCTTCCCTGATCTTTGTTTTTGTTATAAATATCTCTAGTGAGGAGGAAGGTATGGGCTTGCTGGTTAGTTATCTCTGGCTCTTTCCATCGTGGAGCTGTTTGGCTGCTGCTTTTTGGGACAGTGGCGGGGCTGAGCGTGCTGCCCTATGCAGGGTCACGCCAGCTCTGTGCTTGTGTTTCTTGGAAAGGTTTGTGTGCTGGGTTGCAAGTCCCTGCCAGGAGTGATATTCCTTAGAGCAAAGGTGTGAAACCTGCATTGCTGGTCTGTGGTGTGCTTGGGAGCGAGTAGAAGAAAGGCTTCCATGCACGTTGATGGGTCTGTCTGTGTGTCCTTTGGATGTTCATGTCTCTCAAAGATAAGGGCTGGGAGCTTCCAGTTTGCAGAGGCAAACACTGAAGCAGGGAGAGATGATGTGTCCTGATGGGGTGTGAGGAATTGGTGGCAGTGCTGGGTGCCGAGCTGGTTGTGCAGTCTGGTGGCTTGGACAGGGTGAAGATGACTTGGAGCAGACTACCATGAAATGGCCGTCTGCATGCCGCGACGTCCCTTGCTAATTCATCTCCCTCCCTTCATTTGCTTTTGGAGGTCGATGTGGCCTCTAATGAGGGACTTCAGAAAGCAGGATCTGCACCTCCCCTCTGTCCAGAGCTTTGTGCTCTCCCAGGAGCAAGGGTGCTGAGCCCCTGGCTCTGGCATCTCCTTGGGGCTGTGTTGTGCTTGGGTGCACAGGCTGGGTGCCGGGTGGCCGGAGGCAGCCTGCTGCAGCCCTGGGACCCAGTATAACAAGCCTGGGACCCAGGACCTGCTCTGTTGCCACAGTGGGGTGAGCCCACCCATGCTGGTGCGACCCCAGCATGTGCACGCACGGGGCTGGAGCCCTGAGTTCCACCTCCTTCCCCAGAGGAGCTATTGCCTATATCTGATTTAATTCTCACTCTTCTGGCTACAAAGCAACTATTAACTGAAGAGGCGTCAAGCCCGTAAATGTGCATTAGCCGGTTTTGCTGTATTTATGTGATAATTTAATTACCAGGGGGTTTACCTAAATAGCCCTGTATGTGGGAGGTTTTCGGGAGGGAGTAGGGCGATGCAGGGAAGGCTGGCAGCGGCTGCTGCGTCTCCTGGGCTGGGAGCGGTGTTAGGATGGGGCTGGGGACAGGGCTGGGACCCCGCTCCGGGCTGGGACACCTCTTTGGCACATGGCCGCTGCACGTACTTGTCACAGACCTCGTGGAAGGACAAGGTATCTGTCCTAAACCTGAAGCCACCTGGACATGGGACAGAGAGGATTGCTCAACCCAACTTCCCCCCGTTATATCTGGGGAGGGGGGAAAGCATATTGGAGAGAAGCCCTGAGCTGGAGCAGTCGGATCTCCCTGAAATGCAAAGGGTTATCCAGTTTTGGTGCAGATCCGTCAACTCTTTCAAACAGGAAATTACTTTGTGTCTTGAAAAACCTCCAAGCACCTGTAATAGCGGGGAGTACGGGGAGCCGGAGCCCGTAGGAAGCTTGAGGAGCCGGGGCTGAGCCCCTGGGCAGGTTTGTCCCTTGGTGTGCAGGGGGACGGTGTCCTCTGGAGGGAAGGGGGGGTCCCTCAGGCATGGTGTAACAGGTCCCCGCGCTTGCTTTCGGTGAGCACCGTGTCCTTGCTCTGCCTTCTGTGGTTTCTTTCTAAAAGTGCAGTCTTGGTAAGGAATAAAGCACCCACCACCCTGTCCCTGCTCCATCTCTCCCTGGCGATTCTCCTGACTTGCTGTAGGTCCTACCAAAACACACAAGGGGTGGGTAAGGTGAAAGAAGACTCTGCATCAGCAGTGTCTCCGGTGGGCTGTACTTGGCCATCGGCATGGGGTAGGGGGTCCTGCCCCGCTCCCCACCTGCGTGGCAAGTAACGGGGCTCCAGGCCCTCGAGGGTGAAGTGGGGAGGAAGGAGGCGCCGGCTTCGGGAAAGCGGCAAACCAACCCGTGGCCGATTAAAGGACAATCTGGTTTTGCTGAGAGCTGTTGGCTGCCTCAGCCGGAGTGATGCATTGCTCCGGCTCAATTGGACCTTCCTCCCCCTCTGACAGCTGTGCAATAGATCATGAACATATGCAAAAAAATAAACTGCATCAAAGCCACTTGGCAACTTAACTAACCCAATTCATAAATTAATTTCTATTCCTCTTGTAAGGGAGAAATCAGTCACTCCTCAAGGCTATTCGTCTCTATCGCTCATCTGGCCACATCCTTTCATAAATCTTCCCTGTAAGTCTGAACTGGTGATTGCTGGGTCAAGATGCAATAATGCTCGGTGCCTGTGCTGGGCTTAGGGGCAGCCCCGGGGCTGGTTTGTGCTGGACTGGGGCAGGATTGCTTCTCTCTGCGTTGCCCCCATCCCTTAAGGCTGTAGCAGAGCTGGTGTTTTGCAGCATGGTGCTGCTCTGTGGGTGCATGTGGGTGATTTCGGGGAGCGCGTGGTCTCTGCTGGGGAGCCATCGGGGCAGCGCAGAGGTACGACGGTGAATCTCCTGGCAAGACGCGGGCGAGCAGCACGTGCCGGGTTTCCAGAGTCGCGCAGGGGATGGCCAGTGACTGCAGGGTGCTGGGGGCATGTGGAGGGAGGGTGCGTGGGTGCTTGGTGGGGGTCGGCACTGGGCTGGGTGCACCCCAACAGAGCTTTGCAAGACCCCATGGCTTTGCAAAATACGGTGCCTGGAGCCTCTCCGGCTCCAGATGGGCATCGGTGCTCGGAGCCCAGGTTAGCTTTTCCAACCAGGCAGACAGAAGTTAGCTCTTCCTTACTGTATCCCTCACCCTGCTCCCCCCTCACAAAAAAAAAATTAAAAAAATCACCACCTTTTCAGGCTGCCATCTGTTTATTTTGTTGGACTCGGAACTTGCTGAAATGTCTTTCGATGGATGAAGGAACGCAGAGTAGAAGAACAGAGCCTGGCAGGCTGCATGGTGAGTGGAAAATAGTTTTTTGGGACTTTCTGGAGTTTGAAGGCCTGATGATGGATGTGCATGCGAAGGATGGTAATGGCTTTGTAAGTATCAAAACACAGAGCAAAAGAATAACTCTGCCTAATAGACTGAGAAATGTACGTCGGACAGGATCCGCTCTGCTCTGACACGGGCGAGAGCGGCAGCGCTGAATGATGAAGTGCTGCGGGGCTTGGGAGCAGAGGCTCGTATTGGTTTAATGTATTGGAAAAAATGGTACAACTAGGTTTGAAAAAATATTAGGTACTCGCTATGAATGCGTTGGAAAAGGCTGCATCTTGCCTTCAAAATGAGTCTCAAGGAGACCCATCGTGTTTGCAGTGAGCTGTTTGAGGGGCTCGCAGCCGCTTGTGGCTCTGACCCGCTGGGCAGGGCTGCCTGTCCCTGTGCCTCCTGGCTCCCCTCTTGCTGCCTTCCCCATCTGCTCCTGGTGTCCAGACCTACTGACAAAAGTGATGGGTTTATGTGGAAATTTTGTGGGGATAAATATTTGCCTGTCAGCAATGCTAGGTCAGAGCATGATTTCTCATGTGCCGTTTGGAAATGACATTTCCAAGCAAAATTAGAATTTCCTATTGAGGGATTTTTTGTTGTTGTTTTTAAATTGGACAGGGGTTGAATTTGGGGGTTTCCTGGTTGCCACGCAAATGGAAGACTTGTTCATCCCCCCATGCTTAGAGCGAGGGCTTTTGGTGTCCCGTTTCCAACCTGGCTAACCCAGAAGCCGGGATGAGCTGGAAGTGTGTGTGAGCTTCAGCTGGGCATTGGATTTACCAAAAGCAGGATGGTTTTTTCTTGCTTGGAGGACTTTTTTTTTTTCAGGTCACTTGAAATCTTGCAACCCCCAACTTCCAGTCCCCCCAGGTACAAATGAAACCGAGATGGTGGATAAAAAGGGGATGTGGGGGCAGACTACATGTTTCCAGCCCTTCCCATGCGATGTGGTGGCTTCGTCACTGGCTGCATCTTCTGCTGTAGTTTTTGGGTGGCTGCTGGCCCGGGCCAGCATGCACGAGTAGTGTCAAGGCAGCGCAGGACCGTGCTCTTCTGGAGCGTGAACATCCCCAGGGCGATCGTGGCTCCTGGGAGAGGGAGGGATGCAGCCAGCAGTGCTTGGAGCTGGTCCCCTGCGGTCCTTGCGCCCCATAGATCTCTGCCTTGCCTTGCTTGGATGATGCGGTTGATCTTCGTGCAGGGACATCTGTGCAGAAATACTGCATGATAGCAGGGGCTGAACGTCCCCAGGGATGGGGACCAAAAGCGGCACTTTTCGCTGGTAGGGATGGGTGAAAACTTGGGAAGCACAGGGCTGCACCGCCGCGGCAGCGTGCGTGGAAATACAGCCGAGCCCTGCTAGGCTGCGGGGATGTCTGCAGGGAAGGCTGTAGGGGCTGGAGGTTATCCCTCCCAAGTCCCGATGGCTTAGGTGACCTGCAGCCTTGGGAGGATGGTTCTGCCGTCACCTGGCTCAGCTCACATCCAGGATGTAGCCACATGGGCTAAAAATAGAATTTAAAGAACAAGCACAAGTTTCCTTTCTGAAATATCCTGTATATCCAGAGCCGCATTAAGGCACCAACAAGGTTTTCGACACCCTGCGTTGGTTGAGAGGTGGCGAGATAAATAAAACAACTTTCAAGAAGAATTTTTTTAAGAAACATTTTTTTAGCGTGTCTAGTTCAACTCCGTGAGCTGCTGGGACAGGCTTTGAAGCGGCGCCGGTTGCGGTGCCACAACCTGGGTTTTTTTGGATCCCCCTTCCCTTGCCTAGGGGCATTTCTGCTGGGTATTTTGAAGTGAAGCTGCTTTTTCTTTGATGGCAAAGACTGGATTTCTTTATGCTTCGGACACAAATCTCCCCCCACATTCCTGAGAGCTGCTGCCTGCTCCTTCCTTGGCTCTGTGTGTATTTTTCCTGTTTAATATGATTATTATTTTTTTTTTTTAAAAAGGGCAAAACAAAACATATCATTTCCTTGATTTAATGTGAGCCAATTATGGCTCACAGGCTGTTAACTTCATCACCGCTTCTTCCAAGAAAGACCTTGGTAAAATAAACCACCACGCTGGCGGAGCAGAGCTGGCAGCCGTGCCGATGCACCGGGACCTGCCGTCGGGCTCCGCGTGCGACCGGCAAAGCCTCAGCAAGCCACGGCATTTTATCCCTTCCCCCCGCCCCTGCCCCAAAACTGGAAAAAAACCCTAACGGCTCTGTCACACACATGCCCGCTAAAATATCCAACCACTTGTTGTACATCTGCTGACGGATACCAACTGGAAAGGAGATTAGGGCTCAGACTCCCGCGCTGGGCTGTCTGCCCCTCCTAATGAAGAACAGATTGGAGCCCTCGCCGGTGCTCGAGCGCGGCACGCTGCCTCCAGCACCCGGCAAATGGCAAAATCAGGAGGGCTGGGGCGGCCGGCGGATACCAGGGCGCAGGCCAGCCTTATTAAACCGCGCCGACAGCCAGGCATAGCTTAGGCTGGGGCTTGGGTGGATGCTGGGTGGGATGCTGGGGGGTCTGGGGTGGGATGCTGGGTTCTGCAACGAGCCGGTGGGACCCTGGGTGTTGGGGGGCTGGCACGGGGTGCTGGGGATGCTCTGGGGGATGCTGTGCTCCCCCCCTGCCAAGGGAGCACTTGCCCCTGCACTGTCCTGCCCATCGCCTCCAAATCACAGCGGCTCACACATCTGGAGGCAGGACCTGACCCCTCCAAACTGGGCACCTCTGGCTTGGGGACCTGGAGCTGGATGGGGTCCAGCTACAGTGAAATCCCACATAGTGTGGGTCACTTTCTGCGTGGCGTTTCCCAGTCGCTTTGCCTTGGGAAGAAAAACGCTCGTGGCATTTAAAAACTCCTCGGGGCCATCCCCGGGAGCAGGGTGCGGGGCCCGTGCTCTTCCTCACGCTCGGCCACAGCCGTTTCCCCGGGGTTTTGCATGCTGCCTGCGGCACCGGGACCTGCAGACCGTGTGCATGTTTGCCAGTGACTGCATCGCCGTCTCCTGAATTGCTCCGTTCCCTGGCCGGGGTCCAGCACAGGAATGTTAACGTTTTTCTGCAGCTAATTCAGGGCCATGGGCAGACCCGATGCTGCCTTCTCCCTCCCTCCTCACCGCTGGCGCTTGTTTTATTTTATGTTTCTTTTCAGTGGCGGTTGAATTGAAAATTAAGATGTGCTGGGACCTAACTCCAACTAAAAATGCCAGCGTGTTCCCTGCGGGGCCTCTGGTTTAACCTCCGAGGCGGGCAGCGCCGTGCCCGTCATGCAGCCCTGCATGCGGTTCGGCCGCGGAGACACATCCCCATCCCCGTCCCCATCCCGGGACTGGGAGCAAGGGCAGAGGGAAACCCACCTTCTTCCCAACCCATTTCCTTCCCTTTGGCAAAGCATTTTCCACCGGTGGTGGGGTGGGGATTCCTCATAAATGGTTTGCCGTGCTGGGATTTTGGGGATTACAGCCTGTGGGGTGCCCTCGCCGAGGAAACGATGCTTCCTCTGGTCCCGTGGGACTTTCATGCTGTGCATGGTGGGCTGAGAGCCTGCATTCTGCCTGCAGCTCATGGGATAAGGGATGGGGACAAGGATATATCCCAGCTGGGGCTGTGACACTGCAGTGGGCAGGCTGGTGGCCGGCTGCCATCGATCCCTGGCCGCTGGCAGAGAAGAGTGGGAGAGGAGCAGGATTGCTGCTGTGGCCTATAAAAAGGCAAAGATGAGTTGGGATTCCCGTACAAGGGGGAAAGAGAGGCAGCTGCGTCCTCGAAGCAGGAGAATAAGGAGCTTTTTATAAACCCATTTTTGCAGGCACCTTTTAACACGTTTATCCTGCCGACAGAAAATCTCGTGGATGAAATTTGGAGTGAAAGCAGAGACCTGAAAACACATTTCTGCTCCGCTGGTGATCTGTTAACGGGATAATCTTGTTACAGCCACCTGTTAGTCCTGGAGTGAATCTTGAGTATTCCTGGGCAGACATTAAATTATTTTATTGGCATAACAGCACTCTGCCCCGTGACCCTGGGGTGTCCCCCAACACTCCAGCCCTTGGTTGCTTTCCCATTCAAGGTCTTTGGAAGTGGCACTAAATACTTTCAATTGCTCTTAAGTGAAAGGAGCTTTGAGGTTTTTGAAGATCAAGATGCACCAGCTGGACTAGGTTTTTATTCAGGGGCCTTTAGGCCAAGGCCGACATGCATTAAAAAAATATCTTTACGCAACTCCATGGCCCTGACTTTGAGTTTTGTGAAAATTGGTGGCTGGATAGAGGAGAAAAAACCCAAATCTTTTCCCATGCCATGGAGGGAGACTGTTATAACCAGCCTGTGCCCATGCTGGGAACTGTCCGGCCGCTGCCTCGGCTTCTTTCCTTTCCCACCAGCTTTGCTGCCGCTCCTCTGGGGTTTTTTTTTCATTGCACTTTTAAACCCCACGTGCCGTGTGTCCCCCCCAGCCCCTGAACTCTCCCTCACCCGCCTGCAGCCGCCGCGGCAGGTAGGGGCGGCCCCGACCCCTCGCTCCCGAAATTCATTTCCCCTGGGAAAGCCTCCTAAGCTGGTTATACATCCCGCTGCCCCCCGGGTACCTAACGGGTGAGGCAGACCTTGCAGGAGGATGAGATGGGAAAATTTGGGAGCGAGAAGGAGCAGGGTTTTTATGGGAAGAGCGATGGGAGGTGCCACCCTTGCTCGGTCCCTATCTTCTCCCGGCCGTTCCCGGACTTTCGGGGAGCACTTGCCTGGGTGTCCTGAGCCCCTGGGGCTCTGCCCGTGTCTGGAGGAGCTCATGTGAAACCCATTAAAAGCATAAGGAAAGGGAGCACGACGGTTGGGAATCATTTTGTTTGGGTTTCTAAAACGTGCGCATGAAAACACTGTGTGGTTTTCTGACAAATTTGAAACAGCGCTGCTCAATTCGCTCCAGCGCTGCTACTGTTGATCTAGCAGACTGTAAAGCATTTATTGGAGTTGCTTGAGGCGAACTTAAGCATCTGTGGAATAACAAGTCCAGGAAGTAATTGCATCCACAAGGAAAATATTTTTATGTATAATTCAGTGACCCATTTTATAAACATTGCGGTTCCACCTTGGACTTTTTTTTTTTCCCTTTTTTTTTTTTTTTTTTTTTTTTTTTCATCCGCAGCCTTCCCTATCCAAGCGTCTGAGGTTAGCGAAATATGCAGGGTTGTGTTTGGTGGCTCCGTGTTTGGTAAGGCACGGCGCTGGGCGGGAGGTGGGGAGGAAAGCCCCGGTGCTGCGGGGGGACACCGGGGGTCCGACTCCGGTGGTGGCACCACGGTGGGGGGACGCCGACACTGGGCGCTCCGGAGAAGCAGAGAGACAGCGTGGATTGCTCCCGCCGAGCTTGGCAAGCGCAGAGGAATTGTTTCGGGGCAAGGGCTTTTCTTTCTTCCTTAGCAAACCAGCTTTATGAGAAGATGAGTCATTTACAGCCTGGGTGGCATCGTGCTCGGTGCAGGGCTGTGGAGCCCGGGGGGCTGTGTGTCCAGTTTTGGGGGGTTTCGTTTCCATGCAGTATAGATGCACACCCCCCTGCCCTTTCTCGACCCAGGAGCTCCGTTTGCTCTCATGGCACAGTGCAGGTGGGAGCTGGAAGGAGCTGTCGCGCAAAGATTTTTTGGAGGGGACTGGCCCACCCCAAGCGCGGCAGCCTGGGCATGGCTGGTTTGGGGACCGACGTTAGATACAGGCATTTAAATGGGTGATAACTTAAAAAACATAGATATGCTCTAACAGAACAAAATTATGAAAAGATAAAGCTGCAAATTAAAATTGCACTTAATTTTTGTGGGTTAAATATTGTGGGAGTTTTGTAGGTACGCTGGCACCTTGGCCGGGGTAGAGCTGCCCCTCCTGGGACACAGGGTGGGATTGATGGCACGGGAGCTCGCTCCCCCTTCTCCCGCTTTGCCTGCCACAGATTTATTGGCATCTTTATCCCTTGGGGAGAATAAAACTCTGACCCAACCTGAACGGCAAAAGGCACGTGGGATGAGACCAGCGGGCATCTCGTGTGTCCCCATCCTCTCTGCGGCACCGCGGGGAAGCGACGGAGCCCCCCGCCCCAAATCCTCTGCTGCTGGGATGGACCCATCGCCTCCCACCGGGCAGCGAACCCCCGGCTCCTGCCCCTCTGTCTCTCCCCGTGCACAAGGCATGGCTCAAAAGCCAGGCGGTGCTGAAAATTGGAGGGCAAACCTCAAGTCGGAGGTGCCAGGCGGAGCCTCCTCTGCTTTTCCCGTTGCTTCCATCACCCCCAAAGTGCCATGTCCTGCCTGCGGCCGCCCCCCTGCCCAAAGAACTGGCCGATGCCAAGGGCAGCCACAGCCCCGGGGCTGGGCCCCCCTCCAGGAGGGAGAAGAAAACAAAACAAAACAGGCCTGGGAGTAAATATTATCTGAATATAAAGGAACGCGATGTTTCTTCATATGGGTCTAGAATTTCTGCCTTTTAACAGCTAACCTTGACTCAGCCAATATCCACAACATGCAGCCCTGGCCAAAATATGCTGGGCCTTAAAGTACCACAACAGCTGTTTTTCTTGCTAAAATATGACATTAAATTTTTTGGACGGCTTGATGCTTCCTTGATGAAAGTGGAATAAGGGGCTATTTTTCCTCTCTCTCTCCCCCCTCCTCCCGTCTTTCCTCCTCCTTCTGTGCAAGGCGATAAAGCCCGAGCCTTTGCAGACATCCCATGCAGGCAGCTGGCCGATGCGCCCGCGGGGCTGGAGCCCCGGCTGCAACCCGAGAGAGGGGGGGCTGCTGCTCGCTGAACCCCCCCTTGTTATTCCTGGATCCCTCCCACGCCCCGGCAGAATCGACGCCAGCAGCAGTTACAGCCCTGACATCTTGTTTTGCCGATGGTTTGTAGTATGTTAAAAATGTTCCGCCCTTAAAATGAGGGCACCGATGGTGTGGGGGGGGCTGGGGGTGGTGGGGCTGGTGTGTCCCCTGGTGGGTTTTGCATTTTGGACCCCTCTGACCTCACAAGAGAGGCAGTTTGGGGCTTTTCAAGAGCTCCAGCTGCAGCCAGTGGTGCGGGGCAGGAGCTCGGCAACTACATCTGGCCCCACGAGCTGGTGCTGGTCCCTGTCCCCAAACCGACCTGTATTTGGAGAAATTGCTGGTGACGTGAGCCGGTGCTGGCCAGGATTCACCCCTTTTCGCCCCACAATGGCAGTGAGGTCTTGCGCAGGGTTTGCAGCCAACCATGCACCAGGGTGGTGCAAAAAACGCTGCGGTGGCTTTTGCTTTGGTGATGCCAGCTGGGTGCCACCTGGCACGACGGGTGCTTTTCTGGCCAGCGTGTTTGTCCACGGGTGCTTTTGTGGGACGAGCTGAATTTCTCAGGCTGTGGCGGGCACTGGGATGGGGATTTGCATCGGAGTCACTGCCCTGGGTCTTAAAACACAGGAATGGCAATGGTGAGAGCAGGGATGTGCGGTGGGATGCGCCCTGGCTGGTGCCGGCCGAGGTGGCTCTGCTCGTCGGCACTGTGGCCACCCACAAGCAGCATCGCCCAGTGGTGTCTGGGTGCGGGTCCGGGGCAGTTCTGGTCAAGCTTACGCATGATGGGTGATGTGGGCAGCATCGGGATGGGGTGTCCGCTCCCCTCGTCCCCATCCCGTTCCCACCTCTGGAAGCGCCGCGGTTCCTTGCCTGGCTCCCCGTGCACTGTCGAGGACGAAGTCCCTGCCCTCCACGCCTCATCCTTCCCTTCTTTTTCCTTTTTTTAAAAGATCAGCTTGATTTTTAATGGGAGACAGAAGAATTTTTAAAAGGGGGGAGGTGGGAACCAAACCAGGATGAAGGTTTCATTGCCCAGAGCCTCCCGGGCTCATTGATTTTGACGGGGTCCTGACATCTCACGGGCTGATAACCCAGCGAGGTATGGCGTGGGCAGCGGTGGCATCGCCACCCTGGGGTCGGGCTCGGGGGCTCCAGCCCTGACTCGAGGTTACCCATCACTCCTCTTATTTCCTTAATGACTTCACTGCAGTACCTTACTTATACCTAACACTGTATCTGCCAAGCCGTTGCGCTCGCTGTGCAAGTATTTATTTATGGAGACCCGCGAGTACCCGTGGTGATGGGGACGCAGCCGAAGGGTGCGTGGGGTGCCAGGCTGGGTCCCCGGCGGTACCCGTGTGTGTGTGTGTGTGTGTGTATAAGGTATGTGTTCCCCTTTTCCCGGCCGGCGAGCATGTGGTTGGAATTAGCGGCGCGGCTGCAGGGGGAGCGGGCAGCTGGGTTTCTCCGGAGCGTTTCAGTGCTTAATCTCTGAAGAATGCAGAATGTCTGTCTGGACGCCCCGGCCAAGATCAACTCTGCGGCACGGGGAGGCCAATATAAACGTTCATGTTTTGTGTCACCGAGATTTCATTAGATGTTTTTTATGTAATTGCATAAGTCGAACTACCGTGATGAAAATGCCACAGCGAACAAATGAGATGAATTGTGAAACCTCTCCTTCGAGGAGACGCTGGCCTCCTCTGGACCGTGGGGATCCAGCTCCAGCCTCTTCCAAGGCGCTTGTGACCTTTTTGGATAAATAAGAGGCTGTTTGCCCGTCATCCCCCCCTCCTCCATCCCTCACCCTGACGTCAGGGCGAGCTCAGGCCTCGGCCGGGCAGCAGATCTCCCTGTGGCCGGCACTGGGATGCAAAGGGACTGGCAGCCCCGTGCTCCGACGGGCTCCCATCCCTCCTCCGAAACCCAGGGGGAGGTGGCGAGGCAGGGGGAGAGGAAGAAAAATGTCTCCCGTTTCTCGGCCGCCCGATGTCCGAGTGCTTTGCAACATCTGAATGATATCACCACCCTCTCGGTTTCTCACTTTAAACCCCTGGTAGATGTGGGGAGGGCAACCTGCAGGGCTCGGCTAGCATTTGCAGCGATGCTGCGCCCCATGCCTATCCTCTGACCCTCTCCGCTAATGATAACAACTTTGTTAACCTGTCCCTTAAAGGCCTGGCGTGTTTTGCTGATGATACAGATTAATGCCAATTTAATTAGGCCTTAATCAGTGCCTGCTAGGTTCAAACACAGACACGCTCGCCGATGCCAGGCAGCTCCGTGGGCTGGGGAGCGGCAGGGCAGGATGGTGCCGCTCCTCCCTCGGATGCGAGGGCTCAGCGGGGCGGCATCCCGGCACCCACCGCCTTCCTCGGCTTCACCCCCATCCCGGTTCTCCTCGGTGACTCGGCAGCACGGACAACCACGCAGGACGAGAAGCCGGACCCACCGGGATGGCACGCCAGCAGAAAGCCCCTGGGTTTTGCTCCCAAGGAAGTTTTTCCCGCTGATGCACGGGGATGGGGAAGGCGGCCGGCAGTGCGGGAGCCCCGGGTGCTGCATCCCTGCAGCGGCTTCTGCGAGACGGGGCTGGAACGGTCGCCCTCACCGCAGACACATCTGCTGGGCGGGAGGGCCTGGAATTTGGGATATTGTTTTTCTGGCGGGGAGCGGTGGGTGCCAAAAGCCTGATAAATTAATCACCTCTGACATGGGTCAGTCCAGCTTCTGGCGTGCGCAGGCTGGGCCCCCCGAGCCGCTGAGCGGAGACGGTGCTGCTGCAACGCAAAAGTTCATTATACAGCGAGGCTGCCCATGAGACGAGGGGGTTTTGGCCGGGCTGGGAAGGGGCAGCCGCTGCTGGCGGGGGGCTCGACCACCGTGCCGCCCCGGGACGGCCGGCTGCAGGAGATGCGGTGGCACGACTCTTGCCAGCTGCCTGTGCCTGGCGATGCCGGGACCTGAGAGTGCTCATCGCCTGTTTTGGAGCTGGCTGGGCTGCTGCATGCCGCTGGCCCTTGGGAAACGGGAACGTATTTAGGATTTGTGCTTCTCCTGGCACAGCAAGGTCCTTGGTCAGGGACTGCTGCAGTCCTAGTGCTTAGTGGGCATGCAGAGCCGCATGGGATGGGGATGTGCAGCGTGCAGGAGACATGCAGCGTGCAGAAGATGTGCAGGACATAGCGGGGGTGCAGATGCCAGCTCATTGTAGTCGCTCGCTCCGGTCCCTGTAGGGAGGTGTTTGCTACTGGGGGCTCAGGGCTGGATGTCCCACCCTCTGCATGCTGGCTGGGCTGCTGGGGTGATGCTGGTGCAGCCCAGTGTATGGTCCAAGGTGGGAACCGCGCTTCCCCCCCCCCCCCCCACGATAAGCAGCATCGTGGACCTGCCGCAGTGGGGCTTTGCTTTTTGGAGATCAAATCGATCCGGTCTCTTTGCTTGTTGCTCAAGGCCAAGGCAAGGCAGGCTGAGCTCGCACCTCACCAGGCTCCTTTTGCCCATGGGGAGGGGATGGGGCACCCGTGGGTCTGTGCCGGTATAGGGTGCCCATCCCTGGGGGGTGGCAGTCCCTGACCCTGGAAGAGTCCCCGCTGCTCACAGCACTCTCCGGAGAGGAGACGGTGAAGGGCTTCCCTCGCCCGCTCCTGGGGTCTCTGCACTGCTGGGAAACCAAGGGGATTTTTCTGCTTTTAATTATTTCATTTTCCATCGGCTTCCTCCCCATTTTATTTACCCTCCTCTCTCATTTGCTGCTTCCCTTCCCAGTAACCCCCAGCATCTCTCCCTCCGCCAGCAGCAGCATTTGCTTTACCTTCCCCAGTCTTTCTTGGGACCACTTCTGCTCAGGAAAGGAGAAAGAGGGAAGTGGAGCGGGGAGCAAAGCTGGGAGGAAAGGGTCCCACTGGGGTCCTTGAGAGTGTTACGGCCTGCATTTGTCCTTCTCATTCACCAAGGCGTTTACAGGCGCCGCGCAGGGCAGGAACAGGCTGCTCTGGGTGGCAGAAGCCATTCAGGGCCGGAGGTGTTAAGACACACAGCATGTGCTGCAATCTACATTTGGGATCTGAGCAGATCTCATCAGGACGATGCAGAAACCTCCCTCCATCCTCCTGTCTTCTCAGCTTGCTTGCTCTCCTTCTCTCCCCGCCCCCCCCCCAACTTTTTTTTTTTTTTTATCCAGACATAATTAATGTAAACCAAATGCTTTGTGCACAGCTGCTGGCATCCTGAAACCGTTTTGTGTGTGGTCTTTCCTTTAGCCCGGACAGAGATGGAGCAAAACTCTGAGCATTATCCCAGACCTGCTTGGGTAGAGAGCAGCATCTATTGCACAAGAGGCACCTTGAGTTTCTGCGTTCCCCTCGTGAGATGAGGTTATGCGATGGCTGGTTGAACTGGTTTAAATAAAACCATGGAGCTGCCCAAAAACTTCATCTCCCAAATCCAGCCAAACCCAAGCTCAACTTTTCTTGCTGATTGGAGGAAATTTGCTTAACTGAAACCCCAAATGTCTGTCTCATTTTCGTGGCTGCCTCTGTGTGCCTTGGTTCCCCCGGGGCTGGATGCTAACGTACCAAAGCTGCTGCGGGAAGGACGTCCTCACGCTGCGTCTGGCACCTTTGGACCTGGGGAGCAGTGAGATCTTGTGATTTCTTTCTTTCCAGCCAAAAGGCTAATTATGATCACTGCTATCACTCAGTATTGCCACTGGATCTTTAGGGCATGAGGTGTGAGGGAAGGGAAGTATCTGGCCTTACTTGTTACGCTCCCAAAAGCCCAAGCAGCAACGGAGCTTCTTGCATCCCAAGCGGCTCCCGACTGCCCGCAACCCCTGGACTCCCTGGGCTGAGGAGCTCTACACCTTCCGCAGCCCCACGCTTCGCTACCAGCGCTGCCCCTGCGGCCACCAGTCCCTCTCAGCTGGTGCTTTTCTCCTCCATTGCTCCGATCCCTCCCTTAAAACCCCAGCATGGCATCTGGGATCATCAGCAAAAAATAGCATCTTCCATGTCCCTTCTCCTTCTCTCTTGCCGGTAGCACTCTGGCTGTGCTGGGAGAGGTGCAAAGTAGCAAGGGATGCTCGACTTTGAAAAAAATCCCTTTTTTTTGGCCAAACACCCCAATGGGGCAGTGGACACGATCGTGCCGTGGTGCGGCGAGGGCAGCTGAGCGCCACCGGTGTGCCGGCTCGTCCCGGGCCCTGCCGTGAGTCAGTGGCTGAGCATTTTGCAAAAGTTTAAGCTAAATGGGAAGCATCTGACTGCCCTGCCGTGGACGTGCTTTGGATTCCAGGGCAATTAGGATGCTGCAGATGCCTGGGCGAGAAGGTGGACTGGGTGGTGTTTCTGGGAGCGACCGCTCTCATATTTCTGCTCAAAAAGTCTCCCCCTGTTGTGGCTGGGAGCTGGGGGTGATGCTTCTTGAATGCATCCTCCCCATGGAGGCTGAGCAACTGGGGCACATCTTGACGTGGCTCCTTCTGGGGCGGCTCTAAGCAAAGAGCTGAGCAGAAAAACCATGTGCAATGGAACAGTCAGAGCTTGGGGGCAATATCTGCAATTTACTTTTCCCTTCCTCGAACAAAGGCACTAGTCTGGAGAGCACACGCATGCATCCACACAATATTTTAGTTAAAAAAAAAATATATATAAAATCTGACTATCTCTGGAAGACTAGTTTCTGTAGAAAACTTTCAACCAGCCCATGGTGGCGTGCCTGGAGAGGCTGAGATATTTTAGAAGGGGCGATTTCTGCTCTCAGTGCTTGGTTGAGCGATGCTCACAGGAGAGGGGAAGGGTCCTGACTTGCAGAAAAATGCCCCCCCCGGCCCCCCCATCCTCTCACCCAGCCCCACACCAGGATGCTCCAGGGTTGTGGGACTAGTGAGCGCCAGAAAATGAATTGTCTGCACTGAGTGCCCCGCAGCTCCCGGGTGATGACAATTTTAAATGAGTGAGAGGTTGAAAAATAGTGAGTGAGATTTTTTAAAAGGTCACCTTGGCCAAGGAGGCAAAAATTCTTCCTTGCGCGAATGAGATGCTTTAGGAACTGCCTTAAAATTAATCCAAAACATGAGCCTAGCTCCAAATGAGTGGGACTTGGCAAGACGGCTGACCACATTATCTTTAAATATAGGCAGGCATCCTGGAGGGTTTCTCGTGGTTTTCCTGGTCACTTTTTATTTCTCCGTCTCCCCGTCCGCTCCCCACTCCTTGCATAATTCTCTCTATTTTAATGCCTCTTTCCACATATTGGGTAGTCGTTTGTTTATTGGTATGAATTCTCCCCAAACCAGGCAGCATTGCAACACTGCAAGAGCTTTTGTGTCGGGATGTTTTGCTGCCAGCGGCACTTTTCCTCGGGAGGGCATTGCCCGGGCAGCCGGTGGCCTCTGCCCTGAGGAGGCTGCGGCTCTCAAGGGATGGCAAAGGATTTTCAAAGGTGCAAACGCCTCTGCCTTGTGGGTTGGAGCTCTGATGGACCCCAATCTGTGCAAAATTGGGGTGAGACCTTGTGTGTTTCTGACACACTGTGCAGTTACCCGAGTGGGTGCTCACCGGCCAGTGCATCCTCCAAAATTCCTGTGCTGGGGCAGTGGTGCCCGGTGTGCTGGCAGGCTTGTGGGGATGGGTTCTGTGGTGCTTCCCTGAGCTCTTCAGCTCTCTTTATCCTCTTCCCACCTTAAACACGAGGCTGGGGGCATACAGAATATGAAAGGAACTCGGTTTAGGCTGGGAAGGAGAAGCAAGCCCCTTACCCTTCTCAGGCTTTGAAGCGGGCTCTTGGACATGTCTGGACATACAAAGACACATCTGTCTTTAATCCTTCCCTCTGTAACTGAGACCAGGACCAGGCAGAGCCATGGCAAACCCTCGCCGCGTGCTGCAGGTATGTGCGCGTATGGGTTTGAAGGGCCTTGGCAATGCGGCGGTGCTAGACCAGTTAGAGCCACATGTTCTTGCGAATGCAGCTTCCTATTGACTTGTTAAACATTTGCTATTTATCAGATTTTGCTTTTAAACTGTCTGTAACAGTCTGGGAGAACTTGTGTCAAAATCCCTTCCAGATGTGAAGGTGCTACCTGATACTTTGGTTATAACCTGGACCCTCGCTCCTGCTCCATTCAGATTAGCTCAACTACTGTGAAAATGAAAATGCATATAAAGACATAGAAAGAGAGGAGACACACATGTAAAACTTCCCCCAAACCTTCCCTTTTACAGGCAAAACAGATCCTGCCTCTATAAGGAGATTGTGAGTTTTATCAGTGAACATTTGCTCTGCTGGAAAACCACAGGTAAGCAGGGGAGAGCAGCCACTGTCCCTGTTGGTCCATGCGGGTGTTTTTTAAAGCATTATTGACTTTTTTTTCCCCATTGAAATAATGTTTCTTTGGGTCTGGGGCTTCCCAGACACATCAGCTCATTTTATGAGCATCAGATGATGTGTGCAGTTGGAAACCCGAGCGGTTCCCTTGCATTCGGAGCACATGGATCAGATAACGACGGTTCATTAAATGCTCATTGAAAGGCTGTTGCGAGGTTGGGAACTTTTCTTAGCAGCACCCGCTCTGTAGACACGCTGCCCTTTCCGTCTCCAGAAGAAGCTTTGGGGCCACAAGGTATTCCCAGATTAAAACAACCTCTCTTGCTCCATGGTATCTGTCAGATCGTATACGGCCCGAGCCAGCTCCCATCGTAGCGAGGGAGGGTTTTTCCACTGACTTTAAGAGGCGCTGGACCGGGGCCATCCTCTGTGTAATGCGGATCCGGGAGTGTGCGTGATGCACTGCATGATGACAGAATTTCTGGGAGATTGGCCTAAACCAAAAACCTTGGACCGCTGCTCCCTGGGACCGCTCCACCGGAGGAGCGGGGAGGCTGGAGACACCGAACCTGGACCTGGAGCGGGTTTTTGCAGCTGTGAAAGCATCCCCGCAAGAGCCGAGTGAGCCCGGCTGCTTTGCGTCTGCCCTTCCCCGGGTCAGGGACTCGGCGCTGGGGTTTGGTCGCTTGGGTCGAGTCCACCATCCGCGTCCATCTCCGGTGCTGCCGGGGGGGGGGGAGCGGACACCTGCGAGTGTGCGAGGGGCTCCCTGCCCGACCCCTCTGGGAGGCGAGCGGCTCAGCCTTGTCTGCAACACCGCAGCCGAGCTCCTCCGTGCCCTGAAAGTACCCCGTCGCTGCTGAACAATGGGGCTACCTTGCCCACGTCAACTGGGGTGGAAAGTTTGGTTGGAAATCTTGCTGAGAGGAAAGAGAAGGAGAAGAGAAACCTGCTGGGACATTGCATGGCATTGTTTTAAGCAAAACACCAACGCGTCAATGTTTTTTTCTCTTGGGGCTGGGTTAGGCTGCTTTGCAGCCACGCGGCAGGTACCACTTTACTGACCCCCACGGTTGCGTCTGCTCTAACTCCATCCTGCGCTGCTGCAGAAAGGTGGTGTTTCTGCAGAGCAGCACCAGCCACGGCAAATCCCACCCTGGTCTTCCTGGGTGCCCCCCGACTCCTCTGAAGCGTAGGAGACCTTCTTTGTGCACCAGGAAAAGATACGCATCGGGGCTGGGATAGCTGAAGTGAAGCTGAGAGATACCAAGTGGTCCTAGAAGGTGCTTCGGTTGCTTCATCTCCCCTTTTTTCCAGGCTGATGGATGGGGCTGGTTTCTCTTAGTGCTTCTGTGCCGTGTCCCAGGGCTATGGAGCCCTGGGTCTGTGTAGGACATTGGTGGTGACTCCCCTTTGCCCCTGCAGACCTGGTTTATCCCTGTTACAGGGCACAGACATCTGCACATCAGAACCAGAGGGTGATGGAGGAGCCCAGGGCAAGCCCTCTCCCCGGGGCTCCCCAGAGAGCTCCTGCCCCTACTTCCACAAGAAATCACCACTCTTGAATTTTCAGGGGAATCGGGTTTCTTTAGCCCTCCCAGGGAGGAGGCAGGACTTCTCCCGTAGTCTTGGTAGATGCATCTCCTTGGGTTGTCCATCACCGCTCCCGGGGAGCTGTATGTGCCTCGGGATGGAGCAACAGCACTTTTTGAAGTGGCGTAGCATCACTGTGGCCTAAAGGGCATAAAAATGGTTAGAAGGAAAACCTTGGCCCCAAGGTCTGTGAGTTAACCTGGCAGGGCTGGCCGGGCTGGCTCACAACTTGAACGTGCACGGAGGAACAGCGGTGTGAGGGTGAGGAGGGAAGAGCAGCATGTGGAAAAAAACCTGAAGCGGTCTTTCAAAATCACATGGTGATAAGGTGTTTTCTGGAGTGCCCCATACAGCTGGCAGCAGAACCAGGCTTTTATGTTTTGGTCTGGCTAGTTTTTCACTTTCTGCAGCCAAAGGGATCTGGATAAAGTTTGCCTGGAAGATTAGCTGGCACCGAGCCTGACTAGACATCTCTGGAAGCCTCCCCTCAAGCAGGAGTAGGTCCTAATTCCCCTCTCATCCCAACCCTGCCGTAGGCAAGCGCAGGGGAACGTGTCTCTCCTGGAAAGGATGGTTTGACCATGCCACCCTGAAGCTCCATCGGTGCCCAATGCCTCCTGCACCTACTGCAAGATCCTCTGCTGCGGGGCTGCAGCCCGAGGGCAGCCAGCCCTCTCCCCCCTGGCACGCCGGGATCCCACTCCTCCCATGCTGGGGATGCTAGGGAGTGTGCAGAAGTGAGCGAGATCCCAGGGGATCCCTGCCGCTGTGGTCCCTACATGCGGTGGAGACGATGCCCCGCAGCCCAAAGGGTGGGATAGGAGCACGAAGCATCAGCACCGGCGCCTGACCCTTGTGGCTTTGCATCAGCCCTTGTCTGGGGACGCGCGTCCTTCGTGTGGTCTGTCCCGATGCTGAAACCGAGCAGGGAAATGGGGTGTGCGGGAACCCACCGAGCAGGGCTGACCTCTACCAGTGCCAGGTCTGGGACAGATCTGCTCCAGCCACACCGGATTCGGCACCGGCCGTGGTGTCCGGCCACGTCTGAGCTGCTGGCTCTGGGGCAGAGCGGGCAGGGGATGGAGGTGCGGGAAGAGACGCCGTGGGATGGTGTCCCCACGGGGTCGGCGGGCACCGCGCACTGGCCCAGACACAAAGCAAATGGGATTTTGTGCCTGGGGAGGTATTGCGGAGCAGGAGGGAGGCTGGCAGGCTCCTGTTCGCCCTTGTCGCTGCTCTCTGCCGCTGCGCTGGTAGCAGATGCCGATGCCTCCGGAGTGGAAAGCCCGGTCCCTCCCCCCTCATTCCTTTTTTCCTTTTTTCTTTCTTTTTTTCTTCCCCCCCCCTCAGCTGATCTTAAAAAAACCCAGGCGGTTTGGGCTTCATGAAACCCAAATGCCTTTTGCAGCATCAAGCCCGGATCCCATAAGTAATATCCCAGCGTTCAAGAATAAGACAGTATATGAAGTAGACGGGGAGCTATAAAGACGCTTTAAAAGGGGCAATAAAAGTTTTGGGTTTCATATCGTCTTACCAAAGAAGAGAATAACAGAGAAGCAGGAAATTTCAGTAGCAGACATGACAAAGGTCACAGCACTCAGACTGCACCTTAGACGAAAACACCTACTCTTATGAAAACAGCAAGAATTTTTGGCAGAGGCTCAAGAGCTCTTACAGGCAAAGCTCTCGGCAGCGCTAAAAGGTTACAAGAGACTGTTTTGTCTACGTTGCTGTAAATGTTTATAATATTTCCCTGCATTTGTATTGCAGGGGATATCCTGCCTGGGTGATAGTGAAATCAGCCCGTGCACCTTCCTCCCGGGTGTCGGGGTGCCGGGTGCTGCCGCAGCGGGTGCTGCCGCCGGCGCGGGGCTGATGACCCTGCGGACGTGCCCAGCTGCGTTTCGGTCCCAAGGGTGGGTGCTGGTCCTGCATGGGGGTGCAAAGGGTGGGCCAGTTTGCGCGGTCGGAGCAGTGCCCTCGGGCATCAGCAGGGAGAGGGGAAAAAGGAAACCTTGCTTGGGATTTTATTGTATGCAATATACTTCTCGGGTTTTTTGGTGTAACACCTGAATACATGGCAGGTGGGAGCTGGAGCTTTCATTTACTCAGCTGGGCCTTAGCTAACATGCCCTGCTTGTTTGCATGGGGTTTGCCAACCTTTTTTCCCCTCCTGCTCAGCCACAGTAAGGCATTGCAGTTACCCAGTGCTTCTCCTTCCAGCACTTTACCCACGCGAGGCTCTCCCCATGCCCACGCTGCCCACGAAAACTGCCGGGGCTTGCTGCAAGGCTATGAACGTCACCGCAGTCCAGGAGGGGCTGAACACCCACAAAATGAGCACTTGGGACTGTTTTTTGGGGATACCCTGAGCAGTCCTCGAGTGGCAAAGTACTCCAGTAGCGTGCAAGGAATAGGGAAAGTGTCGCACGCAAACCCTTAGAGCATCTTGCAGAACATCCCGGGGGCTGGATGCTCAGAAAGACGTGGTGTGCTGTGTTGGTTTAGGTGCTGGTGAACCCTCTGGAAGCTTTTTGCTAGCGCTGCCTCTGCGTGCAGCTGCATCAGCTGTGCCACCGCTTGCCAGTGACTCTTGGATGCTTGGGGGTTCATAATTCATTTATATTTTTGTTGGAAGCTCATTCAGTTTTGGTTGTTGCCCCGTCGCAGGAAGTTGCTCTGATGAATGACCGGGGTGGATTTCTCTTCCAGAGGAACCCAGGCTTAATGTGGGCTTTCTGTGGACATCACTGTATATCAATACTGCTCTAATTGTCCATGACATATAGTCTTGGCGTTTTTCCCAGACAGTCTAAATAAATCATACACTTCTGCTATAGTAAATAGTCTGTTAGAGGAGATGTTATAGGTTTACAGTCCTCCCCCTCCCTCCAGGAGCTTCTTTTCTCTGCCTCTTAATTTTCCATGTACTTTCCATACTAATGAGGCTCGCCGCAAGCGCACCTGCCGCCTGCAGCACCCGGGGCAGGTCTGCAAGGACAAAGTGCCCAATGTTGCAGCTCCTTCCAGGCCCTGGGGGGCTGTGTGTAGGGGAGGGGGTGGCCGTGCCCAGAGCTCTGCTTTGGGGCTGGCATCTACCCTCAACTGAGCGGAGCTGAGCTGGAAAGTTTCTTGCACCACTTAAGAAATGCTGGCGTTGCACACTTGCGAAGTCTTTGTTAGCCTGTGTTATTTACATCAAGAGAATGCATAAATAAAATAGTAACTATCTCACAAAAATACAGGTTCTGTTAATCGGGCGTTGCAAACGAAGCCCCGCGTGCTCAGGCTGGGGAAACCTGCACGGAGGGGACAATTCGGGTCCTCCAGGGCCAGTGCAGGGGACAGCCCAGGCGGTGACGTGGCCTGAGAGCACGAGGGTCTCCTGAGGGTTGCAGCCCAGACAAGCGCTTCTCCAGCGAGAAGTAGGAGTATGGAGCAAACTGGAAGCGCAACCTCTGCTGGGGCTGATGGTGGAAAGGTAAAGACTTTCCAGGGAAGAAAATCCCCGGGGCTTGCACAGAGCCGGTGGGAGAAGATGCCGATGTCCCACAGGAAAACGCAGCAGGCATTTTGCTTTTGGTTGCATTGCCCCAGGAGCAGAAAAGCAAGTGCCCCGCTCACCCGGACGGCTCAGACGCAGCAGCAGAGCGTGGAGCAGTCGAGCCTGGCGGGGGTCCCGGCGCTCCCGGCCTTCTTGTTCTCCTTGGGCAGCAGCAGCACAAAGGCCATGGCCAAGGCGCAGTGATAGAAGCTGTGCACGTAGGTGTAATCCCACTCCTGCAAGTGGGAAGAGAGTTAGCAAGACCTGCCGGAGCAGAGGTGCCGGGGGGGGCTCTGCGTTAGGTGCAAAACATTAGGTTTCTGCAAGTAGCCGAAAGGAAAGGAATAAAAAAAAAAAAATTCCTGAGCCTTCTGCCTCTTTTTGCTGTCAAAGAAGAAAGGATTTCCAGCTTTAAAAAAAAAAAAAAAAGCAAAGTGGATTTAACACATTCCAATTTGCACATTTCCCAATTCTTGAATGAAGTGTTTCATTACCCCGCAAAGGACGCGGCGGCGAGGCCGGGGCGCGGGGGGAGGCGGTTTCTGCTAAGTGACATTTTTATGTTCTGCTAGAATTTGCAATTACTAAATGCTTTGAAAAATAATCCTTGGGGATGACTGTGAGGTTGTATCTAGCAGCTCCCAATGCACAGAGCAGCCGTAACGGCGGGGCTGAGCACAGGCGTGACCGGCAGCTGTGTCGGGGGGGTTATCGCCTTCCCCGTGTGGGACAGACGGACCCTTTTGTGCAGGACGGGCAAACTGGCCAGCGGCAAGAGCAAAAGGTTGTAAACATGGGATCGAGTGCCCCTGGGAGTCAACTGAAAGTCTTTGGCGTGAGCCAGCTTTGGATCTGGCCGTGCCTGGGTTGTATCCAGTCCCTGCCGTGGCTCTGCGAGGTGTCCTCAAGTCACCCGTGCCCAGTTTCCAAAAAACCTCGCTCGCATTTGACAAAGCCATTTTGAGGATCACTTATGGCTGAAGAAAGCATTGTCCGTGACCTTGCGACTCACTTAACAGGGAAAAAAGAGAGCGAGCATCACCCTGCGCGTCACTTGGTGTCACACCTCTCCCTGCCCACACCGCAATTAACGGGCCAGGGGCTGGGATGGGGACAGGTAGGAAGGGACACTCGTCCCTGCCACCAGACCCCGGCACGCCAACCCCAGAGACCCGCACCTGAGCTGGGTTTTGTCCAAGGCTGGATGCAGCCCAGCGGTGCGAAGGGGGAGGTCTCCTATCTTGGTAATGTCCTTTACGCCTTGTAAAGTCAGGGTGATTGACTCTGCAAACAGGTACCTCAAAGAAGAACCGCAGCATCAGCGCTAACGCCCCGAAACAGAAGCCGGGACCGATCTGTTGGGTGTAGACGCTCTTGTCTGGGTAGAGCCCTTTCTTCTCTTTCATCTTTTGTAGCTGAAAGGAAAGAGAGAACACACCACACAATTTCACCTGGATTTAGCTGCCTGTTCCGCATCCGAAAGATCCTATGAAAGCTGAAATAAAACCACCCAAAGCCCACGGCTCCCCCGGGGCTGCGGGGTCTGCCTGCACGTGGGAAGCACCTGTGCCTCCTGCTGCAACGGGTCCTCCTGCTTCATTCCTGATCATAACGCTGTTTTCTTAATATTCAGCCCCAAACCCAGCTCAGGAAGCGTGTGCCCTCACAACCCCAAACTCTGGGAGAGCGGATCCCAGCACAGCCTTTGCAGGCTGGGGGACACAGGGTGGTCTCGTACCTCGGTCCCCTCCTCGCTCATCCCCTCCCCGTCGTGGCCACTTGCTTTTAGCTGCCGGCCGGGCAGTAGACGGGGCTTAGCGACAGTATGTAGCTGGCACTTGCATCACTGTATTTCCATGATGCTCAGCAGTGCCTTCCTGCAGTTTTTACCCCATCACTGATTTCTTCGCCTTTCCCTTTTACGGCCGTGCTGGCTCCTGCTAATGGCTCTGCCACCGGGCTCCCAGCCGGTTCGACAGCACCCGCTGTGTGCGGGGCACAGGCTGCAGCGTGGTGCCCGACTCCCCCAGCCAGATTCAGGCAGACTACAGGCAGATTCCTTCCCACTTTATCACCGCATTTTATGCACATCTTCCACTGGCTCCGGGGCAGTTTACCAGACCCCTCTGCCTCTGAGTAGCTGTAAAAACTCCATCAATGCGTTCTTCCTGATTAGAAACGCAGGGACGGGAGATGTGGTAGATTGCTCAGACCGATCGAATCTGGCGTTTATCACAAAGGCTGTCTGCCTGCTTTCTGCTCGGGTTGAAGAAGTGCTGTTTAATCACCGTGATGGCCTGCGCTGCGAGAGCTGGACCTTGAGGAGGAAACCGCTGGCACAGGTCGGACCCCTCCGCGCAGGGCTCAGCCCCTTCCCCGCCGTGAACATCCTGCAAAATGCCGGCACGGTGCCCTTCCCTACGTACCCATTTCACGGTTATCACCAGAACGGCCGTCCCGATGGGTCCCGAGTAGACACCGTAGCCCCAGCGGTCGTGGTAGGTCCTCACGGCGATGGTGAGGACGCCAAACATGACGAAGGTCGATCTCTTCGGCTCGTCAAACTCTGCCAGGGCTGCGCGGCATCGAGCACAGGGAGCGTCAGCTCACCCACCCCCTTCCTCATCTGCTCCCCTAAAGCCTTACTGGGGTCTGTCCCACCTGCCCTGGGGACCCTCAGCATCGCATCCGCTTCTGGTTTGCCCCTATGCCTCACAGCTGGGGAAACTGAGGCATACGGGGGCAAAGCGAACCATCCTGAGGCATCTGAGTGGTGGGTCTAGGAGCTGTTTTTAGGGGATCTTATGTTCAGTGTTGCGTGTGGAAGCTAAAGATTTCCCACCCGTATTCTCCTTTACTGCCTCGACCCAGAAGTCGAGACCCAGAAGAAGAAGACCCAGAGAATTCGACCCAGAAGACACTTGCACCCGGTGAGCCCGCCATTGGCTCTTGAGTTCATCCTACATTTCCAACCCTCCCAAACTTGCCAGCTCACCCCGCTCCAGTAGGACCGCGCTTGCCGATGCGATGGGGACTGGGCTGCCTGGCCGTGCCAGCACCTGCCTGAGGTTTGCAAGCTGGAAGTCGCCAGTGCGAGTAAATTATTAGAGGCTTTTGTTTAGCACAGAATGGGGTAATAACTGATAAAAGTTATGGATCCCAGTGGGCTCCATGCTTTTCCAGCTCGCACAGCTGTGTTATGGCTGTCCTGGATTTGCATTCCGGGAAGCGTGCCCGAGGGTCTGCGTCCGCACATGTGCGCTCGGGCTTTACAAGCCACAGCGAGAGGCTTCCCTGGGCTTCAGTCACCACACCTTCCATGTCCTTGGATCGTGGTTTTATAGGGAGTTTGGCTAAGGGATAATGTCCGCATTTTAATCTCTGTTGTTTCCCTGCGGGTCAATATTTTAAACATCGTAGTCCGGGATTTGTATTTTTTTGCAAGGTTTTTGAATGCAGTAATGAAGCAATCAAGTTGAATTTTGCTGCAGGGAGCCAAAGTGTCTGGATCGGCTCTGACCTACCCTGACACTGCTGTTACCTACTGAAAGTGCCCTTTGGAGATGATTTTCCTCATTGCCTTTCCAGCCAAGCAGAGAGAGTGCTGAAGTGCCATGGACAGTGTGGGAGCCCACCTCGGGACTCGCACCTTGGGGGAACAGAGCCATTTCTAAGGTTAATATTTTCCCCACTCTTTTTTCCCTGCACAGAAGTTTTATCCTGTCACATGCCCTCAAGGGGGATGCTGCTGTCTGCGCTGCTCGGCGGTGAAGGGCGGAGGGATGGATCTGTGCCCGGCGGAGGGGATGCTGCCCCACGGCTCGTGCTGGGCTCGGGGGCTGCAGGAGCTTCTCCCAACCCGGCCGGAGGTCCTGCACCAACCCTGGAACCCCGAGGGGCAGAGGAGAAAGTCCTGTGGGTGTTTTGGAGCTGTAGATCAGTGTGGTGACCCCAGCTGAGCACTGGGAGGGCTGGGGACCCTGCCTGGCTAGAGTCGGGACTGGGTGTGCGGCTGCTGGAGATGGTCCGAATCTGTTGAGCAAAGCCTTTGCTGTTGGAAAGTGACTGTCCCTTCATCTGTCTCCCCTTACCCTGCTCTATTCTCCTGTCAGAAATACTTGTGTCCTTCCAAAAAGCGTGTTGACAAAAATGGGAAAACAATAGGTTTGAAGTTTTCATCCTTCTTTAGTTCTGTCATATATATTTTTTTTTCATTTCTATTATACTTTGTTTCAGTGGCAAATGAGGAACAAAAAGAGAAAAAAAGAGAGTGAAGGGAATGTGGGAAAAGGAAAATTGAGTAATAGAGCAAGGGTCAGGATTTTAAATAAAAAGGAAGTGAAATATATTTCTGCTTTTTCTAAGCAGATATAATATTTCCCGTCAGCCCAAACTGGCTTTTGATGAACTAGGAAGATATATTTGTTTTGCCTAAACCACTTTGATTTGCATGCTACCGAGGGAAGTGGCAGATTCTGCATTTCTTAATGCCCCCAAGTCAGGACAGGACATGCTGATGGGGCTCCATATGGGGAAAATGAGGAGAAGTGGGGGATTCCCTGACATGGAAGGCTTCAAACTAAGTCATCACATAGTACTGTTCTGCCTTGAACTAAAGCACAAGGCTGCATGTGTTACTTGCCAATTTGAAATAAATAATTCAGCTGTTGTAGGGACACGCATAAGAGCTGGTGAAGGTAAAGGAACACCCAACTAACACAAACACCCGGCACCAGACCTCTGTTTATCTCCAAGAGCAGAACTTCCCCAGCCACCACTCAGGAGAGTTTTCATGTGTGTCTGGACCCCACCGAGTGCAATGGCTTTCCAAGGCATTAATGATATAAAAATTGATTAAACCATAGCACGGGCTGACTTCCCTAAAAGACAGTCTCACGGCTAAGTCTTGCAGATGGGAGCTCAAAGGCAACAGCATTTCTGGGGACTGTACCCACTGACCATCCCACCAGCGATGCCGACAGAGCCTGCCCGACCTGCAAACGCTGGTGCTCGGTAGGAACCATGCAAGACCAGTGCTTACCCATCAGGGACACCCAGATGGACAGAGCTGTTCCATAGATGCTGAAGTACTCCAGGATATCGTAGCGCATGAAGCACAGCACTGATAAGCCGGGGCCATCACATGCATGGTAAATCTATTAAAAAAAAAAAAAGAAAGAAAAAAGCATTAGAAAACTAGTTCCTTACCCACAGACCAGTAAGGTAAAGGGTCTTATCAATTGGTTTAAAACAGCCTTTGCGTGGCTGTTGAGGCTGTCTCAAATACACCAGGGTCACTGATACGCAGTAATGAATATATTTGAGAGATCATGTCACCATTCCCAATTGCCAATTGCCTGAGAATCAACATTCTTTTCTCTTAGTACAAATTATTTGTGGACGAGCTTTAGTCTGCCTCTCGGTCTGTGCCAGCATTTGCAATCTGATGACCAAGCTGCTTCGAGCCGAGCTGCAGGCAGTGCAGGGACGTCCTCTCCAGCAGAAGGAGGACTCTGGGGTTATGGTTCTAATTGTGAAAGATTCTAGTAAAACAATTCAAAATGAGTGTCCTGATGAAATGTGTATAGATGCCAGGTCACTGTCCAGGCTAAATAGGGTTTATACGGCCAGAGTCTGAATACTGGGGAATTCACTCATTAGTGCATTCCCTTAAAAACCGCTGGTTCCTGCCCATTAGCTCATTGATTAGGTTATTTGCGAAAAACCCATTGTCATGCAACATAAATGCGAACCAAGCCAAGAGAAATTTTCCAGTGCAATCAGAGGAATGCTCCCAGTGTTTGCCTGGCGCTCGCCTTTTCCTCCAAGCACTCAGCCCTGCAAGTTTTCTAGTGGTAGCACCAGCGTGCTTCGCTGTTTCTGAAGAAGTCCCTTCACTGCTTGGCAGGACGCCCTTGGAACAATCCTCGCTGTCATGGCCCAGCGGGGATGCTGATATTATTTATAATGGGAATTGCTGCAAGTCCTTTGGCTTGCTGCAGTTTCTAGAAAAGATTGCACCACGGCTGTAATTCTTTTCTCTGTTTGAGATTGGGTTCGGGGAGTCCGGAGACAGGGGGAAGAGAGGGTGGAAGACAAAGAGCGTGTTTCTGGCTGGCGTCGCAGCACTTGTCTGCGATGGACATATGCTTTCACTGCTCCGATGAGGTCTCCTGGGGGAGGAGGAATGGGACGCTACAAGAAAGGCAACAGCAGCAGCTGCTGCCCTTCCTACCCCCCCGACCATGCTGGCAGCTGCCTTCCCTTCCTTCCCTTCCCCACGCACAGATATTTTGCCTCTTCAATCTCTTCGGCGAGGACCTGTTCCACCTCCCGTCGAAACACATGCCAATTTTCCTATTGACTTCTCGGGGAGGTGGAGCAGACACAAAACCGGTGCAAAATGAAATCGTAGATGTCTGGCTTCCCTGGGGAGCTTGGGGCGGGGGGGGGGGGGGGGCTCGGTTGGGAAGTTTTTATTAACTAGTCCCATAGTTTTTATGGAACTGGCAGAATTTCTCCCCCTGCATTGTGCTTAAATTGGAGGCTTAAATGGTGGATCCTTAGGAATAAGAGACTAGCCTGGTTCAGAGCTCTGCTGCTGTGGAAGAGCTTTTCACACCCTTATCTACTCCCTGCCTCAGTTTCTCTGTCTCTGTGCAAGGGATGAGACAACCCTCATGAGATGCCTTGAGATGGGTGGGGAGAAGCAGTAAATGCAATATTGGTTGGGTTGCTGGGCTATTTCCTTCATATCCTTTAGCAGAGCATTGCTATGCTCCTGCTATGGGGTTAAGCAGGAGATTTATTCCAGTGGGAACGCTGCTTTAGGTGCTCAACCTGTGTGTGTACAGAGGCACTTAGCAGCAATACAAAGCACAGGGCAGCTTACTGCCGGGAGCGGGAATATGCATTATTTTGTATATGTACAGACAACTGACTTTCTCCTCCCGTTATTCCCATGCGAGGGAAGGCAGGGCGATTCTGAGCCTGGTGAAACACACATTTTCAAACCACTCTGCCAGGGTCCAGGGTTAATATTTATTTTTCCTGATAGCTCAGCAGCATGTTTTAGTCTTTCTTTTCCCAGTGCAGAAACTCCCCCGACTTGAGCATTGCTCCCATCACTACTTAGCAATTGCAAAATCAATAATTCGACTACGTGCTTTTGGCTAAAATGACAGAAGCATAGCGAGAGACTCTGGATACAATTTAAACCCCAAATTCAGCATGGCCACTTACCAGCTGTAAAACAAAGAGAAAAAACAGCTCCAAAACATTGCGAATCAATCAAGTTGCTTTGCACCCAGACCCTCTCCCTAACCTCACAAACAGAAAACACCATTAAATCTATGTAAGGCCACCCCTTAGGACCACCTAAACTGAAGAATCAGCCACTTGGCGCCGCACACGGTGGGAAAAACCTGAAAATGGATATTCTGGGGGTCGCACTCACTGCTCTTGGGCGAGATCCAGCTACCCTTCCCGGTGGTGTCCTGGTGCAGGGGGGATGAAAGAACCGGGGGAGGTACAGGGACATCTTACCGCCACGAAGAACATGGTGAAGAAGTAAACCATGGCTTCCATGTGGAAGCGCCGCTTGGCCGCGATGCTGATGGTGGGGAGGAAGACCAAGGTGCTGATGGTGGGCAGAAGGAGCTTGGCCACCAGTGAACCCATGGGTGCCTCACAGGCCGGCGGCTCCCGGGGAGAGGGTCTCTGCGAGCTGGATGGAGACGACGGAGAAAACAGCCGTGGCGAGCGTGCTTTAAAATTTAAATGCCCTGCGTGGCCGGGAGGGCTGCGGGCAGGGAACAGCTGCTGCCGCCACAGCCGCCCCCTTTGCTTCTGTCTCTCCCCAAGAGCAAAATTCTTGATGCAGCCGGCAGCCGCTGGTGGCAGATGCTTTGTGCTCCTGATATCGCCCTGGGTGTTTCTAAAGGAGCGAAGGGGAACGTTGTCCTTGCACGCCTTGTGCTGGGTGTTGGATCTGGGTGCAATGTGGGTGAGGGCTACAGGTTTGCTTGCTCCTCATGGGGACACTCCACCTCTGCATCCCACCCCTGCACCGAGCCTGGGTCAGTGCTTCTGGAACAGCCTGGCAGGGAAAAACTATCTGCTGCTCCACACTGGCACAAAGTAGGGAAGAGCTGGTGTGTGGCAGGTACCGGGGGCGGGGGGGAGGGCTAAAACAGCGGGATGTATCCCACTACCTTTGCTGTACCTGAGAAATACACACCAAGCTCCAAATCTGCCTTTTATTTCCCTGCGAGGGCAGAGCTGGAGCGGGTGGCCCTGCTCTAGCAGAGCACGGGCATCGGGGAGCTCGCGTGATGCAGCATCTAATGCCTGCTACGCGTGCCTGTGTGTCCTCCTATGCACTCGGGTGGAGTTAAGTGCAGTTAAGTTTCTCGGCCATGCCCTCAGGCTTTGCAGCATAGACACCTCCAGGAGATCTGTCTGAAATTCAGGAGCTGAGCGTCTCTGGGGTAGAGGAATTTGAGCAGATGACCATGCGGCACAGAAAAGCTGGAGGAAAGGAGACCAAAAGCCAAGCAGCGTTTGGGCTGCTAATCCACTCAGTGGCTTCTCTCTTTTATTATGACTTTTTATTATATCACTGCTGCTCCCCTCCTGGGTTAATATCTTTTCCTTGGAGCCTCGCAGGGATTCTCGGCATCTTTTCGGTACAGCTGTTCCCGGGACACAGGGAGCAGGAATGCTACGCTTGAGCAACCGCCTTTGTGGCTGTGGGTTTGGGGAGGAGGCTGCGAGCTGCGATATGAGCCACCGTCTATTTCTGAGGCCGACAGGACAGGCTCGCCTGTCCCCCGGGAGGGGGTCCGGTGGAAAGGCAGGCATGCACGGCAAAAAAACCGCTCTTTAAACCACTCCAGCCAAGTTGGAAAGGGCTCTGGGAGGGGGAGCGCAGGGGTGTTGCGTGTGCAGTGAGAATGGCACAACAGCATTAAAGCACTGACCCGAGAGGGCTGTGCTGAGAGCCTTCCTCGAGCACGGCTCAGATAAGCTGCGTAGGGCTCCCAATTTTAGCTGATATTGCAGGAACCACCCACGTTCCCTGGCTGACTGCAGGCAGCATCCCTCTGCAGTGCGCGGGGGCTCCACGCTGCCCACACCACGTCTCCAGCCGCCCTCCCGCCTGGACAAGCCATAAACTTACCGCAAACTCCTGCAAAATTGAATCTCTACCAATAAATAGTGAAAAACTCTGGTGTCCCTATTTACGATGAAAATTAATCCCTCCAAGCCAGCACGTAAATACTCTGTGCTTTCTCCCCAGGCGTCCAGCCCTGAGTGGGAAGCGGAGCCGAGCGCCAGCACGCCCTGAAGTACCCTGTTCCTTTTCTGTGCCATATCCTCAGGCGTATCCGTTATTCCATGTTATTCTTGCATGAGCTGCTTGGACCGAGGAAGGTGCTCAGGGCCTCTGCGTGCTGCACGGCAGGGCTTGTCTCCGGGAGGATTTCGAGTGGGGTCAGGGTTAGCTGGTTGCATCAACCGCTCCGGATTCCTGGGTAAGAAAACCTGCACCCTGCTTTTGTGGCCATGAGGTTGGTATCAGAGAGGTGAAAACACAGCTCAAAACCTGGTGGTGAGGTCAAACTTCCACGTCTGGGTGCAAAGCAGCCCTCCTCGCCCTTGTGGGACCATTTGCAAGGGCATGGCAGTTGTGCAACAAGCCACCATTTGCAAGGACGTGCAAGGGTGGTGGTTGTGCAACAAGCCAAATGGCATCAGTTGAAAAAGGTGATCAAGCAGTTGTTAAATGCATCCCCCTCGCCCCTATCTTTTGCCCAAAATCTAGTTGGAGTCCACTGAAAAGGAAACCCCGTTGGCTGCTGGATGCAGCAAGTGCCAGCCATGGCAAGCGCTCCCCCAGGCAGGGAAGTGTTGGAGCTCTCAGGAGCAAGAAAACATTCCACAGGTTGTTTCTTTTTTTTTTCTTTTTTTTTTTTTCCTTCTCTCTCTCCCAGCTGCACACCCTGGGCTGGCGTTTGGTTTGCAGCCAGCGCTGTAGGCATAGAGGAAAAAAACCCCCACACCGGTTTGCACACGTGTTCCAGCTATTATTGAAAAAAGACCCCAAAGTAAACTACAAGGCAAGGGGCAGGCAGGTGGCGAGCTCCTGTCGGGAGCTGCTGCTTAAAAGGTCTTTGTTCAGGCTGCAAACAAACGGCAGCGCTAGACGTGGGCTTTGCAAACCTTCCCGGGAAGGGACCCAAATAACAAAGGGCCAGGACTTTGTTCCTTCTCTTCTGAACAGGTAGGAAATGTCGAAAGAGTGAATTTTAGCTCCTGCAGTTAAGTACTTCTGGAAAGCAAATTTTAAATCTGCATTCCACAGGGCTAATTTTGTGTGCACCAGAGTGCACGCAGGAACGGTGATATATATGGCTGAAAACTGGTTCCCAGATGCCAAAACCAGGTTCTGGTATGCCGTCCTAGATCCTTCCAGGGTACATTAACCGTGACTTTCAGTAAGCACTTCTACCCTTTCAACTCAGACATCGCAGTGAAGAAGAGAGACATAGATAGTTTTATTTTTAGTATGAGAGTGATAGTTTAAAAGTAGTATATATTAGAATAGAGGATGAGGGATCTGGGCCAGTTGAGAGTATATTCTCCTTGGGATAAGTATAGGATGACCTTTCATCTGTATGTGGTGTAGACTGTATCAGAATTGAAACCTGCTCAGGGTCCCCAGTTGCTACCAGGTTTGAAATAATGGTGATAACGACACTAAAACGGAGAGTCAAGGTTGCAGCTTCTCTATGGGCTTGCGGTTTGCAATGCTGCAATACGACCATCGGTGTGGGCAGGTAGGCATGGATGCCTGCACCAATTTAGTGCTTACTGCAAGGTGTAATTTACCACTTCCATTACTTCAGAGTCTAATCTTTCATCTCCACAACCCTTTGACTCATGTGCTCTGGACTTAGGGATGAAGGTGAAAAGCTGGATGTTGCCCGGTTTCAGCAAGATGATGCGCAAGAGCCCTGGCTCTGGAGCAGCACTGTCAGCCCCAAGGAGCCCTGAGCAATTTGACGAGCACGGCACCATCCAGCTTGCAAAGATTTCTTGTCTTTTTGCTACTCTGCCTTGGGAATTTGGTCAAGAAACCTCCTGGCGTGAAAGGTGCAAGCGTGGAGCAGCCCATGGGCACAAGCCCTTCCCTGCCCAGCTGGAGAAGGGATGGCTGTAGCATCTGGTTAAAATATCTCTCATTACCTACCGCAGCCTGTGATCAGAGCTGTTGCAGGAGATGCTGGTGCGGGTAGCGCTTTCTGGATAGCTGAAATCCATACGTGGGCCCTGGCACCAGGGAAAAGGAGCCCAATAAATGCAGAGCCACCAGCTGTGCCTGAGGCCCTCGCACGACCGGCGCTGCAGACCCGGCTCTGATCAACCGCAGCGCTCGCCCGCTCCCGTCCACAGCCCTGCCAAAGCACCTGCATCCTTCTTTTTTTATTAGTGGAATAAATTGCCACTTAAAATATCCATTCTCTGTAAGGCCTGGCCCCATTTTAGGCAGCTTTAGCTGAATACTTGCCCTTAAAAAATTTCCCCTTCCCTTCTCCCTGTTGAATAAACCTATTACGCTTATTCCTTGCAGGTATCCCTGCTTCTTTTTCCCTTAGAGTATTTTTTGCTCTTCCCTTCTCCTCTACCCTGTCATGGCCCATTACAAACATGTCACCGTTAACGGTGAGGACATCTCTTTTCTTGTCACCAGGTTTCCATCGCTCGAACCCTTCTGGGTGTCCCAGCTGCTCGGGGTGGCTGTCCTGCTGCCAAATTCAGGGGGGCAGTGCAGGGGTTTATTGCTCGTTTCATGGTGTTTAATGTTGTTTTTTTTCACAGTCACGACTCCTGCAGCCCAGTGATGATGTGAGGGTTTCAGCTCTCGCCCCGTTGGTCAAAAATGTCATTTTCAGAAGAGAAAAGCTTGAAGTTGTGGTGCTTCAAGGCTCAAAATCCAGAAGGGAATGAAACTAGTCTTAGGGTTTTGGGGAGTCTGACTCACGAGTTTTGAATGCCTGTGGTTGGCAATGCTGCATAGCTGATGTCCCTCAGCACAATACTGCACAACTTCCATGCGAGACTCATTCCATTAAAAGAAAAGGCTTTGTACTTTTTTTTTTTTAAATCTTTGCATAGCTAAAATTTTGAACCAAGTATGACTTGTCTGGAAGCTCCTCCAGGTTCTTGCAGGGATGCATACTCTTTGGGGACAGGTAAAATTAAAGTTAAAGAAATCTGCAGAGAAAAAAGGCTTTTAAAGCTGTAGAAACTGTATGGCCATGACCGTACCTGGGGTCATTGTGGTCGCTTGTGGCTTTCAAACTGCCCAGAGGTATTTTTTAATAGGAATCCGATGGTGAGAGCAGCTTGGTGGCTTTGGCTTGTTCAGTTTGACTCAACATTTTGCAAACCTCCATGGATGAAACCCTCATGCTAACATGATATAAATCATTGCTATCCACACTGCATGGAGGCACGCAGAGATGAAGTGTCTTGCTCAACACTCTGCCGTAGGTCACTCTGCAAGGGACTGGGACTGTCTCTAAAGAACACTTTTTTTCGTCTCCTCTTGCTTGTTTTAGTTACCCAGTGGTAGGCCATAGCCACAGCTCTTGAGAAGGAGGTAGGGCTGGCTGCCAGGGCCTTTTTTTGGGGCTTCGCCACATTTTGGTCCCCCTGGCAATGTCCCAGCCATGCAGGGACCTCACCCACTCTGTGGATGGCTTAGATCTGCCCACACTGCTCCAGGCTCGCCTGGAAATAACGTTTGTAGCTGTGCAGAAGCTTTGAACAAACAGGTCAGTTCTGTAGGCAGTCTTAAAAAAGAAGAAAATCAGTTAGTCGCCTCACCCCCAGGCAAAGATGAAGCTGCTGGGGGGTCCTGGACCAACAGACTCCAGACCACGCTCCTGCTCTTCCTCCAGCCTGGCTCTCCTGGACCTGAGCAGGCGTTTCGGTGGGACTGGCTATGACAGAGCCATTCTGTCTGCTGTGCCGGCACAAGGGCTGGACCAGAAAAGAGCTAATTTTGCTGGGAAAGCAGCGCTGGAATGCCACAGCCCATGGCAGGGCCATGGCTCTGCTTCACCAAGGGCAGGTCCTGTGGTACATCATCCACGGAGGACCTGCTCCAGGGAAGTGCTTGGGGCTCGGTGGTGCTGGGCATCAGCTCCGGCACTGCTGCTTGGGTCAGGATTGGAAGGTGTCCCGTGATGGGGAGCACAGCAAGACGGTCAATGTCTTGTGCCTAGACTGGAGCTTACCACCGCTCTCTGCTCCAGGTCAAGGATGGAGGTCCTTCTACTGTAGCAAAGGCTGTCCCGGCCAAAAGGATCCCCCCACCCCTCCTTGGGTGAGAGAGGGCCTGATCCTGCAAAATGCAGTGCCTCTGCTCAGCTGAGCAGCCCCAGCTCCCACTGAGCAGTGACAGTGCCCAGCCCAGCACTTTGTCGAACTCATTTCAGCCAAGGAAACTCCTTTCCTCTGCAGGCACTTCTCTAGCCAAACCAGCAGCCAGTCGCCGGCGACTCTCCCCCCGGCTGGAGAAGGTTATTTTGGAGTGTCTGTCGTTCCTTTTATTTGCACTCTGAATTATGCACGGCACCGGTTTGGGATGGAAAGCCTGGCAGCTGCCTGCCGGATGGCTGCCGCGATTCCCTTGGGGTGGCCGTCGGGGTAAGAGGCCACCTTGTGCGGTGCTGGAAGGTGAATGCGCAGCACCGGGACCGCCGGGCTGCCTTGCCCGAATGTGGGATGCAGAGAGCAGGGCTGGTTCAGGCACCCTCGCCCAAATCCTATATTTCCCTGGGAAAGTCCAACGCGAGCCCTCAGCGACCGTCCCTGGGTGGGAAAGCCTCTCACTGTCCATGCAGGTGCATCTTGTCTCAATTTACTCCAAGCCCAAAAGCAGTAAATAACATCTGCAAATCATTTCTAACGCTTATGCCAAAAACTGGGAGATAAAAACCGCTGTCGTCTGAGCCCAGCCGTCGGTGATTAATGCTGTACCTGCCGGCAGCCTCGGCAGCAGCACCCGTGGCCCCAGGATTTTGGGGGCAGCGCTGGCCTCGGGGGGGTTTTGGGGTGGCGGGAGCAGGGGCCGGTCCAGCCCCGCGTTGGAGCCGTGGGGTTTGGCCGATGTGAAGCTGGACGGAGGCTCGTGTTTTGGAGCTGCTCTCCAGTGCGTTTTGGTTTTGGGGCTGTTTTTGCTCCCACCGAGGCAATGGCATCGCTCCTGCTGATTTCACGAGGACGGGCCGGGGCTGCGTAAGCTGCGCTGCTGCAGCCAGGGATAACACTGCGTGATTTATGGGAGCAATCAGTTGCCACTAGGAGCTGGTTAGGAATTTTCCGATGAAATGGGGATTGCGTCAGAAACCGCTGAGTCATCTCAACTGTTTCATAAAAAAAAAGAAAAAAGAAAAAAAAAAATATCCTTTGGCTTTGATGAACTTCTGGTGAAGCACAGAGACCGAATGCGTCTCGCCTGCTGCCGGTTCCCCCAGCACTTGCCTCGGCGACAGCCTTCCCCCACCCTCCCGCTTTCCTCCCCCCCAGGTGCTCCCCAGCCCCGGGGCATCCCTGCTGCAGGACGGGGTGCGGGGTCACCCGGGGATGGGGTCTCTGGGGGTGCAACCTGCCAAACCCCCAGGGCTGGCGGGAGCTCTGGGGGGACGCTGGGACTCACACGGACCCAGGCTGCTCTGGCGTTTTCAATGTGAAATATTTTGATGCTTTTAAAACCTCTCGTGTTCAGACTTTTCCCTCCCAGTTGTTCCAAAACGGAAAGGGTTTTCTCCTGCATGTCTCGGGCTGGGATATTTTGAAATGCAGAAGTTGGGTGAACTCAAGTGCTAAATTTTCCCAGTGTCCTGGTCACAGCCAACCGATGGAAAATTGAAAGTTGCAAATCAACCTAGCTGGGTAAATTAAAACAGGCTGGCAGACATTTAGCCAAACAGAAAAGGAGACTTCATTTCCCATGTAAATTTTTTGGGATGGATTCTCTGCTCAGCTTCACACAGCCATCCCTGGGAGGACTGGGTCCAAATTAACACCACCACGGACCCGCGGCGGTGCTGGGAGCTGCGCGGAGATCCGTGCCCGCGGCGGGGTGGGAGCGCACCCCGAGGGCCTTGCAGATGGGAGCTCCTGGCCCATGGCAAGTGGCGACAGGGCTGAACGTCGCCACCGAGGGCCGGGAGCGGCCGGTGGCAGCAGCCACCATAAACTGCAGTGATCGCCTGGGGTGCAGAGCCAGTGCTGGGGTGCGGTGTCCCACTGGGAGCACTGGTTTTGCCCTGCGCGGGGCAGGTCTAGAGGGGAAGGAGAGAAGATTTGAGCTGAAGCATCTCCGGTGGATGAAGGAAGTTGTCCAGGTGGGCTGCTCAAAGCTGCTGGGATGTGACCAGCGCGTGTGCAGGGGGTGTGTGCTATGGAATGCATAGGAACGTGTGTCACCACGTAGGTGAGGCGTCTCATCGACCGCGTTACACGTAAAGACGGCAGAGAACAGACCGCATATATCGTTTATAGGTTACGTAGGCTGTGTAACTGTGTCCTTCTTGACGCCCTAGGCTTTTCTCTCTGACACACCCGCGCGCAGAGATCGGATACAATACGCGCAGGGCTGTCACCGAGCCAAGGGGACCGCTCTCACCCAAAATGGCTCTTCTCGTCCACCGACCCCGTTTCTGACCACCGCCACCCTCCTGCGTGGCGGAAAACTTGTTTCGAGCGGCACGACTGACGCCGAACCTTAGCAAACGACACCCCAAAAGCCCAGGATGGCGGGGAGCCAGTTTTATATTTTTTTTTCCAGCCGAAATCGCAGCCGACCAGCCCTCCATGCACTTTCTACGGGCAGGATACGGCCTGCGGACGGACCCGGGAGTATTTTGGCCACTTTGCTCCGTGCTGGCGATGCTGAGGGGGGTGGATGGGGAGGTGGTGGTTGTTGGGGGGGGGGGGGGCAGCAGGTACCGTCGTCGTGGTGTCCCCCCCGAGAAAGGGCAGAGCAGCATCTCCCTGAGGAGGACAGGGGGGTGCCTGGGGTGAGGTGGGGGGCGGGAAGCGGGGACGCATGCGTACGGCCTCCCCCCATCGTCCCCGTCCCCCACCCCCCCCCGTCTGTCCCCGTCGTCCCCCCCCACCCCCCACCCCAGCCTCGCCTCAGGAAACCGGCTGGCGGCCGCGGGCCGGCGCCGGGGGAGGCGAGGGGTTAACCGGGGTGGGGGCATCCCGGGCCGAGAGGTGTGAATTCCGTCCGTGTGTGTCCCCCCCCCCTACACCCCCCCCCCTTTTTCCTTCTTCCTCCCCCCCCCCCCCCCCCCCACCTCCTCCCCTTCTTCTCCGCCGCTATAAGAGCGGCCGGCGCGGGCTGGGGGGAGCCACTGCGGCGGCTCCTCCTCGCTGGAAGCCCCGGCGCTTTTGGCTGCCCTTTGAAGTCGGAGAGAAGGAGAAGGAGGGAGCGTCTGGGGGCCGCTGCTCCTGGCTCCTGGCTCCCCGCTACCGCCCGGTCCCGGAGCATCGTCGTCCCACCCGACCCCGCCGTCTCACAGGTACGGGCCCGGCCCGGCCCCCGCGGGGGGTTGGGGAGGGGGGGGGGGGGGGGGGGGTGGGGGGTCGCATCCCGCCGGTCCCCGTTCCCCGCTCGGTCGGGGGCCGAGCTCCGGCAGCGCTGCCCGGGGCGGTTCTCCCTCCCTCCCTCCCGGCCGAGCTCCGGTATCGGCGGGGTTGCCTCCGGTACCCGGCTTCGCGATGCTTGTGGGCGACATCCCTCCCTTCTCCCTCCCTCCCTCCCTCCCTCCCTCCCCCCCCCCCCCCCCCCGCCCTTTCTTTAATTTTTCTTCTATTTAAACATGCAGCTCTGATCGACTCTAGGATAAACTCTGAGCGAGCTCTGTTATTGGCTTTGAGTCAGAAGTGTCTGGAAGCCTTAATGAAAACCAAGTGTAAGGCAAGTCTCAGCCACCTGTCCCCGGGATCCCCAGCCAAGCGCTCTGGGCTTCCATTAATCAATGGATCTGCCTCTTGGAAAGTGTCTTTTGCATGCTGGACCTCTACCCTGGGGCGATCGCAAAGCGGAGTTGGGGACCTGGAAGCCCTCTGGTAATTTCTCTAAGCCAGATACCAAAGCCGTGCTGGCATTGCCGGCAGCTCCGCGTTTCCAAAACTGCTGCAAAAAGCCCTTGCGAGAAGAAAAAGGGGTAGGAGAGAAGCTCTTTACGTTGCAGGTCTGCAGTCCTGCCCCCTCTCCCCAGGAGCAGCACCTCTCCCACCTCCCTACTTCCCAAAGATACTCTCTAGTTACTTTTCAAGGGAAATTAGCTTAGGGGAGAATATTTTTTTTTTTTTTCTTTTTCTTACAGACTTGAGCTGCTTTGATTGCCTGGAAGCATGATTTCCTGAAACCTGCTCCTTTCTGGCTCTTGCAGTGAGGTTCACAATAAAACGTATTGTGGTTTTGAGCTGGGTTTTACTTAAGAAAATGCCATTCTGGGTTACTCCCTTTCATGAGGCAGATGGAGAAGAGATGAAAGGCTGACACTTGGGATACTGCATTTCTGCTCTTTAATTGTGGGTGGTTTCTTTTCTATAACAGGCTTCTTCCCTGGGAATCGGTGGGAATTAGAGTGGAACAAATGAAAAAAGGAAAAATAACAGCTGTTAATTGCATTTTTTTTGTTTACAAAGCCTTTCATCTTATTCTTCTAGGAGCAGTTCTGTAAATGGGGATATTTGAATGCACTGCTTTTGTAGATCCAGGGACACTTCTACTCGCTGCCTCTTGTGCAACGCTTGCTTCAGTGTAAGCCGTGCTCTTTTCCAAGGCAGGCTTGGAGCCTCAGCTCTCACTGGTGGTATCAGGTGCAGCCACTGGGAACCAGTGCAAACTTGTGGTTTGGAAGATAGCAGCCGAGATGGGATGTGAACCTGTAACGTGTTAATGATTCCACTAATTAAATGTAACTTCAGAATCAAGCCCTTGCAGTCACTGGTGGTTGGTGTCACTTAGCTGACCGGGAATGCTGAAGAAGACACGTGCTGCGTAACCCAGGCTGCAAAGCAGCCCCTGCTCTCAAAGGGCAGCGCGGCTAAGTTTGGCTTAGCATGGTGTTTGGTTGCTTTCTAGGATGAAGGTACCTAAGTGGAGGTGGAGCAGCATCTCCATCAGTGCGCGATCCCAGCTGAAAGGCACCCTGGCCCTTCTCCTCGTGGGCAACGTTGTCTTTGTGATAGCTCAGGTAAGCATGTTGCCTTGCTGGGGGGGGGGGGGGTCTCTGGGCTTTAAAATGGTGCCGTGTCTGGCTTGGGTAACCCCTGGGACTTGCAGGACTCGTCTGTGCATGCATCAGGTCCGCAGCAAGCGTGAGGATGTATGTCTTGGCTTAGCTCTTTAGTCTCGGCTTAACCTAAGTTGTACCTTCTGTGGCTAAGAGCGTGCACAGATCATTTCCAGGGCTCTGAAAGGCCATACCCTGCTCTTGGGTGAGCACCACTTCCTCGGTCCCTGCCGTGGTTGGAGCTTTCATTTACTTTGCAGGGAGTATTATCCCTTTCCCAGAAAACGCAGAATTAATAGAACTCACCTAACCAGCAGGTGATTCTGGATGGAAAAATACTTCTCTGCCCCTGCAATGAGCAATAGCTGGGCCCCCCCGCAGGAGGTTCTGTGCCCCTTGCAAAGGGATTCGAACGCCTTCCCGAGCGCAGGCATGCGGTGGTGACGCTGCCGGTGGAGCAGCTCCTTTGCCCTCTGATGGATGGTCACACTGCTGCCTGCAGTGGCTGAGGGGTGGGGGTGTCAGAAGTGACAAACCTGTACTCGCAAAGAGAACGCACGGGCTCCTCCAGCCTGCTAGCATCCACTGGTGTGCTCTCCCCCTGCAGAGTGGTTTTGCAAGGGCTTGCTTAAGCTTTCAGTGAAGTTTTTGGCTACAAATGGCTCTTCAGCTCCTGGAGCTCACTGTGGAGCAAGAGTCGGAGAGCACCAAAAGACGTGGAGGGTTTAGGGTTGTTTGGGAGCTCGGTTTTGCCAACTGAGTGAAACAATGAACACTTCCTTTCCTGAGGAATCCCAAATATTGCCATTTCATTCCAATTTGTAATGAAAACACAATTGGAAAAAATGCAGGGTTTCTTGCAAGATAGAAATCTCAGGCTTGACCTCAGATGGAGAAGGAAATGCCCTGTTCGCTCAGGCCGGGCTGGGCGGGGGAGATGCCCTCAATCCACCCGTGCAGGCTCTGCCGTGTGGATGCTGACTGCTGCTTCTCTCCCTGACCCACCCGATGCTTCAAGCAGGACCTGACGCAGACCTCCAACAGCCTGGAGGAAGGGGCAGACGTCACCGCGTACTGGTGGGGCGAGTGGACCAAGTGGACGGCGTGCACCAGGACCTGCGGGGGAGGCGTCAAGTCCCAGGAGAGGCACTGCCTGCGGCAGAGGTACGGCACCTGCCTGCCAAGGGTAGACTTGAGATAGACTTGATCTAGAAGGTCATCGCTCAGTAGATAAGCAGCGGTGAAAAGGTGTTGTCTGGCAAACCCTGCTTGTCCGGAAGGTAAGGATGCTGTGCCCTGGGCATCCCTGCCTGGAAGACCAGCCAAGCTATTCCTGTGCTGGTCCTGAGGTTTCTCCTGCGGGGATTAGTGCAGATGGGCAGCCGACATAGCGCAAGCCCCTTCTCAAGGCTTCTGGGCACAGCACCGAGGACACCGTGTTGCAGGGTTGGTTGGGAACGCACTGGTCCCGGCTGCTCCGTGCATGGCTCTGCCCTCTCTGGGCTGTGTGGTTGCCAGAAGGCACCTTGCAAACCTTGTCCCCAGGCCCTCGTCCCCATGATACCTCCTAGGATGCCGTAATAAGAATAGTTGATGCTGCAGGTAACAAAGCCGGAGAGACCTTTGCTATCGACTCCAATGAGACCGTGATAGATCTCCGTGTGGCTCTGTGACATGGAGACCAATTGTACAGAAGCAGGGGACAAATATATTTTAAAAAAGGGAAAAGAAGGGTTTCTGGCCCCTGTTTAACCATCATTTCTTTATTCAGAAGAAAGTCAGTGAGTGGGCTGGCTAATAAAACTTGCACTGGAACATCCAAAAGATACCAGCTCTGCAAAGTACAAGTAAGGATATCCTTTTTCTCATTGGGAACACTTGATACAAAACGTGGAAAGTCATGCTTGCTTCATGTGATGGCGCTTCTGGGCCCCTCGGAGAGGCGACATCGTTTGTCCTGTAACTGTCACCCCATTGCCCCTCCAAGCAACTGCAATTCCTGTCTTTGGTGCCCATCACCCTCGTGTCGGGGCTTCGGGCCTTTTGCCTGCCCTGAGGGCCATAAAACCCAGCGAGCGGTTCTTGCACCATCTCCTGGGGGGCTTCCCCTGGCTGTCCCTGCAGTGGGAGGAGGAGGATATGGCTCTGGATGGGGCAGGCAATGGAAATGCTCCTTGCAGCTGGTCGAGATGTGCCAGAAACCTTTCCCGCATTTTGTTTTCATCAGGATATTAATGTATCCCATTCTAGGAGTGTCCTGCGAACGGAAGGAGCTTTCGAGAGGAGCAGTGTTCATCATTTAACTCCCATGTGTATAACGGCAGAACGTATCAATGGAAACCTTTATATCCTGGTAACAAGACATTCTTTGTGTGTTTCATAATGCTTAGCCAAAATATTTTGATAGTTATGATGCTATAGCCTGCAGGAAGACTCCTCCTCTGCTGTTTTAAAGTGATTTTTCAGAGACACAATCAGCTGTCTCCCAAATTCAAAGGCATGTTTTGCAGCTGCAGAGTAGCTTAAAAATAAAACAACGACATGAATTTATGGCTGTAGCCTGTGTCGGTCACGGCTCCCAAGGACCAGAGAGCTGAAAGGCTAGAGGAGGATGCGAGACCATGGGGTGATGGACTGTGCTGCAGGGAGAGCCTGGCTCACCCTAATAAGTGTCCTTTGAGCTGTGGCCATTACTGGCCGTGTTGCGTTTCGGTGACATTTGCTCACTCCCACACCCGTTATGTGCTCTGTCAAATGTCACCGAGATGCAGTCAGTCGGTTTGGTCAACCAGGATGAGTGATGCAGAACTGCCGAAATAACTTAGGAGTCAGAGACTGAGATTTTATTTAATTTTTAGGCACCTAACTCCCATCAAAATTAAGCATTAAACAAAAATTGTGGCCAACTTTGAGAGCTACTGGGGACCTGGGACCCTTCTCCTGAGGAGAAGGCGGCTCCTGCGTGCTGGTTCTTCACACTCACAGTGCTATTTGGGTCTCTAAAAACAGAGATGGGAGCCAGTGCAACTTTCTTATTTTAGGGGTCTCTGTACATGCCTAAGAACAATTGTTCCTCATGAAATTAATTGTTGCCTCCTTTTATGTGAAACAAGTCCCTGTCTCGCCAGCTGTCTTGGCAGGGTCAGCCTGGTAGAGCTTGGCCCGTGGCAGGCTGGTTAGCTATAGCTACTTGGCTGCTTTTGTCCCTTTCCTATGGCAAGGTGACAATTTCTTGAAACGTATTTGCTCTTCAGGATGATTCATAAGAATAGTTACAGTGAAATGTTTTGTTTTTTAGCAGGCATTCGCGTGGCTCC
This sequence comes from Astur gentilis, assembly GCF_929443795.1. Classification (NCBI taxonomy): domain Eukaryota; kingdom Metazoa; phylum Chordata; class Aves; order Accipitriformes; family Accipitridae; genus Astur; species Astur gentilis. The sequence goes on from NC_064908.1 coordinate 16,820,789, forward strand.
TGGGGGATTTGCAGAGTAATGTTTTGACATTGATGCTGTCTTGCTTGGGCACGCGGGCCAGTGGGTATATGACCACTCACTAGTTGGCGGAGTTCAACACTTAGCATTGGGTTTCTGATGCAAATGTGACTTTGTCATTTGTTTCCTGTGGATATTATAAAATGTGGGACTACTGTGCCAGTGGATGCAGCCAGCCAGTTGCCTCCAGAAAGCAAAGGGCGAATTGAGTCCAACTTGGGTGAATGTTTATGGAAAAGTTCTTATGTTTCAAGCTGCTATGGTTTTGAATATAGTCTTAACTTGTATATGTATTTATAACAATTTATCTATGTTAATTAAACTCATGTATTAAATGTTGATATGTGAACATGCATATGTTTTTGTGTAATGTGTACACATATCACTACTGCAAGTCCTTGCACAGAATAGTGGCCGTTACCGCTTCGGTGCATCCCCTGGGCTGATGGCAGCGATACCTCTAGGTGCATCTATTCCTGGCAGCAGAGAGGACTGCCTGGCTGTGCAAAGGTTTGCAGCAGTGGGCTGTCACGCTGTCAGAAGTACAATCTCCTGTCTAGCCTGAAGCACAAGAGATGGTAGCTTCTGAACTGCTGGCTGCTGTGCAATTGTGCTGTTGCTGCTGTTGTTTAGCTTGGCAGAGATTCATTGACATTGGTAGGATGAAAGTTATTGTGTTTCTGCTGTTTTGAATATATCTTTATATCCTTTCCCCTTAGATGACTATGTTCACATTTCTAGCAAGCCCTGTGACCTCCATTGCACCACTGTGGATGGTCAGAGACAGTTAATGGTTCAGGCTCGGGATGGAACATCCTGCAAATACACTGATTTCCGAGGGGTTTGCGTGTCTGGAAAATGTGAGGTTGTTAAACATTATAGCAAAAATATTGTTAGTAGCATTCAGAAAATTACAATGGGTGCGACATTTGCCTGACCCTCAATACTCTATTTGTGCATTTTTTAGCCAATTGGATGCGATGGCATTCTCTTTTCCACCCACACCTTGGATAAATGTGGAGTTTGCCAAGGAGATGGGAGCAGCTGCACTCACGTGACCGGCAGTTACCGGAAAGGAAATTCTCATCTTGGTAAGGCTTTTGGGGACCTTTTGCTTTATTTGTATCAGAGGGTTATTTTTTTAAATGTACTTTTTTTTTTCTTTTTTTTTTTTTTTTTTTTTTTTTTGTAAATTGCTTTCAGGTCTTACCAACTGACCTGCTTCAGTTTTTTCCAACGTGTTCTGGTTGTTAATGCCACTTGTAAATTTGAGCAGGGAAACCCTTCTTTAAAGAAAACCAGTAACTTTGCATGGTGCTTGTCAGAAGCCTGAGGTCTCTGCTGAATGGTGCAAAAGGGTTATGCAAGAGACTGGCATCTATTTTAGTCTTCTTTCTCATGACCCAGTAAGACTAGAAATAAAAGATTTGTAATAACAGGAAGCGAGGATATTTTGAAAGACCAGGATTTCCAAAATTAGTGATGTAAAGCAACAGAACCTACTTGTCCTAAATATAGCAGTCTAACTCAGGAATAATGATTAATGCTCTCCGAGGATCAGTTTAAGATGGAACAAGCTGCAGGAACTTCCGTGGCTTTAGGAGGACTTGTCCCATCACTTAACTAGTGCTAAGCAAAGGGGAGTCAGAGAAACAAGTTGTAATCTTTTGCTGGGGTTTTGGGAAGACTGGCTAGCACAGGGTTCAATACTGACCCACAGCACAGCTTCTCTAGCTAACAAAGCAGTCTTCAGATATCTCTTCTTACACCAGTTTAGATAAACATGATATTTGTGCATGTAAGGATTGCATCCTCTTCCCCCCATGGCTGTGTTTTTCCACCATAAACCAGGATGCATAGTTCACACATTTTTCTTTTCTATTATCTATAAGTCCTGTTTGAAGCCCAAGAGTTACCAACATAAGTGATTTTTTTCTTTAATCCTTAACTCCTTAAAAATAATTTTGGATCAAGGCCGGTTTGCTTGGTATGTTGCAGTATTGATTACAGAGCATTTCATTCAGATTATTTGTTACAAAGTTCCTTTCATTAATCTGTAGTTTCCCATAGGCTATTCTCTGGTAACGCACATTCCTGCTGGAGCAAGGGATATCCAGATAGTAGAACGGAAAAAATCTGCAGATGTTCTGGGTGTGTATAACCTCTCACTACTTCCCTAGAATGCGTGCCTGTACTAGCTAGTGCTTTTTCCAATGCAAAGCTGAATGTAGTTTTACTGCAGACATGAGCTAAATCCATAGTTGGTGTAAGTCACGACCGTGTTGTCTAAGCCAGCGCATTGCTCCTCTCTGCAGTCTGAGCGCCTGGGCTCTGTAGATCAACACTTTGATTGCTTTAATGCAGAAATTGTTGGTCAACGTTATTGCTACTTCAGTGTGCCGTGACAAACGCCCTGGTGCCAGATCACAGATAGCCAAGTGCCTTCACCTCTCTTGCAATCCTCTTGATCTTCTCCTGCTTGGGGAATGTGCAATGGCCACATGACAACAGCATCAAGGAGATGTGACCGACGTGTTGCCTCCCTGAATTGTTGGTGACCACATCATCCATCTCATGGTGGAGATGCCAGAGCTGCTCAGGAAGAGTGTGGAAAAATCCGGACTTGCCCAAGAGATGCACATTTAATACCATCGTGCTCTGCTGCCTCAGAGGCTCGTGGCTGTGTGTAGGAAGGGCTTGAATGAAAAAGGCTTGATTTACAGTTCCTGGGCTAGCTCTGGATGACCTGTCTTGGGCCACTGCTGGGGCAGGTGGCATCAGCGCAGTGCTCCCCAGGAGGCAACTCCTGCTCTTGGCCATCTAACGGTCTGCTTATTGTCTGCAGAGCTGGGATTATTAAATGTTCATGCCGTGCTAGTGCCAGAAGGGTGAGAGGAGCCATGGACTAGCATAAGCCGCATACCTGGGAGCTTGCAATGTAGAGGGACGCATGGCCCAGAACTCTGGGCACATGCTCGGATGCTATGTGTTGGAAATAAGTGACAAATGCATTGTAATGTAGGAGAAACACTTGTTTTACTACTGTGACACTCTAATAATTTTATGTCCTGAATGAACAAGTGGCAATATTGCATACCTCTTCTCTTACGTGTGATGGCACTGATTTTTTCCTCTCTCGTTTGAAGCTGTGGCTGATGAAGCCGGGTACTATTTCTTCAATGGGAACTACAAAGTTGACAGTCCAAAGAACTTCAACATTGCAGGCACGGTGTTCAAGTACCGCAGGCCCATGGATGTTTATGAGACTGGCATAGAGTATATTGTTGCACAAGGACCAACAAATCAAGGGTTGAATATAATGGTGAGCTTTGACTCTTCAAGTTTCGAAGGCTGGGTGTGATGGGGAAGGGAAGAATCTCTGTTGGATCGAGGAAGGGGTAGGCATGGGAGCAGAGTCCTGCCGTGGTTTCACAGCTTTCTTGGGCAGCTTGAGGAGGGGAGCGGGAGCAGTTAGTGTGCCCAGTTCCTTGCACGAACCTAGTTCATTTGCGTCAGCATCCTCAGATGCAGGCAGGGCTGTGAATAATGAACGTGGGTTTGGTAACCCCTCTCTCTGCAGGGAGAAGATGCCTCAGGCACTGCGGGGGGGATTTCTTTTCTACTCCTTGGCATTTTTATCTGAGTTACCTGGCAGGAAAAGTAAAAATAAGAAACTGGGCCAGATAGCTTAGACAAGTGCACAAAACTTAAACCCCAACTCTTTCTTGAAAGCAAACAATCTGAAACCGGGCATATGAAGAAAAGTAATTTAATTTTCTTCTGGGCAGCCAGCCAGAGCTTAACTTCTGCCATCTTCCATGTTGCCCCGGGCTCCTCTGGAAGGGGAAGGGATGGTTGCTTGGGTGCTTATAAAGCATTAGACCAGTAAGAGGTTGTTGTGCATCAGCTGCGAGTCCCCATCCTCAGTGGGGATGTAGTAGCTGGAGGGGTATGTGCATGCTCCTTGCAAACCCATTTTTTGTGGCTTTAAGTGATGGTCGGTAACTCCTGAAGTGGCTCTCCCAAGTCTGTGGTTGCTCAGCAGCAGAGGAGGAAGCATGACCTGTGATTCCCAGTTCCTGAGCTGGGGCTGATCCCCAGGGCGGTGCTGCCAAATAACCCTTGGAATATTGTGCTGGGCTCCAGTTGTAAGAAATTGGCAATGTGATGGAAAGCAGATTGGAAATAGCAAAGTAGATGCTCACCAACTGTCAAGTGCAAGATGAATCACAAGCTTTGCGTGCCATATATTCACTGCATCCGCTAATAATTTAATTTGTTTGCTAGGTCTGGAATCAAAATGGCAAGAATCCATCCATCACATTTGAATACACCCTCCTGAGGAAGCCACACTCAAAAAATCTGCAACCCATCTACTACACCTTCTCCGAGTCAGATAGTGAAGAAAGCAGAGAGTTCGAAGGAGACGTGCCATTGGGTTTTATCCAGCACAATGCAACCTATTTTGGGAAAATCTCCAGGGAAAGGATAGACTTGGAGAACCAGGTGTTTGGAAGGCAGGACACGGAGGAAGATTTAAACTTGAGCAAAGGTCAGGAAACCAATGAGGTCTATGAAAGAGCAGAAACAATTGACTGTGAGCCAAAACTGAAGGGCAAACAACCCAAAGGTAAGGAGGAGACTTGGGCCTCACTGTTCTGCTTCTCAGAGCTCTTGTTGAGAAACGCTCTGTTTCTACCTCTGGTGATTCTGCTGGTTTGTTTTTTGGAAACCTTGGAAAGTTCTTTAAAACATCTCTGCTCATAAATCCTCTTTGCCCTTCAGGTTCTGGTTTCCGGTGGGTGGGGGGTGGCCATGGGTAAGGTCTCACCGCTGGTGCCCTGCCATGCTTTGCCTCATGCCAAGGACAGGAGGGAGCCCTGGGTGCACAAAGCTCCCCGTCACAACATCTTCCGTCACCTCCCGCCTCTCCACAGCCCCCAGCAACCTCCTTCCCACTCCGGTCCCTTGGGCACCCCACCACCCAACTGCCTTGAGCGCTTTCCCAGCATGGCTGCATGGGCTCTGGGGCCAGGAGGGCATCTTCCTTTCTGACCTCTGCTATTGCTTGGGGCAGTGCTGGCAGGTGCTGAGCTCTCCTCTGGCCACGCAACAGCAGGATGAGACCCGCAGAGCTGTACTCCCTTCCCAGAGGGATACAACCCCATGAGATTCCCCTTCCCCAAGACCCCAACTCCTGCCTCTAGCCTCGCCGGTGGCTGCTCAGGCTCCGGCGTGCCCCTGCTGCTCCGGGCTGCTTTCGCCTCCCAGCCTGAATGCATTTTGTGGTTGTCACTGTTGTTTCCCCCTGTTGGCTCCAATCTAGATTCAAACGTAACCAGGTCTACTTACCAGACAGACCATGACGACAGAGACTTCGACCCCAGGTTCACCTCCAGGGAATTCCTTTTGGAGAATGCCATCACGGACAAGCTGCTGGACAAGACCTCGGACTCCAAGGAGCTGGTGCTGAACATGACCATGAACAGCATCTTTGCCCAGGCAGACCCAATCAACTCTGTGGGGTCACACATTGACAGCCTCTATGTTGACTATGAGGACACTGATGGCGTTGTGACCTACACCATTAATAGCACTTACATGGAGCTGAGCAAAGCCATCAACACATCTGCAGAGACGCCGTTTTCAAATGCCACTATCACCATGACCAGCCCTCAAGGGAACAGAACCCACAAAGCAAGGTAGGAGACATGTCTTTAATTATAGTAAATCCTGTTTATTGCTATTCTTGACTCATAATAGCCCTGTACTTAATTCAGACCCCATTGCATGGCTTCTGTCTGCTTTGGAAGCCAGAAGGTAAGTGGGGGTAGGATGATTTACATTAAAGCTTTCTGTTGGGGGTTAATTTGGAAGGAAGGGCCAGAGGTTTGGCAGCAGAAAGTCAAGAGAGCATTTAAGCAAGAGGAAAACTCACTGCCCTCCTTAGTGGGGATGTTGGCAAATCTGTGCTGATGGCTGTCAGCTTGTGCATTGCTCTGCCTGTCATAGCTTGTTATTAGAGCTGTGGCCATAAAGAAGCCTCGTCCTTTTGCCTTCTCTTGACATCCTGCTCTAATTCCCCAGGCCCCTTCCTCCAAGTTTTGATGCAGCAGAAGTTGGTCCTGGCCCCTTTTTACCCACCCTGTTGACTGCCACCCATGATCCTCCTCGCTTGTGTTGGCAGGAACACGCTTCCAGCAGCTCCCAGGCATGGCCCAGTCTGCTTAACCCACTGCTGGAGAGGACAACAGGAGCTCCTCTGTAGGGTTTGCAGAAATAGCCTGGGTTTGCTGCCTTGAGAGATGCGGAAGCAATGCAATTAGTCACTGCTTTGACAAGAATATCAAAAGCTTTCCAGTGGCAGCTCATTGATTGATATTAGGACCATCACTTCAAGATTCCTTCTAATGGCTGGTTTGGAGTGGTAGTGTTATAAAATGCAGTGGGAAGGTAAAAAAAGGAAAAAAGGCTTAATCTATCTTTAGCAGCAGAGTTTGTCTGGGCAAGGATGGGCGGGGTGAAAGGGAGTCTCGGGTCAGTGCTTGTCCACAGGTCTGTGTCTAGGGCCTGTCGAGGTGCCCTGGGGCTGTTTGGGGAGCAGCCTTTACTCCCAGCCCATGGGAGCTCATTCCTGGTGTGGGCACACGGGGACTGAGATGGCACCATCGCTGCAGAGCAGCAATTAGCCCTCCTTTGTCTGTAGCCACACATTAGAGCACTCCCCAGAGAGCTTGAGCTGAAATCAAGGCCTTGGGAGTCATCCAGGTGCCAGACCCACAGCTGGGGATTTGGGTCCCGCTGTGCACCCCCATGGCTTGTTGGGGACCCACGGTACCCAAAGTTCCTCTGTGCATCTCCTCCTGGCTCTGCTGCTTTGACTCTTCTGTCTCCTAGTCTTCACCACCAGTAAAACACGGGTTATGATGCTGAGCTTCAGAAGATGTAAAGCTCTGAGCAGATGCTCTCTGGTTAGTTAGCTGTATTTACCCAGAACTTATACTAGCTTATGCTAAAGAAACTTATGCTAAAGAAAATGTCCGTGCAGCCAAACGTATCAACAAACTTCTTAATGATAAGAACATTAAAACGTTGCCAAGGGCTTGAGTCTATCATCTCTTCTCGTGGCTTGGCTTGGAAATTTTGCCTTCGGCTGCCAAAGCAAGCATTTCATTAGCAGTCTGACAGGCGAGGGCAGTGCCGTCAAGCTCCCCTGCCTTACCGTGCCCCAGGGGCGAGGAAGGGGGCTGCCTTGCCCCTTGGGGCTCCCCTGGTCCCCAGCACTCTCCCTGGGTGGCCTCGGCTGGCACCCTGTACCCCAAACCTCTCTCCTAGTAGCTGTTAAATGGGGCTAGTCCTTTCCTACCTCCTGGGAATAGAGGGACATTTACATCCCTTACGCTTCAGAGCAGCTTGGCTGTTACAGGACCATCACAAAAGACTGTCGGTGGCTC